>NC_134213.1:80795000-81420000 GCF_965140235.1 Caretta caretta
CCCTTCCTTTGCACACTATAAACGTTGGAGAAGTTTTTTTACCTTTCCTCAGGTTTGTACCTCTAACAGAAACGAAGGGAACAGCTTCAGGTGACCTTGTGGCCAGTGTTAGGTAATCCTTTTCAACAGCAACTTTTTGAAGTGCAGATCCTACTTGACAGTACACTCCTGGCAGAACCATGGCCTTTCAAAGTGACCCACAACATTTAACAACTTAAGACCAAATTCTTTAGTCCTTGCAATAGTTAACAGAATGGTGCAAGCAGCCATTCCCTTCACCACCTTGTCTTCCATAGATCAGATTTTGCTGAACTACTTAATTGAGCAGGGCCTTGCTCATACATTCAATGCATATAGAATCAGCCTCTAACTCTTACCCTCTCTTTGCCTTCTGAATTCAACCCATCATCTTGCCTGTCTTCCTGCCTGAAAAACTCTGTGTAGTGATTCCTGTCCTATCTTGTTTCTCTCTCATGCATTCATTTCACAGTCCTATTTTTTGGCTTTGTAATATAGGTTTGTTTTTGTAGCTAATGTTTTTTGTCCTTCACATATACAAGTTTATTTGATTTTACATTTTTCTCTTGTGATGTTGTATTACCTCCACGTCTCCATTTCATGGTCTTCTCACCTGTTACCTTCATACAAGAGGATATTAATTCAGTTCTTCCTTGTAACATTTTCTGCTTCTTGTTAGAATCATTGCTTAGTACCAGTCCATGGAGGATTCTGTGTATGTTTATTTTTGTTGTGAGGAGAGACCAGTTTCACTGTGGTGGGAATATTTCATATGAGCAATGCAGTCACTAGCAACCTGTTTTACAATCATCATGTTGTATGATTTTTAGTCTCCCCATGTAATACATTAGGAAATGTTAGTATAACATAAGAAACACATCTTAAGAGCTTTGTCACCAACACACATACACACTTTGGGGCTGTATTTCTTATCCTAAAAAGATGCAAGGGACTTGCATGAAGGATTTCCATTAGCAGTAATGTTCTGCATATAACCCCTGAAACATCAGAGGAAAACATACCCCTTTGGAATGTGTGCTTAGAGCAGGGAGTTTAGAGTTATTTATGGATACACTTGAATAGTGCTGTTAATAGGCTTTTCTATGGTGTTCATCACCAGAGTATATTGGTGCCTTAGAAACATTAACACATTTATATTAAAACATTTATCCTCAGAACATCCCTGTGAGGTATGATAGAGAAGTGGTAATATCACCATTTAACATTTGGGGAAATTGAAGCAAAAAAGATTAAATTATTTGCCCAAGGTCACAAAGGCAAGTGTGTGGCAGAACTGGGATTAGAACCCAGGTCTCCTGAATCTCACTCCAGTGCCTGAACCACAAGATCATCCTCCCATCTAATTGCATTGTTTACTCTAAATATAATTGGAAATAGCACATTAGTTGGTCCGTGTAGATCCTCCTGGTGTGCACGGGTTCCCTAGTGCACTTTATTATAGTGCTGTCTGAAACTGTTTGGTGAGGATATACCCCCAGGTTCTACATGGACCCATTAATGCACAACACATTAATGTACTTTAGAAATCTCACCCCCATAGAGCACATTACCCCACTGTGTAAAGAAGCGCAATGTTTCTGAGTGCCACTCTGCTACTACATCCTTTAAAAAGTTGCAGTTTATATTTGCCCCGTCTCTGCCTGCAGCTGCAGATGGTTTTGGGGACATGGACCTGGTCTCCCTGACAACTTTTGGGATTCATAATGCTGACAGTATGGCTACAGATCCAGATTCTGATGCTAAGAAAGAAATCTAGAACTCCCTATTCTTGGATCAACAATTAAGCTAAAGCAATATTTATTTTAGGACATCTAAGCAAATCTGTACAGTAGAACCCTTGTGTTTCTAATATGAGAAGTTGAAGTTCTTAAAAAATCAACAAATTGAACATCTCAAAATGACAGTGGGGTATGGTACATAAATAGGAGCATGGTGCACTTTTCTAGTTCCTTCAAACCACTTTAAAGTGATTTCCAGTGCACCAAGGCATCAGGACACGAAGGGATGCCAATTTGATCGTCATTGACGTCACTTTTGTTATATGCTTTCTCCCTCCCCCGATCAGGAAAAATGGTTTATATAACTGGTAATTGGTAACATTGTTATTTATAAAATCAAAGTTCTACTGTATTTCTAGTATCTCCAACACAAATGACTGAATAATTAAAACATTGCTCTTTTATTACTCTGGAAAAATTCCCATTGAAATTCATCCACAGAATTTGACTCATGGTTTGGTAACTTTTAGGGCTACAGGACTTGATTTGTCTTTATCCTGAGCAGTCATTTACACCAGTGCAAAGTGGGTGTAAAATGCTGTCAAACTGCTTTGATGTGTGTTTACTTCCACTTTGCACTGGTATAAATGACTACAGGTGAATGAGGTCCCTATTCCCACTCTCCTATGATGTACAATGCATGCAGTAACTTACATAGAGGGTAAAGGGAAAGATTGAAGCATTGGGAAAGAAGTATATGCTGGTGTGGCACATGGGGAGTTCCATATGCCATTCCTTCAGTTTAGCTAACTAAAGTTTGTGTAGGTATCAATGCACAGAAAAGCATTCCTGATAGCCTGCTGAAAATCTTAACTTTCAGGTAGCCATCTGTCAAACCTTTTCACTTAATGCTGTGGAAACAGGGATTTAGTCCTCCAGTGGCAGTATGGAAACTGCCATCTCGGGTTAGTAGAAGGGTTTCAGTGAAATATAGAAAGTTCTTTCCACACACCAAGTTAATAACATAGTTTGACACACACAGCTCTATGATGGATGGCAACCAAGAGTCCGATACTGTTTTATTCTAGCAAATATACTGCTCCTTTTGCAAAGGCCAAGAAATTAAACAATGGTTTTATTCTCCCCTTTACATCCTGCACAGGGTAATTACGTATTATTAATAATGCAGCAGCACAAATGATATTAAATGAAATACATTTGTTAATGTAGATCTTATCTAACTGCTTTTTTCATCAGTGGACTGTTTCTCATCAGGGGGTACTAATTAGATGTAATATGTAGAAAGATGGGACAGAAATCCAATCAGATAAATAGGATATATTTGCAGAAATCCAGAAAGGAAGGAGAAAAGTATTCATGACTGTGAATGTATTATTAGGAATGGAGATGAGACTTTCTTCTTTTTCAACTTTTTTTATGTTTCATGGTCATTTTAAAGCTGAAATGTAAAGGCCTACAAAAGATTTCATTCATTAAAGCTGTAACACCATTATTGTTTGCAGTAATATAAATGTTGGATGGCACTGTTTAAAACCCTTCAGAAAGTTGAATTGCCTCATATACTTTTAAAGATGATCAATCAAAAATTTATTCTCCTCTGTTCTATGCTGCACTGGAATTTGCTGCCTTAAAGACTCCAAACTTGTACTGGTGGAATTTGTGATCATAACTCACATAATAACAGCCACTAGTGGGTTCCATTATCATTAACTGATGCAGCATGAGCTGGATTTTCACAGGAAGAAATCAGCAACAGTGGCCACCATAGAATCAGTCCAACAGCCACAACAATCTGAGAGCAGGCAACAACTATTTAGTAAACGGACACCATACGTCTAAGGTACATGTAATTATATAGAACATAATCTCAGTAGCCAGAAAACTGTATTTTTAAAACTCTTCATGTAAGAACTCAGGAGAACTATTTACATTTATACACAGTTGTATCATGTAAGTAAAGTCAACAGATAAATAATCAATATGTTGAAACAGATGTATAAATACATAGACATCTTGCACTGAAACCTTGGTATTTCATCCAAATGAAATACTATATTCCAAATATACCCTGTAGGAGTTTTGCTCAAGGCTATGCTTAGGTATACTCAAAAAATCCCGATAGCTAGTCACCAGGGAAAACATGTGCTTTTACGGATAATTGCTACTGGCATCTAGAGACCTGGAGAATTTGATGTGCAATAATGTGACCTGACTATGTATTACACTTTTTTGAAGGACGTATGTAAAGTAATTTTATATGCTTCTCATGCATTTCACGTTTTTTTTGATTTTCCCTGTTAGGACATTTTTAAAACTTTCCTATATTTAATTTCTGTTAGGTTTTATCCTAATAGTTCTCAACCATAAAAGATTCCAGTATTGTCTTTCTTCAAAAGGAAAGAGGTTTAGAAACATATAGGGGCAAAGAAAACCCACGTGACTTGTAAGTAATCTGTGAACAAAGCAGAACTATATTATTGATGATAGAATTGGTAAAAAATGAGAAAAGCAGCAGTTTGTTCCTAAGAATACATAAGATTAACCATTCAATTGCTGTGCGTGTCCTGCATTTAATTTGATTATTATCTGATAGGTGTGCATTCTGCTATCTAATGCTATGCTAAACACTGCTTTATTAAATATTAGGGAGGTTTAAGAGATGGTTGCTTTCCTACATTCAGTGAGGTGCAGATTTCACAAAAAATAGAACTGAAATCACCTTTGTTTTTTATTGTAGAGTGCATAATAAAAAATACGATTACTAGATACAATGAATACGTATCACAATTGTTAATTACTAGAATATGTTTTAATGCCATTATAAAACACTCATTTTATAATTTAGTATTAGCATGTGAACCTGAATTCTGATGTCAGAAGGTCCATGGACTATCATTCAAGATTTTCACAAATGATTGGAAAGTAGATTGGAAGCTTGTTGACAGAGAACCCCTGAGTCAAATGACATGATCACTAAATAATTAAATTTAGTCTGAGTTTCTTCTCATTAACTGTCAGAAAGAGACCCTGAAAATAAGCTTCTAAGGGGGAAAAAAGTCCCCAAATTAATCTGGAATTATATTGTTCCAGTAATACATGCAGGTTAATAAAATTGTATTTGTGATGTCAGCTGTTAACGGGCAGTAAATACTATAAACCAGTATAGTATTATAAACCTTTTTCTGGTACTGGGAAGTTTAAAGTCTAGAATAACAATTTATTGTAAGAAAACTGGTTTTCATTTCTATTGTTACTTATTTTAAAAATATAGTCAAAGTTTGCAGATACTAGCTTAGACCAATGGTCTAGTTATAGGGATATGTGCTGCCATATAGGAAAGCTTTTAGTCAGGATGATATTGTGGCATACAGTAGGAACTGAGGAGTAAGGGAACATGAGGAGAGCCTCCTAGCTCTGACAGGTGTTCAGAGCTAGGAGGGATGTTCCTAACCCTCTCCCTTCTTCAGAGTCCAGTTACAGAGCTATGGAACCCTGAGTGTCTGCTATTAGTCAGAACTCAATCTAGTGGTATGATTTCCTTAAAAACTGCAATTACAACATATAGTAGTAGATGCCAACTGTACCTGGAAAGGTTGCATGTGGCAGGGCAGAAAGCAGCCTCGGCAGAGCAGCACATGTGCATAATTGGACATTCATGTGCAGGCTGGTTGCTGACTGCACCATCCTCTTCCTACCTCAGGTGAGTAATTGGATGGAGGGCACTGTAAACCCAAGTCTCCTCTTTTGGCCATCGTTGGCAGCTGAGGCGGGAATGGCAGCTTCTTAATCTCTGTGTTGTCTGCTGCCCAAGAACTGAGCTCAACTGGGAAGCAGCCATCTGAGAGGGGTTTGGATTTGCTGAGAGGGGTGGCGCATATCCAGCTGGTGCATATTTCAAGGTGGGAGACCAGACCATAGTGTTAGATTTTTTTCCAGTAATAGGTTCCTCATCTATGGAGCCATGGACCCCCCTTCTAGCACTGGACCCGGATCTACATATAATTGAGTCTGCCATTATTTCACCACTGGATTTCTAATGGAGATACTAAATTTTGAAAAACAGACTTGATCGGGAAACAGCAAATTACAACACTTCAGTTTTTTTTTTTTCCAAATTGGAACAAAAAGCCAAAATTTCCTGCCAAACAAAAATTCTAAAATCTTGATCTAGGGCCACTGAAACATTTTGTACTGATTGTTATGCAATGTTTCATTTTTACTTTTGTTTTGATCATTTAGTATTGACTTATTTTAGGTGTGTACACAATATTATTGACATATAATTATTTTAATAAAACATAAAAAGAAACTAAATTAATTGAAATTATAAAGTGATAACATAAAAATGAAATGCTCACAATGTCAACATGAAACATTTTCCCATTGAAAATGTTATTGAAATCAACATGTTCTTGCAGAATCTTTTGATTTTGATGAAACTGCATTTTTTGACCGAAAACTGTTCTGTTAATGTTTTTGACCAGCTCTGTGAAGCATACATGGTTCCAAATTTCTTCCTTGCAAATTGCTCAATGAGGCCAATACACAAGCTTTCTGGCCACGTCATACTTTAAGGAAACATGGTCAATCCAGAAAGTTTCTCTTGGTTCATACTTGGTATTTGTAGATTCCAAGGCCAGTAGGGACCATTGTGATCATCTAGTCTGACCTGTTGTATAACCCAGACCATAGAACTTCCCCAAAATAATTCCTAGACTGTTTCTCTTAGGAAAAACATCTGAGCTTAATTTAAAAATTGCCAGCTATGGAGACTCCACCACAGTCCTAAGTAAATTGTTCCAATGGGTAATTATCCTTGCTTTTAAAAATTTCCATCTTATTTCCAGTGTGAATTTGCCTACCTTCAACTTTGAGCCATTGGATTGTGTTATACCTTCCTCTGCTAGATTGAAGAGCACATTATCAAGTATTTGTTCCCCTTATATATATACTTGTACACTGTAATTGTGTCACCCTTAACCTTCTCTTTGTTAAAATAACTAGACTGAGCTCCTTGAGTCTATCGCTGTAAGACATGTTTTCTAATCCTTTCATCATCCTCATGGCTCTTCTATGAATCATCTCCAATTTATCAACCTCCTTTTTGAATTGTGGACTCCAGGACTGAACACAATATTCCAGCAACAGTGACAATCATGCCCAATACAGAGGTAAAACAATCTCTGTGCTCCTTCTCAAGAGTCCCCTGCATATGCATCCTAGGATTGCATCTGCTCTTTTAGCCACAGCATTGCACTGGGAGTTCATGTTCAGCTGATTACCCACCAAATCTTTTTCAGAGTTACTCCTTCCCTGGAGAGGGTTCCCCCATTGTGTAAGTATGACTTACATCCTTTGTTCCTAGATGTATATATTTACATATATTAAAAATGCATAGTGTTTGCTTGTACCCAGTTTACTGGGCAATCCAAATCTATTTGCCATTAATTCATGTTAATTGGCAATAATTGTATTACCCTCATTCAACTCTTTATTAATTGAGTCCCATATTAGTCACTCCATTATTTTGCTCAGGATCAATGTCAGACCGACTTATTACTCAGATCATCCTATTACCCTTTTTAAATATTGGCACAACCTTAGCTTTCTTCAAGACTACTGGAACTCCCCCAGTGTTCCAAGACTTATTGAAGATCAACATTAATGGTCCAGCAAGTTTCTTAGCCAGCTCTTTAAAACTCTTGAATCCAAGTTATCCAGACCTGCTGATTTTAAAAAGTCTAATTTTAGTAACTGCTGTTTAACATTCTCCTAAGATATTAATGTAATGGAAAGAGAGTTATATTATATGACCACATCATCTGTTGTTTCCCAAACATAGAACAGAAATATTTATTGAACATTTTCTGCCTTTTCAGCATTATTATTAATTCTACCATTTCCATCTAGCAATTGGCCAGTACGATTATTAGGATTCTTTTTGTTCCTAATATACTTTAAAATCTATTTATTGTCCTTAACTCTGCTGGCCATAGATTTTTCATTATATCCCTTTGCTCCCCTTGTCAATTTTTGATAATTCCTAGCTTCTGCTTTATATGAATTACTATCAACTTCCCCTTTCTTTCATTTGTTATATTTGTTTTTTTATAACTTCCTTCACTTCCCCTCTAACCCAGGTTTGTTTTTAACAAACATGGCCTTCTTTCTCCATTGTGGTTCTATGGGTATCTAGTAAAGTATTCTTAAATCCCAAATTATCATTCACACTTTTCTGATTAAATTCTTCTTCCCAGCTGATGTGGCGCAATAGTTTTCAGCTTTGTGAATTTATCCCTTTTTATAGCATCAAGTATATATTGCTTGTCTGGACTTTATCCCGGTTCCACATTATAACTGTGATCAAGTCACGATCCACTTGTACATAAGCTGTCATTAATTTTTAGTTCTGTGATCAGTTCATCTTTATCTGTCAAGATGAGGTCTAATACAGAATTCGCATATGCTGGGTGAAACACCTTTTTGATGCCAGTGTAAGTCTAAGCAGTGTGTAGAAAATCCACCTCAAATTTTTATATGTGGTTGAGATGGTGTGGTCCCAATCACTGTGTCAGGGGAGGCAGGCAGGTGCCATCAGGCAGTTAGCAAATAAAGGATGAAAGCAACAACAGCAGGTTTGGGCCTCAGGCTCAGCAAATACTTGATTCAGCTGCAGCAGGTTCAGACCTGAGGCAGGACAGTATTGCTGACTATTGCGGAAAGAAAATCAGACCTGTTACTAGTGCAGTTTGTCTTTGAACGTATATAGCTGGGATACTACAGAAGAATATGCAGAGTTTCAGTTACAGGTCAGCCTTGCAATTTACAACTAGCTTACTCCTTAAACTCCAAATTTCCCAGTAACATGAATCGGATAATACCTGCTGCAAACACCATTTACAGAAAGGTACCTTTATGAAACCAACCATTTTGTTGATTAAATATCCTTTTTATTCTACATGCAAGAGAGGTATAGATGAAACCAAAGAAAGTGAAAAACACAGATCAAGAGCCCTGGTCTTTGGAGGCACTGATTGACCTCAACTCCCCATTGGGTCACTAATAAAAACTGAGGTCAGTGGGAGTTGAGCGTGCTCAGCACCACATAGAATTTGGTGCCCAGGAATAAAAAGATACATGATCAAAACAAGCAGTTTAAAGATGTGTTTCCATTTAAAGGGATCTTTATAAAACAACTTTAATGTTTCTCTTACACAAAGACATGCACACACACAACGACATCTTCCATTCTGCAAGGAAATCACAAATGAGATGAAAACAAGCAAACAAACAAAAAAATCCCAAACACTAAACAAATAAAGAATAAAAGAAAGAAACCACAAACAGGCCTAAAACAAAACACATCGAGGGAGGAAAGGAAACCACAAAAAGGGGAGAAAAAGCAGTTGTGTCTGCCAGTCAAGGGTCAAAAAGGAGCATGCAACTGACCGAACTGACTAGTGGGGTCTCCCTACCCAGGGGCTTGGTTCACTGTGTCTCTGTCACACACTGCTGCAACCCTGCTAAAAAAGCCAAAGGAGAACTGCCTCCTAGCCATAGCTCCTACAGCTGTGCTAAGCTTGCCTCCGCTGGAAGTCACTCTGGAAACAAACAAACTCACCCCAAACAAACTTGCATAGGTCTGTATTGAGGAAATGTGTCCCAGGAGAAGTACAGTGGAAAATACAACCAGTGGAATATAGCAAGAACAAATGTAAAGAATGAACCATTAGAGATACGATTCCTCTTGGTGCTAATGCAAATGTCAAATACCATGTGCATTGACCTGAGCCCATGGCTTTATTTTGAGTGGGTGAATCGTAGGGCTATTAAACTCTAGATGCAGTTTATTACTAGTTCAGTGGGCACAGATGATTACAATGGCATTCATCTGGTATTCTAACACATGTACTTAATGCTTCCCAAATTTATTATGGGCCATATTTATCACAGAAGATTAAGACTTCATATGGTATTAGGCTTAGATGATGTGGTGGTTAAAATACAGACAGTGGAGCTGTATTGATGATAGCAACAGTAGGAGATTCTATAAAAATTGTTTAATGTATAATAAAAAGCTAGCTTCATCCTTAACTTTTGAAACACTACTACAGCTCTGTAATTATTGATTCTATAATTTAAAGAGCTGGAAAATACGATTCGGTATTTTATATTGCTTACACAGGGACAAAGCCAGGGTTCAGTTCAGGATGGGGAAGATGTCAGTCTGGGACTGTCCTGTAAAGCCATAGGAATGACGTGTTCGCATCACAGAGGGAATAGTGGAGGTCTCCTTCCCTTTGGTAATTCATTTCGCAGATGGTATAAACTCAGGACTGTCTATCACACCATGCTACCCCGAAATGGATCCATGCTGTGAACGTTTTCTGAATGAGCTTGTTGTTTTGAGCATTGTGGACCTAATCAACCTCCCACTGACGTAGATGGGAGGTTTTCCACTGATTCTAATAGGATATAGATCAGCCCTGTGGTCACAAGTTTTCATCCACTATAAGACCAGAGTTCAGTACAAATTCAGGGTGAAACAAAATCCATAGGAGCCAATTGCTGATTTGATCCTGGCATTTTGTTTGCAGAAACCAATACTGTGCCATTCCCTTTTGCTGATAATACACTTTGATGGCATCCTGTTCCATAGTCTCTAGACAGATGAAGAATCAAAACAAAGGGGTCTCATTCTCCACATTATACCATTTTGATGTCATGAAATTCTAGTGAAATCAGTGACATCGCGCCCCTCTTTAAGCAGTGTAAGGGGGTGGAGAACCAGGCCCAGAGGATCTTTGAGACATAGTGCTAAGTGTGTGTTTTATTTTTGTGCACACACATTCCCCCCACTATTCATTTTTAATGAAGTAAATGTGCCTTGATGAAAATGAAATACAGTATTTTGCGTGGGGGGGGGTGTAATGACAATCTGCTAGCACCAAGAATGACACAAAAATTGGGGAAGTGGTAAACAATGAAGAGGACAAAGAGCAATCTGGATGGCCAGGTAAGCTGTGTGCAGACAAACAATGTGTGTTTTAAACGGCTGACTTTAAATAAATACACAGAGGAGCAAAGAATATAGGCCATACTAACACAATGGGGAACTCTATCCTGGGAAGCAGAGACTCTGAAAAAGTTTGGGGGTTGTGGACTGTCATAAATATAAAGGGAAGGGTAGACACCTTTAAATCCCTCCTGGCCAGAGGAGAAACCCTTTCACCTGTAAAGAGTTAAGAAGCTAAGATAACCTCGCTGGCACCTGACCAAAATGACCAATGAGGAGACAAAATACTTTCAAAGCTACAGAGGGGGAGAGAAACAAAGGGGTGTGTGTGTGTGTGTGTGTGTGTGTGTGTGTGTGTGTGTGTGAGAGTGATGCTTTTGCTGGGACCAAAGCAGGAATGCAGGTCAGAACTCCTGTAAAGAGTTAGTAAGCAATCTAGTTAGATTCTGTTTTGTTTAAATGGCTGATAAAGTAAGTTGTGCTGAATGGAATGTATATTCCTGTTTTTGTATCTTTTTGTAACTTAAGGTTTTGCCTAGAGGGATTCTCTATGTTTTGAATCTGATTACGCTGTAAGGTATTTACCATCCTGATTTTACAGAGGTGATTTTTCTTTAATTAAAATTCTTCTTTTAAGAACCTGATTGCTTTTCATTGTTCTTAAGATCCAAGGGTTTGGGTCTGTGTTCACCTATGCAAATTGGTGAGGATTTTTATCAAGCCTTCCCCAGGAAAGGGGGTGTAGGGCTTGGGGGGGATATTTTTGGGGGAGACGTTTCCAAGTGGGCACTTCCCCTGTTCTTTGTGTAACACTTTGGTGGTGGCAACTTTTAACCTAAGCTGGTAAGAATAAGCTTAGGGGGTCTTTCATGCAGGTCCCCACATCTGCACCCTAGAGTTCAGAGTGGGGAAGGAACCTTGACATGGACAATCAACTGAACATGAGTGTGACACTGTGGCCAAAAGGACTACTGCAGTCCTTAGATGCATAAAACAAGAGAATCCTGAATAGTGGAAGAGAAGTTATTTTACCTCTGTATGTGGCACTGCTGTGACTGCTGCTGGAATACTGTGTCCAGTTCTATTGGCCACAATTCAAGAAGGATATTGATAAATTAGACAGGATTCATAGAAGAGCCATGAGAATGATTAAAGGATTAGAAAACAGGCCATATAATGGTACTGACATGGGGAACAAATACTTGATAATGGGCTCTTCAGTCTATAAGAGAAAGTTTTCACACGATCCAATGGCTGGAAGTTGAAGTTGGACAAATTCAGTCTGGAAATACAGCATACATTTTTAACATTCAGAGTAACATTAGAGCAACTTACCAAGGGTTGTGGTGGGTTCTTCCTTCACTGACCATTTTTAAATCAATCTTGGATGTTTTTCTGAGAGATATGCTCTAAGAATTATTTTGGGGGAGTCTTATGGCCTGGGTTATGCAGGAGATCAGCATAGATGATCACAGTGATCCCTTCTGCCCTTGAAATCCATGAAGCTATAAAAATATTTGGGCAGAAGAAACCATTGATCTTACATTCTGTCTGAGTAATCGCATAATGATTCATCATTAATGAACAGACAGCTTAGTTCAAGTCTGCATGTGTCAATGGCCATACTTTGTGAATGCTGAAGTCTGGGAAATTAGGGAAGCAGTTATGACATAAACGGAGTGGGGGATAAAAGTCTTTTCTACTGAACAGTTAAAAGCTAATTAATTACTGCATAATCATTTTTCCCCAATGGAAAGTATCTTACAATTCCAAAATAATGCACATTTAATGTATACTGGTGCTTTGGAAGCAGATGTCTCCTTGACATGTGCATTCAAGCTGTTGGCGGTGACCTTGTAGGGTGAAGCAGTTTTGAAAATTAGTTTTTGCCTCCCAATCTGTGAAAATAATGCTGTAGTGAAGATTTAATAAAAGTCATAGCTTTTCACAGAAGCTTATTTCAGCAAAGTCAACTATTAATTAAAATAACAAATGTCAGCTATTTCTCAGGCTGACAGTTAACACAACACAGCTTTTGCTTAGCATGTTGCACAGGATGTATGGGAGGTATACCTATAATTCATTTTACCAATGTGTGGTTCACTTCTTATACTTTAACACAGTGATAAATTAACAAAAAAATGCTGCAGTTTTATTAGTGGCATGAGAGCTTGGGGAAAACCCATCTGGTGGGTGAATAGCATCTGGCTAAAATGGGGAGGAGAAACATTTGCAGCAAAAGTGAAATTGTGGAATTTCTGGAAGATCTCAGCACTGCAAAACAGATGAGAAAATTTGTAAATGCTGTTTGTGTGTGTGTGCATAGGAGAGGGGGCTCACACAATGCTCTATGCATGCGCATGTACATTCTCTCATTCCTTAATAAACCATACCACATGTGATCTTTGCTGAAAGCATGGGATAATAAGGCAGGAGATCTGGGGTCAGACTCTGAGTTATGTATCTAAGGAGAAGGTAGCTTCAAGCCAATTTTGCACTTGCTGAATTCTGGTTCTGGCTAAGAGTCTAGTAGTTCTCCAGCATAAATTAAGGCAGCCCCTGGCCAGCTTTGAACAATCCTCTTCTATTCTAGATAGGTTTTTATACTGTGCTCATCATTGTAGTGTCTGAGCACTTTCCAGTAGTGTATTAAGCAGTGTGACTAACATCTGTCGCATGTTTCTTCTCTCATCCTCTCCCCAACGGGAAAAGCATGTGCAGTGGAGTATCTTTGGGGGCTGGGAGAGGACCCATACCACCAGCTCAGGATAGCTAGAGTGCTCCATGCCTACCCTCATCTGCACTCGGGGCCAGGAAGGGACTGAGCGAGAGCCCTTAAACAAGCTTTACATCAGGCTGAAGGTATTTCCCCACTCTTGCTCTCTGCTGGCTCTCTGCCTGTTTACAGTGGGAGTGTAAAGAGGGCATGTTGAAGTGGAGAATTGGAGCCTTGGGTTCTGTTCTTGGCTTTGCCATTAGAATCACAGAATCATAGAATATCAGGGTTGGAAGGGACCTCAGGAGGTCATCTAGTCCAACCCCCTGCTCAAAGCAGGACCAATCCCGAACTAAATCATCCCAGCCAGGGCTTTGTCAAGCCTGACCTTAAAAACTTCTAAGGAAGGAGATTACAGCACCTTCCTAGGTAACGCATTCCAGTGTTTCACCACCCTCCTAGTGAAAAAGTTTTTCCTAATATCCAACCTAAACCTCCCCCACTGCAACTTGAGACCATTACTCCTCGTTCTGTCATCTGCTACCACTGAGAACAGTCTAGATCCATCCTCTTTGGAACCCCCTTTCAGGTAGTTGAAAGCAGCTATCAAATCCCCCCTCATTCTTCTCTTCCGCAGACTAAACAATCCCAGTTCCCTCAGCCTCTCCTGCTGTGGGTGGGTCCATAAGTCATGTGTTCCAGTCCCCATGGAGTTGCTCAGCAACCTTGATCAAGTCACTGAGGGTAAAAATGGTGGTCTTCTTTTTTGGGGGCTCAGTTTGAGACCCCAGGCCTGTTTTTCAGAGGGGTCGAGCACTCAGAGGTCTACCTAATGTCTTTGCTGACTGCAGGTGCTCTGTCCTTAACGTTGGAGGGGAGATGCTTTAGAAGTGCCAAGCTGTATTATTTACTGCTCTGCGTAGTACAGCAGGGAAAGTAAATGATGAAGACAGGGAAAAGAGCAATAGCTAGTACAAATAGGGGGACTCAGAAAAGTTTCAGCAAAGGGGCGAAGGGAAAAGGAAAACATATGAACCCTCATCCCTAGGGTCAGCATTCTAAAAGTTTGGGGGTCAGCCAGGGGGAAGCCTGGAAATCAATAACAATATACTTAGTGTATTTTTTCAGGAACAAGAATAGTCATTTCCAGCAAAGTACAATTTAATATGAATTTGTTGGGCTGGTGGGGCTGCCTCCGTTTTTGGTTGTGGCTGTGAGAAAGCACTTTTGCTTAAATGGTAAAACGATTGAATAAGATACTCTTGTCTCTTATTTCATCTCAGCAAACATGCACAGCCTGGGGAGGAAACATTTTATAGGAGCCTATTGGCAGCACAGTTCTAGTGCTTCCCCAGGAACAGTTGTCTGTCAGAGCAACTGTGAAGGGAACACACTTGGCTCTGTTGTCTCCTCCTGCATTCTTACAGGAAATTCCCTTCCACTAGGAAATGGAGCCTACAATCTACAGAGCTACTGCATGCATTCAAATACAAGAGTGGTATTTACTGCAGGGGAGCAAAATTTTTCTACTGCATCCCATCCTTACAAACTGAAACCCAAACACATTTATTTATCACAAGGGAAGAGCCAAAAAATTAGAATTTTTCCCCAAACAAAAGCCAAAGTATTCACCAATCAGCAATAAAACAAATTAGAAGATGATCATTTGGCCATTGTGAGATGTGGTCATATAGGATGACTTCCCATCAAACTAAAATCCTGCTTAGATTTAATAACAAAGACTCAGTAGCCAAAAGAGTCCGTTTCCAGTCTGATTGGTGTAGGCATGACAGAACAAGTCAGATAAAGTAAGAACCAGCTCAAATCCTTGCCCTTGACTAAACCAGAATCAAACTTCTTAAAGATTCTAAAAACTTTAGTTAACTAGGCCACTCCTATCCCCATGTTCACCAGCCCCTCCGTAGCAATCACCTTCCCTGGCAGCTCTCATTGGAGGTTAGGGGACAAGTAGCCCACCCTCCCATGTAGTGAAACTCCTTCCTCTTTTAGGGGTGTCTCATGTGCCTGCAATACCAGAGTATTATGTCTTTTTAATGGTGAGGGGTGGCAGCTTTCCCCCCCGCCCTTTGTAGCCTTGCATTTCTTTCCATTTCACCCCTGGATGTGGGGTGAAGGAGAGTCTCACTTTCACCTTCAGAGGCAGATGACTCTAGTGCAGCCATTAAATATTTCTTGTGAAATTTGATCATCAATTTTCTTGTGTGATCTGCCACCTATCACTCTTCTTCTCTTTGAGGGGCTTTACAGCATGACAAAAACTATAGCTTCCTGCTGTTCTAAGTTTTTAAAGCTGTGTATATTATTATGTACCGCTGTACAAAACCAGGTGATTTTCTCTGTATTTAGTTGATTTCTAGGGGAAATGGAATTTGGTCACTAATTCTCCTTGATTCTTAGTACAGTGCGATATCTAAAAAACCAAAATGCGTATGATTTAGCAGTCACAACAATAAATACTGACTTGACACGGTGATTATCCTATGAGACCAAAATCATGGTACAACAGTTAAGTCAAGACCAGGTGTAACCATAGGCATGGGAACTAGGGGTGTGAGGGTGCTACAGCACCCCCAGGTTTTAGATGGGTCCACTGGCCCCATGCCCAGCCCTCTACTTCCTAGCCCAGGGCTTGGGTCCCGGCTGCCTGCCCTGCTCCCTGGCTGCTGGCCCTATGCCTGGGGCTCCACGCTGGGGCCCCGCTCCCAGCTCTGTGCCCGGGGCCCAGGACTCCACTCCCCAGCCCTGTGCTCGGGGCTTGGGTTCCAGCTGCCAGCCCAGTTCCTGGCCACTGGCCCTGTGCCCAGGGCCCCACACATGGGGCTCTGCTTTTGGGGCACTGGCCCCGCTCTCTGGACACTGGCCCTGTGCCCGGGGCACTGCACCTGGCCCCCCACGCCAGGGGTCCCGGCTGCTGGCCCCACGGCCAGAGCTCTGCTACTGGCTTCATGTCCGCACCCAGCCTTTGCCCCCTTACCCCTGTCCAGGTCCTCCCCTCCTGGAGACACCGCACTGCTCCCAGCCTCAGCTGGGATGGGGGGAGGGCGGACAGGAGTAAGCAGTCTGGCTTTCAGCACACCCACAATTAAAAAGGTTCCAGGGCCCACTGGGTGTAACAATCTCTCAGAAAAATGGGGCATACATTCTACATTAATTGCTAAATCTTGAGCTAAAGTTTGTATTAGACAATTACATGAAATGCAAGAGTTATTTTTCCTAAAGGTGGGGCATTATGGAATACATAAAACTTATAAAGCCAGTAGAAAGAACTAGAAATTTCTGTAATGAGTCCATTCAAATCGAAGTACCTGCACCCAGAGAAATATTCTGTTCAGCCCAAATTCCATCTCAGCAAATTCTAGTCAACTTTTCTATTTTAATCTAATTTTATCTGTTTATTTCTAATACTCACAGTCTCTTTTCAGCTCTTGTAGACCTGAGTTCCAGTTGAGAAGACAAAGTTATCTCCTTCCAAGCTAGCTTGCCTCTCCACTTAAACAGGTTATTTCGAACCACTTATTTCTCAGGTCCATATGGGATCTCTGGACATAAGTGTCATTATTGCTTGAAGAGGGAATTCTTTGTGCTAAATTGACATGAAGGCAGATTGGTCAAGAGGTAGCAGAGGAGTACCCTGGAAAGAATTATTCAAAGTAAATTCAACAACAAGAAATGATTTTACTAGTAAGTGTCAGTAATCATAAATTTACTGATTATTTAATAAGGCCCCAAAGTGGTTACTAATTATGGATGTTCAACATGTAACATCTAGGGTCTGATTTTTCAGAGAGGCTGAGTGCACTCGGCTGTCTCTGAAAACCAGGCCCTAGCTATCTCAAGTTGGACATGGTAGAATGAGTGGACACTGAATATCCATGTCTTGGGAGATATATATATTTTTAAGTGTGAGTAATCACAACTCCAGTTGGAGTAACGAGAGCTACAGGTGCTCCATACCTGCGAAAATCAGACAATTTAGCCTGATTTTCTGAGGTGGTAAGCACCCGTCTGTTCTTAAGGAAGCCAGCTGGGGTTGTGCTTGCTCAGCAATGCACAAAATTAGGCCTTTAGTGCAATAGCTGGATTAATTGGAAGTACTGGCTTCCTTCCCTGAATGAATCAGATTTAAAGTTATGCAGAGGAGGAAAGCTCCCCCACCACTGTTTGTCCTCAAGCTTGCAAAGCCACTTCTCCTTAGCTGATATTGTTGTGACTGAATAACTCATTTGGATGCAAAGCTAGGTCCTCGTGCTTCGGTCCCTTCTAGGGTTTCCTCAGCAGGAACACTGCAGCTCTTTTGTGGAGAAGAGGGCCTTAAAAACTATTTAAAGATACGACAATACATGAAGTGCCTTTCTTGAAAGCCAAGTTTTATGCTGCCAGGTAAGTGCTTCCTGAGCTGCATTTTGTGAAGCAGTATCAGTGGCATTCAGCAGCTGATTACATTAATCTTTTAAAGAGAATAAAAAACCCAAATGCCATTTCCTCCTTTCTCTTTCAAAGTGTTTTTGCCAACATCAGTGCAGATCAGTTGGCTGTAGTGATGAGGAAAGCCTTAGGGTATGTCTACGCTGGCAGAGTTACATCGCCGCTCAGAGAGCGCCGAAGGGAAACCACTGTTGTGTGTTCACACAGTCATCTGCCTGCGCAACAGCGTGTTGCAACACTTGCAGCGGTATTCCACAGAACATCTCTTCTGTCTCTAAGAGTTGTGAGAAGACAGAGGGGGCTGCGGGGCATCCTGGGTCCTGTCCCAATGCCCTGCGATGCATTGCTTTGCATCCCAGCAATCCCTGTGCGTCCGTCCGCATTTGGCGCTATCTTTAAACGGTTTGTTTGCTGCCTGCTCTGCCTCTTCAGGAATGGATCTCGCGCTGTGGTCACTTTCATTAACACATCATGAGTAGCAGTGGAGTTATTTCTTAAACTACAGAGGCAAGAGGAGTTTGACATTGATCTTGCCACACGTAGTAGCTATGACACAAGATTGCTTGTGGCATTCACGGGGGCACTGACCACAGTGGAACGCCACTTCTGGGCTCGGAAAACAAGAACTGAGTGATGGGATCACATCGTCATGCACATCTGGGATGACGAGCAGTGGCTGCAGAACTTTCAGATGAGGAAAGCCACATTCATGGGACTGTGTGAAGAGCTCGCCCCAGCCCTATGGTGCAAGGACACAAGAATGAGAGCTGCCCTGTCATTGGAGAAGCAAGTGGCAATTGCACTGTGGAAGCTGGCTACTCCAGACTGCTGCTGATCTGTTACTAACCAGTTTGGAGTGGGAAAGTCTACTGTTGTACTCGTGTTGATGGAAGTGTGCAGGGCCATTAATCACATCCTGCTCCGAAAGACCATGACTCTGGGTAACATGCGTGACATTGTGGATGGCTTTGCACAAATGGGCTTCCCTAACTGTGGAGGGGCTGTAGATGGCACACATATTCCAATTCCGGCACCACCTAGCTACCGAGTACATTAATTGGAAGGGATATTTCTCTGTGGTTCTCCAAGTGCTTGTGGATCACTGTGGGCATTTCACGGACATTAACGCAGGCTGGTCTGGAAAGGTACATGACGCACGCATCTTTCAGAACACTGTCCTGTTCAGGACACTGCAAGCAGGGATTTTCTTCCTGGACCAGAAGGTCACCATAGGGGAAGTTGAAATGCCCATTGTGATCCTGGGAGACCCTGCCTACCCCTTAATGCCGTGGCTTATGAAGCCATACACAGGGAACCTTGACAGCAGCAAGGAGCGGTTCAACAACAGGCTGCGCAAGTGCAGAATGATTGTTGAGTGTGCTTTTGGCCATTTAAAGGCCCGCTGGCGTTGCCTATATGGGAGGCTGGACCTGGCCGATGACAATATTCCTATGCTTATAGCCACGTGCTGTACGTTCCATAATATTTGTGAAGGGAAGGGTGAAAGCTTCACTCAGGGCTGGACCGCTGAGGCTCAGTGCCTGTAGGCTGAATTTGAACAGCCAGAGACCAGGGCTATTAGAGGGGTGCAGTGCAGGGCCATAAGGATCAGGAATGCCTTGAGGCAGCAATTTCAAGCTGAAAGCCACTAATATTTGTTGCTATGCTCGGGAGTGCAGTGCTTGTAATGCTAGGCGGTGATTGTGATTGGTGCAGACGATGCACTGTGAAGATTTAAGAAAATTGCCTGTTGCTTTGCAGGGCTCTGTTGCTTTCAATTAATGGAATAAAGAGTGCTTTCAAATCAAAACAATTCTTTTATTAAAAAACAACAACTGGAGAAGAGAGACAAATAAAAAAACGCATCAGCACTGTGGGGGATGGGGAAATGGAGGGTCCCAGGAGGAGGTGGGTCCTGGGATAGTTAAAGATTTGTGTATGTCCAGGTGTTATATGGAACCTTATCCTTTGGAATACAGTGCAGCAGATACTGTACTTCAGCAGGGCTAAACTGCAGAGAGACGGGTGTTGAGTGCAGTAGGTAGTGGGAGTCCGCCTGGCTGGACTGTGACAGGGCAGGAGTGGAATGCAGATGGTGCAGACTGGAGCCAGGAGGTTGATAAGAGTGTATTTGTGGTGTCTAGGGGGCGTATTGGAAAGAGTTTTGTGACAGCGGCTGCAGGGGAGGGCAGGCGCGGAGCTGCTCGGTTTGCAGTGCTAGTAGCACCTGGAGTGTGTCCACTTGGCGCTCCATAATGTTTAAGAGCCGCTCCATGGCTCCATTCTGGTGCGCTGCATTCTCCTGTCAGTCCTTCTTCTTGCTGTCCCACCACTCCTTCAATTCTTGTTTTTTGGCCGCAGAGTGCATCATGACATAAAGTCCTCTTTAGTTCTTTGTGGCCGCTTTCTAATTCTGCGCAGCCGTTCAGCCGGCAATAACAAAGAGGGAGGCTGGGATCCCAGGGTCATATCTGTGAAGCCAAAATGCAACATTTTAGAGAAGCAGTATTATTTGCAACAGACCACTGATTCAGTGATTTAAAACATAGCCACTATTCACATACCTATCACTAACTGGCTGACCCCAGGCAAGCACACATGAGCCACAAGACCCCCAAAATGGTGAGTAACTGCAGGGGCAGGGGAAATCAGTGTTCCAGGACTGTACTGTACACTGGGCAGGTGGCTCTTGGGGAGAGCCAGCACTGTAGTAGGGGCCTGATAATCATTCCTGTCTCCACATTTTCCACAGACTGTATTCATTATGGAAGATATCTCACTGCTGAGGGTGAGCAGGGAATCAAGGAAGGATCTTCTCCAAGACTGTGGCTTCCGCCCTGGCCCTTATGCGGCATGCCTGTGTGCAGCAATGGTCCCTCCTTGCCCCCCCCCCCCCCAAAAAAAAAGTGATGGCAGAATGGTGTGGGAAAGTTACCCTTAATGAGGCAAGAAACAAAGCAGCTCTGTCAAAGAATCTGCAATGGTGGATTGCCCAGTATCTCCATGACAGTTTTGTGGAGATCTCTGAGGCAGATTCCCATGAAGTGAGGGAGTCAATCAACACCCTGTTCCGCCACTCAGACTAGGCATGTGGTGGTATATGCATCATACAAACACAAGCCTGCTTTCTGCAACCCTCCTGCCCCCAACAACTCGCTTCAGCAATTCCCAAAATCAAAGCCACTTACCAGGGGCCTCGTCTCCTGTTTGCACTTTGCCAAGCTCCGACAGCTGTAACTGGCTAGCCTCCTCCAGGGTAGAGAAGAGCTCTTGGCTGCATGCATCTTTGACCTCCGAGTCATCCTCTGCCTCTGGATCCCCCTCTCCCTCCACATCCTCGTCTACAATTTCTTCCTCCTGGCTTGGTGCACTCTTGACCAGCACGCAAGCCACCGAAGTATCCACAGTGGCCTTCACAGTGGAGGTGGGGTTGCCACCGAGTATCGTGTCCAGCTCTTTGTAAAACTGGCAGCTCGTGGGCGAAGCATCGGTGTGGTGGTTTGCCTTCTGTGCCTTGTGGTAGGCATTTTGCAGCTCCTTCACTTTGACCGTGCACCGCAGTGTGTCCTGGTCATGGCCCCTTTCTGTCATGCATCATGAAATCTGTCCATTGGTATCATAATTCCTATGGCTGGAACGCAGCTGGGACTGGGCAGCTTCCTCTCCCCAAATGTTGATGAGGTCCAGCAGCTCGACATTGTTCCAGGTGGGGGATTGCCTGTTGCATGGAGCAGGCGTGGCCACCTGGAAAGATGCACTGAGACCACTGCACGCATCACCAAGCAAACAGGAAGGGGACTTTCAAAATTCCCAAGGAATTTAAGGGGTGGTGCTCATGGTTGGCAGGGCAGTAGAGTTCAAACCGATTACCAGAGAGGCGAGAACAGGCATTGTGGGACACCTCCTGGAGGCCAATTGCAGCACTGTAATCGATCAGGGTGTCTACAATGGCACTGCGATGCTGTAGCCCCGGTGCAGGAAGCTGTACGCCTCTCGTTGGGGTGGCATTCTTACAGCGCTGCAACTGCGCAGTTTCTGTGCACGAAATGGCTTGGCAGTGTGTACACCTCGGGAGTTACACCACAGAAAGCTGCTTTACTGTGTAGAAACTTGCCAGTGTAGACAGGGCCTATGTGTAGATAGGCTGCAGTGGTTTCTGGTGTTTTTGCACTGTTATTTAGACCTTGCTCTGAGCTGAGTTAGACCACCTGGTGTTAAAAATACCAGTGGCTCCCAGCACTTGATCTCTGCTAGCTCTTCTGCTCTTTCTACAACTAGTGGAAATATTACCTAGGTGGAATTTTGGTCACAAAACCCTGGTGGAAACGGGTGGTGGAACCTGGGAAATGGGGGGGTGAGCTAGAGGGAATGGGAATATTGTGGGGGCTCTGCCCCTGCATACATTTTGTGTATGCCCACAGGAGTGGAGATGAGAGCAGGAGGCAGTGGGGCTGGAGCAGTTGCCACTGTACCCAAGATCAGGCCAGGGAGCAGAGAATGGGACCTGGAGGGGCTAGAATGAGCCTGGGAGCAGGTAGGAACCCCTGGGATCCTCCATCCCACCCTGGAGAGACAGCTGCCTATCCCTCTCCAAGTCTTAGTACCTCCCTTCACTTCCCATTCTATCCTTCTGCCCCTCATTCCCATTGTGATTCTGCCCCCTTCTCTGCCCCAGTAAACAAACCTCAAGTGTCTTAAGTGAGGTACCCAGAAAATGGAGGGTCCAAAAATCAATGGTCAATTTTGTAATTTCTTGTAAACATGCTACCTCAGTTTCCCTGTCGGTGAAATGATTCCTCATGGCCAGATTGAGGCTAAATTTGTTCATGTCAGGAGGGGAATTGTGTGATGCTTGAATGCAAGGTGCTCGGTGTGTAATATATCTGTACACTTGAATAATGATAGTACCCAGTTCTCATATAATGTTCTTCATCAGTAGATGACGATATGAATTTCTATTTTTGTGGTTAACGCTTCTTTTGTCTTCAGAGACATCTTCCCTATGCTCAAAAGACTGAACCTTTTCACTTACTGTTTGAACCATTCTCTTAACATATTGGTGCATGTTTTGAAAAGGACTTCCTATTTTTTATAAATATTAAAAAAATGTGGTTTGCTAAGTGATTCTGTTTACTGGAATTTCTCAGGCGATGTTTACTACATCATCGGCAGATACTTATTTCAGATGGTGCACATGCAATGATTGAAACAGAGGGCACAGAACTCTACCTAGGCACATCTTTGCCTGCTAGAAATAACAATAGCAAATCTAGACAAAAGATACCATTTGAAAATGAAACTGACATTACTTATTCAGCCACACCGACAAATGTACTTGAAGCTTCACTTACCACAGGATAGGACTTGTAGACAGTCTGTCTGAAAAGAGACATGCAACTTACTGTTATGATGGTAATGCCAGCAGGGTTTTTTTTTTCATCTTCCCGTAAATGCTGAAAAAACAGCTATTAATGGCCTTAATTATAAAAGGCACCAATGGTTAGTATTTAGCATTATGCAATAGCATTAAGAACACTGTATTCTGAGCAATTTAGAGCCAGGGTGATGCTATAGCAAAACTATGAGTCAAAACTCACTCTCTTGCTCTCTTCTAAAGGAAACCACATCACTTAGTGTGGATGTTTATCTTTGAAGCTTCGATGTTATTTATTATTTTACTCTGTATTCAGAAATGCAGCAATTCGGGCTAAAGTTTGTATTGATAAAATAGAACAGGTCAAGTTTTGCCATCAGCTGCACAGTACAGTTCGGTGGGAGATTTTCCTGTGTCTGAGCACCCAGTTGGGCACAGTGGGCCTGACTACTTTGTGGTGCAGCTCCACTGACTTCTGTGATCTTACACCATAATTAAATTGCCAAGTAGGAAAAATTAATTGTCCTGGCTGGACCAGGTCAGGACCTTGAAGTTAACACTTTTTCTCTTTTGAAAATTGTTGTGAGTTCTTTAGTAAAAGCAAGTGGTCATGACTGCAGTCTTACAGATCATCAAAAAGAAGCCATCTCCCGCTGTCCCAAACCCACTTTTTCTCTTCTTAGCACATGAGCAACATGCCTCAGTTGGCACATGATTATGATTTATCACTGAATGTGGTCTGCTGGTTGGATCACTAGCTTCCCAGGCTTGAGCCAGGTACTGACAGGGAGTGTGACATGAACACAGATCCATGCCCCCAGCATTGTGCTGAGAGACTGGTTCATGTCTGAGGACTTGTTTTCACTACAGAGTTAATTTAAGTGTTATCCATAACTTACATCCTGTCTATCCACAACCCTTAGCCAAAGCAAGGTGGTACTTTTAACCAATTAGCTGGCCTATCTGGGGGTATAGGCTACGGTTTAAATTAGCACAATTAGTTATCTGCTAACACAATCACTCTGTTCAGTAATCCAATCACTGTGCAGAATAAATGTTATTTTGTACTATGGCTGTTCTCACTCAATCTACCCTTGTGTTAACTCTGCAGTGAAAATACAGCCTGACTCTGAACAAAAAGTTCTACTGATTATTGAATCACCAGCCACCCTTCCTGCAACACCTAGGTTCCTGTGAGGTTTTCAATTCAAATAGTGACCCAGGCTGACCTGTCTTAGCTTCTGTGATCTGATGGGATCAGAGCTTGAGGTGGTATGGCTACAGGCATGTCAAACATTATGATTTCTCTGTCAGTGCACATCACTTAGTATTGTATCCACCAGCTTGTAAAAGAAGCATTTATCATTGTGGGGCTCTGTGCCGTCTAAGAACTACAGGGTCCAATCTTATTTTTCCTCAGGCAAAAATCTATTTAGTTTCAGTGTTTGGTTTTTTAACGTTAGTAAGGACCACAGGATTGAGCTCTATACACATTTTTGTATTGTATTGAATCATTAGCAAGTTGTGGCTCATAGATATAAAACGCACCTCCCCAGTCCCCAAGATGTATGTATGTTGACCACCAAACATACATCCTGCTGGATGTCCTAGGGAGCCGTGGGTATAGAACTAGTGTTATTTGTTTTGAAAAGGGAGGGCCAACATTTTTATTGTAATAAACTCCCTTTGTGCTGTAATGCTGGCTTAACTAGATCAGAACATTCCCATGATGCTGAGGAATTCTTGAGTAGATGGGAGGAAATATAGCGTTTCTCATTTATACTGGAGACTAGATCAGTGCCCGGTGGCCCCAGCATCTGGGGGCTGCAAATGTGGCAAAAATGTTTGCCTTTCTTCAGTTCTTGGAGCTTGACCAAACGTGAGAATTGGGGTCAATATGTAAGAAAAAAAGGAGTCCTAGGGATAGTAATGAGAAAAGTGTTGATTTTGGTCTTGGAAATATTTATTTAATGGACACAGTTTCCACATTTGTCCTTTTACCTTCAGTGTCAATGAAATCTACACCTGTTTTTCATCTGGCGGAATTGTGTAGTTCACATAAACATTTACCACCTGTCTTGCTTGACCTTGTCACAAAGTATTTGCATTTTGGAACCCATTTGAATTTTCTTGTTTTGAAGTTTGGCGCATTTGGCAATAAAGGTAGTTTCTGCTGACATACCAGATATGACTTTTGGTTTTACCTGCTTACAATAGTGTGTATGCTGCATGTGAATGAGAAACATTTCAAGTTGACTTCATCTCCTGTTCGTTTCAATGCCAAACCATATTTATATGAAGTCGGGAAAAAACTGCAAAAGTTTAAAATGTCAAACCTAGTGTGCCTGATCAGAATAGTAACAAAACAGTTTACTAGGTGAATTTGAAAGGCACCTACCTACCTCTGTCATTTTTTAAAAACAAAGCAAGAAATGGACCGCAGTATATTCTCAAAAGATGTGGGTAACTCCCCCGCCCCTATGTTGTCAGATGTGACAGCAAACCAATAAGAATGAATTAAAAAATAATTATTTGAAATGCCAGAATATGGGTAAAGTCACAATAGAATAATCTGAATAAATTCCAGAAAAGAATAAAGTTTATGGTGCAAAATGAAAACATTGTGAAGCAAGAGAAACTACCAAGCAACACGAAGTCAAAAACTCATAATAAAAGTAGAGATGAAATGCAATGATATTAAACCCAAGAGACCCTGCGCCAAATTGAACCCTGATGTAACTATGCCAGCATCAGTGCCATTCAACATTGCAAACACCAAAGATGATTATTTATTACAGTATTTGTATAATGGTGTCACTGAAAGGCCCCAAAGGAGACTGGGTTCCACTGTGGCAGGAACTGTATAAATGCATATTTAGAGACTTGTCCCTACCCTGAAGAGCTTGCAATCAAAACAAAGGAAGGCATATTACTCCCATTTTACAAATGGGAAACTGAGGCCTGGAGTCAGTAGGTGACTTGTCCAAGGTCACATAATCTGTTTGGTGCTCTAATTACAAGAGCGTTCTTCTTCTTTAGCCTGCTGTCATTGCTGTTTTCAAATGTCTGTGTATTCATGCCTCCTTAATGCTTTCCTAATATTTTTCATATAAATGAACACAGTAGTTGACAGAGGTGATGTGTAGAATTGGGTTTGGCAGTTTAGAAGTGGGGTTGGTGCATTAGGAGTTATTCATGGTATTGAAAATTTTAAGAACCACAGCTATAGCTTCTGCAGCACATTTATCTGCAGAATATCTATGTATGGAACAACAATGCTAGTACTGTAGTAGTCATGCCACCTCTGATCACAATGAACAGTGTCTTACTCTGCGAGTAGTCCTGTTGATCTCATTGGGGTTACTCATGGAGTAAAGCCTTAAGGATGGCAGAATCCAGTCCATATATAGTACTCTTCACTTTATATATAGTACTTTATAATCTTTGTCCACAGTCAGCCTTCTCCTGGTGGTGTCATTTTACAATGACAACCATTTCCCCGGTACTTAGGTTAGCACTTGAGAGCATTTTATTTCCTGTAATTTCAATTATTTCATTGTTTTATATTTTGAAAAAAGTTATTTGCTCTTCTTCTACATCAGAAGGTGAATCCACTGGACGCATTTCCAAATATCCAGGTCTTTCCTTTCAGTCATTAACAGTTAAATGTTTTCTCTAATCTCCAGGGATTATATTTGATGCTCTTCCATGGACTAGGTAAGATTATGCTGGAAAATGAAGATCCTCGGCTGCTAATAGTCACATGACATCTCTTTGTTACTTAAAACTGGTGGATCCTGGCAAGTCTCGGCTCATGAATTATAATTATATAATTATATTAAGTAGTTACAAAAGCTTCTTTTGGGGTCTGATCTCTGACTTCGTGAAGTTCACATCTGTATTTCCTATTCCTTTCAGGATGTTTTTACTGAATCTCATTAAAGCATGGGCAGTGACTCGCTGCGTCTCACTCAGCTGCATGTTTGTCTAGTACCTCCCCTACTTGTATGCAAGCAAATCACAATTTTTATTTTCAACATTTCAAAAACTTTACAGTAAGAGAGATGAAATAAATGCCAATAAAAGCAATAGCAAGCAAACATGGACTGGCGGGTGGGTCTTGTGGTTACGGCACTGGATTTGGACTCGGGAGATCTGGCTTCAGTTCCCTTGGTCCGAGGCAAATTGTTTAATCTCTGTGCCTCAGTTTCCCATCTGTAAAATGGGGATAAGAATACCTTCTCCATCTTGCCTAATTAGATTTGGCACCTAGTACAATATTGCCCTCACCTAGTTGGGGCCTCTGGGTGCTACTGCAATAGAAATTATAATAGGAGTGCTAAATCCAGGATGTGAAACCCTTTTTTGTGGAGTAGAGATTTCTCAGTGGAGTCTAAATGAAATTCATGTTCTGTTTAGAGGTGTTGTTTGGTGGATAGTACTGGGGAGGAAGGTGATATAAGTAACAGTTACCTCATAGTCTGCTTTAATTTCCCTGTTCTCTCTGTCTGAGTATGTGAGGTAGGATCTTAAAATAGAGGCATGGAGTATGTGGGAAAAGGATGTGAAGATGAAAAGAGCTGAGAGTGAAGATAAAGCAATTAGAGTTTGGTGAGCTAGGGTAAGGATTAAAGTAATTCAGGGAGTGGAAAAGGGAAGTAGGTAGGAATTGGTATAATTTAGATTACAAGGCTTCCTGGCAGGCTAAAGATTCAAGATAGACCCTTGAGGCTTAGTAGCGTTTCTGGAAGGGAATATTATCAAATAAGCAGAGTGAATATATATACTCCTATAAAATAGAACAATAGCTCATTAGCTAAGGAGTTTTGGAGTCTATAATGGAAACCACACAGGTCACGGGCTGTGTAAACCATGTGCCCTCATAGGTTCCCATCCCATAAGTGATCAGAGCATCTCAAAACCAACAAAGAAGCTGGATGCTCTGAGAGCCCTGACCTCTGCACAGTTCCCATTGGGGACCTAAAAGATCATAAAGTGACCCTTGCCCAGCAGAAGCTGGGCCAGGTATTTTAAGAAGTTCCGTGAATCTTCAGGGAAGTAGATCACAGCACGGTCTCAGAACAGGGGATTGTTAAAGAGCTCATTATTAGATTCCTAAAACTACAGAAAGATTGAGAGCCTGAGCTACAATGTCATGGGCCTGGGACAAATCCAGCAGTAGTATGTTGAGAGCTACCCAAAAGAAAACTGGTCTGCAGGGGTCAGTAGAAAGACCCCTCCCTAGGAAATAAGAACCCCTCCACTTGCTTTAAAACTTGTGAGCTCAGCGCAGAATGCTGCAAAGCCCTATGGCTTTTTGTTTTAGCAAGCTAACAGGAACACCATTAAGGTAACCATTTAGAAAGGGTACTCTGAATCGTTCAGCAAAAATGTTTTATTGCATTTGGTGTGCCTTGCCATTTTGTTGGGGAACTGGGGTGGGGAATAGTTCTGGATTTAAATTTTACTAGCCCCTGCTTTCAGACATGACAAAATTGCTATATATTGCTTTTTGTTGTCCTACCACTCTGTGTTACCACTCTGCTTTTTGTTGTTATACCACTCTGATCCAAGGCCTGGTGAGTCTTTTCCATTGACCTCAGTCCCCAAATAACCAGAGAAAAGTGTAGCTTTGGGTGTACTTCACTTACTAGAATGACAATGAGATGCATGGGGTTATATCCACTAGTAAGTAAAAGAATGCTTAGTGACCTATGACAGCCACAACTTAGTATTTTGTATTCAGGAAGAGAGGATCTCGGGGCTGGGAGAATGTAGCTTTTTAAGTTTTAAACTGCTGTGCGACTCATCTCAAGGTTCATAAACATTCCAGTGCTGACAACTTCTGAATCTCTCCGAGTTTCCTAATGCCTAGTAATAACTATGATTTCTATATTGATCATGAAGAGTGCTTCCCTTTGGAAGTGTGGTAATGAACTAAACTGCTGACTCTGAGGTTGTGGGTTTTTTATGCTTATAATATCAACAAAACCAACAACAAAACCCAATGTATTTTAACATTCTGTGTGTGTATACGCATCTATATGAGTATGTGTAAAATAAGCATTTTAAAAGAGGAGCACTGACATATATTGTGAAGTGAACAGAGTTAGCAAACGTTGAATGGGAAATTGAAATTATGTAGGTACTCTTCCTCTCTCAAAAGATCAAAACATCTGGATACACATGTGCTATAACTAACAGAAAATATTACCCAGTTGTTGTTTTTGATATAGAAAAGGTTTACGGCCTGTTAATGAAGTTTACAGTTGATGATATTAAATTAGTAGGAGTTGCAAATATCACTGAGGCCAAGGAAATAATGGAAAGAACCCAAAAGAATGTAGAAATATGGGCAAAAATAATAAAATGAGATTCAGGTTTTGAGGAAAAAACTAAGGTAAAACAAATGGGGCATGAGGAGAAGATGCTCTGAAATGCAGATGGGAAGATGAAACCTACGAACCCTCAGAAGGCAAATAAAGGTGATAGTGGATGGGGAAATAAGATCGAGATTATTTAGAGGACAGAAGGGGGTAAACATAATAGTAATGGGATTAAATTTAGTTTCGATTAGATGCTAGGAAATGTTTCCTGAGAGTGAGATCTGTTAGATTATGGAGTAGCCAGCCAAGGAGATGGTGGAAGCTCCATCACTTGGGACTTTAAAAAATAAATTGAAGAAGGGACTAGATGATAGATTGTAGAGAGCAATCCCATATTAGCAAAGCTACAGACTATAGTTAATGATCTAACAGGTCTTTTCCGTCTCTAATCTTAACTGTATATTATATGATTTGAGATCATATATCAGGGTCCAGAACCACATTTTTATTGGTCCTACCAAAAATAACCTTTACGCATCATGTGAGACATTTATTACTAGAAGTCTAGAATAGCTCCTTTGAGAGAGGACATAGAAGTGCATTCTGTCATGCTGATATCATACTGATTGATAAAAAGGGGTACATACCCCTTCCTCCCTGCATTCCACCATACACTTTCATTTATTAATCTCATCTGTACAGTTATAGCAAAGGTCTTGGCCCTGAAGCTTGAAAAATGAATGCCAAATTTAAATCAATCCATATCAAATAGGATTTAGAAGGAACTGAAGTTCCTTTATTAACATCTGGAGGCTACTGAATTTGAAGTCTTATATTCAGTCTTCCTTGAAGCAGGCTTTCTGTTATCTATGTATGCCAAAAATATCTGATTCAGTGCAGCCAGCCTTCATGTGGGAGGCATTGTAGTGCTGTGGCTTGAAGATAATTCTATGAGGAAGGTTCCTGTGCATCCCGAAGCACAGGTGAGAGCTGGTAATCCTCCTCAGTAGTCATTCAAAAGTAGAGTGACCATATTTCCCTATGCTGAATATGGGACACCTGGTAAAATTACTCGTATTCAAGCGAGTTCAATGGCAATCAGAACTATGTAGTACAAATGTTCAAATTAAGATCAAGTTGACTGAGCCCCTGTTAAAAAGAAATACGAGTAGTTGGATTTTTTTTATTTACCTTCTTATCTTTTAAGGCTTTAGGGCTCACATGAGGAGAGGGGACACACACACACACACACACACACACACACACACACACACACACATTCCTGTACACCTCTCTCACACAGGGAGGGGTGACCGGCCCAACCCTCCCTGCCCAGCGCTTTCCTCCCTCCATGCCTGGCTGGGCCCATGGGACGGACCTGCCTCTCCTGGTACCTTGCACTGCAGGCTTTCCAAGGCAACACGTGGGGCGGGGGATGCAGGGTCACATGGTCCCTTGCCCCAGATTTCTGCCAGGGTTCACACCAGAATGGTTCCAGCAGCATCCTTTCAGCACTGTATGGGAGGCAAGGGATGGGAGCTTCTTCCAGCCAGAGGGCAGGAGGAGGAGGGGGAGGGTTAGGAATGACCTGGCCTGTGTCTTTGCAGAGCTCATCTCTCCCCCCTCACTCCACTCCCCTGTCTGGAAGCAGCTTGTCCCTTCCTGCCTGCACAGTGGGGTTTTTGTGTGTGTGTTTTTAAGTATCACTTTTGTAACTTTTTTCTATTGTAAATCAGTTTAGTTTTCATCCACATTGACTGTCTGTAGACTTTTGAAAGTGGTGACTGGTACATAGGTACCCAGCATGTATAGTTTGTTGGGTGAATCTTCATCCTCATTGCGTTTTCTGGATAAACGTACATGGATCCGGTAGGGAACATTGGCCCAGACTGCTTTGTTCAATCTGGTGTCAATACGTACATCAGGCGTATGCATCTCCTTCACTGCAAATGTACGGATCTCCTTGAGAGCACGGGGGGCACGTTTCTTGAATCCCACTCCATGGATCCGTTTGTGAATGTTGATGATATATTCCCTAGTCACCACCTCATTGATGGCAGATCTCCCTTTCTTCTTTTCTCCACCTTTCTTTGCTGGAGCCATCCTGCCTGGAAAGGCAGCTCAAACCTCCAGGCTACTGCTGGCCACTGACATAACTCAGATGCCTCCTGTCCCCTGGCTACAGCACAGGCAGGAAAGGGTTAAGCCCTGAGGAGCCATTGTGCACCAGGGCCCAGGGAACCTGACTGCAGGGGCTTCAGGGAACCCAGCCAGAGAGGTGGCTCAGCAGGGGAGAGTGTCTAGGGGACGGAGCAGCCCTGCTCTCCCAGGGGGGAGGACCCAGGGCGGAGGTGGAGCGGGGCGGGTGAAGAGGGTGCTAAGCTTCTACCCAGGGGGCTGCTGTGGTGCCTGCAGGGTTGGGGCACGAACACACTGGCAATCACTTCCCCCTACACACTCCAGAGCTTAGCTGAGGGGCGGAGAGGCTTCCCTGTGCCAGCGCTGTGCAGGGGGTTTGACACATGCCGGGCTTGGCTCCTCCTGGCCAGCGCCCCGGGCCAGTGGGTCTTGGGCTTTCCCGGAGTGCCGGCCCAGCCAGAGGCAGCGGGGGAAGGAAGGAGCCTGCCAGCCAGGCTGCTGGTGGGCTGAGCGCTCAGACCAGGGGCTGGTTCTCAGCACAGCGCTGGGAGTAGGACATGCCCTGCTGGGGGCATCTGGAGGAGCAGTGGGACTGGGGGTGTGTGAAGGGGCAATGCAGGAAGAGGACTGCGAGAGGGGGAGCACATAAAGGGCCGATGGGTAGGCAGCAGAGGTGACATGTTACTGGCTGCTGCCTGGCGCCTGCCTGCATGCACTGGGCACCACAGCGCACAGCCAGTGCCGGCTGGAAATGAAACAGGGGAGGGGGCCCTGCTGGCTGAGAGCTGGCGCACAGCGTGGGCTGCGCTGATGGACCAGCAGGGGGAGTGGCCAGCCCCGCCACCAGCCTTGCACACCCACCCCCGTTGTCAGCCACTGGACCCCCCACCCCCACTCACAATTGGTGGGCAGGCGGCTGGTGAGCCGGGATCCAGCCAGCAGTAGGACCTGCCAGTACTGATGGGGGGTGGGGCAGACAGAAAATACAGGACAATTTGCCAGTTTTTAAGAAAAAGTTGGGACACCTGCAGGATGGCTTAAATACGGGACTTCTCTTTAAAAACGGGACGTCTGCTCACCCTATTCAAAAGTGGCATGAGATAAAGATACCCTGTAGACTTTCTTATCTTCAGTTTAGTTATTGAACTTTATCAGGAAAACTAAGTTTTTCCTCCCAATATTCAAATTATCACAGTCAAAGAATGGTAAAGTTATGCTGACAGATTCATTTAAAGTCCAGTGATCTCTCACTCACAATTGGCTAATGTCATATGGCATATAGGTATAAAACTAGCTAACAGAGAGAATCAATTGGACAATTTGATTTAATTTATAGTGCAGTGGCTGTTTAGACATTTTTCTTTCTTTTCTTTCTATTTAATAGAACAAGTTAAAGGCCTGATTTTCAGAAGTATTGAGCACCCTCAGATTCCATTAAAGTGGACTGGGGTTACAGATGCTAAGTAGGTTTGTAAATCAGGCCATAAAACTGTACTGGGTAACTGTAAGATGTACTAATATAACAATCAGTAGCAGGGCATTTTTACTCTGTATTTAAGAATGGCATATAAGGTTTTCAAATACTCTGATTTCACTATTTGTTCATTCAGAGTCTATTTCATCTCAGATTTTTAATGTTTGTCATTCTCAAGTAGGACTTAAAAGTTTGTCTCCTATTTGGTTGAGTGCAGGGAGGAAGCAAATGGTTTTATCTAACTCTGTAGAAAGTAAATACAGGGTATGTGTTGGCAGAAATAACTTTGCAGCAACAAATTAGTTATGCCATCTTGATTTTTACAAATGTTTTTATTGTATGCAAGTCTCATAATCATGCTTAAGAGCTATATGTCTGTCTGGAACTAGGAGGTGAAATTCTGCATTCTGTGTTGTGCAGGAGGTCAGATTAGATGACTTCCCCCTGTGGCCTTAAAATCTCTGAATCTCTCTCCCATTTCTTTGCCACTGTCCTAGAATGAACTGAAACAGCATTCTTTATCAAACCTGTGCACAAATTCTACCCAGTCTGGCACTTTTCTTTGGTTAAGCCCCCAAAAGCTGTATAATCTAGGCCTGAATTTGATTTTCAAGTTCGTTTATATCCATTTCCATTACAACACTAATGCGTTTAGTCTTCTCTTATTTCTGGGGAGCGTATTGGCCACTCGTAAGTTTTTCTGAAAATACAAATTTGGATCTTCATAGCTGTCCTATAACACTGTTTGTTTGTTCTTTCTGTTCCATTTGAAATCTCCATATCCTTAATAATGGGATCCTGAGCTGCTGAGCCCAGAGATGTGTTTTTTGAGCTCCTTCCTATGAGCAGGGTTGGTGTGGAATCCTAGGCAAACAATAGCCTTAGCCATGGTTTTAAAATGTCTAGTTTGTCAGCTTAGGCTGACTTTTGTTGGCATATTTCCACCCATATTCAGGCTAAGCTTATGATGCCATAGCTGGATTTTCAGTTCATGCACTGTTCTCCAGCATCATTAATGGTTTGTGCTCAATTATGGCCCTTATCCACCAATGCCCACCAATAGAAAGACTTCTGTTGATTTCAGTGGACATCAGATCAGGCCCTCAGGTGGATGGTGGTCTGGAACAGAGTCAAACAACATGCTCTGTGCTGGAAAGATAATTTTACTGGTGTTGTCCTGATTTTAACGCCTATGTTACCAGCATGAATGTCACAGCACAACATTGCACTTACATGGTAGAAAACAAAACACCTGCTATAGAAGGGGACATGGGAAAAGGTACTGAAAACATTTTCCACCTCATATTTTCGATGCTCAGATACATTCTATAGGGTTAGAAACATGGAATTCCAAAATGCTTGTTAAAGTCAAAAAGAGGAACAGCTTTATGCCAGATATAAGCGTGTTCCAGCTGCAGCTCTCTGAATTTGGGTATACAGCCTCACAGGGCTCCCTGCCTATAACTCCTTCCCCTTAGGCAAATTATGGACCTTGAAATTCTTACCAAATACTGCCTGACAAGATCTTACTCGCTGATCCTCATGGTACATCTGTGACCTATCCTTTTTAATCTGTTGGTCTTTCTATGGCCCATTTTCCACCCTCTCCACACACTTTCTCTTGGATTGCTGAATTCAACAGCTTTTCACAGGAAGCATGGTGTTTATTATATGTAAATAATATACATGTAGGGTATGGAATAAGAGTCTCATTTTGCTTTCCTTTCCTATAGCTAGGTATGGTCCAGGTTGCCTTCCTTCAACATTCATTAATACTATTTTGAGCACCACCTAGAATGTGTAACTTGTGTCAGTTGTTCCTTCTACCCAGGGAAGGATGAAGGACTCTGCGTGGCCCCAACAATCATCTGTGGTCCATTTGGCCAGCTTCAAGATTTCAGTTTGTGTTACAACATAAATCTGGAGTTGTTTAACATTCCCAATTTAGCTTTTTATTTTAAAGTAAAACTTGAAAGTGTCTGGCCATGCCTCTGTTGGCCTGGCCACTGCTGTTTTGAACCATCTGTTGGCCTCATGCCTCACAAGATGCTCTAGACATGTACTGTATTAATAGCCCCATTAAAATTGTCCTGTTATTTTACCCATACTACAGGATTCCAAACAGATGTAACGAACATCTTTTGACCCAGTAATATACAAATCATAGAATCATAGAATATCAGGGTTGGAAGGGACCCCAGAAGGTCATCTAGTCCAACCCCCTGCTCGAAGCAGGACCAATTCCCAGTTAAATCATCCCAGCCGGGGCTTTGTCAAGCCTGACCTTAAAAACCTCTAAGGAAGGAGATTCTACCACCTCCCTAGGTAATGCATTCCAGTGTTTCACCACCCTCTTAGTGAAAAAGTTTTTCCTAATATCCAATCTAAACCTCCCCCACTGCAACTTGAGACCATTACTCCTCGTTCTGTCATCTGCTACCATTGAGAACAGTCTAGAGCCATCCTCTTTGGAACCCCCTTTCAGGTAGTTGAAAGCAGCTATCAAATCCCCCCTCATTCTTCTCTTCTGCAGGCTAAACAATCCCAGCTCCCTCAGCCTCTCCTCATAAGTCATGTGTTCCAGACCCCTAATCATTTTTGTTGCCCTTCGCTGGACTCTCTCCAATTTATCCACATCCTTCTTGTAGTGTGGGGCCCAAAACTGGACACAGTACTCCAGATGAGGCCTCACCAATGTCGAATAGAGGGGAACGATCACGTCCCTCGATCTGCTCGCTATGCCCCTACTTATACATCCCAAAATGCCATTGGCCTTCTTGGCAACAAGGGCACACTGCTGACTCATATCCAGCTTCTCGTCCACTGTCACCCCTAGGTCCTTTTCCGCAGAACTGCTGCCTAGCCATTCAGTCCCTAGTCTGTAGCTGTGCATTGGGTTCTTCCGTCCTAAGTGCAGGACCCTGCACTTATCCTTATTGAACCTCATCAGATTTCTTTTGGCCCAATCCTCCAATTTGTCTAGGTCCTTCTGTATCCTATCCCTCCCCTCCAGCGTATCTACCACTCCTCCCAGTTTAGTATCATCCGCAAATTTGCTGAGAGTGCAATCCACACCATCCTCCAGATCATTTATAAAGATATTGAACAAAACCGGCCCCAGGACCGACCCTTGGGGCACTCCACTTGATACCGGCTGCCAACTAGACATGGAGCCATTGATCACTACCCGTTGAGCCCGACAATCTAGCCAGCTTTCTACCCACCTTATAGTGCATTCTTCCAGCCCATACTTCCTTAACTTGCTGACAAGAATACTGTGGGAGACCGTGTCAAAAGCTTTGCTAAAGTCAAGAAACAATACATCCACTGCTTTCCCTTCATCCACAGAACCAGTAATCTCATCATAAAAGGCGATTAGATTAGTCAGGCATGACCTTCCCTTGGTGAATCCATGCTGGCTGTTCCTGATCACTTTCCTCTCATGCAAGTGCTTCAGGAATGATTCTTTGAGGACCTGCTCCATGATTTTTCCAGGGACTGAGGTGAGGCTGACTGGCCTGTAGTTCCCAGGATCCTCCTTCTTCCCTTTTTTAAAGATTGGCACTACATTAGCCTTTTTCCAGTCATCCGGGACTTCCCCCGTTCGCCACGAGTTTTCAAAGATAATGGCCAATGGCTCTGCAATCACAGCCGCCAATTCCTTCAGCACTCTCGGATGCAACTTCTCCGGCCCCATGGACTTGTGCACGTCCAGCTTTTCTAAATAGTCCCTAACCACCTCTATCTCCACAGAGGGCTGGCCATCTCTTCCCCATTTTGTGATGCCCAGCGCAGCAGTCTGGGAGCTGACCTTGTTAGTGAAAAAAGAGGCAAAAAAAGCATTGAGTACATTAGCTTTTTCCACATCCTCTGTCACTAGGTTGCCTCCCTCATTCAGTAAGGGGCCCACACTTTCCTTGGCTTTCTTCTTGTTGCCAACATACCTGAAGAAACCCTTCTTGTTACTCTTAACATCTCTGGCTAGCTGCAGCTCCAGGTGCGATTTGGCCCTCCTGATATCATTCCTACATGCCCGAGCAATATTTTTATACTCTTCCCTGGTCATATGTCCAACCTTCCACTTCTTGTAAGCTTCTTTTTTATGTTTAAGATCCGCTAGGATTTCACCATTAAGCCAAGCTGGTCGCCTGCCTTATTTACTATTCTTTCGACTCATTGGGATGGTTTGTCCCTGTAACCTCAACAGGGATTCCTTGAAATACAGCCAGCTCTCCTGGACTCCTTTCCCCTTCAAGTTAGTCCCCCAGGGGATCCTGGCCATCCGTTCCCTGAGGGAGTCAAAGTCTGCTTTTCTGAAGTCCAGGGTCCGTATCCTGCTGCTTACCTTTCTTCCCTGCGTCAGGAAGATTTTTCTTATCTGGAACCAAAATAATCTGAAAGGATACTAGAACTTTTATGTGACCACTGGAATTCATGGTATTCCGCTAATTAAAGGAAGAGTAAGATAACATGGCTGTTTTAAAAAACTACCATATTATAATATCAAGATATGAATCCTACGCAAAAACAGAAAAACAAAAATGTATACCATATAACGAGGTCCATGATGATTACTAGGTTGAGAGCATTTAATTAGAAGTAAATATTTGTAGAATTCTGGGGAAAACATTTTTCTAGTTTTGTAAACTGTAATGGTCTATTTCAGAAGCAAAGGTATAAGGTAGCATATTATGCCACTCAGATGGTGGGAGTAATCACTAGAATTTAGCAAATCAATGGAACTACCTATGGAATAAGGTGCCGCTCAATCTGGCCCCCATTTTGCACCGCAGATGAACAGAGGTGCCCTAGTGTATAAATGGGGGTTTAAATTGTAGTGTACTGCCTCAACGGCATAGTGGCTGTGCATGCTCCAATGATAGAATCAGAAATCAATGTGAGGCAAACAACATCCAATACCTTCACCAATATATAGGGCCAGATCTTCGCTTGGTGTAAATCAGATTAGCTCCCAGGTTGAAGTAAACGGAACTTTGTCCCTTTACCCCAGCTGAGGATTTGGTACTGAAGGTTTGCATTTTCTGGCTGAGACTGAAATTGAAAAGCTAATTTTATGGGTGCTCTTTGAAAAATCCAACCCTGTCTGTAAACATTTAGCTTCTCAATGAACAGCCCCTTTCAAGGATGTGAGTCAGTGAAAAATACAGCTGTTTCACATACTGAGGAAAACATAAAACAGCATTTACCATTGGCTCAAGCTGCTTCTTTACTGAATACAAAGTCCCTGATTCCCCGCACACAATGGGGTAAATCGGGAGTACCTCCACTGAGGTTGATGGAGTTTTTAGGGAGTAAAATGTGAATGAAGTCAAAACTGGAGGGTTCCTATACAATAATTTTTAATCTACTTTGTCCTAATTACATTATATTAATTGACCTATTTCATAATACAGTGACAGCCAAAGCAGATAATAGTATTATTATCTCTATTGTATTATTTCAAATCAAATGCTTTACTCTATTGAATTCTTGCATCCAGATTAATAAACGAAGCAAACAAATTATTTGCTATTGTTCACTTTTAATCTAATATGCAAGTTAGTCTAAAATCAGATTTAACTTAATCACTGTTCTCTCTTTTGAGATGCTAGCAGTAAAAGTATATAAAGTTGTGTTTTAACATGACTATAATGTATACATAGCATTATACATTTAGGCCCAGATCCTGCAAATTGATACATGCAGGTTGACCACAGTACCCAGCAGGGTCCCCATACAAGTGCAGGGATCTGCCCTCACAGAACGCATTCCAGGATCAAAGCCTTTGGGAGTACATTCTACACTTGTTCATATATAGCTTGACTTCAGAGTATGTTCCTTAGATTGCTGCCATATAGTTACAGAAATGCATAACAGTGAAGTGTCATTAAATTTAATGTACTCATCTAGGCTGATCCTTTCCATTGTAAACCAAGCAAGAAAACCAAGGTGTAAATTATTAAAAATATTAACTTTAAAAACAAAATATGAATTTCTTTTCTCCTAACATTCGTCACTGCTGACCCCAATAACTGATTAGCCTTTCATCCAGCCAGATGCACTCCCTGACATCTACACTTGCAAAAACAGTACACGTGCTCTACGCTTACTTTCATTCTTTATTATGACTGCTTTTTATAGCTTGTGCTGGAAAATAACTTCCAAATTAAACAAACAGAAAAAGTAATATACTGTAGTTTGATTGCAACCTTTATATTTTAAACTAAAAAGGTTTTGCTGTATATCCACTTAACTAAAAAAGAAAAATCTATGGTTAGACCGAAACTTTGCCATCTCCTCTGATTTAAGGAGCAGCATATATAGTTGCCCTGCCCAAGGAGAAGGGCAAGGACTGAGTTGTGGCTTGGAGAGTCACAATTTGGTCTATGCTTCCCCCTTTCTCCATAGGGAGGGTAAGCTGTGCCTGATTTTCTGTCTTAGGTTACTTGCACTGGTCATCTGGCATATTGGGGATGAGTACATGGTTCATGCACTTCCTGCTTGCAGGGGTTGGATGGGGAATAGCAGCCTGGAAGCAGCTGCTCTCCTCTGCTATGACCTACGTTGCAAGTAGCTTGTACAGGGGCTTCAGTGAGTATGGTATATCTCCTTACTCCCTTCTACAGACACACAGGCCCAGATCCACAAAGGGATTTAGGTGCCTAAATCCCAGATTAGATTTAGGCTCTACTGGGATCCACAAAACCCTGCTCAGCTGCTGCCTAATCATGTAGGCGCCTAAACTTGCTTGGCACCTAAATTTTCACTGTAAAAGTTCCCTAGGCATCTAAGTTTCTGCCCCTAGGCCCCCTAACCGCTGCCTGAGGCAGGTGCTTGGATCCTTATCTCATGCCTAAAACCCAGTGTGATCCTCAAACCAGGTGGAGCTAGGCAGGGCAATGCCTATCGTGTCCTGCAGGGTCTGACCTGGTAGGTTCACTCAGAGCAAAACTGTGGATGAGAGACAGCCTTCCTTGTAATCTTTAGCCCAGTGGTTATGATACTCACACAGGAGATACACTGGTTCCATTCCTTCCTCTGCCTGAAAAGGAGAAGGGATTTGAACAGGGGTTCTCAGGTGAGTGCCCTAACCACTGCAGTAGGGGATGTTCTGATGTGGGTGCCTCTGTGTCTCTCCCAATGAAGTTGATCCACTTTGTATAAATAATTAAATATTAATTGGGCCAGAGTGAGAATCACTCTCTAGACCAATGATTAGGGCTCTCCCCTGAGTGGTGGGAAAATCTTGTCCAACTCTCTTCTCCTCATCAGGCAGAGAAGGGAGGAGGATTTTAACCAGGGTCTCCCATATCCTGTGTGAGTATCCTACCTGACGGGCTAAAAGTTATAAGGGAGGCCCTCTTCCCCAGCCATTTTATGTGGATTTAAGCATGCTCTGAGCACACTTACCAGATCAGCACACTCCAGAAGAGGTTTCATGGCTGTGGACCACAAATGGAAATGGGGTCATCCCTCTCTTCTTGGTATCTCCCATTGACTAGTGAAGGTGGCTCCCTGACTTTTGTGGATCATTCTAGGTGCATATCTCTCCCCATTCATTGTATAGGGAGCCTAGTTACCTAACCTTCGGTTTGTGGATTCCAGTGTTTTTTAAGCCGGCTACAAATATGATGTTGCAATGCTAATCATTTATTTTCTCCCTCAATAAAACCTTGGGGATCTGGGTTGTAAACTGATTCACAATTCAGGCCAATGTGCCAAAAGCTTCTTTATTAGCTAATTTGCATACTGTGGTCATTGCCTACTTTTCAAGTGTTCTGCATTGCACCAAAAAGATAGCTAATAACTTAACTTTTGTCCATTATACTTGATTGCTATTTCAACATATCGTATACTCTCCCGCATAGTTACACTAATAACAATGAAACTTAGATGGACATATGGATGAAACCACAGTGGGAATGGCAGGAAAACTAGACAGGATGTTTTTGGCCCTGACATCCACCTTTACTTCATCTGCATGGAGTGTGCTTATGCCTATGACCATGAAATTTCATCTTCTGTTTATCTTGAGAGTAGAAAGTTGTCCGGTTGCTGGACTTTAATCTGTGAGTTATTTCACATACATTTTTCTCACTTAATTCACAAAGAGAAAGTTATTAAAGTATAAGGCACCATCACCAATAGTACAGGAATGCAGACATATCCACAAATATTTATAGTACAAATATCAGTTAATATGCTGCTTCTCAGTAAGGAAAGTACCATTTTCTTTACCAACATACTATGTGTTAGAACAAGGATGGTAACTGCACAAGAGTGTTGGCACTTGTATGCAGTTGTTTGGAAGTAATATAACAACTGAGGGTACACCGTATCAAACTGGGACAAAGGTGATCTTTCTTCCCTGGGGTTTGATATATTTTCAGGTACTTTAAAGGCTCTTGAGATCAGGACCCCTGCATAGTCTTTGAAGCTCATTCTTTTCTTTCTGTAGAAAGTGAAACCTGGGCTTCTAATGGCAGCTCAGCAAATACCTTATCAATATTTAAAGTGTCAAGTGTATCTCAGTTAGATGTACCAATTGCAGATCAAAGACACTATCACTGTGGAGTTGCATTCCCTTCAAGGGTCTTCACACCTGACATTTTCCTTTTATTGGGGGACAACTCCTCCTCTTAACATAAGCTGTTTACATGAGTCTTAACCATGTTGTTTGGCATCTGTGGGGAATTAAATGTTTCCTTGGGACAGTCAGGGAGAGATTGGAGGTTTAAAGACTTCATTCTTGTTTAAGAAAAGAGAATATCAGGAAAAGGGTTTTTCCCTGCTGGTTCCATCATTGTTCAGTAGGCCCTCACCAATTTTGTTTAGTGGTGGGAATGTCATGCTTTCCAAGGATGGCAAGAAGAATTCAGGATGGATGAAAATTTAGTGGTATGTAGTAACTGTAGTGAGCTATATCTCTATCTTTCAATGGTGATTTAGAACATTTCTGCCTTTTCTCATCTAAGTCTTCTCTGTTTGCTTTGTTCTGCTCATCACACAAGGAGTTTATGAACATGACTAATGCAATCTAATCCCATTACTGCTCTTCTAACTCTTGCAGTGTTATTTCAATTGTAATGTTTGCTGTGGTGATTACAGCAATGGCAATCTTGAAGCTTTCATGTTTGTGGCTTTACCTGCTTCCGCGTCTTAATTTTGGGTGAAACTGACCCCTTTCAGAGCTCAGTTTTGAGGTGTTAAGTGGGTCTTGAATGGTGGATAGACTTAGGGCTGAGAGGTAAATAATCTCTGAATGCATACATGTTTCATGATTTTGAGAAGAAAACAGAGTGGGAATTAAAAGGCATATTTATGTCTCTTTTGGAAAACAGAGACTATTTGTTATCCATTGTAGTGAGGCCCCCTGCCGCTCCGGAGAGGGACGAGCCCTCTGGACACTGGAGTAGTCTGAGCTAGGGAGCTCTGGGCCTGCCCCTCAGATGGTCAGGCGATGCCCCGGAAGTATAAAGGCTTGACATCAGAGCTCACTGGAGAGCCAGCTGCTGGGGAGGCCAGATGCTTCTGGCCTAGCCCGCGACTGGGAAGCCCCTGCAGCCCAAGGTGCACGCAAGGACTGGCCCGACCTGCCGCATGCCCGCTACCCGGAGGAGTTTCCGGGCCTGCCTCTCGCCACCTACCCAGAGGAACCTATGGTGCTGGACCCCCTGGAGAACACCACCGTGACCCAGGTAACTCCAGAGGGGGAGTGTGGAAGTAGCCTGGGGGCAGCCGACCCTAGTTGGGCTGCAGCACTGCCAGAGCTCATGTCCGTGTGTTGTGGCCAAGATCCCCACTGACTCAGCAGCAGGTCTTCTGCTGCTGCTAGGGCTCCGGGCTGGGACGCAGTGGAGTGGGAGGGCCTGTGTCCCCCCCGCCACCCAACTCGCAGGTGGCAGTCTCCCCCACTCCCAGGGCCTTTAGAGGCCTGGGCTTATTGCTACTGTGTATACTACTACTGCTCAGCTCCTGCCTGAGGGCTTGAGCATGTGACTCATTGTTGCCCTGCCCTGACCTAGGGCCCAGGCTTACTGTGCTTATTTCGGTTGCTGCAAGGGCTGCCGAGGGAGACTCCTGTGGCCGGACTAATTCCCCCCAAGACATCAACAGTGTGTAGTGAGGCGGAGAGGGACGAGCCCTGGCTAACCTCTTTACATCCATGAACTGCCACCCAACCCCCTACAAAGTGCTACTGAGAGGATTAAGAGAGTGAGAGTTGAGAGAGTTTCCTGTATCCTTAAAATTCCTCCTGTCCTAGGGTATGTCTATACTTAAAAAAAAAAAAAAAAAAAGGTAAATTCTTAACTCAGCTTAACTAACCCAGGATAGCTAACTTCGATTAAAATATCATAGAAGACATGGTGACTCAGTTTTTAACTCGGGTTAGCAGCTCAGGTTAAACCCTATAAGGGATTCTGGGGTTTAACTTGAGCTGTTAATCTGAGTTTAAAAACTGAGTCATGTGTCTTCACTGCTATTTTAATCCAAGTTAGCTAATGTGATACAACAATACACCTCTTTTTGCAGTGTTTTTTTTCCCTGCAAGAAATTCCATTAAATAATATTGAATTCCTGTTTAATTTTTAAAAAATACACTTCCTTCCTATAGGACGCATGGTGTTAGCAGGCTCCAGGACTGTACTTCAGAATAATTGCATCAGCTATAAAGTATAGTTGAAAATGTATATATGTTCTTTGATGGACAATGCCCGGTGCGACGCTGTCAACCGTGATTGCTCTGGCTGGCACAATGGTCCTTAATAAACCATGTGTGTTTGATGAAGATTTAATGAAGATTGGTTTCAGAGCTAATAATTTACTGCTGTTGTCAAATAAGGAAAGTTTAATACATTGGGTTTATGGTTAACTAAAAACCCTGATAAGTGCAACATTACTTGTTCACTGTCATCCTTCATTAACTAATGTGTCACATTGGGTTGTAATTCTTTTGGGCAAGTGGTGTATTTTCTGGTGAATGCCCGTAATTAATTACATTGATTTCAGACTGCCAGAGGTATTAACAGGTAAACAATACCACTTCAGAAAGAATCCTGTCTGTATAGTAAGATGTTTTAAATCTCTGAGACTGTTTCTACACTGCAAAGTTTAGTTCACATAAATTATGTCACATTGCCGGCATTCATGGAGCAACTCCACATGGTGGATTAGTATTTCTGGGCCTGAAAAATAAGCACCAAGTGGTGGGATCACATCATGATGTAGATTTCAGATGACGTGCAGTGGCTGCAGACATCTTGTATGCGAAAGGCCACATTCCTGGATTTGTGTGACAAGCTCGCCCCAGACCTCCAGTGCAGGATACCAGAAGCAGCATTGACAGTGCAAAAGTGAGTGGTGATCACACTCTAGAAACTTGTAATTCCATTGTCATCCAAGAGTTCAAGGTCTTTAAGTGTCTCCTGCAATGCAGGTCTATGACTCTGGGTAATGTACAGGAAATAGTAGATGGATTTGAAGCAATGGCATTCCCAAACTATCGTGGAGCAATAGAGGGAACACATATCCATCTTCTGGCCCCACCCCATCTTGCCTGTGAGTACGTACACTAAAAGGAGTGCTTTTCCATGGTTATGCAAGCTCGAATGAATCACTATGGATACTTTACTGATATCAACGTGGGCCTGACCAGCATGTTCACATTGTTGATGTTGAAATGCCAATAGTGATTCTGAAGGATGCAGCCTATCCCTGGATTTTGAAACTGTACACTGACTATCTCAACAGAATGTTCCTATTGTTGCTGTATGTTATGCTTTACATAATATTTGTGAAGCAAAGTGGGGAAGGCTTCTGAGTGAAGGGGTGAGGTGGACTGCTTCTGAATTTGAACAGCCAGACACAAAGACTATTAGAAGGACCAACCATAGAGCTACACAGTTGAGGGACGCCTTAAAAGATCATTTTAACAATCAGCCATAGTAGTGTTGTGTGATGCTTTTAGGAAATTGCATGCCATCTTCTTTTTAGACGTTATGTATGGGTAAGTTATTGACTCCCATTCTGAAGTTTGCAACATGGAGTTTTCCAAGGAATGAAAAGGTTGCTGTGAATGGAGGCTTTAGACATTTTAGCTTAGTAATGTTTTGAACATTTGCTTTGTTGAATCATCAAAGCCATAATGCCCTGGTGCATTTCCCACTGAACCTCTGACTCTGCCTCTCCTCCAGCAACCGTGCGCTCCATTCCTGGTCCTTCACCCTGCTGTAGGCCATTTGGCCCTTCCAATCCCTGTGTTTACAGTCAGCAGTTGTAGAGGACTGGAGGATCTCACAGAAGAGATTCTCCCTGGTCCACTTCTTTCTTTGCATGATCCAGGTCAGGCATTCAGCAGGCATGGAAGGGCCACATCTCAAGGCCACCATGCCAGCGGCTGCAGATAAAAACCGACGATACATTGTTAGATTTACAATTGTAATGGAAAGGGAAAGTTGCGTCTCAAAACGCCGTTAAATTATTCACAATGACTCCAAGATTCACATAAAGACCTTTAATAAATACTACCAGTTGTGCAGGGGCGGTGAGTTATATGGGCCTGTGGTGTCCGGGCTCCAGCAATATTCAGGGCCCAGGGGCCCGGCTCCACCAATGTTTGGGGCCGGGTCTCTCCCCAGGCCCCACTTGCTGACTCTGCACACCTTCCCCATGCCCCGGAGTGTCCCTGCCTCAAGCCGGTGGCTGCCCCCTGCAGCTCTGCGCTGCGCTCCTGGCATCAACTGCCACGGCAGGGTCCTAATGCCCCACAGCCACTAGTGCCAGGGCAGGCTGACCCTGACCTTCGGCCTCGGACCTTCCCTTTTCCAGTGGGATCCTCCATCAGCACAGCCCCGCCCCCCCCCCCATCCACAGCCACCGCTTCTGCCCCACACTGGGCAAGGGGCAGCCCCAATCTCCTACTCCCAGTGAGGCTACAGTGAGGGGCAGCAGCAGGGGAGGAGGCACACATGATGGCAGGCCCCCCCGCCCCCAGTACCCACCACAGGGGAGGCAAGGGGGCTTCCTGTCCTGAGAGGAGCCCTAGGAGCATGTGCAGTGACAGTGGTGTGAGGTGAGTGTGCTGCTGGAGGGAAGAGGGGAGCCCCTCCCTCGGAGCTCACTTCTGCCAGTGGGGAGATGGCTGGGGGGAGTCCTCCACTCTGGCCCCAGCCCCAGGGCAGCCTGCCTGCACCCCAAACTCCTCAGCCCTAGCCCTGCCCCACCCCAGAGCCTTCACCCCCAGCCAGAGCCTTCACCCCCCCCGCACCCCAACCCTCTGCCCGAGGCCTGAGCTTCTCCCCCACCCCAACCCCTCATCCCCAGCCAGAGCCCTCATCCCCCCACACCCTAACCTTCTGCCCCAGCCCTGAGCCCCCTCTTGCATTGTGAAGCCTTCAGCCCCACCCCACAGTCCTCACCCCTGCACCCCAACCCTTTGCCTGAGCCCCACCCCAGAGCCCTCACATTTTTACATTATTTTAAAAAATATCTATTGGCTTACAAGGCAGGTGGGGAGGGGGGGGGCAGGACTTGGACCTGTTCTGGGCGCTGTTAGAGAGCTTATTCCTTCACTCTCCCACTTCCCTGGTCCTTCTTGCATGAACAGAGAGCAACAATACCCGAAGTCCGAAGGTGCAAACAATTCGATGTTTATTGGGGTGAACTTCCAGCAAGCTTAAATACAAGTTCCTTTTTCCTTATTTTCGAATCCCAGCTTACTTCCTGTTTGCCCTTAATTTATATAGTAATATTCTTAGCTATACCTTAACCAATCATTCTACTGAAATTTAACTAACCAATCCTAACATATTGTAACATGATTAGCTAACCAATTATATCCCACCACCTTAATTAGTTTACACCCAGCAAAATTAATTATACAGCAGACAGAAACAATCACAGAACCAGACAGAGACCATGCCAATAAACAATAGCAAAGTGGGAACTATAATGATAAAACAATACAGAAGTGGGGATTTCACAACTACATCTATAAAGACATAAGAGTTTCCCAGCTGTGTCTATTGATAAGTGAGTTCTTACCAGACAGAAAACTATCAACCTCAATTTCCTTTTACATCTTCTAGGCACTTCCCTTTCTCTGGAGGTGATAGGCACTATCAGGACAGGATTGTATTCCTAACAGCCCAATAGCACCTTCTTTCAATGTGACTACTTTGGAATGTGAGGATGTGACCAGTCGCTTCCCAGCTTATGGTTGCCTCTGTCACTTAGCCAAAGGCCTTAGCCTAAGAACAGGGCCTCAGACTGTCATAGTAAGAGAAGGACCTTACACTGGCAGACAGTGATTTTGATTCTTTCTTTTATACCTCTAACTAGCCAAGTGATAAGAATACACCTAAATTCTTAAAGTACAGGCCTTTACAGATAGGCCTGAATATCTATATCCTAACAGGCGCCACCAAAAATTATACAAACCTGTTGCCCCTGCAATTATCCCTTTAGCTTGGAGCACCTCATTACAGCACTGCTCTGCAGCTCAAGCCGTAGTGAGTATGTTCTAACATGGTGGAGAGGGGAAACTTGCATAGGAGGTTTAGATGCTGGGCACACCAGCTATAAGTATAGGGAAAGTGCAATGAATATTGCCAATATTTTCACAGGCAGTGGCGATTTTGGTTGATACCTCACTCCTGAGGGTGATTAAAGGTCAGACAATGCAGCTCCTATTGGCATCCTGAAGATACACTGGCCTGTATGCTGCAAGTCTGTTTGCTGCAGTGGTGTCAATGGAGCTGAGTGGCATGGAAAGGTCTCCCTATCACAGGAGGAAAAAAACAAACCTGCCATCCATTAAGGAGAGGATTGCAGAATATTTCCATGAAAGTTCCACCAAGATTCTTCAAGAGTATAAAAAAGGGACATCCCTGTTCAGATAAACAAAAGGCTCTGCATAGGGAGAATTGTGTTCCCCTCCCCTCGCTAGGTCAAACAGAGGAAAAGTGAACACCTCTTCCTCGTTGTTTTACCTCTATCTGAGCGCATGTCAGTGATTTGTTGTGCACTGTGTATTCTGAACTGCTACACTAACCTTTTTGCATTCGTTCTCCCAAATGTAGTATTTGATAGAAGTGGCAACTACATATGAATTCCGACGTTTTAACTTTAATTCTATTCTCATTTCCTGTTATAAAAGAAACAGATATTCCTCAGGTTTGACACCTGAAAAGAATGGCTCAGGCATCCTCTGCACTGAAGATTGATGCAAAGAATTCGTTTAGCTTCTCTGCCCATGTCCTAGTCTTCCTTGAGTGATCCTTCAGCACCTCTATTGTCCAGTGGCCCCACTGATTGATTGGCAAGCTTCTGATGTACTAAAAGATTTTTTTTGCTGTTAATTGTTGTGTCTTTTGCTAGTTGTTCTTCAAAGTCTTTTTTGTCCTATTTAATTATACCTTTACACTGGACTTGCCAGAATTTATGCTTCTGTCTATTTTCCTTGGCAGAATTTGATTCCCAATTTTTAAAGGATGCCTTTTTTTGCTTCTAACCACCTCTTTTACTCTGTTGTTTAGCCATGGTGGCATTTTTTTTTTGGTCCTCTTACTGATTTATTATTTGGGGTATACATTAAATAAATTTAGCATAAAATGTTTCCATGCAGTTTGCAGACATTTCATTCTTGTGACTGTTCCTTTTAATTTCCATTTAATTAGCTTTCTCATTTTTGTGTAATTCCTCTTTTTGAAGTTAAATGCTACTATGGTGGGGTTCTCTAGTACTCCCCGCACCCTCCGCGGACAAGGAAGTTTAAATTTAGTTACATTACAGTCACTATTAACAAGGAATTCAGCTATATTAATCTCTTGGGCCAGATCTTACATATGTGCCATTTAGAACTAAATCAAGAATCCCCTCTCCCCTTGTGGGTTCCAGGACTAGTTGCTCCAAGGGCAGTCATTAATAGTGTCTAGAAATTGTATCTCTGCATCCCATCCTGAGGTGTCATGTACCAAGTCAATATGGGGATAGTTGAAATCCCCCAATATTATTGAGTTTTCTATTTTTATAGTCTCTCTAATCTCCCCGGTCATTTCAAAATCACCATCATCATTCTCGTCAGGTGATCAGTAGTATATTCCTATTGCTACACTCTTATTATTCAAGCATGGAATTTCTATTAATACAGATTCTATGGTGCAATTGGAGTCCTTTAAGATTTTTATTATATTTGACTCTGCTTTCTTTCACATATAGTGCCACTCCCCCACCAGTGTGACCTACTCTGTCATTCCTATACATTTTGTACTGAGGTATTACCATGTCCCATTGATTATCACCGTTCCAGCAAGTTTCTGTGATGCCTATTGTATCAATATCCTCATTTAATATCAGGCACTCCCTCCTCTTGACTGTGCACTGCAGGGGTTTCTGTGCCTGGTTCCCTTAGTGTCTACAGTCACATTTGTGGTGCTGGTGGAGCCCTCACCAAGTATGGCATGCAGTCCACTGTAGAAACATCACTCTGCGGGGTGGCCCCAGATTTGTTGCCCTTCCTTGCCTTCTGAGATGCCTGCTGAAATTCCTTGGCTTTCACCCAGCATTGATTCCAATCCCTGTCATGTCGAGGGTTTAGCATCCCCTGTGAAATCTGCATGTAGATATGTATATTCCTTCCTCTGCTCCTTAGCTGGGTTTGCCCATCCTCTTCTCCTCACGGGCCTAGGAGATCCAGGACTTCTGCCCTACTCCAGACATGAACATGTCTATATGTAGCTCTTAGTCTGTGCTGAGCCAGCATGGTAGGATGCTCACAAAGGTGGTTCTTGTCAAGGTGGGCAACCAGGAAAAAGCATTTAAAAACATACTGGGGTTTTTAAGGGTGGGATGAGGTTCCAGTATCTGTGAGCCCTGGGTAATGGAGTTCAAAATTGTGACTTGAGCAATCACTGCCATGGGGAAAGACAGTTTGTGGGACAGCTGCTGGAGAAATGTTAGATGTTATACAGGTAATATGGTGGCTACAGTCACACTATGTCGTCAGAAGTAGGTTGACTTTGGCTCTGCGTTGTTTGGGAGTGTGTTATTGTGCTGATGCAACAAGGTGCTTATGTTAGGAGGAAACAAATTTAGGTGTGGACACATGCAAAATTATGGTGAAACAAGTTGTCTTAGGTCAACCAAACTTTATAGCATAGACCACTCTCTCGCAGATGAGTTCTGAATCTGCAACATTCCTGATTCACATCAATCTGTCTGTCTCTCTGTGACATTGTGAGGACTGGAATCAGTGTGAGCTCAGAGTGACTGTGTATAAAGTGCCAGCTCATTTAGTTGATCTGTAGATCAACTATATCTGAGTAAGGATGGCAGGACTTTTCCCTTGGCTAGCAGTGCCATTTGGTGATGTTGTAATTTAATTGAAAATTTAATTTGTATTCTATTGGAATCACTTTCAAAGAGATATTAGCTTAAATTTTATTATACTGCTCCTTTTCTTGTACTTAAGACATTCACTGGCTTTGTGTAATAAACGTAGCGTGGTGTGAATAAAGTTGGCAGTGGAAAACGCTGACCCAGTGCCCACAGTGATTTTTCACTCCCGTGCAGAGGGCCAGAATGAAGCCTATGCACCACGCAAGTGCCACATAAACCATTGGGCTGGCCAGTGAAATCATAAACAGAATGACCCCTGAAGTGCTGTGCAATTTGGAAGGGTTGTGTAGGGGTTCACTTCAGATGTAGCAGAAACAGCTCCAAAATCCAAGAAGCCTCAAGACTAAAAACAAAAGCATTTTTGTTCATTTTACATGTTATTCTTTTGCTTCCCAAACATATCCGCTCCTACCACTCCCTGCCCCAATCAGCCAGCCAGATGGAGCCTTTGAGAGAATGAACACTTATTTAACATAACTTCCTTTCACCCACATTTACAACATGTAAAATTAAAATTGAACAGCCACTGAAGAAAACAGTCTTGAAGTTGTACTGTGGCCACTTTCACTGTGACAAAGTGAAATGGCTGGTGTCAGGCAGAGGAAAATGGTCAGTATCCTCTGAGCTCTGCTGTGATCAGTGTCTGGAAATCATTGTCCTCCCAGATGATGTAGGGGCTATCTTTTTATTGCTCAGTTTCTCCCAGTCTTCTTTGTACAAATAATCCTGATCTATGCATAGTAGGAAGAAAAGGAGACAGGTATTACTATATCTATAGGTATATCTGTATTGGAGGTTCACAGTCTCTCCTGAATTTGTTAAGCTATTTTTCGGATTATAGAGGTATCAGAAAAATTCCACTGCCACTGAGTGGGGGGAAAAGGTCTTCTGTGTTTGTTTTGCAGGGGTGGTTGGTCAAGGTGCATGTGTGTGGCTTTGGCTATTCTGGTGGCAGTACATATAGTACTCTTCGGGGAATTTTGTGCCACTGCGTGTGCGCAGAATTCATGTCCCATGCAGATTTCTGTGCTTCCCTTTAGAAAAATGACTTTTGATGGGGAAACAAAGGAAAGCTGCGAGAATGATCACCTGCCCTTTCCCAGCAGCATGGTTTCAGGCATCTGGAGGAGCCAGCAGAGAGGTAAATAAGCGAGGGGAGGGGCTGGAACGGGACTGGGAATGCCCAAGCCGGTGGTTCCTACCTTGTGCCTGGCTCAGCTGCTAGTCCTGGCTGGGCTGGGGTTGGGGGAGGATGGGAATTCCTCTTCCCCTGCAAAGAGTGACCAGGGCCGGGTGAGACCCACCCCCAGAAACCTCCCCCAGCTGTGCACCCTCCTCCCACTTCATGTGCCCATCGCTTCTCAGACATGGGGAAAGGGGTCACTCTACAGGGTCTAAAGGGGTCACTCTGCTCCCCCCCCACATCTGCCCAACCCCTGTGCATCTGGACCCCCCCCCATACCCAGACATCTCCCACTGAGCCTCACTCCCCTTCGCACCCAGAGCCAGTGGCCGCACATCCAACCCCCAACTTCGCCGAGCCCTTCCCCCTGCACCTGCGCCCAGACGTTCCCCTCACTGAGCCCCCCACACTTGAACCTCAACCCCAACAAACCCCACCCCTCCTGCACCTGGACCACCCCACTGAGCCCCCCAGACCACCATGCCACTGAGCCCCACCCAGCTGCACCCAGACCCCACCCTGAGCTCCACCCAGCTGCACCTGAACCCTAACCCACCAAACCACACTCTCCCAGCACCCATACCCCCCCACTGAGCCCCATCTCCCCACACCCAGTCCTGCCTGCTGAGCCCCAACCATCTTCACCTTCACTCTGTGAAGTCCCATTCCCCCTGCACCCAAATCCACCAACAAGCCCCTGTGCATCCAGATTGCACCCAGCCTCTCCACTGAGCTGCCTACCCAGATTGCCCCACACAGAACCCTCTCACCCCACATCTGGATCCCCCCACACTAAGTCCCTCCACGCTTGGATCCTGCTGGTGTGAGCTTGCTTCCCCACACCGGATGCCAGGGCTAGGCATGCGTGCAAGACTGTCCCTCTGGCTCATTATCTTGGTATGCCTGTTGTGGAGGGGCAGGGTCCTGGGGTGTTTCTGGGGCAAGCCCAGCCCCTGCTCTGTGTCAGGTGCAGCCTCACCACCGAGTCCATGTCCATGTGTGTGTGAGTGGGGGAGCGGGATGCAGTGTGAACTCCCACCTCCGTGCAGCCAGTGGCCTGTGCCCCCCACTGCAATGCTGGAACCTCCACATTTATTTATTGACAAGTAAAATATCTAGAATTTTAAAATACTGTGCACAGAATTTTTAATTTTTTGGTGCACAATTCCCTTGGGAGTAATATAGCTACACACTGCAGTGGAAAGGAGGCTGTGTCAATACTGCGGTGTGTAGCTACATGCGGCAGTGAAAGACGGGCAGCAGGGAGGCCACAGGACACTAGGCTGCTAAAAATAGCAGGGAGGCACTGTTTGGGCATGTAGAGAGCTGTGTAGGGTTCAAAGCCACAGGGTTCAAGCATGTCTTTACTCGCCTGAGCTGTGCTTCACCATCTACACTGGTATTTATACCCGTGCTGGGGGTATGTGCAGAGTATGTACTCTACAGGCTACCTTAAGTGCAGACATAGCCACTGTCTTTTTCTCCTGTCATCAAAAGACTGTGGGCTAGATTCTCAACTAGAGTAAAATAGCTCCATTGCCTTCAATGGAGCCATGTCTAACTATACCAGCTGAGGACTTGGCCGGTATTTAACAATTGAGATGTAATACTGACGTAATATTCCTTTTTCAAACTCTGAGAAAAATCTAAAATATGTTTAGAGCATCTCTGGGTGGTGATATTGTGTGTGCTAATGAAGTAATGTTAACTCTACCAACTGTGTGATCGTCGATGTTACTCAGAATCCTATTGCCCAACAATGAGTTGTTCACAACTCTCTTGAAAGCATGTGGTGTAGGTATTTTTAAAACTGGAAAAAAAATGGGAAGATAGATAAAGTGTTAAGAGGAGTGGAGAGGGGGCCGTTGAAAATGTTACAAGGAGAGGCTGCTCTTTCACTCCTCTCTCCCTCATTTTAGGGTGAATTTAGATATCAACTGAATTTGAGGCATTATTAATTTATTATTTTTTAGATTATAAAGCCAGAAGGGACATTGTGATTATCTAGTCTGATCTCCTGCATAACAAAGGCTCTATAGGACTTCCCTGAATTTATTCCTGTTTGAACTAGAGCATATCTTTTAGAAAAACATCCAATCGTGGTATAAAAAATTTCCAGCAATAGTTTGATTTCTCCTTTTGTCTTTTGTTTCCCATAATAATTTTCCACAGTTCCTAGCTTGCTTATTACTATCAACTTGCCTTTTCCCATGTGTTTTTATATGTGTGTGTATGTGTGTGTGTGTGTGTGTATATATATATATATATACACATACACCCACCTACACACACCCCTGCCATTATCTCCCCCTTTATCTTCCCCTCTTGATTGTGGGATAGTAGATTTTGGGGCATTTAGTAACATATTCTTAAACAGTTCCCAATTATTATAGTTCCTATTCAATATATCCTTAAGTTTAAAAAAGGCCTTTCCACCTAGTATACTCCACAGTCAGTCACATTTTTCAGTCTGATGGGTAATACTTTTCCTTTATAGCCCTCAACTCCAGTTAATACTTTATTTTATGCCTGTGTAAAATAAGTAAGCAGTATTTTTGAGGATTCTGTGTATTGTTTTCCTAAAGGTCTGGAGATGAGATGATGAGTATTCTGAAGTGGATGAAGTATAAGTTATACAGGGATGAGAAGTCAGCCTCTGGAAATGCACTATTCTTTCATGTTTGAGCTTTCTTTTGTCAGCTTTTTATACTTAAATGCCTAAATGGCTACACTGGACAAAATCTGAACCTAATTTAAAGTTTAAATCCTCCTGATTGAGACTATCTTGAATTCTCTGAAGAATTAGGCTGTCACAGAGATTTATAAAAGTCAAAAGAACAGTGCATGAAGGAACAGGATATTTTCATATATTTTTAAATATGAAGTTCAGAGGGAATTTTTAAAGCTTAATTTATCAGAAAGCACAGTGAAAGGGCTTTTATGCAAAACAGTCTTATTTTAAAAGATACTTGGTCACTCACTTCCAGTTAAAGCAAGTTGCCAGATCCTTGGAAGCAGAGCCACACCTCCCTCTTGATCAATTCTCTGGTAGATTGCAAAGTGGCATTAACTCAGGGCACCAAATCTATGGCACATTGGGGACCCAGGGTATCATAATGCAGGGTATTAGGTTGGAAAACAACATGGGATAAAAACAAGATGCCATAGGGTTTCCATCAACAAAGCCTATGTAAAGACTGAAGTTAGCCTCAGCTGTAGATACATCAGCGATAAATTAAGTGTTGTTTTATGAGAGCAACCTATATCAGCCTAGGGAACAGTTCTTTTTTGTACCTGATGATTTCAGAGGTATCTGATTTAGATGAGGGTGTCATTGGCTGAAAGGAATTTTTTGAAATGGGAAATTTGCTGAAACCAGCCCTTTTCTATGAACAGCTTTAGTTTCAGTGAACCTGTGTTTTCCAATGAAAACAATGTTTTGTCAACAAATTCCTGATTAGCTCTATTATGAAGATTCTTGAATAAGAGGATTTCTGTGGTGTTACCAAAGCTGCTTCTGCCAGCAATTTATTTACCAAAGTCAATTTCCTGTATGCCATTTTTATGTGTTTACCTTGTGGCCTTTCATAGAGTGAAGTCACAAATGCTACTGAAATACTAATGTTGAGCCCACCCAATCTAAGTAATAAAGAGCTGCTATCTTCTGTTTCCTTTTGTTCTCCTCTCTACAGATCAGATATCTATACGTAGAACATTTTATTAACACTAAGGTCACTGCATATTTTTGCTTCTAAAAGGATAAAATATGACTGCAGAGAAATCTCTGTACTGGTTTCTTTTTGATATCAATTGAATTGTAGAAATATGTCGTCTTCTTACAAAAAAACCAACAACAACCAAAAATAAAAAAACAAAACCTCTTAGCTACTTCTGCGCTTACTATAATTTTGCATTAAGGTTTCTAAAAATATGTCTACTCTTAATTTAAAAAATACATAACACATTACGGGGCACGGGATTAAATTAAAGAACATGCATTCTTGGAGCTGTCATTTAGGAAGATACATTTAGAAAAAAAATATTCTCACTGCAAAGCATTCATTATTTTATTTCTGTGTTAAAGATAGTGCAGTAAAAGTGCATTACCTTAATAATCAATAACTCAGCAGGAGGTCCTAATAGGTAGAACTTGCTTGAAGCTGAACTTCAGCTAAAGTGGCAGAGGACCCCTGAAGGCCTGCAAGCTATAATTAGAGTACCATAAAACTAGAAGGTAAAGGGTGGCTGAATGTATTAGCAGTAAAATCCTAACTTGCAAGTAATAAGTCTGGATTCTTTCATGTCTACATGAGTGTCGCTTATACATGGACAAGTAAAATGTTATGTTAAAGAATAAATTTACATTTAGAATCCCTAATGCTTAAGGATTGGTGAAGGTTATCATGGCACTGAGAAAACAAATGCATACATATCAGGACAACTTTACAATTTTCTTTCTTCTTCCACCCCCCTTCTTTTTATTCTTCCTCTCTTTCCTATCTGCTCTTAGAGAAACACATCATAGAATTTAAACACAGGAAACTAATATAAAAATCCTCTCATGCAAAGAAACAGTGCATCTCTCTTTACATTGTTTCTATTCATGGCTGGCTGGTTTTATATTTTCTGATTGGTGACTGACATGTGACCAGTAAACCGGTTTCCTCTAAGAGCATCAGTGGACTGTCTGGAGGTCCTGCATTATTGATTTTCTGCTTGTACATTCTGGTTGCTCTGTCAATCACTAGCCTGAAATACAAGATGGCAGTCAATAAGCAAGAGGACCGTGCTCCCACAGATACAATAAAATAATTCAGAAGGTTGAGACTCTCACAGAAAACAGTGAAACCCTTGAGAGGAAGGAGAAGGAAGTAAATCTGCTAACCTTCTCCAGAAGCAGTGAGCACAAAAACAAATATGCATTGGGTAAAGGCTTCAAGCCTATCAGTACAAGATGCAATTTAAATTCTTCCAAATCCTGTATTCAATGAATGTTGAGTTTAGAAAAACACAAAAATTAAAAAGTAAAATTCTGTATCTGTGTTTAGGACATGTAATCTAGATTTAACATCACAAACAGATACCGTATATAAAAAGGAGCTTTAAGGTCAGATTTTCCCACAACTAACAGAAGAAGGGATGAAATCCAGTGGATCGCTTCTTGGGGGGGGGGGAGTGAGGGGGGGGGAGCAAAATGCATAGTGACACCTCAGCTGCGTCATTTCCCCCTTGCTCAGATCCCATGCAAGCCTTTCCATGGGTATCCGGATACATTGGTGAGGATGGGAGCTGTTCATGCATCATCTCCCTACCCATCACCTCAGAATGCATACCAGTGTTAATTCAAATATTACAAAATGAAAAAGAATGTCTATGAATATTAATTAAATTTCTGAAAACCTGTGATATAAAAGTGCAGTCTCCTGCCTGCATCCATATCAGTTAAACTCTGATCTTGTCAGTTCTCATTAACTGAAATTGGGAAGCAGGTTTAGAATTTGAATGGCGATTGCTTTGGGGAAAACTACGGTGCTGAAGAAGTAAGGTTGAGGATTCAGGAAGTGTCACTCTTTTCTCTGAGTTAGATACATTCTATGCTGTGTGCATAGAACATGCTGTTTCCCTTTGATATTTGCTAATGAGAATCCCCGCTTGATGTGCTTAAGGGTGCTCCTTCAACAAACTCCCAGTTCATTTAAAAAATTGTGAAAAACAGCAGGGAAGCATCACTAGGAGGGACTTGAACTGTCTAATATGAAGTCAGAAGAACTGCCTTGAGAGTAGAAATGACAATTGCTGGCACACAACTTTGTGACCATTCATAACATTTGTATTTGCATGATAAATATAGCAGCAACCAAATATCGTGCTTCAGGGTGTATGCTGATCACCACCAAGATGAGGAGAAAGTATTCCACTCCAATTTTGCAATATTTTACATTTGGGATATCTTTCCCCTGTCCTTTGTATATAAACTTTTGGCCGCTGGCAGAGGAAGGGTAATGGAGTAGATAGATTCATGTTCAGATGAAATGTGGTAAAACCTGTGGTCCTGAAAGGGAAAACTCTGTGGTTCTGCTTCTCTCTGCCTTCCCCTTGCTTAGAAAAAAAGAAGAGGATAAAAATGGAAATAAAAATGATTAACCACCTAGCTATCCTCTGCTACCTAGCCAGCTATTTATAACCAGAGGTAAAAGTGGGCTGGTAGGGGCCAGCATGGCATACTGGTAAGAAGTGGCCACCGGTACCAGCCCATACACAGCCGATGTTAACATCGCTGCCCCTTTTGCCCCCACCCCCCCATCCAGGGCCGCAGATGGGATGGGGGAAAAGAGGCTGTTGCCCTGGGCCCTTTAAATCACCACCAGAGCCCTGGGCAGCATGGGCTCGGCAGCGTGGAAAGGCTGGCTGGGGGAGGTTGACCCACAGCTCCGCCCCTTCCTCCCGAGGCCCCGCCCTTTCCAGGGGCCCAGAGCCAGGCTCCTGTACTGGTAAGTAATTTATCTTTCTTTCACCCCTGCCCTGCTTATAACACACACATCACCTAGTATCTGAGAGCTTGCAATATTCTGAAATTGGGAAGCTTGGACCAGCAAAGGCATGAACTGCAGCAAAAATAGCTGTATACCAACTATCAGCATGTCAGAATCTATTAATTGGCAAGGATTCCCCACACTGCTTCACAATTCCAGAAGATTACAAAACAACTCAGAAAAGGCAAAAATAGCTCTAAAAATGCAAATAATGCCTCCCATTTATATTGGCAGCTTCTTTTTAACCTGCATGTGTAAAAATTGGTGATAAAATTGAGGTGTGGAGCTCAATTTTAATTTGAACTAGCCCAAAGTTCTGGAGGGTTCAGATTTAGTGTTCCAGTTCTGAAGGAACTAAATATGAAATTGCAGAACTATTAATTGTGGTATGTAACTTATTGCTTAAATCAGCCTCTGTACCAGATGACTGGAGGGGTACCTAATGTAAAAAAAATTTTAAAAAGGCTCCAAAGGCGAGTAGAGGCTGGTAAGCCTAACTGCAGTGCCTGGCAAATTGATTGAAACTATAATAAAGAACAGAATTATCACACACATAGATGAACGCAATATCTTGGGGAATAGACAACACAGTTTTTGTAAAGGGAAATCATGCCTCACCAATCTATTAGAATTCTTTGAGGGGGTCAACAGACGTGGAAAGTATGACTCAGTTGATGTAGTATACCTGAACTTTCAGAAAGCTCCTGACAAGGTCCCACACAAAAGGCTCTTAAGCAAAATAAGCAGTCACGGGATAAGTGGGATGGTCCTCTCCTGGATCTGTAACTGGTTAAAAGACAGGAAACAAAGGGTAGGAATAAATGGTCAGTTGTCACACTGAAAAGTGGTAAATAGCAGGCCCCCCTAAGGATCTCTACTGAACCACTGCTGTTCAATATATTTGTAACTGATCTAGAAAAGGAGGTAAACAGGGAATTGGTAAAGTTTGCAGACAATAGAAAATTACTCCAGATTTGTTAAGTCTAAAGTCGACTGTGAAGAGTTACAAAGGGATCTCACAAAACAAGTGACTGGGCAACAAAACAGTAGATGAAATTCAATGTTGATAAGTGCAAAGTAATACACATTGGAAAACGTAATCCCAACTATACATACAAATTGATGGGGTCTAACTTAGTTGTTACCACTCAAGAAAAGAGATCTTGGAATCATTGTGGATAGTTCTCTGTAAACATCCCCTCAATATGCAGTGACAGTCAAAAAAGCCAGCAGAATGTTAGGAATGATTAGGAAAGGGATAGATAAGACTGTAAATATCACAATGCCACTATATAAATCCATGGTACGCCCACATCTTGAATGCTACATGCAGTTCTGGTCGCACTATCTCAAAAAAAATATTAGAATTAGAAAAAGTACAGAGGACAAGAAAATGATTAGGGGTATGGAACAGTTTCCATTATAAGAGAGATAAAAAAGACTGTGTTCAGCTTAGAGGAGAGACGACTAAGGGGAGGGCATATGATAGAGATCTGTAAAAATCAGGAATGGTGTAGAGAAAGTGAATGAGGAAGTGTTATTTACCCTTCACATAACACAAGAACCAGGGGTTATCCAATGAAATTAATAGGCAGCAGGTTTGAAACAAATAAAAGGAAGTACTTCACACAATGCATAGTCAACCTGTGGAACTCATTGCCAGTGGATGTTGTGAGGGCCAAAAGTATAAGTGGGTTTAAAAAAAAAGAATTAAATAAATTCATGGAGTACAGGTCCATTCAAAAGGCCCATGAATGGCTATTAGCCAAGATGGTCAAGATCACAACCCAATGCTCTGGGTGTCCCTAAAGCTCTGACTGCCACAGGCACTGGGACTGGACAGGAGATGGATCACTTGATAATTGCCCTGTTCTGTTCATTCCCTGTGAAGCATCTAACATCAGCCACTGTCAGAAGACAGGATACTGGGCTAGATGGACCATTGGTCTGATGCTATATGGCTGTTCTTATGTTCAGCCTAATGTACAGAGAAGACCTGAACCTAAGGTTCAGATGAACACCCCAACATCCCTGATGTTCAGTGAGATTCTGTCCAGAGTGCTCCAGTTCTGCCCCGACTTTAGTAATAGCAAAGATCTTAATTTTGCACTTAAGGCAGATCCCTTTATTAAGAGTGGGGCAGAGTTGTACCAACCTAGGGGGAATCCTAGATGAATTTTGTCTTCTGGATAACTTGAGTTTTCCCATTGAAATCAATGAGAAGAGAAACTCTCTTGCCCCATGACTTCAGTTTGACTCTGCATGAATAAACTGAGCAGACGTGGGACTTGGAGAATCAAAATTAAATTAGGTCTAAGATATGTCTTGTATTTCCTTCACATAAGCAACATTTCCAAGGCCACCTTATATGTGTGATACTCTATATAGTTCTATGGTTACATGTGTCATTGCATCTTGATTTTCTAAAGTAAAGTTTAGCATCTATTTTGTGATCTGATGGCTCTGATCTGTTATTTTAATTGCTTCCTAGTAAGATACTAATGACCTTTTTTGTTCCACTAAACACCATTTTGCTTACTTGTGAAGTAACCATAATTAAACACTTGGAGTTATAATACTTGTAAGATTGTATTGCTGCAGTCTGGTGACTTAAGTCAGATGACATTGTTGACCCTATCACTGAAGGCTTCCAGTATAGTGAAAGTATTGATGATTTATTCTTTGGTTGCTTTTAAAAGCCCATTTTCTTACAATAGACATTTCTGATAAAATCCAAAATAAATATTTTTAGAGACCGATAGATATTTGGCTTACACATAATTTAGGCAGGGGTAAAATTGTGAGCCAGTTACCGAAAGAAGCAGATATATCTGTTTCCCATCATTTATTAGTTCCTCTAAAAATACATCATTTGGACTCTTATGTCTGAGCTGACTATTAGTGAAACTTCTAGAAGGAAAGTTTAGTCAAGTGCTATTCTGAAAGCTTTCACATGTTTGCTTTATCTGACTGACTGGATCCCAAATGGAATGTAGCTCTCCCATTGCACTGAGTTCGTTGTACTGAATTAGTACAAAGAAATGGTGAGGGGTCAAGAGAGGGTATTTCCAAATGAATTAAAAAGCTTTAAAAAATGGGGCCCAATCTTTTGAGGTGGTGAGTGCAAGTTGTAATGATGTGTAGCATGGTTGTGTGGTATGGACAAAAATCCAGTTGGGATCTTAAGGAAGAGAGATCCCACAAAGATCTTTGTGGTCTAAGAAAGTATTTTAATGTAAATCTTGAAAACTGAAAGACTAAGGCCCCAGTGCGGCACTGAGCTCCATTAGCCCTCCTTCTTTCCCCATTGACGTCAATAAAGATATGTGTGAAAATTCACAGGTTTTACCATGTAAAATGTAGTCCTTTACTGAGAATAGCATTCCATTCCATCCCCAGGAATCATCTTTGTGGATGCCCAACCCTGGAATCTGCCGGACTATGTGCAAAAGAAGACCTGAGGGCTAGAACCAGTGCCCCTCCAGAGAAGGAGTGGGTCAGTCAGTTGAGTGCTCAGGTTGACAGCAGGTTTCTCACAAAAGTACATTGTCAAGGGCTCTTGCCCTTGATATATGCAAATGCTGTCTGCAGCCTTCCTCAAGGAAGGTTTATTGAAGTTCCAAAAGTCACTGTAATCTGCAAAGAGATGTAATCCACCCAAGTACAAGCTACCAACTTTATCATGAGCAGACCAATGTCTTGTAAAATGAAATAGGACTCCTGTCAACCTACCAGGGAGTAGTGGGGTAAGGAACTTAAGATCCTCCTGTACATTTATTGCATCTTGGGCACAGGCTTGCATGTGGGTTTCTCCCTGAACATGGGAGAAGAGGTTCTTAAGCAACAACATCTCTTTTCACCTTTTCATAGCTTCTTTCCATGGTACTAACATCTCACATGAATATGACCCAACATTTTACTTTTCATAAATCCAGGGGTGGAGAAGGGTTTTCAATAGCTTCATTAATGTCGCAGTATTTTTCTCACAGAACTATCCATGCTGTCCATTTCCCAGACCTCTTATTGCTCAAGTACTTCATTTTCTCATTTATCTTAATCTCTTATCAGCTTATCGCTCTCCAGTTTCTACTTTTTCGTTTTCTTTTTATACTCCTCCTCCACTGTCTCTGCAAAAGAGACATGAACTGCAGACTGTTCCCCATTAAAGGGAAATTGGTTGACATTTATCTTTCTTGTGAAGCTGAATCCTATTTCTCCTTCAGTTGGTCTTTCTTTGGTACAGAATTTATTTGATCATCCCCAGTGTCAGCTTGAGTCTGCTACAGAGATGTTGATAGACTACAAAACCCACTGTTAGTTTCAACTCATCTGAACCCCATATTTCACTCTCTAGCTGAACAGACATTAAACATACAAGAACAAAATTGAAGCCTCTGTAGCAAACCAAGCAGCTGCAATGATCTTTTGACTCCTGACTGCCTAACCTTGACTTCATAAACTAAGTTGTCACCTGCACTGAGGTGGGCAACAACCTCACTGGTTTCTAAGACCCCTCAATTCCACTTATTAAGCAAGTTATCCAAAGTAGCTGTTAAATATCCACCTCAGAAAGTAGTTCACAGAGGAAAGGTCTGTCAGTTTCCTCCACAAATCCCACTATTTCTGTTGCCAGAGTGGCAAAATGTGGGCAAGCAAGGATACAAAAAGCTGCAGTATTAGCAGAGGTGCTAAGGATTCAGGAGTGATGTGGGTTGGTAAAGCAGAAGATGTTAATGTTGCGTAGGAAAGAAAATAGAGTTAAATACAAATCAGTGCAAGATGAAACTGACAAAACAGACAGCTCCCATCCAGTAGCTATGAGAATGTATGTGTTTTATGGACTTTCTGGCCACAATATGTAAAAGGGATGGGTTTTTAAAAAGTTATTTATTTATTTATTTTCTACAAAAAGAGGGAAAAAAGAAACACTAATGGAAAAACATAGATAAATATATCCGCAGTAATGATCTGTTTCGAGATCTTTTCCAGCCTCATAATGAAGAGCTAGAGCATGAAAGGCCTGAAGCAAAGTAGGAGGCTATTGATATTCTAGCTGGTGGTTATTACATGACTGGTAAAGACCAAGAGCAAGTATTTGGTGATAGACTTCAGAGTAGCAGCCGTGTTAGTCTGTATTCGCAAAAAGAAAAGGAGGACTTGTGGCACCTTTGAGACTAACAAATGTATTTGAGCACAAGCTTTCGTGAACTACAGCTCACTTCATCGGATGCATCTAAGGTGCCACAAGTACTCCTTTTCTATTTGGTGATAGTTACTCTGACCTTGTTTTAATTAAAAAGGAATTTTCTTTTTGCCAGTGCTCAGCTTTTCTTCTGTCCATTGTTACTTGCATTACCATTAAATTAGAGGTTGTACAATGGATAATATTTTAAAATGTTGTGTCTGGAATTTTTTTTTTTTTACCATTCTTTGTATTTTCATACTAGAGACAGATGTTAAGCATTTTTCCTAACAGCCCCAAACATTGATGCTGAGGTTTCTCATTCTCTACCTTTAACGTCTCCATCTGCTTCTTTGATACTATCCACTCCTGGCTATTAATCTCCCTTGCTCTTGCTTTCCCTGCCTCTTCTTCCTCCTTAAACTCCTTGCCCTCTTTTATTCCCTTCATAATGCTGTATATACCCTGTGTCACCATTTCAAGGGTAACCGCACCTGTACTGCCCCTCCATCGTCCCTCAGTGTCACTCACTCAAGGTTGCATGCTCCCAGCCATCCCTTCTTTTGGGTGGAGACCCATGTCTCTCTCCCTCCTTCCCTGCCATACATTTTGATATCCTCAGAAAGCTAGTCTGCCGTAGGCCATCCCCTGTGTATTGCTTTGTCTCCAAAGACAGTGACAGTGTTTTTACCAACAGTTGCGAGTTACCACACAGCTTTTTTTTCAGCAAAGTCTGTTTATTAGGGATAAAAAATCCAGAGAACACACATAAAAAACAATAACAGGTCCTACATACTTACTAATAGTTATACCAGAAAAGTTCCCATCAGTCTTACAAGCCTGAGTAGGGCAAAGTCATTCCAACTCTTTTGCAGGATTTGGGGCCTTCCCTTAGACAGAATGTCCTGTCTATTTTCTCCCTCATAGTGAAGGCCCATGTAGGGTTGCCTGGCATCTCGTTTTTGACTGGAATGCCCGGTTGAAATGGGACCCTGGTGGCTCCATTCAGCACCACTGAACGGACCGTTAAAAGTCCAGTCAGCGGCGCAACAAGGGCTTGGAGCTAAGGCAGGCTCCTGCCTGACCTAACTCTGTGCAGTTCCCAGAAGTAGCCACCACGTCCTTGAAGCCCCTAGGCACGTAGGAGGCTCTGCACGCTGCTCCCGCCCCTAGTGCCGACTTCACAGCTCCCATTGGTCGGGAACTGTGACCAATGGGAACTGCGGGGGCCGTGCCTATGGGCACGAGGGCAGAGCCTCCCTGGCTGTCCATGCGTCTGGGGACTGCACTGCAGGGATGTGGCGGCCACTTCCCGGGAGCCGCGGTAAGTACCGCAGGGACTCTACACCCCCTCCCACACCCCAATCCCCTGCCCCAGCCCAGAGTCACCTCCTGCACCCCAAGCAATTCATCCCCAGCTCCACCCCAGAGCCCCCACACCTCTGCTGGAGCCCACACCCCCTCCTGCACTCTGAACCCCTCGGCCCCAGCCTGGAGCCCCCTCCTATACCCCAAACCCCTCATCCCCAGCCCCTCCCCAGAGCCTGCCTCCCCAGCTGGAGTCCTCACCTCCCCCAAACCCCTGTTCCAGCTCGGGGTGGGGGCAGAGGGTGGGGCAGAGGTATTCGGTTTTGTGCCATTAGAAAGTTGGCAACCCTAGGCCCATGACTCTTGCCAAACTCAGCATTTGAATTTCAGAAGCCATTTCGTTGTGTCCTTATCAATGAAAAACTCAGCCTGAACCAGCATATGTAAACTACATGAGGGACTGGAACTTCTCTGGAACTGTTTACAATCTCTGGAGCTGTAATAATCACCCCCTACCCCCATTGTTTTTAGTTCCTGGAGAACCTGTGGTAATCCTCCCCCCATGGAACTGCATGCAGTTCCTGGCTCATGATGCTACATAAACCATTCATAAACTTAATACAATATAATCCTCAAAGTGCTGCAAGTGGTTGCTATATCTATCAAAAATAAATCCCACCTGACTCCTCAGTTATCACTCCATATTCCTCTTTCCTTTCATGTCTGAACTCGATGAGCATGCCATTGACAACTGTTGCCTGAAGCTCCACTCCTCTCACTCCATCCTGGATTCCCTGCAGTTTGTCTTCTAGCCCCTTCACTCTATTGAAGTTGCTGTTGCTAAAGTCTCTAATGGCCTTCTCCTGTCTGAACCTCAGGCCTACATTCCCTCCTTTAGCTGCTAAATGTCCTTCATACTAATCTTTCTCCTCCTTAAAGTCTTGTCCGCTGTTGACTTTCATGACTCTGTCCTCTCTTGATTCTCCTCTTCTCTGGCCATTCCTTCAGAATATCTTTTGATGGGCTCTTCTCCTTTCCAGTTCTCCACAAGAATCTTGGAGAGTTCTGTCCTTCGTCTCCCTTATTGTTTTCTTTACGCCCACTCTCTGGGGGATCTTATCACCTGAGGTGTCTTTAGCAGCCATCTGGACTCCTGACCTGCCCCCCTCTATTCAATTCCATATACTCTGATGTCTCTTCCTGGTAGGGGAGAGTGAGACTATCTCTCACATGTTTCTAGTCTTCTGAGATTATTTGCCTGTCAGGGTAGGAACTGTGTATACCTCTTTGTACATACAACACAAGCACAATGGGATCTGAGCACTAGTATGATATAAATACAAAATAATAATTACTGGGAGGGGGGAGATTAGAAACTAGGAAAGAGGTGTTCATGGTTCACTGAAAAAGATGCAGAGAGCAACGAAACTCAGCATTAGATCCCCTGCACATTCTATGATTTCTCCCTATCCCCTTGGAGGGATTACAGAGCAGAGTGATAGCCAGGGCAGGCTGGAGAAAAAAATGTCACCAAAATAGAGTACTAGGACTCATTGTTCACCTCTACTTGTTCTTAAGCAGATGGAGAACATATTGGCCAGTGCAATTGACAAATGAGATTTGATAAGAACCGGGTACACCTCTGTGGAAAGTGAGAAATGGTTTGAGAATTCTTGAAAGCTTTTTAAAAAATAATTCATCTTATAGACATCTGGACAATTTGATTCAATCTCTGCCCCTGTTTTTCTGCTTCCTACCACCTATGGCGTAGTTTTAATTATGTAGTGTAAAAATAGTTTTGCCTCTGCTGCTATAGATTACTTTGCTTTAAAAAAATCCATAATATTTTGGGAGCAGGAGGGAGAGATGATCTTTGATCATGTATTGCACAAATGCCAAAAGGATTACAAGAAAAAAGAACTGATTACAACTTGCCTAACAACACTCATTTTTTAAAGTTTTGCTTTTAATTTGTTTGTGGCAGCTTCTGCTTCAAAATGATTCAGCTATTTTGTAAATAAAAGAAGATAAAATGAAACTCTTCATAAACCCTTCCATTGGGTTACAAGGGTTTTACTTTTGTCTGATACACATAACTATAAAGGATTGCAAGGCATATTAAAAGCCCCCTTTTCTTAAATCCTGAACAGTGATCATAGAACCCAAGGTCAGTGATGCTTTGACTTCCGAGAGGCTGTGTTTTATTTATTTAATGCTAATTGATGCAGTGTCTTTTATTTCTGGATTAAAAGTCCTTTGCTCATCTCACTTTCATGATGGAGGAGAATTTCTTTTCTCCTCATTCCTAATGCCTTTTTTTCTAACGTGTATGTGATGTTATCTTAAAAGAAAATTTCATTCGTAGTCAAACCAAATTGCTATAACACAAAAGATCATTTAGGATGAGTGTCTTAAAGAACAAAGGAGGGAAATTTAAATTGTGGATTAACCTTCTATTTCCTAGTGATGTGGAACAGCAGGAAAGATATGGCCTGTGTGAAATAAGTTAGTTGTCTCTGTTTCCTACTGGACAGATCTGCACACTACAGAAACCACTGGCATTAGTGTTACCTTTGTTAGCTGTCTCAGTAGAGGGGTCTGAGACTGAATGGGTGTGACCGGGGTCCCAGTGGGGGCCAGTTATGGTCACTCAATTAGGGTGAACTGCAGAGAATGGGGCAGACAATCCCCATAAAGCTGGTGGATATTCCAATACTTAGATTTACCAAGCCAGCATAAAACAGCTTCTTTATTACCTTACTGATTACTCACAAGTCCAAACAACACAGTTCCCTTAAAGTGATCCAGCCTCAGGCCTCCATCTAGGTACCTAAATCAAATATGATGATTTCTGAAAATTTTATTTCATCATATGAAATAAAAGGTTCTACCATTCCCAGAGGATCGGACACATTACCTCCCAGGTTATTGAATATTCCAGATCTTACCCAAATACATGCTATAGCCAGTTCTTATTAACTAAACTAAAATTTATTAAAAAACAAAAGAAAGAGAGAATGTTAAAAGATCAATATACATACAGACATGAGTTCAGTTCATTGAGGTTTAGATTCATAGCAGAGATGGTGAGCTTTGTAGTTGCAAAGAGTTCCTTTAGAAGTCAGTTAATAGGTTATAGTCCAATGTCCAAATATTATATTCAGGGTGTACCAGCATAACTGGGACCTCAGTCTTGTGACTCAAACTTCCCCTGATGAAGCTTAAGCAGATCTGAGATGACAGAATCAGGACTCAAGGATCTTTTCTACAATTTCATGTCCTCTTTGACAAGTTGAGAGTTCCTCTGGGAACAAAAGGTAATTAGGATGACTTTGAAGGAGATCCATCACTGGTACTTAGCTATAGAATTAACACATGGCAATTTGCTTGTTCTTCCACCATTCACAGATTATTTGTTATACATTTCAAAAAGAGATGAATACAGAGATAACCCTTGTTTACAATTCATTTAAATGCTAGGATGTTCTTTTGATCTCTGGACTATCAGAATACAGCATAGACGGGGCCTGTTGATTACATTGTCAACCCTACTCATACATATGTCAATACACAAATACACAAACACTATCTCCCCACATGTCTTTTGAGGGTTATTTATTTTGCAGGATGTTTAACCCTTTCTGGCCATGCGTCACAATGGGCATAGAGAATGAACTATCCTGGAGATGACACTCCAGGTCTGGAACGAGTCATGGTGTTGAGCCGATATAGGGAAGCTTCTGCTGCTGTAATGTGTGCATTCTGTGAATGGAGGTCTTCAGTCTCCAGGTTGGTTAATCCTGAATCAAAATGAGCATTGCATTCTCTACTTTTTTCTTTTGCTGTGCCTCTGTTGTCCTGCATTCAGGTAGGCCTGATCCTGCAAAATGTATGAAAGTAGTACTTACTCATACCAATAGTCCTGCTGACTACAATGAGATTACCCATGTGAGCAATGCTCACAGGATGGGGCAAAGGCTGCTTTTTGCACTATAAGTGTAAGGGAAAGCCCAGTGTTGGCTTACTTCCACAATCCTGTAAATTGAATAGCAGTTACTCGTTTTGAGTAGACTCACTGAAGTTGATGAGTAAGATTTGCAGACTAGCCTGTAATTTTAAAAGAAAGGCATGACTGGGCATAAATGCAATTTTGTGTGTCTACAGTGGTAGTAAAGTGAGGAGGAATGGGACGAGAGCACCCTAGGTGGGTGCAGGGTACTAAACATGAAAGTTCCATGCTTACAGATTTTGGGAATCTAGCTGGATTCTGTATTGCATGAGAAAAGGACAAGATGGCTGGGCTACAGGGTGGGAAAGGGGTGGAGTTTTGGTTATACTGAAGGCAACGATGAAAAGTTGCATCTTGTTACGCTAGTGGTTACATTGACATGGCACTGGCTCCTCAGGAAGAACAAAAGAATGACAGAAACCACCAAAAATCTGTTTTTGTTTGTCTTCCTCATCCAACCATCTCCCCCTTCCCCTCCCCAACTCTCCAAAAGACAGCTGAACTGATTTTTGTCTAATTAAAAAATAAATCCCTCTTGGAAAGAGATCTTGTTTGCTAAGTTTTAGTTGAGAAGACATTTGTGTAAGAGAGTTATAATTGTAAATCTCTGAAAACAGGCATAATACAGTTGCCAACGGTACTTTAACAATAGAATCACCAATGTGATACTGTAATAGATGCAGTAAGATTCACTCATGGCTTTTTAGTTCAGAAGAGCAAAGTAAAAATGATCCCTCTTTGCATTTTGCCTCAGGGCTCAGTATGTTAACAAAACGGTCTTTGCCAATAGCCAAAATATCTTGAAACTTTGCAGACCTGTTGGACTGCAGAATGGAATATAGTTTGAAAAAAATGGATTTAGTGTGTCTGGATGCAAAACTAATCAACTCAGTATGGCTATTTCATATGGTTAAGCCCATTACAACTTTGTTTGACTTCTTTCATCTCTGTTGAGGATATAGGATATCATTAATGTTACCAGCTGCATTGTTTTCTTTTAATACCAACAGCAGAGAAAAAAAAACCCACTGGTTCTCTTGTTTTCCACTTATATAGCAATAGTACTGCCAAGGCAAATGTGAAACAGGCTCTCACAATAACAGCATTTTCCCAAATGCCCTTTTAATTTTCAGTAAACCAAAATCAAATGTGTTGTTATTTATTAAGACTATATGACCTATACAGATTCCAGATGATAAGTATTTGAGTAAAGTACCTCACCAAGACTCAAGGAACTTGAGTTTCCTTGCAGTTTTCAACTGTGTATATAGCCCAGGGTCAGAGCGGGCACTTTGGTTAGGCTGAATTAGTGATTAGGGTCTAGCTATACTTATAACAATTCTTTGCACTTACACAACATGCTTCATTTGAGGATCTCCAAGCACAGTACAGACATAAGTTAATTAAGGAAAATAACAGCCCAATATGATAGAACAAAAATTAGGGTCAAAATAGGATGCAGATAGACATTTTTCCTTAGATGCATTTGGCCTGTGTCAGTTGTTAATATCCATAGGATCTCAGTAATATACTCTTATAACTAGGAGGCTATTTCTGAACATATACACATGCTGTACAATAATTGCAAAAAGAATGAGATAAATACTACGCTTTCATATGCAGCAGAAGAGTGTATTTTAATGCCAACATGTAGTTTCTATGAGCCAAATTTTACATAATTTTGATACTAAAAGTATAGTACAAAGAGAGAAATGGCATCTACTGACAATCTAAGTATAGCAGTACAATGTCCCAGCCATGGTCGCTTAATGCATGTGGCAAGTCAAATGTCTTTCCTAGGTAGTCTACATCTGAAGACTGTCACAGAAAAATCCTTTATGGTTTTCTGATGGTAGCTCAGGAAAAACTTATGTCTCGCCTTGTCACACATTGTACAGAATTACAAGCTCTCTTTGTGCTCTGTATCACCCTCCTGCTGTTTAAACAACGTACTTACATACTGGAGACTCCACAGTGTCTGATTTGCACTAAGTGTTGTCTTCTATACAGGCTCGTTTTTGACATCTTTTGTAGTGTCTTGCTATTTCCCTTTGGTTTTCCTGTACTGCAGCAGTAATTTGAGTCATTTTGAAATTGGTATCCAGGCTGTTAATAGTCACACAGCAACCATTCTTGGCTATTGTCACCTCCTATGTCACCAAGGCCAGTAAGATTGTGAGCAATCTGAAGATGATCACTGTGTTCTTTTTAGTCTCTTTTACAGAGCCAAAGAAGAATTGCATTATCAATGTCTAGCCACAATGGATCAGTGATCTGTTTATCAGATGACATATTACATTGTTATGTCCTGGGCATCATTTCATGCCTTCAGATTCATAGACTTTCAGAAATTAATCAGATTATTCTCCCCACCATTTCTATAGCAAAGCTTTTCTGTAATCCTTTTAAAAACATCTGAAAGACAAAATGCTTTGATGGATGTATAATGAAGTCATGTAAGGACCCAAAAATTGTTGTCAGGTCATTCTTGGGATATAGAGGAGCATTGTCATCAGTAAAGTCACCTTTTCCTAAAACCCTTACATTGACAAATGGTCAGGTATAACTATTTTATAGCAGTTGAAAGCTGGTAACCATCTGGGATATGTCTCAGGTTAGCCTGGTCAATTTGTACTGGTGTTGACCCACCCATAGGTAGCAAAGCTGCTTCCTGTTGAAAACTTGTAGGTCTCTTTTACATTTTCTTATACTAGCTAAGATGCAAATAATATCTCCTACTTGTAATGGCACAGCATGCAATGGTGATTCTTTTCTTGCTGAATCTGTGCTCTGGCATTATTGACTCATTGATGCAACATGTATACCATACGTGTTGGCAAGCCCTTAAAAAAAGGAACTAGTCTAATTAGTATTGCAAACCTGGCCAAGATGCACATTGTGCAATCAACAATGCAACTGTGGGAATTTTTGCTTGAAAATGTTGACTAGTTCAGTGTCAAATGAAAGTTTCTACTTGATTGTGAAGTTCATGAATTCCACAATGATTCTTAGAAAGTAGGAGCCAGCCTTGGCTTGGCACGACAGGTTCACTGGTGCTCTTACTGCCAGGGACATCTTTCACTTACACCATTAGGATTAGCCTTGAAATGTAGTAAAGTTCTGCTAGAACCACATGTATGTGGAATGAATCGAATCACCTAGAGATTATTTCTTTGTTCTGTAGCCATGCCATAAGGCTTACTTACAGTCTTGCAAAGACTCAGAAGTTCACGCAACAGAGAAATTTGTGAGCTCCTCTAGAACTTTCTTCCCTGAGTCAGCAGTCTTCCTTTCTTCCTTCGGGCAGTCTCCATTCTTCTCATCCACATTGCTCTGCAATTCCCCCCTCCCCCGGGCTTTTTTTTGTTGGCAACTTCAGGAGTGCTTGCTGGCCTCCTGTCCCAACCCATTATCACTTGGTAGCAGAAGCGGTGTGGGTTGGCTGCTGTCCCATCTAATATTATGGGCTTTTTGAGGAAGGCCTTATCCTCATAATCCTAAGAGCCTGCTGAGTGGTCAGATAGTGACCTGATCCTCCCCTCTCGAGCAACACGAGACAGAAACCTTCCTTCAGACTTTCCTGCACTAATCCCATAAGGCCTAATTAGTGGGAAACCATCAGGGGTTCTTTAGCAGTCATGTGCTAGGAATTGTGGTGCTTCATTGTCTAGCACACGGTTGCTGGTGAACTGCCAATGTTACACTTGCTTTAGAACTTGCGGGCCACTACTTGTTTGTGGGCATAATGCAGAGCTAACTGCAGTGGGAAAGTGAGGATTGCCCTTTATGTTTGTGGGCTTAGTCCAATATCTAGTAGACAGGTGCCCACATCACAATTGTTACTCACTGCCACCTTTGTTGGAAGTCTCAGCAGCAGGATTGTGAGGTGTCTAGTTTTTGACCAGAACACCTGGTTGAAAAGGGACCCTGGTGGCTCTGGTCAGCACTGCTAACCATTAAAAGTCCAGTCGGCAGCATCGCGGGGCTAAGGCAGGCTCCCTACCTGGCTCTGCGTGGCTCCCGGAAGTGATGACATGTCCCTGTGTGTCCTAGGCGGAAGCGCAGCCAGCAGGCCTCTACACACTGGCTCCGCAGCTCCCATTGGCCAGGCACTGTGGCCAATAGGAGCTGAGGGAGCGGTGCCTGCAAGTGGAGGCAACACGCACCATGCAGAGGCACCTGGCTGCACCTCCTCCTAGGAGCCGAGGGACATGTCACTGCTTCCAGGAGCCTACTGAGGTGAGCACCACCTGGAGCCTGCACCCCAAAGCCCCTCCCATGCCCCAACCCTGAGCCCCCTCCCAGAGCCTGTACTCCCTCCCACACCCCAACCCTCAGCCCAGGGCCCCTTCCCACACCCAAACTCCCAAAGCGCGCACCTCACACCCCCTCCCACACCCCAACCTCCTGCCCTAGCTTGGAACCCCCTCCTACATCCCTAAGCCCTCACATTCCCACATACCCCAACCCCCTCCTCCAGCCTGGAGCCCCCTTCCACACTGGAATCCCTCATTTCTAGCTCCACCCCAGAGTCCGCACCCCCAGTCCAGAGACTGTACCCCCTCCCACAACCCAATCCCCTGCCCCAGCCCAGAGACCCCTCCTGCACTCTGACCCCGAATTTCTGGCTCTATCCCAGAGCCCTCACCCCCCTCTCACACGCCGCACCCCAATCCCCTGCCAGAGCCTGGTGAAAATGAGCAAATGAGTGAGGGTGGGGGAAAGTGAGCAACAGAGCAAGGGTGAATGTAGTGAGCAGGGGACGGGTCCTCGGGGAAGGGGCAGGGCAAGGGTGTATGGTTTTGTGTGATTAGAAATTTGGCAGCCCTACTCTGCAGAGAGGCAATGGACTGAAACAGGATGGAATCTGACTTGCCCTCTCACTCCTTTTGAGTGATCCTTCCCAGTGGGGGACATTGATAAGGAAGTGTAGCAGGAGAAACTTACACAGCATTTGCCTGTGCTCTAAGACTTGCATTTTTCCCTTGGGCACAGGGAGTTTTAAAACCCTTGTCTCTCTTTCTCCCATCCACTGCCCTATCCTGTATGCACTTCATTATGTTCTTTTGTTACTCTCTTTTGGCTACATGTAGTGAAATGAAAGTGACTGACTGAAATCTCAATCTGTGAAGCATTCTGTGCAGGTATGTGAGAGACTGGGAGTTTAATTGCTTCCACTTTGCTGCAGTTGCACACCAAGCAGTAGCAGTGTAGTAATTGAAGGTGATGGTAAAGGAGGGAGATATGTGTGAGAGAGAGAGACAACTCAAAAAGGCAAATGAGTGGGAGAGCTCAGAAGTGAGAATAAGGATGATATTGGTGTCGGGAGTTGCTTTCCAAGAGCACAGTTCCTGATGTTGCATTTCTAGGAATGTAGTGATCATAACTATATGAGGTGAAAAGAAAAGGAGTACTTGTGGCACCTTAGAGACTAACCAATTTATTTGAGCATAAGCTTTCGTGAGCTACAGCTCACTTCATCAGATGCATACTGTGGAAAGTGTAGAAGATCTTTTTATATACACACAAAGCATGAAAAAATACCTTCTCCCACCTCACTCTCCTGCTGCTAATAGCTTATCTAAAGTGACCACTCTCCTTACAATGTGTATGATAATCAAGGTGGGCCATTTCCAGCACAAATCCAGGGTTTAACAAGAACGTCTGGGGGCGGGGGTGGGAAAAAACAAGGGGAAATAGGTTACCTTGCATAATGACTTAGCCACTCCCAGTCTCTATTCAAGCCTAAGTTAATTGTATCAAATTTGCAAATGAATTCCAATTCAACAGTTTCTCGCTGGAGTCTGGATTTGAAGTTTTTTTGTTGTAATATCACAACTTTCATGTCTGTAATCGCGTGACCAGAGAGATTGAAGTGTTCTCCGACTGGTTTATGAATGTTATAATTCTTGACATCTGATTTGTGTCCATTTATTCTTTTACGTAGAGACTGTCCAGTTTGACCAATGTACATGGCAGAGGGGCATTGCTGGCACATGATGGCATATATCACATTGGTGGATGTGCAGGTGAACGAGCCTCTGATAGTGTGGCTGATGTTATTAGGCCCTGTGATGGTGTCCCCTGAATAGATATGTCGGCACAGTTGGCAATGGGCTTTATTGCAAGGATAGGTTCCTGGGTTAGTGGTTCTGTTGTGTGGTATGTGGTTGCTGGTGAGTATTTGCTTCAGGTTGGGGGGCTGTCTGTAGGCAAGGACTGGCCTGTCTCCCAAGATTTGTGAGAGTGTTGGGTCATCCTTCAGGATAGGTTGTAGATCCTTAATAATGCGTTGGAGGGGTTTTAGTTGGGGGCTGAAGGTGACGGCTAGTGGCGTTCTGTTATTTTCTTTGTTAGGCCTGTCCTGTAGTAGGAGACTTCTGGGAACACTTCTGGCTCTATCAATCTGTTTCTTCACTTCCGCAGGTGGGTATTGATGGACTTAGGCAGTCTCCAACCCAACAAAGAACGGTAAAAAACTTCGTTAAATTAATATTTTTTTCATATTAATATTTTTTTAAATATTTAAATATAAATATTTAAAACTTACAAAGTGCTGGGATAAATAGGTGGGTCCAAACCCATCTCCTGTCTGAATTTTGTGAGCTATTCAACATTTTCATCAGTGATTGGGAAGTAAATATAAAATCACTGCTGATAAAATTTGTGGATGACAGAAGGATTGGTAGAGTGGTAATTAATGTTTAGGACAGGGCTTTCATACAGAGGAGTCTGGATCACTTACTAAGCCGGGCTTGTACAAATAAAAGGGGTTTTAATTCAGCCAAATGCAAAATTATACATCTATGATCAAGGAATTCAGCTCACACTTACAGAATGTGCTGTATCTCAGAAAGCAGTGACTCTGAAAAGGATTTAGCCATCATAGTGGACAAGCAACTGAACAAAAGCTCCCAGTGCGATGTTGTGGCATAAAGGACTATTGCAATGTATTAAGAGGAGAATAGTGAGTAGGAGCAGAGAGGTGATTTTACTTCTGTATACGCATTGGTGAGAATGATATTGGAATATTGTGTACATTTCTGGTATCCATATTTTAAAAGGATGTTGAAAAATTGGAGAGGGATGCAGAAAAGAGCCACAATTTTTTTTTGAAGGCTGGAGAAAATGCCTTACGGTGAGAGACTTGCAGAGCTCAATCTGTTTAGTTTATCAAAAAGAAAACTGAGATGTGATTTGATTAGTGTATATGTATCTTCAGGGAAGGAAAATATTGGGTACCAAAGGGCTCTTTAATCTAGTGGAGGTAGGCTTAACAAGAATCAATGGCTGGAAGCTGTTGCAAGAGAAATTCAAATTAGAAATTAGATACAATATTTTTAACAGTGAAGATGATTAAATATTGGAAAAAAACTACCATGGGGTGTGGTGAATTTTCCATCTCTTGATGTCTTCAAATCAAGACTGAATGCCTTTCTAGAAGATATTCTGTAACCAAACTCAAATTATTGGGTCACTGAGGGAAATGTAAAGGCCTTTGATATGTAGAAGGTCAGATTAGATGGTCCTTTTTGGCCTTAAACCTTATGAATCTATGACAGCAGTCCCCCAGGCCCATATTCTACATTGCCTTGCACATTGTTCAGTGAGGGTGTAATTTGCAGTCATTCTGATTTCCATGCCCAGTCAATCCTTGCAGCCTTCCTGATAAAACTGCTCATGTCCAGACACTACAGTGCATTAACCATCTTGCAGAGACCTCATGCTGGTGGCTGATCACACCGCAGCAGATACAGATCTCAGTGACACCAGACTAAATCCATCTTAACTCCAGCAGTTGTCCTATATTCCATCATGGTAATTAAATTCTAGCAGGTTTGGAAGTGCTGATCATCTCTATCTCGAGAGGATAGAAAATACAACAATTTCTGTTGAGATCCAGTGAGTCTGCAGTGTGCTCTCCCCTTCACATCCATCAAAGTGCACAAGTAGCATTTTTGAAGGAAAGGCTCAAGACCATTGTGTTTCCTTTGATTTGGGGTGTGATGTATGTTTTTAGATCTCTGGTTTAGTGGATTTTTATAGGCATATTGCTTCTGTTCATTATAATTTGTTTTGATTTTTCCCCCTAAGGCTCCCCAAGGCCTTTGTGTGTTTCTACAAATTAAAATGCATTGATTATTGTTGTTGTAAGGAAGGCATTTCAAAATATATGAACACCATGAAATTTACTGTTCATTTACTATAGGTGTAACACAGAAAATGTTACTTGTTTTCCAGTTTGTATAGTTGAGAAGAACTTTACTTTCTTTTTCAGGTTATCACTGAAGATATAATAGCAGTACCACTCAAAGGTCAGTGAGCATTTCAATTAAACTCCCAACAGTATTTTTAGGGGTTTTATAACTTGTTAAAAAAAATCACTCTAAACTGCAACTTGGCAAATGATGTATTAAACTGGGAAGTTAATTTCTTATAGACAAAAAGTATGAAAAATATCTGTCCATGTTTTACTTTTCAGAGTGCAGGAAAAATGAAATTAAGAATTAAAGGTACTTTTTGGTTTTGTGCCTGTCCAATATTCGTGTCTTTACAGATCTGGATTTTTAAAACAATTTTTTTTGCCGGTGATTGGCTCATATTGTGGACTAATGAGGTTCAGTGAAGTGAGCCAAAGGGGAAGAGACATCGGTGTTGAAATGGCTGCTCCTTTGCCTGCTGAGTTGTCTGTTGCAACTTAAGTCATCAGTCTGGAATTTAGTTTTAAAATATAAGATATTGTAAATAAGTGTTTCAGTAGGATTCACCTTAAAATAGAAATTAAAATAATATTAAAACGTAATGCTAAGTTTTCCATGCAAAATTATTGTACCTATGGCACCCATATGAACCCCAAGGAAGCCATTATAGTTAGTAGAGTCACATCCTCTTATTAAAAATGTTCAAGCTCGACACTGACACAATAGATTTAATGGCTGTGGAGAGTCTATTATACCCTGTTAGATTAACAGCACCTGGAGTTGTATGTTGGACCACAATGGCTTAGAGTTAAGTAGCCATTATAGTTTATTGGGTTATTGATTTGAGAATCCAAAGAATTTGTGTAATAGATTATATCGTGATATGCTAAACTCTAATGACGGTATAGGAACTGTTACAGTTGCAGTGTCCTAATTAGGGGCCTGATTCTGCTGTGTTTCAGTGAAAGCCAGTGGGCAGTATGGGCCTGATCCAAAGCCCATTCAAGTCAATAGGAGTCTTTCAGTGAGTTTTGGATCAGTCCCTGTGTGCACAGGAAAGCTTCAGATGCAGGCTATATGTACTGTATTTAGTGGGGATGGATACATCTTATGCCATCCCAAAAACGTTCCAAAAAGTCTGACTCTGTTCAGATAAGAATCCCCTCCACAGCTTGCATCAAAACCATTTAGACTCGCTTTCTAGCCTGCCCCTGCAAAGTCATCTCTGATTACAGTCCCCTGAAACCTTCAGTAGATCCCCACAGTCCTGTCTACGTCTCTTTGGCCTTTGCTCCCTAACTGGATGCCATTTTCCCCTCTCTTTTTTGACTTTTGTACAAAGCACTAAAATCATGGCTGATTTTATTCATTCAGGATTTTTGACCCAAATTCAGAATCTTTTTTTTTTTCTGTACTTACCATTTTAAGCAAGACCTTTGTTGTATTTAACTTTATATTAAATTTGCCCTTAAATAAAACAAGTATTTTCTTAGATTGAGACTGCATTCTAACTTATATGGTACATAAATGTGTAGCTACTTATATTGGCTACACAAATTGACTCATACCTTTAATGGTACTTAACTGAATTTCGAAAGTTTATTATCCTCTGTTATTCAGGGAACCATTAAAGATATTTTCAGCACTTATCCAGCACTACTACATTAACATAAAACATGTTTGAGGACTGGTAGTGCATTTAGAACATCTGAAACATCTCCGATTGTTGCATTTACCATTTGGTTTCCTCCCAAGGGTACACCATGGGTTACTGACAGTGCTGGTCTGTAATAACATTCAGTGCTATAGTAGATTTCTCTAAGTGTGTCTCTAAAAGCTGCCTGAAAGCATTTTTATTTATTTTACACATTCTTCTCCAGGATCTCTGGTCAGCTCCCAGACTGCTGCGCTGGGCATCACAACATGGGGAATAGATGGCCAGCCCTCTGTGGAGAAAGAGGTGGTTAGGGACTATTTAGAAAAGCTGGACATGTACAAGTCCATGGGACCGGACGAGTTGCATTCGAGAGTGCTAAAGGAATTGGCGGCTGTGATTGCAGAGCCATTGGCCATTATCTTTGAAAACTCGTGGCGAACGGGGGAAGTCCCGGATGACTGGAAAAAGGCTAATGTAGTACCAATCTTTAAAAAAGGGAAGAAGGAGGATCCTGGGAACTACAGGCCAGTCAGCCTCACCTCAGTCCCCGGAAAAATCATGGAGCAGGTCCTCAAAGAATCAATCCTGAAGCATTTACATGAGAGGAAAGTGATCAGGAACAGTCAGCATGGATTCACCAAGGGAAGGTCATGCCTGACTAATCTAATCGCCTTCTATGATGAGAGTACTGGTTCTGTGGATGAAGGGAAAGCAGTGGATGTATTGTTTCTTGACTTTAGCAAAGCTTTTGACACGGTCTCCCACAGTATTCTTGTCAGCAAGTTAAAGAAGTATGGGCTGGATGAATGCACTATAAGGTGGGTAGAAAGTTGGCTAGATTGTCGGGCTCAACGGGTAGTGATCAATGGCTCCATGTCTAGTTGGCAGCCGGTGTCAAGTGGAGTGCCCCAGGGGTCGGTCCTGGGGCCGGTTTAGTTCAATATCTTCATAAATGATCTGGAGGGTGGTGTGGATTGCACTCTCAGCAAATTTGCGGATGATACTAAACTGGGAGGAGTGGTAGATACGCTGGAGGGCAGGGATAGGATACAGAGGGACCTAGATAAATTGGAGGATTGGGCCAAAAGAAATCTGATGAGGTTCAATAAGGATAAGTGCAGGGTCCTGCACTTAGGACGGAAGAACCCAATGCACAGCTACAGACTAGGGACCGAATGGCTAGGCAGCAGTTCTGCGGAAAAGGACCTAGGGGTGACAGTGGATGAGAAGCTGGATATGAGTCAGCAGTGTGCCCTTGTTGCCAAGAAGGCCAATGGCATTTTGGGATGTATAAGCAGGGGCATAGCGAGCAGATCGAGGGACGTGATCGTCCCCCTCTATTTGACATTGGTGAGGCCTCATCTGGAGTACTGTGTCCAGTTTTGGGCCCCACACTACAAGAAGGATGTGGATAAATTGGAGAGAGTCCAGCGAAGGGCAACAAAAATGATTAGGGGTCTGGAACACATGACTTATGAGGAGAGGCTGAGGGAACTGGGATTGTTTAGTCTGCAGAAGAGAAGAATGAGGGGGGATTTGATAGCTGCTTTCAACTACCTGAGAGGTGGTTCCAGAGAGGATGGTTCTAGACTATTCTCAGTGGTAGAAGAGGACAGGACAAGGAGTAATGGTCTCAAGTTGCAGTGGGGGAGGTTTAGGTTGGATATTAGGAAAAACTTTTTCACTAGGAGGGTGGTGAAACACTGGAATGCGTTACCTAGGGAGGTGGTAGAATCTCCTTCCTTAAAAGTTTTTAAGGTCAGGCTTGACAAAGCCCTGGCTGGGATGATTTAATTGGGGATTGGTCCTGCTTTGAGCAGGGGGTTGGACTAGATGACCTCCTGAGGTCCCTTCCAACCCTGATATTCTATGATTCTATGATTCTATGTTTTGAATGGCAGTTCATTTTGTTTTGCTGTTTCTTGTGGTCATCTTGCATACTGGATATTGCACTTGGATATGTCATACCTAAGTACAGTCCCTCTTCTTTAGACCAGCAGTTGATTAATCATTAAGGGCTGGTCTACACACAAACTTGCATCAGAACAATTAAAGCAGTTTTAATGCATGGTTTTTTGTTGTTTTGTTGAAAGCCTTTAGGTGGATACTTTTATTTTGAAATCAGGGTATCCTATTTTGATTTTGCTTAAGTGAAGTAAAAAAAGTAAATTAAATGAAATCAATATGGGATATTTTTATTTCAAAAAGTGTCCACACACAGATTTAGACTAAAATAACAGAAGATGTGATTTACAGCTGATTTATTTATTTTGGTGAAGGCTTGTGTGTAAGTGAAGCCTAGTTGGTCATTCACTCTGTTTTACATCTCTGTATATAAATATGTACCAGCAAGTGACATTGACTCTGTAATAGTAAGTTTGTGAAATGTAACAGAAGTTGAAATGTTGACAGCAAAAGTAATTTTAACAAATATTTTCCTTATTATCCACTACATGTACCATAAAAATATCCAGAAAATATTATTAAAACAAAGGTGGAATTTAAATGAGATGGTCACCTAATTGAAATCTGTGGGAGGGATGAAAAGGTTTAAATTTTGTTTTGTTTTGATTCATCTTGGAAGACGGGGAAAGAAACTAGGTGCTAGATTCTGCATCCCTTACTCACATTAAGTTGTCCTTTACTCCACCATTAATCTTTTTTTATTTCAGTTGTACTTCTCACCATGAGTAAGGGCAGCGATGTTGATCTCTGGGTTATTAATCCTCCCCACCAATTATTTTGAACTTCCATCTTATATGCTGTTTTTAGGCCCGAGTAGTTTCTTACTAAGCTCAGGGCCTAGTCCTGCAAGGTACTGAGTGTCCTCAGCTCTCACTGCAGTTAGGGTGAGGGATCTCAGCACACAGCAGGATCAGACCCTTAGGTTGCATGTTTAAATTTGGCAAGCCTTAAGAATATAATTTTGTGAAGCAAAATCTTTCCCTCTGGTGCCTTTGCATAAAATGCATGAAATCTCCTCATTATTGCTTAAATGCCCTTGCCTGTATAAAACTATTTATTTCATTGTGGGAATTTTCTTTCTCACACCTGCTCATTTTGTCATTCTTTTCAGTTCAAGGTTATCACTTTTTTAAAAAAAGTATTCAGTCCACTAAATCAGTTTCCTTATACAATCTGCTGAGGAATGTACTGATCTGCTTTTCATATCCAGATGTAGTTTAATTGTTTAACATAAAGACATATGCTGAGATTTAGGAAGAACTCCCCCCAGAACTCAGTATTATCATTATGTGCCAATTTAAAACTATCAGTGATCAACTAGAGATCTTTTTTGCCCTTCAGTTAAAATATACTAGATGGACAGGATATAGTAAACCAGATGCAATAATTAGGAGAATAGTTTAACTTTTCATATTACAGTCTGTTTGCTACAGCACAATCATTAAACTAAAAGTAAAGCCAACTAGAGTTGTATGGTCTCATAAAAATTCTATTTGGCTAGGAAATACAATACTATTTTACATTAATGTTAAACACTCCAAGAGATAATTACATAGGCATGAATAAACTGTGTCAAACAATTAAACAGAGAAAACAGACTCAAATAATTAAATAGAGGAAATTGTCTATTGGGAAAAAATAAGATATTTTCCCCTCTAATAAATAAATAAAAGGGAAAAACCACTTTCCCCTCCATCTTAAATAATTCTCCTTGGAACTCCAGCTTTTTGGGAATAACAGCAGAGACATGGGTGTTGAGGAAAGGGGATCTGTAATTAATTCAATATCCTCTGGAAAGAAAACAGATTAACTTTAGAGATGGGCCAATTTACAAAGATAAAACAATAGCTGAGATGTTATAAACTTCCACCATGCTGGCATCCTAACGTTCCTCTCTAAGGAAGTTTTGTTGAAAAGGTTTTGTCCTGTAAAGCTGCAAACAGATCTTATTCACACTCAGGGTTTGTCTACAGTTGGAGCTAGGGGGTGATTCCCTAGCTTGTGCAGACATACTCACTGTAGCTCTCACTGAGCTAGCACACAAGAAATAGTAGTGTAACCATGGTAATATGGGTAGCAGCAAGTAGTGACATGGGCTAACCATGCTGAGTACATACCCAGAGGGTTCAGGTGGGTTTGTAGAAGACATACTCTTACTCTACCCTACTGAGGATGCTAGGGAGTCTCTGGTTGGACTTCGGGCATGTGCTAAGGCTCCTGCTCAAGTAGGCATTAATAGAATGACTGTGATAATTTACTGTGGTGGAGCAGTCTGTCTTTTTTGGAGATATTGTAGGTTAATTGGATTTTAATTGTAGGATTTTTTTTCCGCACCTCTGCTGGACACAAGGACCTGGAGATATACTTGATGTTACTGTTTTCACTTTTGAACATTCTTTAGGAGTTTTGTCTCTACAGTTCTTGTGCTGGATTATGCAACTTGGCTGAAAAAAAAAATTAATCTGCTTCTAAACCAGGGACTGGACTGGCCACTGGCAAATCCTATTGCTTAGTTCTCACATTTCTATAGCTTATATACAGGCTGTCTATGGTGGGGCACTGAATGAACTAGTTTTCCTCCAGGACTCTACTGTTGGAGAGTATATGTGCCATTTGTTTGGTCTTGAATGCATTAGATTCCATAATGATTACTGGAGAGTGGATGGGCCATCTGGAGAGGTTTGAATAAACAGAATAGTCTAGTGGATGCTTTACTGAGCACAACCCCCTCCATCTTCTTCCCTTTAGCCCATCATCTGGGATCCAGTTGTTGTGCAAGCATCCACCATCTTTGTCTGTCCGAGGCAGCTCTAAGATTCACCTGCTTATATCTTCTTTGATGGAACCCATCCATCGCTTTCTCAGTTTTCCACAGAGTCTCTTTCCTATCACCCTCTCCTGCCATCCTATGTTCACAAGATCTCCTTTATTCATCTGCTGCATGTGTCCGAACTGGAGAAGGTACACTTCTGGGATTTAGTCAGCGCCATCATAAACTTTGATTTACATCCTAATGCTTTCATTTCACAATCTCTCCCTTCGTGAAACACTTTTTATTGTGCAGAGACATCAAATTGTTCACATCTGTGGGTTGAACCGGCCATCTCTTTTATCATTCCTGCTTCTACCCCATACAGAACTGTGGGATGCACCATTGTTCTATCTAGTTAGGCTTTCAGTCTCAGCGGCATACGCTTGTCATACATAACACCCGAGAGGCTATTCTGCATTCTTCTAGCACTCCCCAGTCTGGACTGTCTCACATTCAAGCTCATCATCTTCCATGACCTAGCCGCCCAGGTACTTGAACTGGTCGGTCTGGTTTAGTCTCATGTCATTAATCTCTATGTCCAGTTTCTCTTGGCATCTTTGCTGACCCATATGACCTCAGTCTTAGTCATGTTCATTTTCATCCCAGGCCTGCTTATTTGGTCAGACCGCTGCTTTACTGTTTCCTCCAGGTCTTCTTTTGAGGATGCCCTTATTGCTGTGTTATCTACATATAGCAGCTCCTTGCCTGTTCCCATTGGGCTCTTCCTGCTGATATAGTCCAGCAATATAATAAGCAGCAATGGACTTAGGGCCAACTCCCAGTGCAGTCTGACTTTCACATCAAAGGGAATTATTGTTCTGAAACATGTCAGACACTCCATATTTCCTTAGCCCTGCTGTGAGCATACTTCGGTCCACTTTATCATATCCCTTTTCTAGGTCTAGAAATGCCCAGAAACTACTGTGTTGGTACTCTAGCCACTTCTTTATCATGTGTTGAATTATGAACATGGTGTCTGTGGTTCCTCCTCCTTTCCTAAAGATGAACTGTTCTTTTTCAAGGCGGGGTTCCATCATTCTCCTAATCCTAGCATTCAAAATGTGTCCCACTATCTTCATCCCATGCAACAGTAACTTTATCCCTCTATAGTTTCTGCATTCATGGATGCTTCCCTTCTTTTATGCCTCTCTCCCTCAGGACTTTCACCAGGTCTTCCATCTCTTAATCAGGTCCTGCAGCCTTACTGTTTTTCATTACCTGGACTGCATTTCTCACTTTTTTCTCCATTATGTCAGACTTAAGCCCCACATTAGGCGCATATGTTGGCAACTCCTCCAAAAAGGGGTTTGCCTCATTTAAGAGACTCTCAAAGTATTGTTTGCACCTTTCCTTCACTTTGTTCAGGAGTTACTGACAGTCTTCCCTGGTCATCCTTTAGAAATCGTGTTGCAATACCGTCTACTTTCCCTTTGCATCTCATTTTTTGCAGTGATATAGACCTTTTTGCCAGCCCTCTCTGGGTTGTTTACAAAATCAGCATACATGTCATCTAGGCCATTCTCTTCGGCCTTCTTCACTGCCCACTTGGCAGCTCACTTTGCTTCTTTGTATTCACTTGCATTTGCACTTGATAAATTAATTCCTTTTTTTTTACCCACCATTTTCTTGTTTCGGATTGCTATCTGTACTTCATCAGTTCACCACCATTCCTCTCTTTTTCCCTCAGTTGTCTCCATATGTGTCATCATCTTCTGCTGGTGCAATTCATGTTCTTTTGAAGTGGTGCCACTTCTCTTCAGAGGATGATAAATCTGTTTCCAGATATTTATCTTTACTCTGTCACTCTTCCCCTTAACTTCCTGTACTTTAATCTTGTTTATTTTCAGTTTAGTTACTTCCTTGTCCAATGCTCCACCACAAGGGCCTAATGCTGCAGTGCTTCTATCTCACTAGCTATCACTTTGTAATCCATAACTCGACTCCACTGAGATTTCCTTACCAACATCATATCAGTCTGGCTTTTCTACCACTGATGTGTGTGATCAAATGACTCACCCTCCTTTGGAATCATGTATTGGCTGTCATCCATTGATTGGCAATGCCCATCTCTAATAACACTTTCTCTTCCTCATTCACAGTGTCTAGGCTGGAACTTCCTGAGCACATTTCCTAAGCACACCTCGTTCAGTTTTTGCCTCTGTGTGTGTGTGTGTGCGCATTCATATCACACAGCACCAACAGCAGCTCCTCTGGTGCTGCTTGGTCTGCTAGTGCCTGCAAATCTTGGCAGAAACACTCCTTTGCTTCATTGCATGCTTGTTGAGGTGCATACTGATATCGCAAGCAGCATGTGTTGTGTTCTGTAACTTTGACTCCTACAGCCATCAGTTTGTCTCTTTCTCTAATAACTTCAATCACCATCTTCCTCAGCTCTCTTCTCACTACCACCTTGACACCAGTACACCCCTACACTCTAAGCCCAATTCCTTTGCTGCATTCCCCATCCATCATGTTTCCTGTAGGCACAGAACATCAGTACATCTCCTTACCATCATGTTAGCTACTTCCATGCCTTTACGCCACTCAAACTGGTTACATTCGGTATTGCAACCCCATTCAACTGAGGAAAATAACCCCAAGTCTCTCTCTCCTCGGTGTTCTGATACACATGCACCAACCATCATCTCTGCAAGTAATTTAAAACTAATATTGTCACTATCTGGTAAATGGCTGAAATGCATTTGCCTACACTTGTGCTTCAGAGAAGATTTAATTCAGAAAATCTCATGTTTAAAAATATACATGTGGAGTGGGTGGAATATTAGGACATGGGGGCAGCAATACAGCTAATGTTAGCATTTCATTATAACACAATCTGAATGCAGTTCTTTCTGTAAGGAAGCCTTGAAGGTTGCAAGATTTACTCTTCCTTGGTGGTCCCTTTTAATACAGAGCTTAGCTCCAGGACATTTACTTAGCAAAACCAGACATATGTATGTGAAGTCATTTTTATTTACATTTCTTTCTTCACATACAAGTATTGTTTCTTTCCTCTTCATATGGTCCTGACATTTACATATCTGTTACAGATTGTTAACTGTTTATGGTGCAATCAAACCTGAAAGCTATATAGAACTCAAAGACTCTGGGCTTGATTTTTAAACCCAGTGCTCCAATTTATAGTCATAATATTGTGCCTTTAATTGCAGTTAATTGGGGGCACAAATGATAGCAGTTAGATGTCTAAGTATTGGGTCCTGCCCTCAGAGCAGCTATTTAGCCATTTAACTACTATCATATGTGCCCAAAAGTTATTTGTAGTCACAAAATGGGAGGTTGGGTTGAGATCACTTTAAAAATCAGGCTACATAGGTGTGGAGTTCTTAGAGCTGTGTTCATAGACTTTTCCTTTTGTGAGGTCTTTCCAAATGGGTGCACCGACTCCTCCATGAAGAAATTCTCTCTTTGGCCAGAGATGCTCCCCACCATCTTCTGGACCAAAGTAAATCTCCTTAATACCTCTCTCTCTCTCTCTCTCTCTCTCTCTCTCTAACTTGTCAAATATGTTAGCAGTTCCCCAGCTGGAGTCCATGGAACAATTGCTGGTGGTCTACGGAGAGCTTGATGGTGACATGGTGCTAACACTTCTCTTTGTTTCAGAGGCTAAATCACATAAAAGGAGTTAAAAATATGTTATTTTCCTAATGCTTCTTTACCTTGTCAGTAGTTGCATGAGGGAAGCTATGCAATCAACCGTCAGATAGGAGGTGGATTGTTCTCTTGTGAATAGGAGGAGGGATATATACAATGATTTCGCTGTAGAATGTGGCTCAAATTATGAGAGAATTTTAGAATACCATGTTAGGATACATAGTTCACAGGTGGCTGACCTCAAAGCCTTTGTTGGTCCCAGGGAATAATAAAATGAGTATTTCCGAGTCCTCCTAATCTTGGATGAGTTTTCCGGGGTCATGAGAGTGAAACTCCTGACGAGGTGATAGGTGGTAGCCTGTTTCTCCAGGTTATCTGGTTCTTTGTGAAAGCAGCTAGCTGTTCAAGGCTGTCCAGTATCTTATTGAATAAATGAAGTGAACTTGTAAAAGGGGCCTGTCTGATCTTAAAAGAAATGGAGAGTGGCAATAAAGGGAGGCAGGAGGGCTTGCTAGAGCGAGGTTTGTTTCTACAGAAGCCAGGATAGAGAAGTTTCGTCCTGGTTCAACTGTTTAATTTTGTGTCTTAATTTGTCATAAATAATTGTTGTAATTATGTATTTGCTCTGAGTTCCTTAACAAAAATAAAATTAACCTCAACAGTTAATAAAACACAACTTGGCCTTAGAAGAAATTATACTGCTTATTTAAATTGTGTGTGTTTGCATGCATGTGTCTACGCTGTGTGGATGGGAAGTGGTTCCATCTCAACTCAAATCCTTCTTCCTTAACACTAGTGTATAATCGGGGATGCAGGGAAATCTCCTCAAAACAATCTTTCTGAAAAAAATAGCATTTGTAATAGAGTCTCTTGTACCTTATTTTGTTGGTTTTCACCCTCCTTTCTAATGCTACAGAGTATTGTTTCCTGGCTTTCTGTCAGAGACTGGCTAAAGGTCTCTGGCCATTACCTTTGAGAAATGAGATAAAGAAGAATGGCTTTTGAATGCGGGGGATGCCTTAATTATTCAGAGAACCTCCCTCTTCCTCTCTTCTTTTTCTTGAAGTTTTGGATCAGCAGTACATTTCTATCTGTGTCTTGAGAAAATATGTTTCAAAGAAAGAACCCTGAAATTAATACATAAAAGTATAACTTCTGCTTCCTTGTATTCAGTAGAACACACAGCTGTCTGTGGTTTGGTTTGGTTTTGTTTGTTTATTTGGGAATGCAAGGAAATATTGAATGCACAAGTTTTCTGTTATCTCCTAAAATCCTAACATGCAAATAAGACTCTCACACTGACAGGTTTCATTTTTAACTTACTAACTTAACATATGGGTTTATTTGTTGATGCTTTTATCAGTGAAAAGGTATAATATGCTTTTTCTGAGAACTCCCTGGGAATAAAATACTCTGTAATTCTGGACTTGTCACTTTGAAAAAAATTAAGAAATGAGCTAAGTCTTCACCGAAAACATGAACTGGAGCCAAACTTAATATTTCTTGAGGTTTGACAAGATTGGAATGTTTTCTTCCTCTCCACCCCCATTACTTCACATTTTCATGCTCCTCTGAAATTCCAGGTTATGGCTGGGATGTGATCAGGAAGTGCCAAAATGTGTACCTAGAGAGGGGATGTTTTGTGGTATATATTAACCCTACCAGAAGAAAGACTTTCCCACAAAACTCCTGAGGGAATATATCTCTGAGATTTCCAGACCAGTTTTGCAAAGTAAAGAAGCTTGGATAATATTTAAGTAATAATAGTAATCAATGATTATTTCATAAATAGTCTAGCAATAACTTTTGCCCCTCCTTTCTCATGCCATGCTCTACTGTCCATTACCTATTATAAATATAACAACAGAAAATTCAGACCTGTGTTAGAAAAAGAGGGTTTATAACAAAACAGAAAGAGAGGATAGAAATGATATATCGTTATCCTACTGAAAAAATGTATAAGAAAAGCTTTTTGAGGATTTCTTTTTTGTGGGGTCTGACACAGATGTCAAGGGAGAGCAAATTCCACACTTTTTGATTGTTTTCCCAAACCTTTTGCATTTGGTCCATCACTAATCCTCTGACGTTTTCAGTTTAGTATAGTCCTGAATGCACAGTTGAAACCTAAATGCCTTGTGAGCAGTGAGACAGACTGACAATTTCCTGCAATATCCTGAATGAACTTTATTGAATTAAGGTTAATACCTTTGGGGTCCATTATGTTACAAATACAATTGTGTATGTGTTTTTGTGGAATTGTATGTATCTTCTCTTGTAGGAGAGGGATACTAATTTAATTCCTGCAGTCTGAGCCCTTTGACGCCACCCCCCTGGATAGGTGTGCATATATTAGTTCAAACCGGATTCTCCAAGCACCAACAGAGAAAGAAAACAGTTTTTGGATAAATAGCCTTGTTCTAAACACGTTCAGAGACTTCTTCCTGAATCAGGAAGTGCACAGGATCCCTTGTCCATGGAGGGCCCCAATCCTTAGGGAAGGGCTGGAAAGACTCAGCCTACTGAGGCCCCATGAGACTGGATGCTTGTTCTGAGCTGAAGCTATGATGAACTTGAAACCAAAAGAAACTTCTTTGGTGGGTGTTGAAGGACTGCTCCTGCCAGAGCCCATGTTGTGGTTGGGGTGATCTCTGATAAGCTTCTCCTCATGCAGGCAGGTCCTTTTATTGTTTTTAATATGTTTTCTCTGTGATACTTTTTACCTTAAGAATAAAATAGGCTTGCTGAGAAAGAACTGTGTGGTAACTCAGAACCGTGGGCAGTCACAGTTAACTGTCTCTGAAGAGACAGCAAGCAGGTATGCTTGGGCAGCCTGTCTCTGCTGGGAGTAATGCAGTGAAGGCAGGTAACTGTGCAGCCTCGAAATACCCCGATCAGAAGGGAGTGAGACATGGGTCTCCACTCAAGAAAGGCAATCGGTGGGGAGCTGGAAGCCTGAGAGTGGGTGTCCTTTCTGGACCCCTGCAGGGAAATACAGGTGCAGTTGCCCTGAACTGTGACAGACACAATGTTGAATGAATTAAGAACCTTACAGCACTCTCTCTGTTTTGCTGCATTACACACTTTCCCCTCAGTATATGCTCGGCTGGATTTTGAGCACAATAAAACTTTTAACATGATAGGCATGGAGTATAAACCTAAAATGACTCTGACTTACAGATATCAAAGCAATGAACTAAACTCATGAGAAATCCAAGCTGTAAAAGTGGCCTTGAAGTCTGGAGCTTTTTGCTTCTGAGTTCTGCGTGCCACACAGTACAACATAACATGTACTTTCTAAGGACATGTATCTTGATGCTCTGATGACACACTGCTGTTCTAACCAAATAGGAAAAATGTAAAAACTAAGATTCCCTCCCCCCCCCCCCCGGATTTAAATAATTTTGGAAACACAGCTTTGGAACCAGTATTGCTTGCAGCCAGAAGGTGCATTTACTTTTTGACTGTTTGTCTATCCCCTTGAAAACAGCTACCCTGAAACTGCATGAGAGAAATGGCCTGTATTATTTTGTTTTAAATAGTGTTTCAAACAGCTAACTCATTTTCTTTCTCATTAGAGATGATTGTTAATGTTTTTGTTACTTAGCTCTAACTTGCCTCCATAAATTATTTTTCATTAGGGATGGAAATGTACTTCAAAAAGCATTAATTTAACAAAAAAAAATACTAGAAATTAGAGATGGATAATACCTATTTAGGTTATTTAATCCAATCCTCTTCCAATACAGAATTGTTCCCTATAGTGTATTCTTTTATATTATTCTGTCAGCATTTTGCAAAGTTCAGTTTTAAATGGGTCAAGTGATGAGGCTACCACCACTTCCTGTTTAATAGATTTTACTGGCTCAGATCCTTCTTTCCTGTGTAAAACCTACAGGAGGGGTCATGGAGGAAAGAAATCTCCTCTGGTGACCATGAAAGGCCTGGCCCAGTCATGCAGAGGCCCTGTGTCTGCGCACAGCTCTGGCTCCTATGGGGTTTCACCTCAAGGACTCTGCAGAAAAGGTGATACAGCCCAGAGTTGTATTTTCGTTTGGACTAATTTCTGTGGGGTTAAAGGATGGATATATTCTACCTTACTATCTACAGCATGGAGCATAGAGACTATCAGAGAGAACCCTGCCATGGAGGATCTATGAGGTACAATCTGCCGCATTGTTGGTAACTTTTTCTGACAATCTTTTTGGTGCTTTAAGGACCACTCTGCTTTTTTTCTCTTCTTGATATTTACTCCCTTCAACTACTAATGGTAGCTATCCTACTGTATCACCTCATCATTATCCTACCTATACATATAGGGCCAGATACTTACCTAGTGGAAATTGGTAGAGGTCCATTAAAGCCAGGGGAGCTATGCTAATTGACACTAGCTGAAAATCTTATGTGTAGTTTTAAAAACTTTTCTTCTTAAGTCACTACCAATAACAGTTTTACTTGAGCTTCTCTGAATTGCTTCCAGTTTGTCTTTATCTTTCTGGTATCAAAGTACACAGATCTTAATGTATTATTCTAGGTGTGGCCTTGTTAATGCTTGAGAGAGAGACTGTCTTTTCCATTATCATGTTGTAATAACAGGGGGGATGTGTTGGTGAGTATCTGAGTGTCTGTTGCTGGCACAGTTTGTCAGTGTGCTTGATTGTTTGAAATGTGTGAATTGGGAGTGCTTTGTTCCAGGTGAGCCTCGAGTGGGCCTGACTGTTATAAAAAGCCAGTCAGCTGCGAACCAGCTGAGTGGCGAACAGAGGGAGTTTGCCTAGGGAGAGCCCACTGAGGCTTTCATCTTGCAGGCTTCTCTGAGTAGTTACTACAACAACCGAGGAAGCTCTTAGAAGGAAGGGAATATGGATGGTAAGAGTTCAGCTGTTGTTATCTGCACAGGATGTGCCATGTTTGTCTTTCTTCCTCAGGACAGAAGCAACTTTGTCTGTACAAAGTGTAAGCTGGTCTCCATATTGGAAGAGAAGGTTCAAGGTCTGGAGAAACAAGTATTGACCCTGCGTTGCATAAGAGAAACTGAAGATTTCCTGGACAGACATCAGGATATGCTTCTACGGACACAACATTCTAAAGATTCAGAGCAGGCTGTACAGAGGGGACAGAAAGATGGTGAAGAAATTTGGCAGCATGTGACCTCCAGAAGAATAAAGGGGAGAGTCCATGTACCAGCAATGCAGATACAGGTAAGCAACTGTTTTCATGTTCTCTCCTCAGGTACTAATGTGGAGAGTGGACTAAATCAGTGGTTCTCAAAGCCGGTCCGCTGCTTGTTCAGGGAAAGCCCCTGGAGGGCCAGACCGGTTTGTTTACCTGCCGTGTCCGCAGGTTTGGCCAATCGCCGCTCCCACTGGCTGCGGTTCGCCGCTCCGGGCCCATGGGGGCTGCGGGAAGCAGCGCGGGCCAAGGGACGTGCTGGCTGCCTTTCCCGCAGCTCCCATTGGCCTGGAGTGGCGAACCGTGGCCAGTGGGAGCCACGATCGGCCGAACCTCCGGACGCGGCAGGTAAACAAACCAGTCTGGCCCGCCAGGGGCTTTCCCTGAACAAGCAGCGGACCGGCTTTGAGAACCACTGGACTAGATGATACATCTGAGGGAAGGGAGCAGAAGGAGACTCCGCCGACTGGAAGGCATGAGATGCACTGTTCTAGGGATGGGGGTTCCACAACCACCGCTCCCAAGAGAAGGAGGCCGGTGGTGGTGGTTGAGGACTCCCTCTTCAGGGGGACTGAGTTATCTATCTGCCACCCCGACCGGGAAAACCGAGAAGTCTGCTGCTTGCCAGGAGCTAGGATTCACGATGTGACGGAGAGACTGCTCAGACTCATCAAGCCCTTGGATCGTTACCTCTTCCTGCTTCTCTATGTGGGCACCAATGATCCTGCCAAGAATGACCTTGAGCGGATCACCGCAGACTACGTGGCTCTGGGAAGAAGGATAAAGGAGTTTGAGGCACAAGTGGTGTTCTCGTCCATCCTCCCTGTGGAAGGAAAAGGCCCGGGTAGAGACCGTTGAATTGTGGAAGTCAACGAATGGCTATGCAGGTGGTGTCAGAGAGAAGGCTTTGGATTCTTTGAACATGGGATGGTGCTCCAAGAAGGAGGAGTGCTAGGCAGAGATGGGCTCTACCTAACAAAGAGAGGGAACAGCATCTTCGCAAGCAGGCTGGCTAATCTAGTGGGGAGGGCTTTAAACTAGGTTCAGCAGGGGAAGGAGACCAAAGCCCTGAGGTAAGTGGGGAAATGGGATACAGGGAGGAAGCACGAGCAGGAGAGCACAAGAGGGGAGGGCTCCTGCCTCAGACTGAGAAATCGGGATGATCAGCGAGTTATCTTAAGTGCCTATACACAAATGCAAGAAGCCTGGGAAACAAGCAGGGAGAACTGGAAGTCCTGGCACAGTCAAGGAATTATGATGTGATTGGAATAACAGAGACTTGGTGGGATAACTCACATGACTGGAGTACTGTCATGGATAGATATAAACTGTTCAGGAAGGATAGGCAGGGCAGAAAAGGTGGGGGAGTTGCACTGTATGTAAGAGAGTAGTATGACTGCTCAGAGCTCCGGTATGAAACTGCAGAAAAACCTTAGAGTCTCTGGATTAAGTTTAGAAGTGTGAGCAACAAGGGTGATGTTGTGGTGGGAGTCTGCTGTAGACCACCAGACCAGGGGATGAGGTGGACGAGGCTTTTTTCCGGCAACTAACGGAAGTTACTATATCGCAGGCCCTGGTTCTCATGGGAGACTTCAATTACCCTGATATCTGCGGGGAGAACAATACAGCAGTGCACAGACAATCCAAGAAGTTTTTGGAAAGTGTAGGGGACAATTTCCTGGTGCAAGTGCTGGAGGAACCAACTAGGGGCAGAGCTCTTCTTGACCTGCTGCTCACAAACCGGGAAGAATTAGTAGGGGAAGCAAAAGTGGATGGGAACCTGGGAGGCAGTGACCATGAGATGGTCAAGTTCAGGATTCTGACACAATGAAGAAAGGAGAGCAGCAGAATACGGACCCTGGACTTCAGAAAAGAAGACTTTGACTCCCTCAGAGAACTGATGGGCAGGATCCCGTGGGAGAATAACATGAGGGGGAAAGGAGTCCAGGAGAGCTGGCTGTATTTTAAAGAATCCTTATTGAGGTTACAGGAACAAACCATCCTAATGTGTAGAAAGAATAGTAAATATGGCAGGCGACGAGCTTGGCTTAACAGTGAAATCCTTGCTGATCTTAAACACAAAAAAGAAGCTTACAAGAAGTGGAAGATTGGACAAATGACCAGGGAGGAGTATAAAAATATTGCTCAGGCATGCAGGAGTGAAATCAGGAAGGCCAAATCACACCTGGAGTTGCAGCTAGCAAGAGATGTTAAGAGTAACAAGATGGGTTTCTTCAGGTACGTTAGCAACAAGAAGAAAGTCAAGGAAAGTGTGGGCCCCTTACTGAATGAGGGAGGCAACCTAGTGACAGGATGTGGAAAAAGCCAATGTACTCAATGCTTTTTTTGCCTCTGTCTTCACGAACAAGGTCAGCTCCCAGACTACTGCACTGGGCAGCACAGCATGGGGAGGAGGTGACCAGCCCTCTGTGGAGAAAGAAGTGGTTCGGGACTATTTAGAAAAGCTGGACGAGCACAAATCCATGGGATGTGTTGCATCTGAGGGTGCTAAAGGAGTTGGCGGATGTGATTTCAGAGCCATTGGCCATTATCTTCGAAAACTCATGGCGATTGGGCAAGGTCCCGGATGACTGGAAAAAGGCTAATGTAGTGCCCATCTTTAAAAAAGGGAAGGAGGAGGATCCGGGGAATTACAGGCAAGTCAGCCTCACCTCAGTCCCTGGAAAAATCATGGAGCAGGTCCTCAAAGAATTAATTCTGAAGAACTTAGAGGAGAGAAAAGTGATCAGGAACAGTCAGCATGGATTCACCAAGGACAAATCATGCCTGACTAGTATGACGAGATAACTGGCTCTGTGGATGAGGGGAAAGCAGTGGACATGTTATTCCTTGACTTTAGCAAAGCTTTTGGTATGGTCTCCCACAGTATTCTTGCCAGCAAGTTAAAGAAGTATGGGCTGGATGAATGTACTATAAGGTGGATAGAAAGCTGGCTAGATCATTGGGCTCAATGGGTAGTGATCAATTGCTCCATGTCTAGTTGGCAGCCAGTATCAAGCGGAGTGCCCCAAGGGTCGGTCCTGGGGCTGGTTTTTTTCAATATCTTCATTAATGATCTGGAAGATGGCATGGATTGCACCCTCAGCAAGTTTGCAGATGACACTAAACTGAGAGCAGTGGTAGATACGCTGGAGGGTAGGGCTAGGATACAGAGGGAGCTAGACAAATTAGAGGATTGGACTTCGGATGGAAGAATCCCATGCACAGCTACAGACTAGGGACCAAATGGCTAGGCAGCAGTTCTGCAGAAAAGAACCTAGGGGTTACAGTGGATGAAAAGCTGGATATGAGTCAACAGTGTGCCCTTGTTGCCAAGAAGACTGAAGGCATTTTGGGCTGTATAAGTAGGGGCTTTGCCAGCAGATCAAGGGACGTGATTGTTCCCCTCTATTCGACATTGGTGAGGCCTCATCTAGAGTACTGTGTCCAGTTTTGGGCCCCACACTACAAGAAGGATGTGGAAAAATTGGACAGCGTCCAGCGGAGGGCAACAAAAATGATTAGGGGACTGGAACACGAGACTAATGAGGAGAGGCTGAGGGAACTGCGATTGTTTAGTCTGCAGAAGAGAAGAATGAGGGGGGATTTGATAGCTGCTTTTAACTACCTGAAAGGGGGTTCCAAAGAGGATGGATCCAGACTGTTCTCAGGGTATGTCTACACTATGAAATTAGGTCGAATTTATAGAAGTCGTTTTTTTAGAAATCGGTTTTATATATTCAAGTGTGTGTGTCCCCACAGAAAATGCTCTAAGTGCATTAAGTGAATTAACTCGGCGGAGCGCTTCCACAGTACCGAGGCTAGAGTCACTTCCGGAGTGTTGCACTGTGGGTAGCTATCCCACAGTTCCCGCAGTCTCCGCTGCCCATTGGAATTCTGGGTTGAGATCCCAATGCCTGATGGGGCTAAAACATTGCCGCAGGTGGTTCTGGGTACGTATCGTCAGGCCCCCGTTCCCTCCCTCCCTCCGTGAAAGCAAGGGCAGACAATCGTTTCACGCCTTTTTTTCTGAGTTACCTTGACAACGCCATACCACGGCAAGCATGGAGCCCGCTCAGGTAACCATCACCATATGTCTCCTGGGTGCTGGCAGACGAGGTACTGCATTGCTACACAGTAGCAGCAACCCATTGCCTTGTGGCAGCAGACAGTGCAATAGGACTGGTAGCCGTCATCGTCATGTCCGAGGTGCTCCTGGCCGCGTCGGCCGGGAGCGCCTGGACAGACATGGGCTCAGGGACTAAATTTGGAGTGACTTGACCAGGTCATTCTCTTTAGTCCTGCAGTCAGTCCTATTGAACCATCTTATGGTGAGCAGGCAGGCGATATGGATTGCTTGCAGTCATATTGTACCATCTTCTGCCAGGCAGGCAAGTGATGAGGATGGCTAGCAGTCGTATTATACCATCTTCTGCCAAGCAGCCCTGAGATGTGGATGGCATGCAGTCCTTCTGCACCGTCTGCTGCCAGCCAAAGATGTAAAAGATAGATGGAGTGGGTCAAAACAAGAAATAGACCAGATTTGTTTTGTACTCATTTGCTTCCCCCCTCACCCCGTCTAGGGGACTCATTCCTCTAGGTCACACTGCAGTCACTCACAGGGAAGGTGCAGCGAGGTAAATCTAGCCATGTATCAATCAGAGGCCAGGCTAACCTCCTTGTTCCAATAAGAACAATAACTTAGGTGCACCATTTCTTATTGGAACCCTCCGTGAAGTCCTGCCTGAAATACTCCTTGATGTAAAGCCACCCCCTTTGTTGATTTTAGCTCCCTGAAGCCAACCCTGTAAGCCGTGTCATCAGTCGCCTCTCCCTCCGTCAGAGCAACGGCAGACAATCGTTCCGCGCCTTTTTTCTGTGCGGACGCCATACCAAGGCAAGCATGGAGGCCGCTCAGCTCACTTTGGCAATTAGGAGCACATTAAACACCACACGCATTATCCAGCAGTATATGCAGCACCAGAACCTGGCAGACCGATACCGGGCGAGTAGGTGACATCAGCGCGGACGCGTGAGTGATCAGGACATGGACACAGATTTCTCTGAAAGCATGGGCCCTGCCAATGCATGCATCATGGTGCTAATGGGGCAGGTTCATGCTGTGGAACGCTGATTCTGGGCTCGGGAAACAAGCACAGACTGGTGGGACCGCACAGTGTTGCAGGTCTGGGACGATTCCCGGTGGCTGCGAAACTTTCGCATGCGTAAGGGAACTTTCATGGAACTTTGTGACTTGCTTTCCCCTGCCCTGAAGCGCATGAATACCAAGATGAGAGCAGCCCTCATAGTTGAGAAGCGAGTGGCGATAACCCTGTGGAAGCTTGCAACGCCAGACAGCTACCGGTCAGTTGGGAATCAATTTGGAGTGGGCAAATCTACCGTGGGGGCTGCTGTGATGCGAGTAGCCCACGCAATCAAAGATCTGCTGATATCAAGGGTAATGACCCTGGGAAATGTGCAGATCATAGTGGATGGCTTTGCTGCAATGGGATTCCCTAACTGTGGTGGGGCCATAGACGGAACCCATATCCCTGTCTTGGCACCGGAGCACCAAGCCGGCGAGTACATAAACCGCAAGGGGTACTTTTCAATAGTGCTGCAAGCTCTGGTGGATCACAAGGGACGTTTCACCAACATCAACGTGTGATGGCCGGGAAAGGTACATGACGCTCGCATCTTCAGGAACTCTGGTCTGTTTCAAAAGCTGCAGGAAGGGACTTTATTCCCAGACCAGAAAATAACTGTTGGGGATGTTGAAATGCCTATATGTATCCTTGGGGACCCAGCCTACCCCTTAATGCCATGGCTCATGAAGCCGTACACAGGCAGCCTGGACAGTAGTCAGGAGCTGTTCAACTACAGGCTGAGCAAGTGCAGAATGGTGGTAGAATGTGCATTTGGACGTTTAAAGGCGCGCTGGCACAGTTTACTGGCTCGGTTAGACCTCAGCGAAACCAGTATTCCCACTGTTATTACTGCTTGCTGTGCGCTCCACAATATCTGTGAGAGTAAGGGGGAGACGTTTATGGCGGGGTGGGAGGTTGAGGCAAATCGCCTGGCTGCTGATTACGCGCAGCCAGACACCAGGGCAGTTAGAAGAGCACAGGAGGGCGCGGTACACATCAGAGAAGCTTTGAAGACCAGTTTCATGACTGGCCAGGCTACGGTGTGAAAGTTCTCTTTGTTTCTCCTTGATGAAACCCCCCGCCCCTTGGTTCACTCTACTTCCCTGTAAGCTAACCACCCTCCCCTCCTCCTCCCTTCGATCACTGCTTGCAGAGGCAATAAAGTCATTGTTGCTTCACATTCATGCATTCTTTATTCATTCATCACACAAATAGGGGGATGACTACCAAGGTAGCCCAGGAGGGGTGGTGGAGGAGGGAAGGAAAATGCCACACCGCACTTTAAAAGTTTACAACTTTAAAATGTATTGAATGACAGCCTTCTTTTTTTTTGGGCAATCCTCTGTTGGCTGCTGGCTGCCACCTCTGTGGTGGAGTGGCTGGTTGGCCGGTGGCCCCCCCACCGCGTTCTTGGGCGTCTGGGTGTGGAGGCTATGGAACTTGGGGAGGAGGGCGGTTGGTTACACAGGGGCAGTAGTGGCAGTCTGTGCTCCAGCTGCCTTTGCTGCAACTCAACCATACACTGGAGCATACTGGTTTGGTCCTCCAGCAGCCTCAGCATTGAATCCTGCCTCCTCTCATCACGCTGCCACCACATTTGAGCTTCATCCCTGTCTTCAGCCTGCCACTTACTCTCTTCAGCACGCCACCTCTCCTCCTGGTTATTTTGTGCTTTCCTGCACTCTGACATTATTTGCCTCCACGCATTCGTCTATGCTCTGTCAGTGTGGGAGGACAGCATGAGCTCGGAGAACATTTCATCACGAGTGCGTTTTTTTTTCTTTCTAATCTTCACTAGCCTCTGGGAAGGAGAAGATCCTGTGATCATTGAAACACATGCAGCTGGTGGAGAAAAAAAAAGGGACAGCGATATTTAAAAAGACACATTTTATAAAACAGGGCTACAGTCTTTCAGGGTAAACCTTGCTGTTAACATTAGATACATAGCACACGTGCTTTCGTTACAAGGTCGCATTTTGCCACCCCCCCACCGCGTGGCTACCCCCTCAACCCTCCCCCCTCCCCGTGGCTAACAGTGGGGAACATTTCTGTTCAGCCGCAGGCAAACAGCCCAGCAGGAATGGGCTCCTCTGAGTGTCCCCTGAAGAAAAGCACCCTATTTCAACCAGGTGACCATGAATGATATCTCACTCTCCTGAGGATAACACAGAGAGATAAAGAACGGATGTTTGAATGCCAGCAAACATACACTGCAATGCTTTGTTGTACAGTGATTCCTGAGTATGTGTTACTGGCCTGGAGTGGTAAAGTGTCCTACCAAGAAGGATGCAATAAGGCTGCCCTCCCCAGAAACCTTTTGCAAAGGCTTTGGGAGTACATCCAAGAGAGCCGCGAATGCCAGGGCAAATTAATCCTTTCACATGCTTGCTTTTAAACCATGTATAGTATTTTAAAAGGTACACTCACCGGAGGTCCCTTCTCCACCTGCCGGGTCCAGGAAGCAGCCTTGGGTGGGTTCGGGGGGTACTGGCTCCAGGTCCAGGGTGAGAAACAGTTCCTGGCTGTCGGGAAAACCGGTTTCTCCGCTTTCTTGCTGTGAGCTATCTCCAACCTCATCGTCATCATCTTCTTCGTCCCCAAAACCTGCTTCCGTGTTGCCTCCATCTCCATTGAAGGAGTCAAACAACACGGCTGGGGTAGTGGTGGCTGAACCCCCTAAAATGGCATGCAGCTCTTCATAGAAGCGGCATGTTTTGGGCTCTGACCCGGAGCGGCCTTTCGCCCTTCTGGTTTTCTGGTAGGCTTGCCTCAGCTCCTTAAGTTTCACGTGGCACTGCTTCGGATCCCTGTTATGGCCTCTGTCCTTCATGCCCTGGGAGATTTTGACAAAGGTTTTGGCATTTTGAAAACTGGAATGGAGTTCTGATAGCACGGATTCCTCTCCCCATACAGCGATCAGATCCCGTACCTCCCGTTGAGTCCATGCTGGAGCTCTTTTGCGATTCTGGGACTCCATCATGGTCACCTCTGCTGATGAGCTCTGCATGGTCACCTGCAGCTTGCCACGCTGTCCAAACAGGAAATGAGATTCAAAAGTTCGCAGTTCTTTTCCTGTCTACCTGGCCAGTGCATCTGAGTTGAGAGTGCTGTCCAGAGCGGTCACAATGGAGCACTCTGGGATAGCTCCTGGAGGCCAATACCATCGAATTGTGTCCACAGTACCCCAAATTCGACCCAGCAAGGCCGATTTAAGTGCTAATCCTCTTGTCGGGGTGGAGTACGGAAATCGATTTTAAGAGCCCTTTAAGTTGAAATAAAGGGCTTCATCGTGTGGACAGGTGCAGGTTTACATCGATTTAACACTGCTAAATTTGACCTAAAGTCCTACTGTAGATCAGGGCTCAGTGGTAACAGATGACAGAACAAGGAGTAATATTCAAGTTGCAGTGGGGGAGGTTTAGGTTGGATATTCGGAAAATCTTTTTCACTAGGAGGGTGGTGAAGCACTGGAATGCATTACCTAGGGAGGTGGTGGAATCTCCTTCCTTTGAAGTTTTAAAGGTCAGGCTTGACAAAACCCTGGCTGGGATGATTTAGTTGGGGATTGGTCCTGCTTTGAGCAGGGGGATGGACTAGATGACCTCCTGAGGTCCCTTCCCACCCTGAGATTCTATGATTCTATGAATATTTCTGTGTCGTGGTTGGGTGAACCTGTTTAGCTTAATTCATTGTCCTCCAGCGCATCACCAGAAGTTCCTCAAATTAATCTCAACCCTTTTAGGAAGTTCTTTACAGTGCGCTATAATGAAACTTCCCAGAAGGTCTCCCCACCCCACTCTTTTTTTTTTTTTATGACACAAGACTTCTTTGCACTGATGGCTTGCAAAGGGTGACACAACTTTGTTTACCCCAGTGTGTTGTCCTTTTAGCCATGTTTATCTGGTGGTGTTTTCCTCTAATATCATTGCTATATTTGGTAAGTGTAGAATAGATCTTATGGTTGCATTATTTTTGGGCCTGGCCTGACCCTGTCATGAATGCCTCCTGATAGGTGTGGAGCATCTTCAGCGCTTGCTGGAAAGGAAAATTAGCTGCAAGATACAGCTTCTTGAGAATTTGTATAAGTTTTGTGGTTCAATGATGTTTTGTGGTTCAATCCGGATCAGTAAGGGGTTGTGTCACCAACTGCCCTGCAGCTCTGGGTGTCTTCAGTGCTATGCTACAGTGGCTCATAGCCCTGGCACCAACAAGCCTGTCTTACAATCAGGCAGTTCACACCATGGGTTCTACTGCCCAATTACTTTTTGCAGAGTGACTTCAGTACCCTCCCAGTCCCAAATTTCCCCCAAACCATTTGCCACTGTGGTGTCCAGCCCCTTCGTGGAACAATCACAAAAGTTATTAAGTTTGTTGATCCTTTAAAATAGTCAATGCAACACTGCAACTCATTAACTTAACTGATGTTTGACAAGCAGTCTTAAATCAATCACAGAACTGGGTTGGTTTAAATAAAAAAGTAAAATTAAGTTATTTAATCAAAAAGAGATGGGATTAAGGGATACCAAGTATAAGGAATAGAAAGGGCTACAAGCAAAGTAAAAATATGCTTCTCAGACTAAAAGTTAATTTCAGCAAGTTACAGTCTTTGCCTAAGCAGATTTATTATCTAAACTTAGCTTTCAGACACTTCAACCCCTTTGGTTGAAGGAGCCAATGTTCTGTGACTCCCTGGCCCCTTGAATTCCTCAAAATGATGGACTACTCAAATGTCCTTTTGTCCCCTTATGTTACCCCAAAGTTCATTATCTCTGTTTCAAGAGCCATGAATGCTTCCTGCTGTTCTTTTCTTCCTGTGAAGGTCCTATCCCCCTGCTTATTTGTATGTAAATGGGGGCTTCCGTTGTTTTGATTCCACACTGCTTAATTTACATTGGAGGCAGGTAGATAACTGCCTGTCTTCCTGTCTGGAAGAAAACACGTTTCTCCTTATGTTTGGTCACAAACTTCAAAAATATAACAGTGAGTATCCATAATTCCTCATAAAAGTGTTAATGCGTACATATCACAATGACACTCAGCACTAGCGGGTCATAGGCTTTCATAAAAGACCTTACTTGATACACTTTTATAATACAGTAATAGTGTATATAATCGGTTGATTCAATTACTTATCATTTACGGTTCAGACCCCCTGGGTTTATAACCCAGTAAACCTTTGAAATGTATTCTCTGAAAAGTAAGCTGAGAGTAAGCTTCTCTCTCCTGCTGTGGGTAGACGCCATGCTGTCTTCTCCCCGGCTTGTTAGTTTGATAGCTTTGTTTACCTTGCTTGTCTTTGGTCACACCTTGGCTAATTTACAGCTGAGACGCGTTGAAGCAGGTGGGACCACATTACTTTGTCTGGAACTGGCACAGCTTACGGATGGCTTACCGGATACATTTTAAGAACATAATTCTAGCACATATTTATAACTCTTTGTACACATCATGTTCATACAGTGCACAATGATTTTTGGGCCCGGCAAGTTACCAGTTTGTATGTGCTACTTTAGATGACACCTTTTAGATACAGATTATGACAACAGTATGTTAGCTGTGGTGAAAGTGTCAGGCCTGACAAGAGTTGCTGACACAGAGTGGTAAACCACCAATGAGTCTCTTTGTCACATAAGTATCATGAATTCAGGATAGGTATTGTATCTGCTGTATGGAGAAAAGGAGGACTTGTGGCACCTTAGAGACTAACCAATTTATTTGAGCATAAGCTTCCGTGAGCTACAGCTCACTCCAATGAAGTGAGCTGTAGCTCAGGAAAGCTTATGCTCAAATAAATTGGTTAGTCTCTAAGGTGCCACAAGTACTCCTTTTCTTTTTGCGAATACAGACTAACATAGCTGCTACTCTGAAACCTATCTGCTGTATATATGCTATATTGGATTGTAAGGAATGGAAATAATTACACTTCACTTCTTCTTGCTTGTTGTAAAATTTAATAAAGAATTAAGATTTTTATAACATGGTTTATTTTTAATAATTCACAGATGCCCTAACAGCAAGCTCCCAAAACGATTGTTATACCTGTTCATTTTGCTGAAGCAGCATATACAGAATGCCTACTTGCTATATAGTATTTTTATGAACTAAGCTGCTGGATAATGTGCTATATCATTTAATAAATGATAAAAGTATTTATAAATAGAAGCATAATAGAATTTGTTACCATATGTTTGAAGTAATGATTAAGCATTTACCCTCACTAGTGAGAAAGTGTTGTTGGATCCAAGCTCTTACTACCATATGGATGGGGATGTGAAAGGAAAACAACAGTGTGTGTTTCAGAACAGAGTAGGTTTTTCAATCCGTTGTGGGAAATGAGAAGAAGAAATTAATCATGTCATTCATCTCCTCAAAAATCTTCCCAAACTGAGAAAACACAATTAAATTTGTTACTTGTGAATTATTTATCCTAATTTAATTTTTAATAAAATGTCCATCTGCAATGTAAATTTTCACATTTGAGACAGATGCACAAGAAATACAGTTGCAGTTACTTTTAATTATATTTTACCACATGTCTTTAGAATTACTCACTTGGGCTATCTTTTTGTTTCCTTTTGAAATTATACCATTTAGTGGAATTTAAAACTTACTCCTACATAATTTTATAAATATATTTGGGGGCCAGATTCTCAGCTGGTGCAAATTGGAATAGCTACATTGGTCAGTAGAGCTGCACCAGTTTACACCATCTGAGCCTCTGGTCTTCTTTTAAACTAACAATGCAGTATAAAAATTCTTGCTGTACTAATACAGAATCTATTTGTAAAATGATCTCAAAGTTTAGATCAGAGGGAGTTTTTTTTTTAATGTAGTACAAAATCTTAAATAGCTCAAGTTAAGCCTGAAATAGAAAAAGAAAAAAAAGAAAGAAAGAAAATAACTTAGACATGGAATTACTCCAATTTTTTTATTTTAGCACTTACCTGAATGATGATGTTTTCGTTAATGTACAAGGCATAGTTTCTGCATGGTTTCAATTGTATTTTTCTTAAAAGAGAAATGAATATTTCAATGTTAGTGAAGCAATAAGGGAAAAAAGCCCAGCCCTCCCCCCCCAGGAATAATAAGGCAAACCAAGTGCCCAGAATCATGTAACTCTGGCAGTCTGTTAGGGTTTCAAAAAATAACAAAGGAAAAAACAAATTAATGAAACAAAACCAACCCTCAAGAGCAGTCCCCAAATCTGCCTTGCCTAATATCATAAAGGAACGCAAATCCCAAGCAGCAATATATCTGTGCTCCCAACTCTGCAATTTGAATGGGATGAGGACTCATCAGACTGCCATAGGGAAGCTATAAAACATTTAAAATAATTCTCTTTGGGATGGGGAGCAGAAGGATGAAGCAGCATGGGTTAATGAGAAAGTCCAGTTTTGGGTCAGATAAGTAATAATATTCAAGAATTTGATGTTTATCCAAAGATAAGTTAATGGAAGTTTTGAAGCTAATTTTGCCACTTACCTAATCTCACTTAACAATTCCAATTTTGACAAGTCATAGGTATGACACTGGAATATACTGATCTTACCTTGATTATGGAATACTCCTTTCCCCTGCATTTGCTGCTTCATGTTGTGTTGAAATGTTGTTGAATCATTGATGCAATGTTGCAGTACCTGAATTTTGATCTTACAGGACAGAATTCTGAAAACAACAACGCTCTGTTCTACAAAGCCTCCTTTCAGCAGACAAAATGGTAACTAGAATAAGGATCATCTTTATACATGAATCTGAATTTTTAATTTAACAAAACTTTGCAGCAAGCAAGAATTTCACTTTGGATTAGACAATTATTATGATAGCCATACCATGAACTGCAAAGCACATATATACTTCAATACACATAAACATATATTCTTCACACGTTGCCATATGTTGACACATCATACATTTCCTTGCACTGAATAGCTTGGCCACCACTCATTTCCCCTCACATCTGTCTGCAAGTTCTATGCCTTTTCCAATTGTATTTTTGTCCTAGCCCCCCCGCACACACACAAAAAAAGTAAGTGCCACCTGAAACTTAAAGGACTTGTCTTCACAAGGAAAAAAATGTGTTCTTAACTTGAGCTAGCTTTAATTAACTAACATGAGGTAAAAACTTAGTGAAGGCAGTGCAGTTTGTAGTTTTCATACAAGTTAGTAGGTCAAGGTAAACCTAAGCTCCTCCATCATTTTTAACTCAACCTGCTAACTCATGGGAAAACTACAAACTGCCTTGTTTTCACTAGGATTTTTACTTCATGTGTTATGGTATGCTCCCCAAATTAGTCCTGCAAGAGCTGAATTAGGCCAGGTGGGCCCAATTAGGCTGCAAATGGGGAGACTTATGCTAGAGGAAGCTAATTAGAAGGAAGCTCACCTGTGAGGGAACAGTGGGATTTCTACAAAGGCAGGAGGCTGGCACCAGTGTGAAGGGTAGCAGGGAGGAAGCCTACAGTCTGTCTCCTGGAGGTAAGGGAGAAGAAGTATGGTAGGAAGGAGTCCAGGGTGAGAACAGTAAGGTTGGGGTATATGCAGATCTTAACTGTTCACTGTAGAACACTGGTTTGGAACCTAGAGCAGAGAGATGGCCTGGCTTGCAGACTGGTGATGTTAAGAACAGTTAGTATGAAGACTGCTGGAATCACTGCTGGATGTGTTCAGGGCAGTGGGTGTGAGAACTGCCTGACATGACTCATGAAGAGAAATTTTGAAAGACCTGCCCCCAGAAGGTGAAATCAAGTAGTGACCTGGCTGGAGGGTGAGTCACGAAGAGGAGGCTACAGTTCCTGGAGTGAAAAAGGGGCTGCAACGGGAGAAAGAGATGGAGTGCAACCGCAGGAAGAGGCTTTGGCCTGGCAGAGCTAATCCCCAGAATTGCTGGGAGGCAGCGCCGTCCAGCGGTGAGTAGAGTATCCTGTCACTCACTGAGTGAGTTAACTTGAATTAACACACACAAGAAGTTAAAAACACATCTTTTTTTTCCAAGTGAAGATGCATTGAGAAGAAAACATGTGTGTTTTCCCTTTGATATGCCTGGGTAATTTCAATTACCTAACAACATGGTGGATTCTTCATCACTTGAATTCCCATAGCCACCAGTGATGCTAGACTCCCCCAAAAGGGTGGAGAATGGGGTTGAATTTTGACCTGATCTCTCACACCTTTTACTCAGCCATAGGGGCCGGCTTTCAGTTGTCCCTGGGGCTGCTCAGGCCCTGCCCTCATCACACCCCTTTCCCCAATCCTCCGCCCTGTCTCTTTCTGCCCCCAGTCCACTCCCTCCCCACCTCTTTCTGTCCCCTCCCCTGAGCAGGCCCTGTCCCCGCTCCTCCTGCTCCCTCCCAGCGCCTCCTGCATGCCGTGGACCAGCTGATCACGGCAGCTGGGAAGAGCTGGATGGGGGAGCTTGGCTGCCATTGAGTGCTAAGCACCAGTTGGAGCACCCACGGAGTCAGTGCCTATGAACTCAGCAGAGTTGTGTGCTGCCAAAGGGTGATGTAGCAGTTAAGCTTTTATAGATTCTAAGGCCAGACGGGACTGTTGTGATCATCTAGAATTTCCCCCACAATAATTTCAGAGCATATCTTTTAGAAAAACATTTAACCTTGATTTAACAATTGTCAGTGATGGAAAATCTATCATGGCCCTTGGTAAGTTGTTCCAATGGTTAATAACTGTTACTGTTAAAAATGTATGCTTTTTGGGCAGTCTGAGTTTATTTAGCTTCAACTTCCAGCCGTTGGATCGTGTTATGCCATTCTCTGCTAGATTAGGAGCCTGTTATTAAATGTGTTCCCCATGTTGGTACTTATAGACTATAATCAGGACACCTCTTAACATTCTCTTTGTTAAGCTAAATAGATTGAGCTCCTTGAGTCAACCAGTGTAAGGTATGTTTTCTAACCTTTTAACCCTTTAAACTTCAAGAGGCATTTTGCCTTTCTGGGCTTGCAATAGCTTCTATTGGGGTAGTTTACATCTACATAGCCCCTGACCAGCTGTGGTTTAAAGGCACTATTTATTTTTCCTCGTGTTAATGTAAATTCCACTCAAATATTTAGAGAGAGAAACTCCTTAAATGTTTTTCTGTCACTTGGATAGGACAAACTTGTATTTTTGGCACCCTGAATCTGGATTCTTGTTCCTCTTAAAATGAGCAGAGCAAGCTAAAACTTTTTTTTAAATATTCTGACCATGAGTTGGTTGAGTTCAGGATCCTGACGCAGGGAAGAAAGGTAAGCAGCAGGATACGGACCCTGCACTTCAGAAAAGCAGACTTCGACTCCCTCAGGGAACGGATGGCCAGGATCCCCTGGGGGACTAACTTGAAGGGGAAAGGAGTCCAGGAGAGCTGGCTGTATTTCAAGGAATCCCTGTTGAGGTTACAGGGACAAACCATCCCGATGAGTCGAAAGAATAGTAAATATGGCAGGCGATCAGCTTGGCTTAATGGTGAAATCCTAGCGGATCTTAAACATAAAAAAGAAGCTTACAAGAAGTGGAAGGTTGGACATATGACCAGGGAAGAGTATAAAAATATTGCTCGGGCATGTAGGAATGATATCAGGAGGGCCAAATCGCACCTGGAGCTGCAGCTAGCCAGAGATGTTAAGAGTAACAAGAAGGGTTTCTTCAGGTATGTTGGCAACAAGAAGAAAGCCAAGGAAAGTGTGGGCCCCTTACTGAATGAGGGAGGCAACCTAGTGACAGAGGATGTGGAAAAAGCTAATGTACTCAATGCTTTTTTTGCCTCTGTTTTCACGAACAAGGTCAGCTCCCAGACTGCTGCGCTGGGCATCACAAAATGGGGAAGAGATGGCCAGCCCTCTGTGGAGAAAGAAGTGGTTAGGGACTATTTAGAAAAGCTGGATGTGCACAAGTCCATGGGGCCGGACGAGTTGCATCCGAGAGTGCTGAAGGAATTGGCGGCTGTGATTGCAGAGCCATTGGCCATTATCTTTGAAAACTCGTGGCGAACGGGGGAAGTCCCGGATGACTGGAAAAAGACTAATGTAGTGCCAATCTTTAAAAAAGGGAAGAAGGAGGATCCTGGGAACTACAGGCCAGTCAGCCTCACCTCAGTCCCCGGAAAAATCATGGAGCAGGTCCTCAAAGAATCAATCCTGAAGCACTTGCATGAGAGGAAAGTGATCAGGAACAGCCAGCATGGATTCACCAAGGGAAGGTCATGCCTGACTAATCTAATCGCTTTTCATGATGAGATTACTGGTTCTGTGGATGAAGGGAAAGCAGTGGATGTATTGTTTCTTGACTTTAGCAAAACTTTTGACACGGTCTCCCACAGTATTCTTGTCAGCAAGTTAAGGAAGTATGGGCTGGATGAATGCGCTATAAGGTGGGTAGAAAGCTGGCTAGATTGTCGGGCTCAACGGGTAGTGATCAATGGCTCCATGTCTAGTTGGCAGCCGGTATCAAGTGGAGTGCGCCAAGGGTCGATCCTGGGGCCGGTTTTGTTCAATATCTTCATAAATGATCTGGAGGATGGTGTGGATTGCACTCTCAGCAAATTTGCGGATGATACTAAACTGGGAGGAGTGGTAGATACGCTGGAGGGGAGGGATAGGATACAGAAGGACCTAGACAAATTGGAGGATTGGGCCAAAAGAAATCTGATGAGGTTCAATAAGGATAAGTGCAGGGTCCTGCACTTAGGACAGAAGAACCCAATGCACAGCTACAGACTAGGGACTGAATGGCTAGGCAGCAGTTCTGCAGAAAAGGACCTAGGGGTGACAGTGGACGAGAAGCTGGATAGGAGTCAGCAGTGTGCCCTTGTTGCCAAGAAGGCCAATGGCATTTTGGGATGTATAAGTAGGGGCATAGCGAGCAGATCGAGGGACGTGATCATTCCCCTCTATTCGACATTGGTGAGGCCTCATCTGGAGTACTGTGTCCAGTTTTGGGCCCCACACTACAAGAAGGATGTGGATAAATTGGAGAGAGTCCAGCGAAGGGCAACAAAAATGATTAGGGGTCTGGAACACATGACTTATGAGGAGAGGCTGAGGGAGCTGGGATTGTTTAGCCTGCAGAAGAGAAGAATGAGGGGGGATTTGATAGCTGCTTTCAACTACCTGAAAGGGGGTTCCAAAGAGGATGGCTCTAGACTGTTCTCAGTGGTAGCAGATGACAGAACGAGGAGTAATGGTCTCAAGTTGCAGTGGGGGAGGTTTAGATTGGATATTAGGAAAAACTTTTTCACTAAGAGGGTGGTGAAACACTGGAATGCGTTACCTAGGGAGGTGGTAGAATCTCCTTCCTTAGAGGTTTTTAAGGTCAGGCTTGACAAAGCCCTGGCTGGGATGATTTAACTGGGAATTGGTCCTGCTTCAAGCAGGGGGTTGGACTAGATGACCTTCTGGGGTCCCTTCCAACCCTGATATTCTATGATTCTATTTAGATGACATTTTTCCCCATTCTGTTAAATTCCTTTGGTCTTCCAAGTCCAGCTTGAACTCTGGAAGCAGAAATACCAAAATACTGTGAGAGAAACAGTTCTCATGGTATTACCAGCTGCAACCAGAGGTGGAAATAATGGAAATTTCACAAGGAAGCCTGTGTTTTGCAAGATTTCCAGACCAATCCTTCCCATTGAAGAACTTCAGGTAATTTGGAAAAACATCTGAACATTATTAACTTTTCAGCAATTAAACACAAACTCTAAGGTCCTGATTCTGTTCTTCATAGTAGTGTAAATTCAGAGTTAATCCATCTGTGTTGCCATATTTTTTTAACTGCTTCTGGCCAATGTTTTCCTTGATTGTTAGATTTATCAGTGGCTCTGACTCATATTTCTTCATCCTTTGTCAGTCTCTTATGCTTATACTCCTGCTCAGTGCATAACTCAGGTGAAATTTATTGTCTTTGCATAACCCCTCTTATTTGAAGGTAAGATGAGTTAAGAACTCTTGTCTGCCAGTTCACTGCTGTGGCCGTGAAGGTTCATACTAGCTAAATATCAGAGAAGTGCTGTAACAGTTGGATTTCCAGATGCTTTTGTTGAACAGCAAAGCAGATGAATCACAATGCAAACAAGTATCTGTTTAGCTATATGAGAGAGAAATAAAATAATAAAGCTGGTGACTCCTGAACAAACTAACCCCGTTTGTTTGTTTTTAAATTTCTTTTGAAATTAGGGGAGTGGGGAGAAGCAGTAATACCATGTGTGTCCTTCACTTGAGACAAATCCAACCTATAACTTTTGATTGCTTAAAATGTAGAGAAAATAAATCTAGATAGGATTATGGAAGCCCACAAGGATTTAAGTGAGAGAATATTTGTCTGCACTAAAGTGTTGACTGAATAATGAATAGGTTTGAATCACAGTAAACATTTAGCTTAAATCTAGTATCCCAGTCTCCATAATCTGTGCTTTGTGAACTGCACCCCTAGTGTAGCTTACTAAGAATGTTTCTGTGATCTGCAAATCAATATATCAAGTGTCTTCTCAGTGAATGTTTACTTTTTATTTCACTTTCTAAGTGGAAACACTTTAAATTATTTGAGCACTCATATCTTTATTATTTTTAAGCCATTTGTTTTAGTAGTGGGGTCAGCACCTGTACACTTGAAGGATGATCAGAAACAGTTGTGCCTTGGAATATCCTTTCTTAACAGTAATTTCCTGCTTTTTGGTGCACATCATTAGTACTTCATTGGATATTTTGGAGTTATCCAGCTGCTGTCAAATAGTCACACTTCTTGTTTAGTTTTTTTTTTTTGTCCTTCGCTTATCTCTTCAGGGTTTATTCTTGTTTAGATGTTTTGTTTTAGCATCTCTTCGTAAGAGACATTGTACATACAGACCGTTTGGTCCAGATAAAATTCCCAACATTCAAATATTTACTGTAACTTCAATAGAACCTTTGACACTCCTTTTTTTTTTTTTTAACTTTTTTCATAATGTATCCACCACCCAACCATCCACTAGATTCTCATGACCCACTCTACCACATCCGGCCTAGCTCAATCTCCCACTTCAGTTGTATGACAACTATCCCTCCCCTTCATCTCTTCTTATCAGTACCTTTTTAAGGATGCATTGTGAATCCCAGATGGATTCCATATTCAATGTCTGCATGATCCAGTGTGCAATGCAATCCTCCTTGCCCTGACCTCCTTACTCTCATTGGCTTCTGGAAGATGTTACCAATTTGAGAATATGGTTTTGTATAAATCTCTTGCAACAGCCTTGTGAAAAGATACTTTTTACTAAAAGGATGCTATCACAACTCTAAGTGTGTTTTGGGGCCTAAACAAAGCTGTGAAAGAAATTTATCATATGTCATTCAAAGTAGGGAAAATCACTCCATTTTCACTATGGTCTATTGTGTACATATAGGCTATGTCTACACTACGAGCTAAGGGTGTGATTCCCCTGATGGTGTACACATACTTGTGCTACTTTGATAAGAGCTAGCGCAAGTATAAATAGCAGCATAGCTGCAATAGCAAGGGTAGCAGCAATGGAGGCATATCTGAGCTGTGCTTAGGTAGTACCCACCAGTTTCAGATGGGTTTGTATTTGGCACGGTTCAGCGATGTGTCTGCTGCCACTATCAGTGGTGTTGTGGCTACAGTTCTATTTATAATAGTTCTAGCGTGAGTTTGTGTACATGAGTAGAGGAATCAGACCCTAGCTCGTAGTAAATACATAGCCTAAACTAGTTTTTAATTTGCTCAAAGGCCATTTCCCCCAGCTGGCATAGGTTAGAGCAGCTTTCAAGATTCCTTAGCCCCTCTCAAAGGAAATGACACTTTTCTCCTAGGATCAAAGGGAACCCATAAGGAATCCTGGCTCCACACTTGTTCCAACCACTCTTTGGCCACGCTGAGGGCATGGCCCACTGTATTTCGTTTTGAGAATGGGGAGGAAAGGACTTTGTATAGCAAGTAAATGTAACCCATACACCTCCTGGGTGTGGTGTTCTGTCCCATCTAATGGCACCAAGACCGCTTTGGGCAAGAGAAATTAATTAGTCTGCTCAACAGCCTTAGCTAACAGCCATATGACTTAGCTCATGAAGTAAAGGCTCATGCATTTAGCTCTAGAGTCTCAGGTTTGATCCTGCCTGCCGATGACAAGGGTCTGTTGGTGTTACATACACTGATAAGCAGTTGTCATAGAAGTTGCTGTTTATGGATTTGATTCTTCGTGGTGGTGAGCACCTTCTAATCCCAGTATGGACAGTGTAAGTTGAGGGCACTAAACATCTTGAAGGAACGAGCTCAATATTTTAGATCAACTAGTCCATCCCCATGCCTGTGCAAAATTGTTCCCTACAGTAGTATTTCCATTGTTATAGACAGTCCCTATTAGAATAATCATTAAAAAGGTACTGTCAGATTACAAATTGACCCAGATTTACCAATACCTCATTCCAGAGCAAAGGGTTAGTGCCACCCAGAAAGTGTGTGGCTGTTGTCTGGGGCACGTGTTGATTCAGGGCCAGATTAATGCAGGGGCTTTAGGGGCTGCAGCCTCGGGCTAAGGAGGGCCCCGGCACAGCAGGGCTCAGAATGGCTGCCTGCATGCTGTGGCCCCACGCTGCTCCTGGAAGCAGCCGACTGCTGGCACATCTCTGCGGCCCCTAGCTGGGGCAGGGAAGGGGGGAAGTTGGCTCCACATGCTGCTCTTGCCACCAGCACTATCCCTGCAGCTCCCATTGACTGCTGCGGGGGCAGTGTTTGCAGGCTTGGGCAGCACACAGAGCTTTTAGGGAAAACACCCTGAATTCCTGGTATGAGAATGCTGTGTAAAAATGTGCTAAATGGTGAAGAATGTGCATTGTGTACCATACCCTGAGGCTTGTATTACTAGACACAGATTTTAGAGGTCAATATAATGTGTTTCCTGACTTCTATGAAAGTAAAGGGCCCAAAGGGTTTTATCAGACTCCCATATACAAAACCTCTTGAAAAACACATACCTCTTTGCTTTCTGGACACAGTGGCAAGTCTAGGGAGTACAGAAGCTAATATTCTTACGTAGAATGCTATATAAAATGCGCCAAAACTGAGTCAAGGGTCCGACCAACCTTGTAAGATGCACACTGCCTCTTCCCCTTTTAGCAGAACCACCAGCTATGCCCAGACTGTGATGGTGGGGATGCGTGCATGGGTAAGTTACAAGAGGCAGTGTGGTCTAGTGGATAGAGCATAACACTAGGAGTTAGACTTTGGAGCTATGACAATTTACTCCTGCTGAGAATCTGCTCCCTTTACTTCTCCTCTGACAATTCATACCCACTTGGGGCACTGTTCCTTGCTCAGATAGTTACCTGCTGTTTAACCTTAGGTAAATCACTTCACCTCTTTGGGCATCTGTTTCCCCTCCCACCATTTGTGTCCTTTTACTTAAAGTGTGCATTCTTTAGAACTGGGCTTCTCCTACTTTGTTTTTATGTGTGTCAGGGAATGCTAACCTTAAAGTTACACACAAACTTTGCATGTCCATATATATTCATATTACGAGTCTGTCTTTAAATATGTGATATGTACTAGTTCTCAAATAAGTCTTTCTGCAACCTTGGGTATAAAGGCTTGTACCAAACATCTTGTACTAATGTCTACAACTCTGGGCATACCAGAAAGCCAAATACCTCATTGCTAAAAGTACACATTACACCATTGTGACTGAAGAGCACCCCAATGCCAGAAGGAAAGGGGATCCCCAGTACAGAGTGGTGAGTCTCAGTTGGCCTGACTCCAACTCTCTGTCGTAATCTGAATCTAAAAGGTCTCCTGTAAGAGATCCTATGCATACTGGCAACACACAGGTCATTAATATTGTATGGCGTGAGTAAAGGTGATCTATGAAAAATGATAAATATGTGCTGGAAATATGTTCTTAAAAGGTGTTCAGCAGGCAGGGCTTCAGTCACCCTGTCCTAGACAAAGGAGTGTGGTTCCACCTGATTACATTGCAGATACAGTCAAATTGAGTAAGGAGAGACCATAAAATTACATTATGTGCAAGGTAGACCAAACCATCAGGCAAACCAGTGTGGGGGATGGCCATTAACACTCTCAGTGGGGGGTGGGAGCTGCAGCTGCAGCTCCAGGAAACCTTCCTACCTCCAGAAGCAAGGTCATTGAACTTTAGAAGACAGAAGCAGAGAGTGAGCAAATAAGCCATTTTAACATCCTTCACCTAATGAGACAAAGAAACCCAGGCTCTGTTTTGAATCCTGGCTAAGGACTCTCCAGCCAGGCTGGAAGATTGACTGTGGTGAGAAAATTACTTTGAACAAAGGACTGCAGTTGGTTAGGTTAATATATTTTACTTTTGCTTATTTCTAAACGTTTCTATTCCAATTCCTTCTCCTTGGTTTCACTTAAATATCTGTCTGATTACACAACCATCTCAATGCGGAGTTTGAAACTGACAGGCTGGTGCTGTGTACTGTTTCTATAAAGGAGTAGCAGACTTGTGAGTATCCCTGTGAGAAGGACTGAACGCTACAAGGGAGATGTTTTGGCTTTTATATGGCTTTTAGCTCATGAAGTAGAGGCTCATGCATTTAGCTCTAGAGGTCCCAGGTTCGATCCCACCTGCTGATGACCAGAGTGTGTCGGTTTTGGGGGAAACTTGAGGCTTGAAAGGCTGTTGGTATCACTCTGCAGGGGATAGCCAGGTGGGTGGAAGCCAGAGTGAGGCTACTGTGCTGTGAACATGCTGCTGGTATCAGGGCTCTGAGCCAAAACTGCACAGCACAGAGGCACTCCAGGTTACAGGCCAGGTGGTGACACATCCCCTTACTGTTCTGCTTTGAACCCCATAGTGTCACAATCATGTTTGGGCAGCATACTAAAGATAAAACAACAATGATGTAAAGTAAACCATGATGTTGTAATACATGCTGGCACACATGGGTTGGAATCCCACTTCAACCAGGGGGCTAAAAAAAAAGGGGTGGGGAGCATATCTCTCCTCATCCTGTGCTGGTATAGTAAGAGCACCACCTACTATGTCAATTGACCACTGATTACAACATTAATTCTTTCTGTGACTACAGTGCTATCAGTGTGCTTCATTAAGCTACATCTTATTGTAAATATGTAGTTAGTATCATTCTTAGTACAACTAAATATTTTGCCCCTGGAAACGCATTTGCATTTTTGTCAATTTTTGTGTCAAAAGTATTCACTTGTATTATCCTAACTAGGAATACATTGATGACTTAACAATGTGACTGCTTAAATTCTGTACATAAAGTCTTAATTGTTAAAGAAACAGTCTAACAATATTTTGAAGAAAAATCACATACATTATTCAAAGTAATATTTTAAATTAATTAATTTTAGGAATAGGTCACTTGAAAATAGCTTCACCTCTGCATAAGAGAGCTATTCAGAAAATACAGGGCCAAATAAATCCTGCTGAGTACTGTTAACAGCTTGCCTGAGAAGGGTTAGTTGGATTTGACTCATATGTATAATGACTCTGTGCATGAATCTCTTCATAAAACAGCTTGTGATAGACTGCAACACTATATTATTGTTCAGAGGTGTATCTGTAAAAGAGAAATCCGATTAAATGGATAATATATATGAGCTGAGATAAGTTTTCTTCTCTCTAAGCTTTGCATTTTAACATATAAAAAGCTGGTTGGACTAAATCCTGAGAAGTGCTGAGCACCTGGGAGCTGCAGATGTACAACAAATGCACAGCAGCTCTTAAGAGTTGGCTTTTAGTCCACAAAGATATTTTATGACAGTGAAGATATGATAATGAAATAGTGCAAGCATGTGGGAGTGAAAGTATTACAAACACAACATATGTTGGAGAAATAATGGTATGATATTGTAGTATTTGAGAAACAGTAAATGATTGTGTCATTCAAGATTGTCCTAATAAGAGGTGGGTGAACACCAAGAAACAGTATTCACTGAGCAGTTCTGAATCATATTTTGATTCAGTAGCATTTGATTTGCTTTTAGGGAAATTATGTTCACATGAATGTTTCCAGAAAGTAAATTTTGGATGCACGTCCAAGATTCATCTTATAACAGAACAACTTTGACATTTCCTTACTTCTGCGTATTTAATTATGTACCCCTAATATGCTCTAGCATACTATGATATGGTGTTAATATACTATTGTATTTTTCCTGTCTATGGATGCTACCATTTTGGTTTTTAAGTAAATCCTGTTTCCCGTACATAAGTCTGTATAGGTGTCAAAGTGGATTCTGTGGGTGTTTGATAATTGTGAAGAGATTATTATAATTTCAAAAACTCTTTAAATCCAGATATGTTATCCTAGCAACTGGAGCTATCCGGTCTACAAGCACAATTGGAAAGGGTCACTTCTAGCTCGGAAACAGTTTGGACTGTTTTGCAGAGCTCTCGTCTGCCTTTTAGAATTGTGACTTGTTTATACCCTGCTTGACATGTATTTACAGCATATTTCAGTGCACTTCTTTTCAAGTGAAGATTGCTTGTCACCATTAGTTTCTTGCGTTATGACAGCAGGGATTATACATCCTCTGACCAAATTCTGTCTAGGTTTCAGTTTTGATATTGTATCTTTGTCTTATAGTAAATCCCTTCACCATTAATTTTGTAGGATTTAGGTTTCTTTTTCTCCATTTAAAAACCATTCAAACAAAAATGCAGCTCTGGTAGTTATCCATTATGCTATTTTTTTCCCGTTTGTAATTTTTTGTTTTGTTTTACATATTGCGGTTTGTTCCATGGTAGGGCTGTATGTAGAATGTGTCTAAACAGTGAGGAAGTTCAAATCAACTTGAGTTACTTTCTTATCTTTAAAGATAAGGGGTTTTATCCTCATTTTTATTATTTCTTTCATATCCACATAGACCAAATATCTGTCCCAAAGGCTATCTGTTGACCTTTTAACTCATCAGAATTCCTCCAGTCTAAATGGTGGGTTCTTGGCTTCCCTTGTAATGATGATATGTTGACTTCAGTTGTTTCTTTTTCCCCTATATCTACTGTGGTGATTAGTAAGCACCCAGGGGGCAGGTTGTTTGGAGAGACAGTGTAGCCCACTGGCCAGGGTAGGTATGCATTATGTGTTCCACTCTGTGCCTGATCTGCAGAGGATGTGAGTCTTTTACAATCCCCAGCAGCAGAGACTGGCTTTAGATCAAGCTGTAGAGGCTGCTATGTTAGCTCTGGAGGTCTCTGATTCAAGAGACCATCTTGCTGTGTCACCCAAGATGGCAGCCGTCACAACAGAAAAATATTCTTAACTGCATGAACTGCCAGCTCAGATTGAGGATTCTTATGTTTCTGGAAAACATCAGATTCAACTTCACAGTGGACAGGCTCAGAAGCTTAACCCAGGTATTAGCATCATCAGTCTCATACTTGCATCACATCACCTCATTAGTACAGACAATCCTATTTGTAATAGAACTCTCCAGAAATATTCTACTGCACAATGCTGCTCCTTAGACTACAAAAGGCTAAAGAAGGGATTCTCTTCTCAAAGCTATCAGAGAATACCATTAACCACAATACCCATGTCATTCCCAATGAATGAGCAAATAGCCACTTTCTCTCACTGGTGAGCAGTTAACACGTAGTGAAAATGGTTTCATTTTCTGGAGCGTTTAGTGCCCTTTTGAAAACTTTGGTTAAGTAGAAGTTCTTGTACTGAAGAATAAGACTAACCAACAAGTAAATACTGTTAAATTTTTCATAGGCTCTAGGCGATCGTTATTGTAATACACGTTAAAAGACACATCTATCAACTCATTAAAATCAATGTTTCAATCCAAATGGATTACAAACATTAAATACATCTTCTCATAAAACATAATGTAGGCCTCTTTTAACCTTTCTGAACGGCCCCAGGAAGCTAAAGAATGTTCATTAATAATGTTTTTGGTTAACTGCCACACATGGTGGAAAAGAAGTTGTCTTATTTATAAACAAGATGACTGACAATTTCTCGTTGCAAAATCATGGACTCCTATTGTGAACTATTGCTTCATGTTTCTGATTTTCTAAATTTAGGGCATCAGAAACCATTATGGATAAAATTCGCCTGAAGGCTCAGGCAAGCCGTCTTTGCCACAAAATCACTCTGGTAACCCTGACTGAGAGGAAGGCATGGTACCAGATGCTCTATATTCAAACATGGAGGGTAGGATTGGTGATGGTCTAAAGGAGAGCCAACTGGATGATATTTGTATAGATCCAGTGACTGGGAACCCAAATATAAATGTAAATATATATATATTATTTCCAGCCCAAGGGCTAGAACAGAGAATTTTGGCTAAATGCTCAGGTCAAAGGAGAGAGAGCATTATTATCATGTTTGTTAATGCAGTACCTCTTTAGATAGAGTAGTAGACAGTCCCTACCCTGAAGAGCTTACAACATAACTAGACAAGACTGGTAGTGAGTGGGGTCCTCTGGGTAGTACTCAAGGAGAGTACAATGTGATGGCAATAAATGCCATGTTGATGCCATAAGATAGGTTAGCAAGTATTTGGGGTGGGTTAAGTTAAGTGGTGATGGGCTAACTGGAAAGAAAAGCTCCAGCTCCTACTGGCTGGAATCTCTGGCTTGTTCCTCCTTGCAGTTTTCTCCCCATGGCCTCCTGAGGGAAGGAGATACCATGTGGGTCCTCATGCCCCTGAAGTGAGAGGAGGAATTTCCTTGTACAAGTCTAGTGCAGGGAGGGAGGGTTGGTACCATGTGGGCCCCATTTTACTCCCTTCCCTTCCCCAGTGCAGGAGTCCCTTCTTTGGCAGCTTCTATAGCTGCTGCTACCTACTAGGTTGGAGTTTTCTGTATGGTTCCTCTCTATAGTTTTTCCCCAAAGCCACATGATGGGGCAGATACCACCTGAGTTATAGTACCCCCAGTATCTGAGGGAGGAACATAGATGCTACTGATTGTTTTTAAATATGTATCTATACAAAAATAGTTAAACTAGTAAATACTATGCTTTTTCTTTCAATTTATGCTCACTTAAATCAGATTAGAATATTAAATGATCAACTGTACTCAATATAATCAAAAAGAATATAAAACCAAAAGCCCAACAACTTCTTATAACAATGTGTGTTTTAGGGGCTGGAAATTGTAAAATCCTAGGTGGAACAGTCACCCCTCCAGGAATTACAAATACACAAAATGCAAGCCTTGCCAGTGGGAAATGAACATAATTATGACTTCACAGATGCTTCTCCTAAAAGAAAAACAAACGAACCAGAAACTGCTTTTTTTTTGTACTGAAGCTAAAAAGAATATTCACAAAGGGAATATATTTATGCCAGAAATAAGCTATAATCAAAGTAATACTGTCCTGCAAATTCATGCCACGCACACTCTCAAACTTTAGCATGTAAGATTGGGAAAGGAGAATGCACTCCTACAGCACCTATTAACTTTCCATACCATGGTGGGGAAAACTGCAATGTAAGGGATTTTAGTTACCACAGATCCTGGAGATATTCAGATGCCCAGACTGGATATAATAGTGCTCTTGTATCTTTGCACTAAGACTAAACTCCTATATTTGGGGTGCTGTATTCTTTTTCTAATCTTCCAGTCCTCATACTGAGATCCTGTAATGTATATTTAAATGCAGTGAGTGGTCAGTAACCAACCTAATTATGCCTCCTATTGTCCCTTGTTAAACTCTGTCTCATTAGGAATGCTTACTCAATTTTTTCTAAAAACATATATCAAGAAACACACATACACCTGGAGATGTATGTATTGCTGAGCCGCCATCATGTCACTTAACTGCCCATATGTGTACAATGGTAGCCCTTTGATACCATGGCACTTGTGTAAGGGCTACTAAAGTGAGTAAACCTTTGAAGGATGAGATCCTGATGCTGAAACGTCTCTTGAAAAATCTTGTTTCAGTTGTAAATTCAGAATAACCAGCTATCTTGATATGAAGTGTTCAATGTACAGATAATCCTCATCCTGTAGTTCCTACATGCCAAACACCTAGTCAACCAGTACATATATTCTATTTCTTGATATAGAATTGTTAGAATTTTTGATGAAGAATATTCATTTGTATGGTTCGTTCATTTGTAACACATTTTTTTAATCAAGTATTTACCAGGAAAAGGATATCAAGAATGCATTTCTCATGGGGAGGATCTCTTCTTTTTTCCTGATTGTTATACTCACCTGTTGCTCAGACGTTGTTAACTTTAAGTATTCAGAAACCCAACATGTATGGTCTAACAACAATACGTTCTTTATTTGTAAAGCAAGTCACACTGCTTCAATTCTGCTTCCCACAGATCAGAACTTTAATAAGGATATAAATAAGCAACTTAGCATATGTGACCTTCTGACCACAGGGTGTTAAATTCCAGGAACTATATTGCTCTACCTTTTTTTTTTTTATTTTATTTGAATGTGTATTCATCATAGTTCTCTGGGAAAACATTTGATTTACAATCAATCCTGGGTGGTTTTTATGTGAATTATGTTAATCTATGCTGATAGTAAAATTACAGGGGAGCAGTCCTTAAGAAAGATGTTGAAAACATTTTTCACTTACACTTCAAATGTAGTGGGAATGACAATTGCTTTGTGGTTACTGTTTAATCTTTGGGGCACATCAGCATATATAATATAGCTTTAGCTCATTGTATTGACTACAGTCATCTGTGTTCATATTTCAAAATTGAAATATGTAACTCCACAAAATCATGGCCATTGTGATTTATGGGTACAATGATTAATGAGGTGAGGAAACTAGATGCATAGAGTTTGACAACAGTGTCATTTAGGAATGAGCAAAATAGTTTAGAGTAAACATGAATCAACAGAAGTTTTTATTCCAAATCAGATCTGTGTAATTTGAGGGCTGAAAATGTTTAGAAACTTTTTTAAATGTACTTTGGTGCATGTTTTCACTTTTTTGTTCAAGTACCCACACATTAGAATTCCTTGTGAATAAAATTCATTTGCATGACTTCACTATTTGTAAAATATCTATTTTATCATCTTTTAATCAAGGATTTGCCAGAAAATGAAAAGCAACAAGAATGCATTTCCATTCCAAGTCTGACTGGAAGCAAGAAAGTAATAGGAATCTCATGAGAGTCTGCTCCCATGAGATTTCCAGCCCAATTTTGTCATCCTGGGGGTTTCGGATGTCCAAATAAGTGTCTTTTGAGGTTCACCAGTTGCTGCTTTTCAACAGTTCCACTTTGGATTGTAAATTTTTGGCAGTTTCATCCCCAGTTTCTTGAGGAACACAAAGCAATATCCATAATTGCAAACAGCTTTTTCCACTTCCAATAACCATTTCCATCCTCCTCAAAACATATTTCTGCTGCAAAACTCTAAGACAATAGCCCAACATCCCACTGGCCCTATTCATAATTATTAATAAAATAAACAAAAACCTAACTAAAACTGATTTCACACAGGCTATGTCCTTCAACCATTTTTGTCTAATATACAATATAAGCTCCTATGAAGATGGTCTGTGGTGTCTTCTAAGGTCTGTGCAAATCTGTGTGCACAGTCATTACTCAATAATAATGAGAAACTATGAGTCCTGGACATCTGCAGGGTGTAGTTATCCTTTAGTGACAGACTCTCCGAGAGGACAAGAACTCACTGCTGTTACTGACTACAGGAGACTTGTAGTGCAGTGGATAAAACTATAGAAAATCTCATTTAGCTTCAGTAACAGAGGACTGGACTTCTGGAGATAAAATAACAAAAGTCCTGGTGCCCCAGATGAATCGTCTAATAGTGTGTGTGGCGCACAAACTTTATAAGGGAAGATTAAATCTACAGGAGCTTTTAGCATAAAAGAGAACAGTTTATCTACAGGAATCCTAGGTGTTAATAAGAAATATTTAGGGAAAGGAAGACAAGGGGTCCTCCATCTCTCAATTCCCAAAGCCCTTATTGGACAAATATCTTGTGCATCTGGAAAAAGAAATATGTAGCAAGCAACATGCAGCAGCTCTTATGATGTGGAAATAATTGAGGGGGGAAAATTGACAGTAACTCTCAATCCAGAGAGTTTAGGAAAGAACTCATCAAAAGTGTCTATTCTCATAGTTCACAGGAGTTTACTCCATTTCTTTGTTATGTGACTTGTTTTGCTGCCATGTACAAAGGGAGAGCCTTTCTTTTATATGTTAAAATAATATATTTTTGAGCTGAATCTTGCAAAAAATCATCACAACAGGCCAGATATATCCCTGGTGTTACTCCACTGGCTTAACTATAGTTAGTGCCTAGCAGAAGGGGCTGTGGAAGAGTTACTAATCCGTGAAGTGTCTGCTAAGGTAATTAAAATAGTCATTTGGAATGACACAGGCATTAGAGAGAACAAGTTAAAGAGAGAGACAGCAAAATTATGCGTTTGGAAACAAGTTGGGTCTTATGAGTCTAAGGAAAATAAATGAAGGATGATTTTTAGAAAATAAAACCTTGTTGTTTTTCTACGCTTGGATTTGCTTCTAGCCTGCCTTTGTTGCAGTTTTGGTATCTCTATCAGTTAAAGGAAAAGAATGAAAGACTTTTAAAGAATCAGCTGTTCTGTTTCAAAAGCACAGCCCCTTGCAACTTAAGGATCGGAGTTCTATCCCTCCTACCTCTGTTCTCATGCTAGGCTCAGTTCAGATTTGAGGATTCCAATCCAACTCCCTCAAAATTCAGTGAAGTTTGGATTCAAGATTTTGGCCCAGTTCTTGCTTGTACATTTCAGAAGTACAAAGCACATACCACAACAAGCACTGTGGTAATAGGCTGAGCATGAAGAGTAAGATTGTTAGGTAGCATTGCTGTGTGCTGTTAAGGTGCTGCTTTGTTGCACCCAGAATTGGCTGCATTTCAGTAGTGGCTAAAGCTATTTTTGTGTAAATAGCTGGTAAAAACACTTCAGGATTATTGTAATGTATATTTACACACAATATAAAATATATATTCATGTCATTAATTACATTATACAGGGGTGCTGATAAGAGACTGGGCTTTATTTCCTGGCCCTGTGACCAGCCTTAGTTAGATTTGCAAAGGTAAGATGACAGAAGTCAGTATGCTCTGATTACAGTGACTACTGTTACAAGGGTAAATTGTTCACAATCTATATATCTCTGGAAGTGTTATCAAAAATACTTCTAGTGATGGACAAAGACAAAGTGTCCTTGCTGAATCTCTTAGATCAATCAGCAACTTGGACACTATTGACCATGATATATTGATGTGCTAAAAAGAAAAGGAGTACTTTTGGCACCTTAGACTAACCAATTTATTTGACCATAAGCTTTCGTGAGCTACATCATCCGATGAAGTGAGCTGTAGCTCACGAAAGCTTATGCTCAAATAAATTGGTTAGTCTAAGGTGCCACAAGTACTCCTTTTCTGTTTTGCAAATAGACTAACACGGCTGCTACTCTGAAACCTGTTGATGTGCTGTGTACCCTAGCAGGAATGAACAGCAGCACTCATGAATAGCTTCTATCCTCCCTTTTCGGGGCATCCCACAGGGTAGTTGCATGTGATGGTGTAACCCCCACACTTCCTAGGTGTAGTGTTCTGTCCCCCCTAGTGGCACCAAGAGTACTTAGAGAAAGATTAATGAGTTTGCTCTACAGCCTATGCAAAGAGCCATATGGCTTTTAGCTCATGCAGTAGAGGTTCATGCACTGAACTCCAAAGGCCCCAGGTTCAATCCCACCTGCTGACAACCGGAGTCTGACGTTACAATGGCTCATCTGCCTTAAGGATTCCCTTTTGGGTAGGACCCTACCAAATTCACAGCCATGAAAAATGTGTCAGACTGTGAAATCTGGTCTCTTGTTTGCTTTTACCCTACACTATACAGATTTCGAGGGAAAGACCAGCGTTTCTCAAATTGAGGGTCCTGACCCAAAAAGGAGTTGCAGGGAGTTCACAAGGTTATTTTAGGGGGATTGCGGTATTGCCACCCTTGTCTGCGCTGCTGCCTTCAGAGCTGGGTGGAGAGAGAGGCAGCTGCTGACTGAGGCCCCATCTCTGCAGGCAGCAGTGGAGACGTAAGGGTGGCAATACCATGCCAGCCTGACTTCTGCGCTGCTGCTGGCGGCGACACTGCCTTCAGAGCTGGGCTCCCAGCCAGCAGCTGCTGCTGCTCTGCACAGCTCTGAAGGCAGCACTGCCGCCAGCAGCAGCACAGTAGTAAAGGTAGCAGTACCGCAATCCCCTCCCTACAATAATCTTGTGCCCCCCTCCCACTTTTTTTGGGGTCAGGACCTCTAAAATTACAACACTGTTAAATTCCAGATTTAAATAACAAATGAAATTTACAATGTTTAAAATCCTATGGCTCTGAAATTGACCAAAATGGACCATGAATTTGGTAGGACCTTACTTTTGGGGGATTCTGCAAAGCTTTATACTCTAACCCTTCCCCTCCTCTTCAGTGTGTATGTGAGGCTGTTGAGAGAGACATGGAGGTACTGCAACCCACACTTAAAGATTATATCTAGTGTGGTGATTGGGGAGTTGAACAACTTCCCAATGTCTGTGCAAAACTGAGGTTTGCATGAGATTGAGGTTCAGGCCAAATAAGACTGAGAATGTAAGTAGGCCATGTGAGGCAACTGGAAGAAATAGAAGGGGTTTGGCTCCCTTGAGTGGGGAAATACAGTTGCTGAATATTCCTTATATTTGTAATCAGCAGATTTTGATGGATCCCCAGTGGCTTCTGGGTGTCCAAGTAGCAGCAGTGGCCAATAGTACTTTTTCCAGTCCCCACTTAGCAAGAAGTTTGCAACATTTTCATTTGGAATGGACCTCACTAGTTGCTATCCATGCCCTGGTCACCTTAGGGTTGGACCCCTGCAAGTGCTTTACATAAGGCTACATCTAAAGACCACTTGGAAACTTCAGCTAGCACATAGCGTGATGGCTTGCTTGTTTAGTGGTGTTTCTTGGAGGCAGACATGACATCTGTATCCTATGATCTTTACTGGCTTCTAGTTTGTTTGGAGTGCAGTACAAGGTGTTGGTTTTGATCTATAAAATTCTAAATGGTTTGTGTTCTACCTATCCTTCTCATGTGATACCATTGTGTGGTTAAACTGAAGTGCTCGTGCTAACTGTCTCCTGGTTTAAATGAGAGGGAGCTAAAGGCAGGATATTTTTAGTGGGAGCCTGTGACTGGTCTGGCACCACAGTGCCCTTTGTGGTAGGGATGGATGAGATGGTCTAGGCCTCACCACTCCTACACTCCCATGCCCATCCTGTAAGGGCGTTCCAATGTGGCCCAATGGCCAGTCTCCCTGTGCTCGCCCCTTAGTCAGGGTAGTGGGACCTACCGGCTTGACTCCATATGTCACGCCAAGGATCGGGCGGTGTGGCCTGATGGCCAGGTCCACATGAATCACTCCCCCCGTTAGGGCAGTGCGGCCTAGCGGCCCGAGTCCGTACAATCCCCCTCGCAAGCGGGGTAGTGCAGCCCAATGACCTGAGTCCATATAACTCCTTCTCAGGTGGGGAAGTGTATCCCAATGGTGGGATACCAATGGACCCAGGCCCACCCTCTCCACCGGGTCCCAACCCAGGGCTCGCCTATCATTGGGTTTCCCCTCACACTTAGCTCGGCGGGGATCCGCCCGCACCATGCTGAGCATCAGTGCAGCTTTGATGCTGCCTGTCTCTAAGATGCCCCGGGTCACTTCCTACCCTCAATGTCGCCTTCTCCACTCCTGGGCGGGGGGGGGTTGCGTGTCCTCCAGTCTGTTCCCTCTGGCCGAAACCTCAGTCTTGGACGTCAGGTGCATCCCGGCTTGGCTGGCCCTTGATCCAGGAGCTTTAGCTGTCCCTCCTCCAGAGCTGGCAGTGTGCCTTCTTCTCCGGTGGTCAGCCCAGATTGAGCACCTTTGCAAGGTTTTATACTTGCTCCCCAGTTGGAGCATGCCCAGCAGGGCTTCTGGGGCAGGGCTCTCTGTGCCAAGCAGGAAGCGATACCAGTGCGGGACCCCTCTGCCCTGTCACACATTTTCCCCCCCTCCCGACTTAAAACCGCAACTGGGGCAGATATCCCTCCTTCATCCTGACAACTGAACTTCGTAGTCGACAGGACCTATTCATCGGGTCACCTCGAAGGGGCCTTGCCACTTTGCCAACAGCTTGGATTCCGAGGCAGGCAGGAACAAGAGAATGCAGTCCCCCAGCTCAAAACTTCTCATCTTGGCACCTTTATTATAATGAGCCTCCTGGTTACATTGAGCTTTCACCAGGTTCTTTCGTGCCAAGGCTCCCAATGTGTGTAACTGTTCCTGTAGTTGGAGGATATATTGAATGGATCCTCTGACCCGGGTCTCCTGTTTTGCCCATGTTTCTTTCGGGAGATCTAGAATTCCCCAGGGTCTCCTCCCGTAGAGAAGTTCAAAAGGGTAGAACCCTGTGGACGCCTGTGGTACCTCTCTCATGGCAAAGAGGAGCTTATTCCAGTGCCGGGGATCGTCGTCCACAAACTTTCTCAGCATGGCTTTCAGAGTGCTATTAAACCTCTCTACCAACCCATCCGTCTGAGGGTGGTAGACGGAGGTCTTCAGTGCATGGATATTCAGCAGATGGCATAATTCTGCCATCAATCTAGAGGTCACACTAGTCCCTTGGTCTGTCAGTATCTCCCATGGCAGGTTGACCCAAGCAAAGATCTGTAGGAGCTCATTGGCGATCAGGACCATGGTGGACCGTAATGGTACTGCCTTTGGGTACCGGGTAGCATAGTCAACCACGACCAGGATGTACTTGTGGCCTGAGCTGCTCTTTTCCAAGGGTCCCACCAAGTCCAGGCCAAACTGCTCAAAAGGTGTTCCCATCACCAGCATAGGCACAAAGGGGGCTTTCGGTACCCCCTTCAGGCTGGCCTTCTGGCGCTCAGGACAAGAGGCGCAGTACTCCCGCACTTCCTGATGGATGTCCGGCCAGAAGAATCTCTGGGCCACCCATTGGAGCATTTTCTCCCTGCCCAGATGTCTGGCCCAAGATACAGAGTGAGCCAAGTGGAGCAAGTTCCACCGGAACCACGTTGGGACCAACAATTGGCACAGTTCTTCCTTCATCTGGGGTTCCTGCACAACCCGATAATGTAGGTCGTTATGGATCTCAAAGTGGGGGCCTTGCTGGCAGCGTCTGGGCAGGTCTTCCTCCCCCGGGGCATCTGTCGCTTGCTCCCAGACCCAGCTGAAGGTGGTGTCTCCCCTTTGTGCTTCCAGGAAATCAGCATCGATATCCAACCATCCCTGGCTCTCCTTCACCTGGTTCTCAGGCAGAGCCAGTCCTCCTTCACCTAGCCCGCGATTCTCCGAGGGCCCCTCCAGGGGGGCGTCTGGTGTGGCTTGGCGTAGTAACCCCGGCCTTTTGGCCCACCCCACGTTTGGCCGCACCGGTCAGTTACCCCATTCTTTCAGGAGTTCAGCAAAGCTCGGCCAGTCGCGGCCCAGAATCACAGGGTAAGCTAGCTTTGGAGCCACCCCCACCAGGCACCACCCTTCCTGTTGCACCATCTCGAGCTGCACCCAGATGGTGGGGTAGGGCTTCACGTCCCCATGGATACACTGCAGGCATATGGGGGCCTCCGTGGGGCCAGGGGGTTCTACAAGCCCCACCCAGATGACTGACTCACTACATGCGGAATCCACCAAGGCCATAGTCGGCGTCCCATTCACTCACTGGTATGATGATATTACCCAGTTCCCATCTCCGGGCTCATTGACCAGCGGCCCAAACCTGTCCGTAATTACAATCCATATACGGGCATTCTCTCAAATTCCCTGTCTGCACTCATAACACCGCTCCCGTTTTTTCTTCTCCAGGTGAGATGTCCTGGGGGATATCCTGTCTTCTTAGAGAATTGTCTTGGCTCCGAGGGGGGTTTGCCCCGGGATATCCCTTGCAGCGTGGGTCGGTGGGGTCCCTGAGGGTTGGGCGTATGAATGGGGGCTCCCCTCCTCCACCCTGCAGGCACCTCTTCCTGGGGCTGGGTTCCGGTCCCCTAAGATTCTCTTCCCCATTCCCCCCCACCCCCCCCTTCGAGCCAGCCTTCTGTTCTCAGTCTGCAGCCAGGTAATCCTCCATTAGCGAGGTTGCCTCTGCGAGGGTCTTCAGGCGGTGCTGCTGTGCCCACTCCTTCCCCCCCAGTAGGGAGGGTCTGCAGGAACTGCTCCAGAGCCACCAGCTCAGCAACCTGAAGACTTGTCTGACATTCTGGCTTGAGCCACCTCCCAGCAGAGGTCGCAGATTCATTGGGCCACAACTCGTGGTCTAGCCCCCAGCACGTATCATTCTCGGCGGAGTCGCTGGCGGTGGGTCTCGTGGCAGATGCCAGTCTGGTCTAAGATGGCCGCCTTGACCTTGGAATAGTCCAGCGCCTCCTGCGGGTCGAGGTTACGGTAAGCAGCCTGCGTGGGCCCATCAGGTAGGGGGCTAGTATAGTTGCCCAATGTGCGTGGGGCCACTGGATGGCAGTGGCAACCCTCTTGAGTGTCACGAGAAAGGCCTCGGGGTCATCCGCGGGCCCCATCTTGGTCAAGCACACCAGTAGCCCTCTGAGGCCCTCCCTGGCCCCACCCCCAGCCACGCCAGAGGAAGGACTTGGTGCGTGTCCTAAAAGTGCAGTCATCTGTTGGAATAATTGCTCCTGACTGGCTTGTTTTTGGGTGGTCAGCTCCCTAATCAGCTGCTGCTGTTGCTCCTGCTGCCACACCCCCTGCAGTTGCTGTTGGGTTGCTAGTTGTTGGAGGAACTGTTTGTTGCTACTCATAGAATATCAGGGTTGGAAGGGACCTCAGGAGGTCATCTAGTCCAACCCTCCCCTCAAAGCAGGACCAATCCCCAATTAAATCATCCCAGCCAGGGCTTTGATGCGCAGCCTGTTGCTGCTGATTGTGCAGCAGCCACTTCATTAGCTTTTCTAGTTCCATCTTGAGCGTCTGGGTCCTTACGTCAGGCCCTGATCCCTGCCCGCATTCTCCACCAATTGTGACGGGTCCAGCACCGCAGCACCCCTTTGTGGCAGAGGTGGATGGGGTGTCGGGGTTTCACCACTCCTATGCTCCCACGCCCGTCCTGTAAGGGCGTTCCAATGTGGCCCAATGGTCAGTCTCCCTGTGCTCTCCCCTTAATCAGGGTAGTGGGACCTACCAGCTTGAGTCCATGTGTTGCCCCGAGTATCGGACAGTGTGGCCCAATGGCCGGGTCCACATAAATCGCTCCCCACATTGGGGTAGTGCGGCCTAGCAGCCGGAGTCCATACAATCCCCCTCGCAAGTGGGGTAGTGCGGCCTAGTGGGTGGAGTCTATATAACTCCCTCTCAGGCGGTGAAGTGTATCCCAGTGGTGGGGGGATAGGGGGACCCGGACCCGCTCTCTCCAGTGGGTCCCAACCCAGGGCTTTCCTATTGGCGGGGTTTCCCCTTGCGCTTAGCTCAGCGGGGATCCGCCTGCAACACGCTGAGCATCAGTGCAGCTTTGACGCTACCTGTCTCTAAGGTGCCCCTGGGTCACTTCCTACCCTCAATGTCGCCTTCTCCACTCCTGGGGTGGGGGGGGTCCTCCAGTCCGTCCCCTCCGGCTGAAACCTCCGTCTTGGACGTTGGGTGCATCCCAGCTTGGCTGGCTCATGGATCCAGGAGCTTTGGCTGTCCCTCCTCCAGAGCTGGTGGTGTACCTCCTTCTCCAGTGGTCAGCCCAAACTGAGCACCTTTGCAAGGTTTTATACTTATTCCCCAGTTGGAGCATGCCCAGCAGGGCTTCTGGGGCAGGGCTTCCTCTGCCAGGCAGGAAGGGTTAACCCCCACGATACTAGTGTGGGGCCACTCTGCCCCATCACAGAGGCCTTAACTCTGGAATGCCCTCAACCTACTGTGGCTTGAGGAGTGATGCTGGAAATTGTTAGTCTTTATAGGCTAGCATGAGGTAGAATCATAATTGAAATAGACTTATTAAATGTGGGGTTTTTTATTATTATTTTACATGCATATATTGTGGAGCTGAGGATAGGCACCATTTGTCAATAGAAATATTTATAAGAAATAAACCATGCTAGGGTGTTGTCAATAGATCTTTTAAAGAAGCAAACTTTTGTGAAAAGGAGATGCCTAATATTTAAACCACTGAAAGTGCTAGCTAAAAGTCCAGAGGAGAGTTATTCTGCACTGTGGTAATGGAGGATATGAGAAGGTGCTTCACCCTGAATCTGTGGGTACTCAGAGCCATATGCAGAAACTTGGCCCATCATGACAAATGATCTCAGTTTTCACTAAGTGAGCATCCGAGTATTCTTTATGCTGACTCTCTCTCTGATAGCCACTGACCTCTTGGCAGTGAAGTATCTCTGAGTACAAATGAGTCACTTGAAGATGAGTCCAGGACTACTACCTTGTGGAGAGCACCACTTAAAGACTCTGTTAGTAGTGAAGCTGAATGTGTTTTTGCTGGATATTAAATAAACACCCATGACTGAACTGCCACAGATTGGACATCAGTGGTGTCTGAGTAGAACCCATCCTGCCTGAAAATCAGAGCCTGAAAAAGTCTCTTCTCAGTAATTCTCTGGTTCTTGATAAAGGACATGATGATGACCAGATTGGATAGCAACCATCGGCTTCTGACTTGTTATGATTCCAGGCCAGAAAATGTTATGTCATCTCTGATACTTACAAATAAAAATATACATTAATGACTGAGAGATGTTGGAATTAAGCAGCAGCTAGTGTTGTGAAGGCAAAAAGTCATCAAAACCCAACTTGCTGTTTGCTCAGCCATCTGCAAACAAAATCATGGTGATCTTCTGTAATGCAGAGGGTATTATAAATGACTACAAACAACTTAAATCTCTAATACTGGGGATTACTGCAACAAATGAATCCAAAGCAGAAGGCTATTAGTGAGAAGAGCACAGGCAAACTTCAGCATTGTATGCTGCTGTTTCACCAAGCATTACAGACCCAGTGGAATAGGAGGCTGTAGTGTGTGAATCCCAGGAGCTTCCAGAATCCATACACATCTTGATCCTATCTAACTTCCACCTGTTTCATTGATTACAATTGGAGATGAAACCAACTCAGTCTTGTCCCAATCCTCTGCAATTTCATTATGAGCTCAGGCCACATACACAAATGTTTACAGTTGTTTTGGCCAATTTGTGCTGAATTTAATACAAGTCTGGGCCAAGTTTGAGGGGAAAGATGGATTTTGGGGGTCATGTCATTGCTCTGGGACTTGGGGTTTAATTCCTGGTTTGGATGCAGACTTCCTGTGTGACTAAAATCTCTCTTTTTTTCCCCCCCCCCATTTTTAGAATGGAGATAACACTTCCTTTCCTCCATGCTTTTTTTCTTTATCTGTTGATTTAACTCAAAGCACACACTGAACCAAAACTGAAAAGCTTGCGTGAACTTGAAACTGCAGATTTTTCTAAGACTTCTCTTTTCTTGTGTTTCCGCATTATCACAAGAGTTTAATATGAGGTTATCTATTTTCATCACCTGATTCATATGATTAACATTTTAAAATTCACTAGAATGCTCACACAGCCCTCTAGTGGCCTCCAGAACCTTGAGTTATTTAGGGAATTAGCCTGGATATCTTTTTTAATTTTTTTATTGGTTTGGCAAGTATAGAATTTGAGTAGAAACTGGGGCAGATATGTTAAATATTAATGTAAAAAATCTGGAGTAGAGCTACAGTGAAAAATAAACTTTCTTTTCCTGTGTATTGGAAGTACCTCAGATAAGAAACTGATTATAATACACTGTGAACTGAACTAAAATATACATCTAAACCATTAAGTATATTCCCGGTCTCTTAATGGAGGAAAATATTCACCTTAGATAGAATTGGGCAATGAATTCAGAAGTAGTAGGCCATAAAATACTGTATTTCTTCATAAGCACAGCAATCAAGCTTTGTCTATTATATGCTATTAATTATTTTTACTAGGTTTATTTTAGAAAGTGTGTATTTCATAAATGTAATTTTAGAAAAGCATTTGTGTGGAATCTGTCAATACACAGCTTCAACAAATTATCCTCCTATGTAACATTAATAAGCAGCTTTCTGGTTTGACGTTTCTGAACATGAAATTCATGAGTACGTAGGAAAAGGCAATTTTTTTTCAGTCTTTTCATTTGTCTATTCAATAAATCAGTTCTAACTGCTTGGGTTAGACGTTATTTACTCAGAATAATTAATCTGTCTCTTTTTTTAAATTTGAAGGCAACTATTAGCATTGGCAAAAATGGTTTGGTTTTTTTGGTCTTTTTTTCCTTCCTCTCCCCCCTCCCCTCCCCGACAGCCAACATTCAAGAATTTTTGATGCTAGTTTGTTTATGGTTGTCATTTTAGGATGGTAGTTTACATGCACAAACTGAGACATCTATTTCAATTAGTTTTTGTGAGGAATATGCAGATTTGATCCAGAGCAAACTTCAGCATTTCTATCCGTGAACAGTTTTTCCTGGAGTTAAAATATCAAAATTCCAACCCAACAACAAATCCTCACACATGAATCATTCCAGCATTTAATTTTCTTTTTCCAAAGAATGCAGTTAACATGTAAAAATTAACATTTGTTTCTGTGAAACAAAACATTCTCTGAAATGCTTCTGGTTCTACGTGCAGACCCCAATAAACAGGGAGAACTGTAGGATCTTACTGTGGGGAGGAATTTAGGTTATTAGGAACTGGGGAACCTTTTGGGAAAGGAGGAATCTGTAGAGGAAGCATGGGTTTCACCTGACCCAAAATGTAACCAGATTATTGGCATGTAAAATTAAAAATGTCAGAAGTTTTTTAAACTAAGGGCTGGGGAAAGCCAACAGGCGCAGAAGAGCATGCTGTTCGGAGAGAGACATCCCTTGGGGAGGCTTTATTAATGGGGATTCTCTATAGCCTAGTAAGAAGGCAAGGATCGAAGGTTATGAAGTACAGGTAGGAACTGAAGAGAAACAGTCAAATGAAAAGGAGTCCCATTCAATTATATCACATAATAGCAGACAGCTTAAAAAGTGACAAATGCGAGAAGTCTAAACACTGAGATGGGTAAACTTGAGTGCCTGATACTTAAGTGAGGATATTGATATAATCGGCATCGCAGAAACTTAGTGGAATGATGATAAACAATGGGACATGGTAATACCAGAGTACAAAAAATATAGGAATGACAGAGTAGGTCATGCAGGTGGAGGGGAGTGGCACTACATATGAAAGAAAGCATGGAGTAAAAATCTTAAATGAATCAAACTGTACCATAGAATCTCTATGGATATAAATTCCATTCTTGTATAATAAGAAGCAGTAGGAATATACTACCAGCCACTTGACTGATTGCAAAATGCTCTGGGAGATTAGAGACCTGTGATGTAAGAACGCAGGATTTCAACTAGACCCATATTGACTAGGTACATATCACCTAAGGATGGGATGCAGCAAGAGTTTTTTGGTACCATAAATGACTGCTGCTTGGAGCAGCTGGTCCTGCAACCCATAAAGGGAGAGGGGATTCTTGGTTTAGTCCAAAGTAGAGCAAAGGATGAACTGCTTGGTAATAGTGACAATAATAAATTTAACAGCCTTGGTGGGGGGGAGGGAGCACACCAAAGAAGCCCACCACAGTAGCATTTAACTTCAGAAAGGGCAACTACAAAAAAATGAGGAAGCTAGTTAAATGGAAATTAAAAGGTACAGTCACAAAAATGAAAAGCCTACAAGCTACATGGAAAGTTTAAAAACACTATAATAGAGGCTCAAGTTAAAAGTATACCCCCAAATAAAAAAAAACATAGTAAGAGGACCACAAAAGTGCCATCATAGCTACACAACAAAGGGGAAAAAAGTAGTTAGAGGCAAAAGAGGCATCCTTCAAAAATTGGAAGTTTAAATTCTACTGAGGAAAATAGAAAAGAGCATAAACTCTGGTTAAGTCAAGTGTAAAAGTATAATTAAGCAGGCCAAAAAAGAATTTGAAGGGCAACTTGCCAAAGACTCAAAAACTGACAGCAAAATATGTTTTAAGTACATCAGAAATAGGAAGAGTGCCAAACAATCAGTGGGGCCACTGGACAATTGAGGTGCTAAAGGAGCATTCAAGGGAGATGAGGCCATTGCAGAGGAGCCAAATTAATTCTTTGCCTTTTTTCAGTGCAGAGGAAGTGAGGGCAATCTGAGCCATTCTTTTAGGTGACAAATCTGAGGAAGTATTCTAGATTGAGGTGTCGATAGAGGAAGTTTTGGAACAAATTGATAAATTTAAACTGTAAGTCACCAGGACCAGATGGTATTCACCCAAGAATTCTGAAGGAACCCAAATATGAAATTGCAGAACTACTAACTGTGGTATGTAACCTGTCATTTAAATCCACTTCTGTACCAGATGACTGGTGGATAGCTAATATGACACCAATTTTTTAAAAAGGCTCCAGGGGCAATCCTGGCAGTTACAGGCTGGTAAGACTAACTTCAGTACCAGGCAAATTGATTGAAACAATAGTAAAGAACAGCATTATCAAACACCTAGATGAACACAATATGTTGGGGAAGAGTCAACCCAGCTTTCCTAAAGGGAAATCATGCCTCACCAATCTGTTAGAATTCTTTGAGGATGTCATCAAATGTGGACAAAAATAATACAGCGGATATAGTGTATTTGGACTTTCAAAAAGCCTTTGACAAGGTCTCACACCAAAGGCTATTAAGCAAAATAAGCAGTCATGGGATAAGAGGGAGGGTCCTCTCATAGATCAGTAACTGCTTAAAAGACAGGGAACAAATGGTCAGTTTTCACAGCTGAGATAGGTAAATAGTGGGGTCTCCTAGGGATCGGTACTGGGATCAGTGCTGTTCAAAATAATCATAAATGATCTGGGAAATGGGGTAAACAGTGAGGTGGCAAAGTTTTCAGACAACACAAAATTACTCCTGATTCATTAAGTCCAAAGCTGACTGTGAAGAATTACAAAGGGATCTCACTAAACTGGGTGATTGGGCAACAAAATGGCAGATGAAATTAAATGTTAACAAATGCAAACTAATGCACATAGAAAAACATCATCCCAACTATACATACCAATTGATGGGATCGAAATTAGATATTGCTACTCAAGAAAGAGATCTTGGAGTCATTGTGGATAGTTCTCTGAAAACATCCACTCAATGTGCAGTGGCAGTCAAAAAAGCTTATAGAATGTTAGGAATAATTAGGAAAGTGATAGATAATAAGACAAATATCATAGTGCCACAATATTAAATCCATGGTACACTGACACTTTGAATACTGCATGCAGTTCTGGTCACCTCATCTCAAAAAGGATGAGGTGACCAGAATCAGAATTGGAAAAGATATAGAGAAGGGCAACAAAAATGATTGAGGGTATGGAACAGCTTCTGTATGAGGAGAGATTAAAAATACTGGGACTTTTCATCTTGGAAAAAGACCACTAAGAGGGGATATGATAGAAGTCTATAAAATGGTGAATGATGTGGCAATAGTGAATAAAGAAGTGCTATTTACTCCTTCACATAACACAAGAATCAAGAGTCACCCAATGAAATTAAAAGAAAAGGAAGTAGTTCTTCACACAATGCACACACAACCTGTGGATCTTGTTGCCAGGGGATGTTGTGAAGGCCAAAACTATAACGGGGTTCAAAAAAAGATAAGTTCTTGGAGAATAGGACCATCAGTGGCTATTAGCCAAGATGGTCAGGGATGCAACCTCATGCTCTTGGTATCCCTCGTCTCTGATTGCCAGAAGCCGGGACTGGACAACGGGATGGATCACTCAATGATTGCCTGGTCTGTTAATTCCCTCTGAAGCACCTGGCATAGGCCACTGTCAGAAGACAGGATACTGGACTAGGTGCACCATTGCTCTGACCCAGTGTGGTGGTGGTTATGAAAAGGGAGAAAACAATTGATACTAAAATTATGGAATATTTAGAGTCTCAGGAAAACTTCTTGACTAAACCAAGTCCGTGATTTTGAAGTTTGAAATTTGCAAAGTCAGTGGGTCTGAGAAACTATAAAAATATTTTTTCTCCCTGCCTCTTCACTTTCTGTTCCCTGCTGGGACAAGAAGAGGGAATACCAAAATACTGTTACAGAAATTACTCAGGTTGTATTTTTGAACATTCTTTATCAAGGAAATTCATGGAAAATCCTGGGTTTGTTTGACTTTTAGAAGGCCAAAGAGGTTTGGCTATATTTGAATGATCCAAACCTCTGAATGACATGATGTTTATCCATCAGTATGTTAAACCTAAAGGAGATATTAGTATCCCTTGAATCTAAATTATTTAACAAAGACTTCTGTGCAGTTACAACTCTTCACTGGCTAATGGCCAATTCTTCCCTTTTTTTCATAGAAACCATCTTAAGTATCTTGGATTTGGTAGATGCCCTATTTAATGTACAGGGAGAAACTGTGAAAGAATTAAGAATTCTGAGCAAAGGTCCCTAATAAACGTAAGCTGGAGGCCTTTGTTCCACACTGAATAAATGCATATGGTAAGTGCTTTGAATGGAGCCAGGAATGAAAGGGAATGATCTGCTGTCTCTGCTTGAACAGATGTTTAGATGAGATTTTGGGGGGAGGGGGACAAAAGAGAAAAGGTTTAAAGATCAAAGATGTTTTAGACCTCAAAGCTGGAAGCAAATGTAAATCTTAAGGTAGCAATGCTTATGCTCTGATGTAACTGATTAGTAAGAAATGTATCACAAAAAAGTCACCGTTGTAATCTTTTGATTCTAATCTAAACTATTGCCACAAAATGAATGCCCTCGACTAATTCAACAGAGCCACAGTAAATGCACCAAAGAAAATGGAAAGAAATTAATAGAAACCTCTCTTGAGGTCAACCTGTCATAGAAACACAGCACAGTATCATTATAGGTTGTTAATGGCTCGCTGAACAACGGGTTTTCTTTTATCCTCGAGTCTTCAGCAGATCCAAAGGAAACAAAGTACTGAAGGACCCTGTATCAGCATGTCATGGGAGCAACATGAAATTAACTAAACAATTTTTGTGTGTGTGAATAAAGGTCATCCCCTGAAATTTCAGTGGCCTCAGAATAAAAGGTAAAACTATAATGCTGTCTCAAACCATGTCCCATGCATTTCTAAATAAGCGGCAGGGAAGACTTCAAGTGCCAAGGTCCTGTCTTCATTGTCAAATATAGGACCTACGTGATAAGAAAAGTAGAAGAATATTCCTTGGTAGGGAATGCGAGATCGTAAATGAATATATTCCCATATTATCAGTGGGCCTCAAATTCATGATGCCAGAGCTAGAGATAACAAACTTACTCATTAATTATGTTAAGATTTTATTTATAAGGAAGATGCTTCATTTGGGTAAATTGTGCATGTGCTGAGTTACAAAAAAGGTGTCTAGCTGTCTATTTTAAAATAGTAGCTCTAGAAAGCCACCTTAACACAGATCCTATTTTAGCTGGACAAATCTGAATTGTAATTTTGTGGCTAATTTAGCCAGAAATAATTGATTGTACTTATTTGCGTAGGAACTGGAATGTAGAATCCTGGTGTTTCACATATTTCAATCCTGGTGTAGTTTTCTGTGACATATGAGATTTGATGGTGAAATTTGGCTCTCAGTACTAGTGGAGAAAGATCCTGATCCAAAACCCAATGAAGTTGATGGGAGTCTACAGGGATCAGACCCTAACTCCACTGAGGCCAGTAGAGTTACTTTTAACTTTCAGCGCACAGACTATGGAACAAATTCTTATCTGTTGTGATGAATTTCAGTTGTATAAAGTTTTGGGTCAGACAATACTGCTTATTTCCTGTAGATTACCATGCTGGAGGCAGACCTTTGTAATAAGTAATTAGTTCATCCTAAATTAGTTGTTTAATGCTTTAACATATAAAGAAATAATAGCACAGAGACTCAATAATAGTGGTGCTGACCATACTTTATCACTACATATATTTCTTCTAATGGTCCCTCAGTGGCCATAACCAAGATGGTCAGGGATGAAATCCCATGCTCTGGGTGTCCCTAGCCTCTGTCTGCCAGAAGCTGGGAGTGGATGATGGGATGGATGACTCAATACTTGCCTGTTCTATTAATTCCCTCTGAAACACCTGGCAGTGGCTACTGTCAGAAGACAGGATACTGGGCTAGATGGACCATGGCCATTCTCAAGTAGATCACAAATGGTCTTGACTGAAGAAAAATAATTTCAAGATTTAGCACTCAATTTAAAATCAAACAAACTGTATACTCTGATTAGAGAACAGCCATTTCTAGCCTCCACTGCAGGGTGAAAAACAAAGAATGGGAGGGCTTTGCCAAGTCAGTGCGGGGAGCACCATTGAAATGGGGGCATATAAATGTTTACAAGGAGACCAGATAATTTGTGGCATGCACTGCATCAAAGGAGAAGAAAAAGAGCAATCTTCTTTAGAACAAGAACAGAAAGTCCCATATGCTCTCACTTCTTGAAAACATCTTTCTCAATGCATGTAAAGGTTGGAGTGTATCTTTTATTATTTATTCCTGGCCGGGAGTATGAATATATCTCAGGTTGGAGAAGTACTTTGTGTTGACTGGCATGTGTGACTGGAGTGAGACAAAGACAGGAGTATGGATATTCCATTGTTTGCTTCCTGTGACTGAATGGACAAAAGCATTAGAATGCTGGAGAAGCAGTTTCATAGACATCCTGGCTTGAGGGACAAATATAACCAGTGTCTTCCTGGGAACTAAGAAGGAAGAGCGAGAATTTTAAAAGCCCAACAATAATAGGTGATTTGACAAGTCACAGTTATAACCACAAAGATCATTCCCATAACATCTGAGAAAATGAAACCTGCTTGGAGCCCCCTCATCAACACATATACACCCTCAATTAAAACAATGCCCCTGATAGCAGGCAATATAATCTGCATTTTATTTCACTCAGGAGCAAAATAACAAGTTACTCAGGCCTGCGGCACTCATGAGTGATATGGGCCGTGTAATATCCTTTCCATTGAGTTTCCTATTATTAAGCTTGAAATAAGGAGTTCAGAATTAACTGTGACAATGATTTTATCTAGTGTTAGCATCACCATTAGCGTTTGCAGTTTACTGCTAATAAAACTTTAAATTTGCTATTACTTGTAATAACCTTCTTGCCACCTTAGTTGTAGAAATTAGACAAAGAACACTGCCAAAATGTGGCTAATGAAATTTTCTAGAAGCCTGGCAGAGCTGGCTAGTAATACTGACCATTATTTACAACCTGATAATACAATAAGGTATGATATTCTGGTCTTCAGCTGATGAATTTGAAGCACCTGTTTCTTATACCAGGCACTAGTATCCATTGTTCACATGTGCAGCTGACCAGCAGTACCTGTATTCACTGTCAGGTGGGATGTTTAATTATAAAGATTGTCTTTGCCACCTGACAGTTCATTTTCAAAGAAATATGTATGGGTAAGTAGAGTTAATTTAACAATTGTCCAAAGACCTTGTGATGGAATCAGAGTTAATGATGAGCAGGCCCTGTCAGTATTCTCCCTCCCTCGCCAAAAGTCTGGATATTTACGGTGTGTTATCCTGATCTCAGTTATACTGGTGTAAATCAGGAGTAACTATACTGAAGTCAATGGAGTTACCTTGCAGTGAAACTAGTGGTAGTGAAGTTAGAATCAGACCCACAGTATCCAAAACTTGTCTTATCCTTTTAAAATCTTTTCCCATCCATAGCTTTTCAGATGTCTTGGGTGAAATCCTGGCCCCAGTGAAGTCAATAGCATTGAATTCAGTAGGGACAGGATTTCCCCCCCTATATGTCTAACACAATCTAATCCGAAACACAGACCGTTTTTTAAATATGAGTGGAATTCACATAGGATTTAATGATAGGCATACCACTGAAAAGTCAAAGGCCAAACACTTGGGGTTGGTTCTGGGCTAGTCTACGCCTGTGTGACTCCACTTATACGTGATTTACAGTAGTGGAAATGAGCGACTAAGGACTGCTAGGTGCTAACTTGTAGTGGCAAGCAGCATCATATCTGAGGAGTAGTACCCTGAGGCATCATAACCCAGGCAACAACTAGGGACTAGAATGCAAGAAGAGTAAGTGACTGAGCCAGTGGCGATGCTAATGTAGCCTGTATTTCTGTTTGTTTGTTTGTTTGTTTTTATCATCTCTCCCTCACACACATCATCACTTTGGGGTAATTGTCCTTGTTGATGAAGGAAAAAGCGAGTTTGTTGGAAAAAAATTGCTGAAGCATGATAGGATGTTTCAGGGAAGAGAATTCAGGTGGCTGAATTGAAGCTAGCTCAGAGCTGAGAATGGAAGACACAAAAAGGATTGGTCAGTGGAGGTTCAGGCACTTCTCGCTGCTAATCTACAATATCACCACTACTCAGCAACATACACAGTAGGCTGAGCAGTTATGGGGAGAAAATTTACGTTTAGATGGTCCCAAATCAATTGTGAAATTTGAAGTGAAGTTAAGGAATTGATATATATTAGGTATTGCACTTTCCTTTTTGATCGCTCTTTCGCCCACTTTCTTAGGCTTCTAATTTGGGTTTTGTACCTGAGAACTGTTTTCAACAGCAACTGTCCATTTTATCCTCCATTACAACACCTCATTCGAATGCTCCCAAGGGTTGGCTCGCAAGGATACTGTTGTGGTAATGATGCAGTACGCCGCATAAAAATATGCGGCTTCAATGCTTTGAGCAGCTGCTGTAGTTCTTAGTCTGTTTTATTCTCCAACATACTAAATTTTTTTCATTTTTAAATAATGTAACTAAGTTGCTCAAAAACATGACTCTGCCTGGATACCTAGCCTCATTACCCTGATACATCATCACAGAGCAATCCCAGCAGTGATGATGATGATGAGAGGTGTAATATATTATCTTACAAAGTTCTGCTGTTGCTCTGCTCAGCACTGCTGTCTAGAAGCCAGCACTCCCAGCAGCAATGTGCTGATAGAAAGTGGATGTAAATGTTGATAGATAAGCTTGGATGCTTCTTGAGGGATTCCTCAACTGTGAAGAAATATTTAATTGGAGGGGCAGCAATTCCAGCCCTGGAGCTCTGTTAACGCTAATACGCATAATAAAAATACATTGTAAAATATTACAAATTTCTTCTAATTGGCACAAGGCAATGCACATGTCATACTCCCAGGTTCAAGGGACAGCTCTGAATTCTCCTTTGAAATCACTTCAGGTAGAGCTTGCTTATGATCTCTGACATGGTGTCAGAGAGGGGATAGAAAGCTTTGTCCTTGGTATTTTCACATGCAAAATATGTCTTTCTCGTTAAGAAAACCCCCTATGTCCTCTGCTTCCTCCGCAGAGGAGAAGAGTGCTGGGGGAGAGGTAGGGATGTTAGCAACATTTTATCACTCATATTAATGCATCCTGGATTTTCAACAGTTTTACTCTATGTAAATCTTTCAGTCAAAGCACATGGGAAATCAGTGGGACTATTCACATGTGTGAATTTGCAGGATCAGGGGTGAGTGGGAGCAAGTCAGCCCTCAGGTACACCCATGCAACCTTGGAGAAATCACTATACTCTGGCCTATGCACATTTCTGCTTTTTAATTAAAAGATCTTTTTCTAGAGCTGGGAAAAGCAGTATTGAAAATTACCATCAACGCTACTTTCAGATCTCTCAAGATCGGACATAAGTCTCCAGTAATTTTTTTTTCTTGCAACAGTTTTCAAAATAGGTATGGATCTTTATAAATTGTTATCTGCATGGTATATATGTGGTGGTTTTTTCTATGCAAGTGGATACAACCCTTCAAAATATATTGTGTATCTTTGAATATCTCACCGATGCTCCCACATATTAATCTCCTTCAGAACTAATCCTAACATTCCAAACCTCTGAGCACCTTCAACCAGCTGCCATTTAAATAGAAAAATCAACGTGACAGATTTTTTCCCTTCTTTCCCCCAAAGTGTGACATTTCTACTCTAAAACTAGTCCGATGGAATGGGTGGTGATCAGCCCTGCCCAAGTGGGGTCTAATATCCTGTAGCCAGAGCAGGGCCAGAGAGGCCATTCCTAGAGCTCCAGCTCTTGGAGGGTATGATATCTGAATTTTAGCTTTCAATTTAAAAAAAAACACAACCCCTCATGATTGTGAAGCAAAGCTTAAAAACGTTAACCAAGTGTAACCAGCAAAGTGTTGTCTCAGTCTGCCTCAATAGTTCTGAGTAGTGTAAATTACACTGAGTTTCATCAGGATGTTAATTCCATGACCTCCTGCTATGTGGAGCTATCATCATAGCAGAAGACTCTGTGCAAGGCAAAAGTGCAGCATACATACTCACCCAAGCAGGGACACCATGGCAACTAGGGAATATACTACCCCCTTCTGCACCCCCCCCACCTGTTTCCAAAGGGGGGGGGCTCTATTGTTCCCAAGGGAAGGAGGGACCCCAGCACTTCTGGGGAGGAGCCCCCATGCACCTGCCACTGGAATAATAAACAGAAAGATTGAATGGTCTCAAGGCCTCTAATAATAGAAACAGGATGAAGTTTAATAATATGAAATGCAAGGTCATGCACGTAGGGACTAATAACAAGAGTTTCTGCTATAAATCAGTGGAAAGTGTGACAGAAGAGGAAAGAGACCTAGGTGTGCTGGTCGATCACCGAATGATTGAGCCACCATTGTGATGCGGCTGTGAAAAAGGCAAATGTGATGCTAGGATGTGTTACATGAGATAGAGATAGAGAAATGTTAATGCTATTGTACAAAGCACTGGTAAGAACTCTTTTGGAATACTATGTACAATTGTGGTGAGCCATGTTTAGGTTTGGAAGGACTTTTGTTGGCAAATGTTGTAAAGATTTTAACCTCCCTGCCCACCTGAGAAAAAAATATTGATAATCATTCAAATTTGCAAATAGGCAAAATAAGAAAAATGATGCCTGAGATCTTATCAGAGTTTAAGGCTACTTACTTTGTATGGTTTGATGTGTGATTTGACAATTTGTGTTTTAATGATCATAAAGCTTAAACTTTTTGAATCTCAACATCTACTGTCATTAAATAATTTTTGTCTGATCCCTCATAGTTTCCCGCAACTGTGAAAATTTAAATTGAAAAAGTGCTTAAAAATAAACATCAATATTATCTGTCAGTTATCAAAAATAAGTATAATTGTGCCAAGCCTACCCATGTTCAAGAAAAATAAATTCAAATTGGAACAGGTGCATAAAAGGGCTACAGGATGATCGGGGAGAAAAGAGCCTTCCCCATGAGAGGATGGCTTGTTTAGACTTGCAAAAAGATGTCTGAGGGAGAATATGATTGCTCTATAAATATGTCTGGGGGTAACCACCCAGGAGGGAGAAGAGCTATATAAGCTAAAGGAAAATGCTGGCACAAGAGCAAATGGGTATAAGCTGTCCACAGATTAATTTACATTAGAAGTTTAGTAGAAGGTCTCTAACCATCAAGGAGGTGAGGTTCTGGAACAGTCTTCCAATTGGAGTTGTGGGGGCAAATAATCTAATTAGCTTAAAAATAGAGCTTGAGTGGGATTGTAAAATGCGATTGCCCAGGGAGGAAGAGGCAGAGAAGGCAAGCTGGTGGGATTGGCAGCGCTGGGGGTCCCTTCTGATTCATGGATTATGTTCCTAAAATCTCATGCTTCAGGGCTTCAGCTGTAGGATCCAGAAGGAATTTTCCCCCCAAAGTAAATTTCTGTCTGCTTCCTCTGAAGCATTAGAGAGGGCCACAGCTGGAGACAGAACATTGGACAGGGTCGGCTGGTGATCTGAGACAGTACTGAGAATTCTTTCTCGGGTTGATAATTGGTTGGTGTCTGTTACTGACATGCTCAGGGTTTAATTGATTGCCATATTTGAGGTTGGGAAGAAATTTTCTCCCAGATGAGATTGGCAGGGACCTTGTAATTTTCACATTCTTCTGCCGTGTGGGGCATGGATCACTTGCCAGGATCACTTGGGTATATTTCACTAAATCAGTTTCTTGCCATTGCAGGGGCCTTGGACGTTGACATAGCTCTGTCCCTCTTGTTCTTTGCCTGTGGCACATGCTAGTGGAGTTTCCTGAGGGCTGTAATTCTGTGAGCTAATTCTGGTTGCTGTGCTTGGTGTCAGCTAGATTTGGTCTCCATGTCTTTCACCATGAAACAAAACTGCAAAACAAGCGCCATTCTCTCCAGGTGGCTTGTAACATCCGGGATAAAATTCCACCAACCGAAGGGTGGAGGCAGCCCAGAGGCAGACCCTTTATTACGTGGGTTCATCAAGTCTGTTCCCATGTTGGACTCTCAGACCGTCAAGTCTTCACAGTTGCGCAGGAGTGGACCAAATGGCGAATGATCGCTACGGCCGACTGTCTGGCTCAGCGTTGAAGAGGAAGAGAAGAACTCTGGTTGTTGTGCTTGGTATGGGGCTGGCTAGATGGTGTTGTGGCATGTGATCGCAGGAGGTCAGACTAAATGATCTGGTGATCCCTTCTGGCCTTAAACTCTGTGACTCTAAATGGGGGACAGGGCCATGGTTTAGGGGTGGGATCATGAGCACAGAGTCATGGGGGGCCCAGTCTTCATTGTATCCCTAGGGCTTCTGGTTGGCATAATCTGGCCCTGAGACTCAGAGCTTCATACCATTTGTAGTATCTTACTGACAAGCAGAGTGGTGTCAAGATAAACCTTTTATTATGAACAGAAACGAGGTAACTCTCTTTCTATTACTCTGTGCAGCCTATGACTACCCTGTCTTGGGTTTCTTTGTTTCTGCCTCTCTAAGAAATGTATTCTAAGAAAGCAAAGACTGCATCTAGGGTGTACACAAAGTGCGGCCATCTCTTCATGGGAGAATAACATGAGACGGAAAGGAGTCCAGGAGAGCTGGCTGTATTTTAAAGAATCCTTATTGAGGTTGCAGGAACAAACCATCCCGATGTGTAGAAAGAATAGTAAATATGGTAGGTAACCAGCTTGGCTTAACAGTGAAATCTTTGCTGCTCTTAAATACAAAACAACAGCTTACAAGAAGTGGAAGATTGGACAAATGACCAGGGAGGAGTATAAAAATATTGCTCAGGCATGCAGGAGTGAAATCAGGAAGGCCAAATAACACCTGGAGTTGCAGCTAGCAAGGGATGTTAAGAATAACAAGACGGGTTTCTACAGGTACATCAGCAACAAGAAGAAGGTCAGGGAAAGTGTGAGCCCCTTATTGAATGAGGGAGGCAACCTAGTGACAGAGGATGTGGAAAAAGCCAATGTACTCAATGTTTTTTTTCGCCTCTGTCTTCACAAACAAGGTCAGCTCCCAGACTACTGCGCTGGGCAGCACAGTATGGGGAGGAGGTGACCAGCCCCCTGTGGAGAAAGAAGTGGTTCGGGACTATTTAGAAAAGCTGGATGAGCACAAGTCCATGAGACCTGATGCGTTGCATCCGAAGGTACTAAAGGAGTTGGCAGATGTGATTTCAGGGCCATTGGCTATTATCTTTAAAAACTCATGGCAATCGGGCAAGGTCCTGGATGACTGGAAAAAGGCTAATGTAGTGCCCATCTTTTAAAAAAGGGAAGAAGGAGGATCCTGGGAACTACAGGCCAGTCAGCCTCACCTCAGTCCCTGGAAAAATCATGGAGCAGGTCCTCAAGGAATCAATTCTGAAGTACTTAGAGGAGAGGAAAGTGATCAGGAACAGTCAGCATGGATTCATCAAGGGCAAGTCATGCCTGACTAACCTAATTGCCTTCTATGACGAGATAACTGGCTCTGCGGATGAGGGGAAAGCAGTGGATGTGTTATTCCTTGACTTCAGCAAAGGTTTTGATATGGTCTCCCACAGTACTCTTGCCAGCAAGTTAAAGAAGTATGGGCTGGATGAATGGACTAGAAAGCTGGCTAGATTGTCGGGCTCAACGGGTAGTGATCAATGGCTCCATGTCTAGTTGGCAGCCGATATCAAGTGGAGAGCCCCAAGGGTCAGTCCTGGGGCTGATTTTGTTCAATATCTTCATTAATGATCTGGAGGATGGCATGGATTGCATCCTCAGCAAGTTTGCAGATGACACTAAACTGAGAGCAGTGGTAGATACGCTGGAGGGTAGGGCTAGGATACAGAGGGACCTAGACAAATTGGAGGATTGGACCAAAAGAAATCTGATGAGGTTCAACAAGGACAAGTGCAGAGTCCTGCACTTAGGATGGAAGAATTCCGTGCACTGCCTCAGACTAGGGACCGAGTGGCTAGGCAGCAGTTCTTCAGAAAAGGCCCAAGGCGTTATGGTGGATGAGAAGCTGGATATGAGTCAACAGTGTGCCCTTGTTGCCAAGAAGGCTAACGGCCTTTTTGGGCTGTATAAGTAGGAGCATTGCCAGCAAATCGAGGGATGTGATCATTCCTCTCTCTATTTGGCATTGGTAAGGCCTCATCTGGAGTACTGTGTCCAGTTTTGGGGCCCACACTACAAGAAGGATGTGGAAAAATTGGAAAGCGTCCAGTGGAGGGCAACAAAAATTATTAGGGGGCTGGAGCACATGACTTATGAGGAGAGGCTGAGGGAACTGGGATTATTTAGTCTGCAGAAGAGAAGAATGAGGGGAGATTTGATAACTGCTTTCAACTACCTGAAAGGGGGTTCCAAAGAGGATGGATCTAGACTGTTCTCAGTTGTACCAGATGATAGAACAAGGAGTAATGGTCTCAGGTTGCAGTGGGGGAGGTTTAGGTTGAATATTAGGAAAACTTTTTCACTGGGAGGATGGTGAAGCACTGGAATGGGTTACTAGGGAGGTGGTGGAATCTCCTTCCTTAGAGGTTTTTAAGGTCAGGCTTGACAAAGCCCTGGCTGGGATGATTTAGTCGGGAATTAGGTCCCGCTTTGAGCAGGGGGTTGGACTAGATCTCCTGAGGTCCCTTCCAACCCTAATATTCTATGATACATTTCCTGGAGGACTTACTCTGTAGCATATCTTCCCTTTTTTAGATCCCTTTCTAAATTACTGACTGAACTAAAACACTATTAAGTTAAAGTATGAAACTATTACACATACAATAACTAATTTAACTCTTCAGGTTGCCGAAACACAGCCCTAAGGTACTCGATCACACTCTCTTAGGGCATTTCAGCAATTTTCTCAATCTGTGTTGCAAACCCTCTTTAGTCAAATCCTTGTGTATTACAGACTATTCAGTCTCGTGGCCAATGACGGTTATTTTGTGAATTGTTTTCAACCTGTATGTCTGTTCTCATTTCAATTGGCAAAATTGTCAGGTGTCTTGAGCAGATGCTTACAATTCCCTCATAAGATTTTGCTTTCATCTGTGATCACGGAGTATGAAGGAGGTGACTCCTCTTTGATCTCTGTAGCTTTGACTGGCCAATGTATCTTGCCAAGTCTTTGTTTTCTAACTGCAGAAGAGGTCTTGCTCCTTTATTGTAAAGATTTATCTGATTGTACTTTCCCAATCTTTTCCTAACTCTCACAGGCTGTTTGGTCATCCATTGTTTTTTGACTCATGTCTGGTGATCAAGTATTTACACATCTGTTGTAGCGGAATGCAGCGGGTGACTTTTTCCATTGCAGTGATGTAGCTCTATAGTACAGTAGTGCTAACCGTGAATCTTCCCTTATATGCATTGCTTTTCTGAGCAAATTCTTCACTTTATGTACTCCACAGTCTGCTAATCCATTGACTCTCCCAGCCCTGAAATTGTTCCTCTAGTATAATCTTTTGAAGATGCTTTTGACTCTTCCACTTTCCTATGCTCCTCACATCTCCATTTCCGTTTCTGTAATTACATTGTACCCTAGTGTTCATCCTGTGTGTCACATTTGTGCACATTTTTAATTAGCCCATCTTTCAAATTTCCAGCATCCTCCAGCTGTGCTTGAGAACAGCTCTTCCACTTCACTTGAGGAATCCATTGCTGCACCAGGTACATGTATTTTCCTGCTTTGCCTGAGCATCTTAACATAATGGTGGGTGTATTTTTACTTTTTATCTATTATTTGTTTGAATTCTGGGCATTTCCTATACTCATGCTCTTTGCCACATCTCTGGCATTGTTTTCTGCTTTCCATGTTTTGTCCTTGGCCAGTTTAAGTTCTGTGAACTTTTCCCTTGTTGGTTTAGATGTAGTATGCAAAGTCATGTGATCTGAGCCTTTCTGTCGGATTTTGGTTTGTGCTTCTGTTTGTTCTGCTGTTTGGCATGTACATATCACCCTTTCTTAGTGTCAGATCCATCTCCCTCAGTAACCATTCATGGATTTATTTATTGTTACACTCCAGTCAATCTGGTCTTTGAGCGAATCTTTTAATATTGCACGTTCACAGGACTGACTTTTAATTTTAAGTCTGTGAGAAGCTCCTCTATTGTTTCCCCTTCATTTTGTGTACTCATCTTGACCATATATATCTCAAACATTTTTCATTATGTCTGCAAAGCTTTCCTCTTCCCCCACCCAGTCTGTATACAATGTATTGTATACTTCATTGTCTGCCGCTGTTAAGAGCGGAGCAATCTTCTGCTCATCCTCCATTTTATTTTTCCCTGTGGCTTTCATAGACAGCTCAAATTGCTGTTTGAACCTTTTCCAGGCATATTCAGCATTTCTTCTGATTCTAAGGGCTGGTGGGAGAATTACATGCAGTTGCACAGGCTCTGTAGTAGCTGTTTCAATGTTACACTCTCACTGGTTCTTCTAGCATGCTGTGCCTTCCTCTCCTGGTATCATGTAGTATCTTTATTATGAACAGCAACTATCTACATACATGAGGTAACTAATTTCCTACTACTGTGTGAAGCTGTAGCTTGCAACTGCCTGTGCTTGTCATCTTTGTTTCTGCAGCAGCAGGTAGAAACCCAAAGACTGCATGAAGATTGTACAGGAAATGCTGCATCTCTACATTTCCAAGAGGGCCTATTCTATAGCATTCCATTGGAAAGAGGATAATCCTAACTTCCCATCTGGTCCAGCACTTCATCATAGCCCTGGAAATTCCTGAGATGTCTGACCTTAAAATGATGACATTTGTTATGAACAGAAAAGCTATTTTAGGTAAGTTTTAGAGGTTTTACGGTAACTAGGGGAACACAAACATCATCAACTTTAGAAGCACTAGAACTTCCCAATGCGTTCATTTTCTTTACTGTGTTGCCATTGGGTTTATAATTTAAACTTCCAGAGCATCAATGATCCTGTGTTTAAAAGACAAACTTCACTGTGTAATGACATACCACTAAACCCTAATTCAGTTTTTGTGTTTTGTTTCATTTTTGTGGCTCATTTCTTGCTCTGCACTCCTAAGATCTTCAGCTCTCTGCTTTCTTCCTAAGTCAGAAATGAATTTCTTAAATAAGCACTTGTACTTTGAACCATAACATAAAATACAGAGCTGAAATAAAAAGAAGGTAAATTACTTTAGTGCTCTGCAAAGAAACTTTCACTTGGCTATTTCCTGTTGTTTTGAAACTCAAAAAATCAATATAGAAACATATCATATTCTGAAGGCAGGTCATCTGTGCACTAGGTGTTTGTAAAGTCAGCTTTGAAGGGGATACTTATGCCCTCCTGACATGAATCTACAGGTTTTTGCACTAAGTGTTCCGATGAAACTACATTTTGCTCTGGCTGCCCATCTCAATGGTTATTACTTTTTACTGTTTCAGACTTCCATCTTCTATAGATTCACTGATAGATCAATATGACAGAAGTAAGATAAAAGTCAGTTAGCGCTACATGTCCATAAGTCTGAAGCCTCAGAAAGCATTTCTCAAGACAAAAAGGATGTACCTTCTGACAGAAACTTCACACACTACTGATCTGTTATATGTCCTGAGAGTTTTCTTCTAGCTTTGTTCTGAACCAGTGATGTGTCTGAACATCTTTCTTAATTTTGAGATCCTCCTGGTCTTTCCACAAATTTGGAATGAATGTTTTCCCCAGGGGACAAGAGATTTGAAAATAGTCTCCAATTCTGAAAGAAGAGACGAGAACACATTGGCTATTAGATGGAAATAGTAAAGAAGTGTGCTGACATGCTATGTTTCCTAACCAGAAGCAAGTGCAATATGCTATAAAATAAATGGAGGTTCAAAGTCAGCATGACATTTTTGCAACATTTAAGCAGGTGGTGTTGAAATAAAGAGCTTGGCTTGGGTTGAATGAAAAACTCAAGAATTCCAATCTGCTTGTAAACACCAGCTGCTTGAAGATAGGTAGTAAGTTTCTGTAATATGAATGCATTTAGCTGTTGCCTGGTCCAAATCCAACCTTATAACCAGACGAAGTGGTTCCCAAGCTTAAAGATTAAATAACATAGGGTTACATCTACACTGCACCTGGGAGGATGCTTCCCAGGGCAAGTAGATGGACAATCTAGCTGTGACAAAGCTAGAACCCTAAAAATAGCAGTGTAGCTGGGTATAGTACAATGTTGATTTAATACTAATCCACCTGCACCCCCGGGTATGTACTTAGGCGGTTAACTGAAGCTGCTGCCTGTTCTAGTTGCAGCTACATGGCTATTTTTAGCATGCTAGCTCAAGCAGAACTAGCGCTTGTCTGTCCACTCTCACTGGGAAGTACCTCCCCAGCTGTAGTGTAGATGCACTCATAGAGACATATCCTAGTCTTAATAGAAAAGAGGACAAACGTTAATGAAACGGTTGGACTAATAAACAGAATATTGATCCTGATCTTTAAAAATAGCCTCCAATTATGCATGGATTTTCTGCCAATATTTCCCCATAGTGTTCCTCCTTAGTCTATGATGAATCCCGTGTTTCATATGTGAACCTGCAGCAGAGCAGGGGATGAGGGTCTGGAGAATCTATTCATTTGTTTTCTCTTTTAGATAAAAATGTTTCTTTGTTTATGGTTATGAGAAAAGAGGAAAGAGCACTGGACAAACATACATATGCTGAAATAATTTCTGGAAGTATTGATACTTTAATGTGGAAAAACTATACTGAGTTTATTGCTAGATACTATAGAACTTATCTGATTTGAAGAATGGGCTAGGTTAGGATTGGACTAGACCTTAGGAGATCATCTAGTCCAACCCCCTGCTCAAAGCAGGACTTACTTCCCAACTAAATTATCCTAGCCAGGGCTTTGTCAAGCCTGACCTTAAAAACCTCTAAGGAAGGAGATTCCACCACCTCCCTAGGTAACCCATTCCAGTGCTTCACCACCCTCCTAGTGAAATAGTTTTTTTCTGAATATCCAACCTAGACCTCTCCCACTTCAACTTGAGACCATTGGTCCTTGTTCTGTCATCTGCCACCACTGAGAACAGCCTAGCTCCATCATCTTTGGGAACTCCCCTTCAGGTAGTTGAAGGCTGCTATCAAATCCCCCCTCACTCTTTTCTTCTACAGACTAAATAAGCCCAGTTCCCTAACCCTCTCCTCTTAAGTCGTGTGCCCCTGACCCCTAATCATTTCCGTTGCCCAGCGTTGGACTCTCTTCAATTTGTCCACATCCTTTCTGTAGTGGGGGGGCCCAAAACTGGATGCAATACTCCAGATGTGGCCTCACCAGTGCTGAATAGAGGGGAATAATTACATCCCTCAATCTGCTAGCAATGCTCCTACTAATGCAGCCCAATATGCCTTTAGCCTTCTTGGCAACAAGGGCACAGTGTTGACTCATATCGAGCTTCTCATCCACTGTAATCTCCAGGTCCTTTTCTGCAGAACTGCTGCTTCGCTAGTCGGTCCCCAGCCTGTAGCAGTTCATGGGATTCTTCCATCCTGAGTGCAGGATTCTGCACTTGTCCTTGTTGAACCTCATCAGATTCATTTTGGCCCAATCCTTCAATTTGTCTAGGTCACTATGGACCCTATCCTACAGGGGAGATGTAGATGATGCTAGGTGTTCTAAAGTGACCTCCTTTCATACAAATGATTTTACATATACCCACTATCAAGTGCAATCTGGTCTAATCCCAAGGCAAAGCAATTTGGCTCTTATGAGGTATTTTTAAAAGTCACAGGGGTGAGTTGTCATATTTAGGAGGGAAGATTAAGCAGCTTCCAGAGAGATACCAAATTCCATCACAGGCAGAGAAATTGCCCCATTCTTCCCTTCAGTACGGGGTCTTAGAGACCTACGTGTTTGTTTTTAGTGATTTATTGCTTTTCTGATCAGTGCACTGGAAGCAGAGAGGTCATGGAATCATGGGTGTGAAGACTTAAGCCTTGTCTGTACTTGCCTTTTCCCCTAAAATTTCCCAGTATTACTACCACCAGTTCAACTCTAATAGTGGTAACAGTGGTGGGAGTGCTAGTGTAGACAAGTTTCAAGCAGTGTGTTTTAACGGCAATGTCCTCTAGACCTGCACTAAAATGGATTAGATGACCCAGTAGATAAATTACAAGAGGATGGTCTATACCAGTGATGTAGGGAGTGAAGAAAGTTGGAGAAAGTGAAATAAGGAGAAAGAGAGAAGAAGACTGTTATGAAGCAGTTCTACTCTGGTAGATCTTTCTGTGGCCTGAAATTCAAGAGAAAAAGTTGTCCTGAAAAGTTTTCTGGTTAGTTTTTAATTAAACTACCCCCATTTTATTGCATTCAGCTCAATTTGCTGAGACTTTTCCAGGACACTCTCTTAGCTCCTGCAACCTGCGCTGGTAAAATGGGGCATTTTCAGCTGTTGAGGCACTGTTTGGTACTGATATTGTTATTGTTGCAAATTCAAGGCCCTCCCATATAGCCTGTCCCTTTGAAAACAAGGCCCGTATTCTGAAGTGAGCTCTGGTGCAGAAAATGTAAGTCTGAGGGCCAAATTCTGGCTCTGGCACTACACATGCATCTTATAGCCTTGAAAGTTGGCATTCATTAATTTCAAACTAAGGGTTCAATCCTAACCCCAAACTACTAAATTTCACTTAAATCAGCTAGCTTCAGCATATGCTAAGGCTGTTTTTTACAGTACACCTGGAAATGGGCTTCAGCATATCGGAGGACACAACTGAGACAATAGGAGGCAGTAAATATTAGTAGAGTGAGAAATTCATATGATAGTACACACAAGTATTCTTCAATGCATCAGTGTCTGTCTTGTTCCAAAGCTTAGCAGTGCTGCAAGTAAAGCCATCAACAGCTTTCCTATATTCTGTCTTTGCTATTAATGGCAATTCTGTTTTTTAAAAAACAAAAAACAAACCACCTTATCTGAATGATATTTTTTTTGATGGCAAAAGGGAAGTGCCATTGTTTGAAAACCTCAATGGTATCCTAATGAGTCTGCACATAAACATTAGATCAAGCAACCACAAGCAGTCTGTGAATTATTCTGGAAGTTTTTAAACGTGGGATATATGACATTATTTAAGTATTTATAAATGTCATCTCATCTGTTATAAGAAAAGCTAATAGACTGTTTTTGCAGCCATTTCAGCTCCAGAAAATTGCTTCCGTAATCTGTTTCGAAAGATTCAACAGAAGTGGAAGCAGACATATTATGGGTCAATAGCAGCGAAAGGCCTCTGTGCAGACGTAAGATTCACGGTCCATTAAGTTTCAGGCCTGCCCTGATACGGATTCCTCTGATGTATTACTATTATTTCCTATTTTTGTTGACTCAGTTACTATGTCAGCAAAACCCAAACATTTTGGCTTGTGGCCCAACATCAAGCTGTCTATGGAGGATATATTTTTGCCTCCACCACCATGACAGTAATGAGGAACTGGCATTAGTCTGATTTGCATAATTGTGCACTTCCAAGTTAGACTCTGTGTCAGTAGGAGACAACTTATTGTGATGATACCCACAGCACATTATCCATTTTGTGCTATCAGCATTTATTTATGCAAATTCCATCATTACAAGAGGTCATTTTCCAACCTTCTACCATGAAATCACTTCTCTGCAAATAAACAGTAAGAAAACACCATAGGAGAACAGCCAGATAATTTCGTCATTCACATGCATTGGTCAATAAGCTGAAAAGGTGTGTGTACCAGTGTCTTTACAACTAGTGTTTTATAAAAGTCTGAGAGCTGTGATGACCAAACTAAAATTTGATAGACCATACATGATCATTTTAGACACATACCATCAGACAGGCAAAACAAAACAAATAAAACCCATTGTCTCACCAGTTCAAAGAGGTGTTTTCGTAATAATTTATGGACTGATAAAAATATTTTGTGTTCCCCAGATAATCAGTAGAATGTTTTCTGTGATAAGAAACAGAACTCTGTAATTTATTCATGTAAGAGATAAAAAGACAGAATAACAAACTAGGATGTCTTATATATAGCAGCAATCTGAAATAGCAATAAATGTTAAAGAAGCTTATCAGAATCATTTAGATCTTGAGGATTCATAAACTAACCTTCATGACTCTCTTGACAAAAATGTTTCCAAGGTCATGTTGTGTAGCTTATAATTGGAGGTAAATGAACTTCCGAAGCCTCGGTCTGTGAGTCACTGAAATGGCACTAGAATTTACCTTCTCCTTTGACAATCGCTTCTAAATTTAAAGAGAGTGAGACTATGTCAACACTTTCGAAGGAATACAGTTTTAAAGGGATAACAAAGAAATATACTATAGCAAATAATTTTGGGCTGGTTGACATCTGACGAAAATGAACACTAAGTGGTAATTAATGGATTTTATCTTGGCAAGAAGCACACTGAGTACACAGGTCTTGCTATCATCAGTGGTATTGCTGAAAAGAAAGAGCTATAAATCCTGACCCTGGCTTTGACTGTTGTCTTCACAAAAATTATGAGCAGGAATTTGTCAGCTCAAATACAAGCAGTTAAAAAGACTAAAATAGGGTGTACAAAACAAAAACTACACGTGGGTTATGTTTATGTGAATGAGTTTCTAACGGCTCTTTGTGTGCCATACAAATCCACAAATCAAATGTTGTACCACACAGAAAAGTACAGCATAAATCTGTTTATATACTTGTGAAGGAAAAAGTATACTAATTGATGAACACACAGAGCTGGGAGAAAGATTACTACCCGCAGATGTGTATTGGATGATTACCACAACCTTTTCCTAGTTTGTACCTAAATATTTTTACAGTCTGTATTTCAAATAGGAACACTATCCTCTCTCCCAACATTTATGCCATTTCACACTTCTTAAGTGAAAACTTTGTTTCACAAAACTCAGCTTAGGTGCCAACATTATGCAACCCTTAAGTTGGAAAATGAAGCCATGTGAGCATAGATTTTAGGAAAACTGTACATGGTTTTTCCCCATGGTCAGTCTGCCATGTTGCATTAAGGTTAAGAACAGTGTAGTTGGGAATTTCAGATGTTGCTTGTGTTTTGTAGTGTATAAACTAATTAAGTTTAAACTAAGGAAGGAAATGGTATAGGGAGTTGAGGTGAAAGAGCCCCAGAAAAGCTAAAGACAGGAGCAGAGAGGGAGATGGAAAAAGTCCCATGAGGCTAAAATACTCTTGGAAGAGAAGTGACAGAACAAGGCTAGAGGAAAAAGCTGGAAGTTACAAAAGAGCCCTTGTGGGGTAAAAGAATCAAACAGGAGTGACAGACTGAGACCCAGTCAAAGACTCTAAGAATGTTGGTGCGGAAGAGAGGAAAAGAAAGGGCCCAAGGAGCTAGCAAACAGAGCTGTAAATGGGTGAGTTTCAGTGGGAGTTCTGTTGGAGGAGAAGGTATTTGTATTTGGTTTTGTATTTGCATTATTTGTTTGTGTAGAGGCTTGTAGGGGCTTTGTGCTGGGAGAGAAGCTGAGCCCTGATTAGGGGGTGGGGCTTCTCTGACTAGGGGTCCTAAAAGGTGGCCAGCCAGTCAGGCAGGGGCACAGACAGCTGCAGTGGCACAGGAGCCAGCAAACAGAGCTGTAAACAGGGGAGTTTCAGTGGGAGTTCTGTATTGTGGTGCTTGTTTGGGGTTTGTTTTTGCTGGGGGTGGTGGTGGTTTGGTGTGGTTTGTGTTTCCCAGATTAACAGGATTTAGGTGGGAAGGCTATGACAGATAGAGAGGTAGCAGTGGGAGTGACCCATGTAGCAGAAGACACAATGAAGATGACTGGATGTGGAAGCTGCGGTATGTACATGATCCTGGAGGGGGCACCTGGTAAGAGTTTTGTCTGTATGAAATGCCGTCTGATAGAGCTGATGGAGGAAAAGATCCAAGGTTTGAAGATGCAGGTGGAAAGTCTGGTTGAGTTTAGAAAGGGGTGTGAGCAGATTATGGAGCAAAGACATGAAGTATCTGAAGGGAAAAGCTCAGACTTGCAGATGGAAGCAGGACTGAGGAATTCTGAGGGGAGACTGGGTGAGAAAAGTGGTCAGTGGAAGCATGTGACTAAAAGAACCAGGCAGAGGAAACGACGGGCTAGTGAAGGAGAAATAGAGCTCAAGAACAGGTTTTCAGAGTTGGAAAATGAAGAAGGGGCTCAGCAGGTAATCACTGAAGGTGGAAGGGCAAGGAAGAAGAGAAGAGCGGCTAGTCCTATAGGAAAACAGGAAGAGTCAATGGAGACTACACCAAATATGAGCCCCAGGAGGATACAGGATGGGTTGAAGAGGATTACAGGGGAGAATAGGAAAGGAAAGAACATGCAGCCAGAGGGAACAGGGGATAGACTGGAGAATAGCACAGTCACCAGGAAAAGGCAGGTCTATGTGATCGGGGACTCTTTACTGAGAAGAATAGACAGGCCTGTAACCAGAGCTGTTCCAGAGAATAGAAGGGTGTGCTGTCTTCTAGGTGCTAAGATACGGGATGTAGACCTGAGGTTGAAAAGGATCCTAAAGGGAGCAGGAAAGAATCCCCTAATTATCGTTCATGTGGGAACAAATGATACGGCTAGATTCTTGCTGGAAAGTATTAAGGGAAACTATGCTAGGCTGGGGAAGACGCTTAAGGAAATGGAGGCTCAGGTGATCTTTAGTGGGATTCTGCCTGTTCCTAGGGAAGGGCAACAAAGGTGTGACAAGATTATGACTATCAACAGATGGCTTAGGCAGTGGTGCTATAAGGAGGGCTTTGGGATGTATGGCCACTGGGAGGCATTCATGGACAGAGGACAGTTCTCTCAGGATGGACTTCACCTGAGTAGGGAAGGAAATAGACTTCTAGGATGCAGGCTGGCACAATTGATTAAGAGAGCTTTAAACTAGGAATTTGGGGGAGATGTCCAGGTAATCTCCCCACGCCAGATTTTAGCATTGAGAGGGAAGAAAACGAAGTAGTAAAGGATACAGCTGTAGGTAGGAGAATGTGTATATAAGGAGGAAGGGCAGTGTGGATACCAATCTAATAGGTTATACTGGCTGTAGAATGACCGTGCCTAATAGGGTACAGAATGTGAGCGAGGCCAAACAGCAAAAATTAAGATGTTTGTACACCAGTGCGAGGAGCCTAGGTAACAAAATGGAGGAACGAGAGCTACGGGTGCAGGAAGTGAAACCAGATATTCTAGGGATAACAGAAACATGGTGGAATAGTAGTTATGACTGGACTACAGGTATTGAAGGGTATGTGCTATTTAGGAAAGACAGAAATAAAGGCAAAGGTGGGGGAGTAGCACTGTATATCAATGATGAGGTAGAATGTAAAGAAATAAGAAGCGATGGAATGGATAAGACAGAGTCCGTCTGGGCAAAAATTACATTGGGGAAGAAAACTACTAGAGCCTCCCCTGGGATAGTGCTTGGGATGTGCTATAGACCACCGAGATCTAATTTGGATATGGATAGAGCCCTCTTTAATGTTTTTAATGAAGTAAATACTAATGGAAACTGCATGATCATGGGAGACTTTAACTTCCCAGATATAGGCTGGAGGACGAGTGCTAGTAATAATAATACGGCTCAGATTTTCCTAGATGCAATAGCTGATGGATTCCTTCATCAAGTAGTTGCTGAACTGACTAGAGGGGATGCCATTTTAGATTTGGTTTTGGTGAGTAGTGAGGACCTCATAGAAGAAATGGTTGTAGGGGACAATCTTGGTTCAAGTGATCATGAGCTAATTCAGTTCAAACTGAATGGAAGGATTAACAAAAATAAATATGCAACTGGGGTTTTTGATTTCAAAAGGGCCAACTTTCAAAAATTAAGGAAATTAATTAGGGAAGTGGATTGGACTGAAGAATTTATGGATCTAAAGGCAGAGGAGGCCTGGGATTACTTTAAATCAAAGCTGCAGAAGCTATCAGAAGCCTGCATCCCAAGAAAGGGGAAAAAATTCATAGGCAGGAGTTGTAGACCAAGCTGGATGAGCAAGCATTTCAGAGAGGTGATTAAGAAAAAGCAGAAAGCATACAGGGAGTGGAAGATGGAAGGGATCAGCAAGGAAAGCTACCTTATTGAGGTCAGAACACGTAGGGATAAAGTGAGACAGGCTAAAAGTCAAGTAGAGTTGGACCTTGCAAAGGGAATTAGAACCTTTTACTATTGGTTTTATAGCCATATAAATAAGAAGAAAACAAAGAAAGAAGAAGTGGGACTGCTAAACACTGAGGATGGAGTGGAGGTCAAGGATAATCTAGGCATGGCCCAATATCTAAACAAATACTTTTTGCCTCAGTCTTTAATAAGGCTAAAGAGGATCTTAGGGATAATGGTAGCATGACAAATGGGAATGAGGATATGGAGGCAGATATTACCATATCTGAGGTAGAAGCGAAACTTGAACAGCTTAATGGGACTAAATTGGGGGGGCCCAGATAATCTTCATCCAAGAATATTAAAGGAATTGGCACACGAAATTGCAAGCCCATTAGCAAGATTTTTTTAATGAATTTGTAAACTCAGGGGTTATACCGTATGATTGGAGAATTGCTAACATAGTTCCTATTTTTAAGAAAGGGGAAAAAAAGTGATCCAGGTAACTATAGGCCTGTGAGTTTGACATCTGTAGTATGCAAGATCTTGAAAAAAATTTTGAAGGAGAAAGGAGTTAAGGACGTTGAGGTCAATGGTAAATGGGACAAAATACAACATGGTTTTACAAAAGGTAGATCGTGCCTTCTTTGAGAAAGTAACAGATTTTTTTAGACAAAGGAAATGCAGTAGATCTAATTTACCTAGATTTCAGTAAGGCGTTTGATACCGTGCCACATGGGGAATTATTAGTTAAATTGGAAAAGATGGGGATCAATATGAAAATTGAAAGGTGAATAAGGAATTGGTTAACAGGGAGACTACAGTGGGTCCTACTAAAAGGTGAACCGTCAGACTGGAGGGAGGTTTCCAGTGGAGTTCCTCAGGGATCAGTTTTGGGACCAATCTTATTTAATCTTTTTTTACTGACCTCGGCACAAAAAGTGGGATTGCGCTAATAAAGTTTGCAGATGATACAAAGCTGGGAGTTATTGCCAATTTAGAGAAGGACCAGGAAATCATACAGGAAGATTTGGATGACCTTGTAAACTGGAGTAATAGTAATAGGATGAAATTCAATAGTGAGAAGTGTAAGGTTATGCATTTAGGGATTAATAACAAGAATTTTAGTTATAAGCTGGGGATGCATCAATTAGAAGTAACGGAGGAGAAGGACCTCGGAGTACTGGTTGATCATAGGATGACTATGAGCCGCCAATGTGATATGGCAGTGAAAAAAGCTAATATGGTCTTGGATGCATCAGGCGAGGTATTTCCAGTAGAGATAAGGAGGTTTTAGTACCGTTATACAAGGCACTGGTGAGACCTCACCTGGAATACTGTGTGCAGTTCTGTTCTTCCATGTTTAAGAAGGATGAATTCAAACTGGAACAGGTGCAGAGAAGGGCTACTAGGATGATCCGAGGAATGGAAAAGCTGTCTTATGAAAGGAGACTCAAGGAGCTTGGCTTGTTTAGCCTAACTAAAAGAAGGTTGAGGGGAGATATGATTGCTCCATATAAATATATCAGAGGGATAAATACTGGAGAGGGAGAGGAATTATTTAAGCTCAGTACCAATGTGGACACGAGAACAAATGGATATAAACTGGTCATTGGGAAGTTTAGACTTGAAATTAGATGAAGGTTTCTAACCATCAGAGGAGTGAAGTTTTGGAATAGCCTTCCAAGGGAAGCAGTGGGGACAAAAGACCTATCTGGCTTTAAGATTAAACTTGATAAGTTTATGGAGGAGATGGTATGATGGGATAACATGATTTTGGTAATTAATTGATCTTTAAATATTCATGCTAAATAGGCCCAATGGCCTGTGATGGGATGTTAGATGGGGTGGGATCTGAGTTACTACAGAAAATTCTTTCCTGGGTATCTGGCTGATGAATCTTGTCCACATGCTAAGGGTTTAGCTGATCGCCATATTTGGGGTCGGGAAGGAATTTTCCTCCAGGGCAGATTGGAAGAGGCCCTGGAGGTTTTTCCCCTTCCTCTGTAGCATGGGCACGGGTCACTTGCTGCAGGATTCTCTGCTCCTTGAAGTCTTTAAACCATGATTTGAGGACTTCAATAGCTCAGACATAGGTGAGAGGTTTTTCGCAGGACTGGGTGGGTGAGATTCTATGGCCTGCATTGTGCAGGAGGTCGGACTAGATGATCATAATGGTCCCTTCTGACCTTAGTATCTATGAATCTGTTGAGCAGAATAAAAGAAGCCCAGATGAAGTGGACCTAATTTAATGTCAGAAGGGAAGGGAGATAGTGAGGCAGGCACACACATACACATACATTGGGGGAGCTGAAAGATATTCATAGTAGGAGAGGTAAGAGAGACTGCAAGAAATCAAAGAAAGTGGTCAGAGAATCTCAGAGATGTAGCCAAAGTAATTGCAAAATGTGCCTAGGGAAGCCTAGAAACAGCAGGAAGAGAAACTGAGGCAGCTGCCTGAGGTACTAGGGAATGGGAAACTGATTTAAGACTCAATCTTTAGGAACAGAGAGACAACTGCCAAGGAGGTGGAGAATCATACAATAGGTTGAATGGCTGACAGGTATAGTTGGAGAAGCTGAGAGTTGGAGTAAGACTATCTGAGAGACACGGATTAAGGAGTTGGGAGACCTATGCTGGGCAGCTGAAAGAGGCTGGAGAAACTGACAGTAGCAGCCTGAGGAGCAAACCGATGCATCTGGAAGAAATGAAAGACATATTTCCCCCTCCTACAACTTCACTTTGAAAATAATGTTCAGACAGAACAAAAACTCAAACAGTATCCTTCCTAATTTCACTTTTATATTTTAAAACTGTTTTAAGTAACAAAACAAGAACTTCCTTCTTTTGTTAATTAGATGGATTTATCATGTGCAAAAGTGTTCCTTATGGACACTTTGATTTCATGAGGTCTTACTTTACTTATGAGCACCCCCCGGCCTGACAGTGATCATTAATGAATGTTTTTCCTGCATCCCTCATAGTGGTTATTTTGTCTGTTCACCCTTGTGGACAGATGGAAACATAATGCAATGAACAGAAAAGCCAAGTATGTCCTTTTTTTTTTTTTTTTTTAGTTGATGACGAAGTCTTTTGTAGTTTATTGTGAACACAGAATATACTCACAACTTTTAATTAATTAATTTAATCTATTTGTATTATCTGTGTTATGACATTAGTTTGTCTATCCTGCCTGCCAAGTGTCAATATCTCTAGCCTAACTAAAATGACAGTCTGTAGATCTTTCAGCAGGGTTCTAATTTGTCTGGATGGAACCAAACATTCTTATCAGAATTCAGTAAAGGAGTATTTGTACAGAAAACATGAGAAGCTGCGAGGGACAGATCTCAAAAGGTTCAGCAGTTTGATTTGGATAAGCATCCAGAAATTCACATTGTTCTTCTGAACTTATCCAAAACACCTACCACTTCCATGGTTTCTGAATATGTACAGTTCAAAATTGAAATCTCACAAAAATCAACTGTCTCACGGGATTTCCTGTATATCCTGGTTCTGATTAAGTCAGAAATACCACAAAAATAACCATACTAGTGCTGGTCAGATTGCCAACTGGGAAAATCATAAACCCTGATCTGCTGAGTATTCCATTAGCTATCTTGTTCACCACCCTTGAGGGCACAAAACCTGTGGTTCTTACTCAGGCCCTAAGCCCTGGAATTTACTGCTGTGGTTCCCAGGTGACTGAGGATGGATGGATAGATCTGATTTATGTAGAGATGAGACCTGAGTATTAAAGTTTGGATCCAGAGTCTGAGTTTCCCCAAGTTTTGGGTATTGAGTGTGAATTGTAGTTCTGATCTAGTGTTCCAGTAGAGGTCTGTCTCTAATTTTATGATACATACTCTGTGGGTGGGTGTATAGTGTATAGCTCTCTTTTTCTCTTAATTGGCCTCATGTTAGGTGCATATTGCTCAGCAATCATCCAAACTATGCCAGTGGGTTTCTGGATGTTCTTTAATCTAAATCTACAGCATGTGTGGGTGCTTGTGGAAGATTTCAGCCGCACTGTACCAATGATTCAAATAAGGCAAAGGCCTTTTGGGTTGAATAAAAATCTATGGCCATAGCAATTATAACATAACTAAACTGTTCTAATGTTAGTGTCTCTTTAAGTCTGTATAATTAAAACTATTCAGCCATGGAAATGTTTATAAAGATTGCTTTAAAATGTGTATACAAAATATTGAGGTGTGGATGGGCAGGGTGAGAAATGGTAGCAAAAATGTGATACTAAGTTAGGGAAAACTTTCCTGTGTGTTTCACTTGACTTCCCCAGTCTCCTTCCCACTTAGTAATTGGGTGAGAGCTCTGGCAGTGGACTGAAAATAAGGGCATGAACCTGCAAACCATATGTAAGTATTGAAATCAGTGGGCCAAATCCAGAGAGGTACTGAGCACCTTCATCTTCTGTGGGCTTCAGTGAGAGGTTGAAGGTACACAGAAGGTGCTCGGAGTATCTCTGTATATGGCCCAGGTGAGTAAGGGTTGCAGGCACTGGCTGTAACACCCTGATTCAAAGCCCTTTGAAATCCAACGGAAATACTTCTATTGACTTCTTTGGTGGACTTTGGTTCAGTCCATAGGTGTATAGTATCACATTTTGTTTCATAATTGACTCCACTGAAGAATAGATTTTGAAATTTGTTTATGGTTTCTCAAACTGCTAAATACAGGAAATTTCAGAATTTGCACATAGCTTACACATCTGGGCTAGGTCATGTGAAAGATGTGTAATGCTTATGTATAACATTTATAGGAAATGATTGGTTACAAATAATTTAAAATATATTTGCAAAGTTCTGTAAACCTAAAACGTTGGAAGGATTCCCCAGTTTACAAAACGACATTCTTGTGGAATGTACTGTGTAATGTATGAGTGAGTTTTGCCTTCAGTGTTGGGTAGTGAATGAAACTGATGCACAATATGACTAGACAGACCAGAATTTTGCAACAAATGGGAGCAGTGAAAGCTATAACTTCATGGATTTGTGTTATTTTTCAAGATCTGTGACATTTATGCAATGAGCATGAAATCTGTAATAGTAATGATTAAAAGAAGAGGAGGACTTGTGGCACCTTAGAGACTTACAAATTTATTTGAGCATAAGCTTTCGTGAGCTACAGCTCACTTCATCGGATGCATTCAGTGATTAAGTACTTGTATTTGGTAGTATATAGAGCACGGATAGTCAATGGGTGGACTGAGGTCCAAATCCGGACTGCCAGACACTTTTCAGTGGACCGCAGGGGCAGAGGTGACGTGTGGGCAGGGCATGCAGGGTCACGTGCCCCCCAATTTCTCCGGACGCCTCTGGAGGGTATGCCCAGAAGCGAGGACGCAGCACTCTGCCTGGCAGCGGTTCTCTCCGAGTGTTCGTGCAGTGCAGGGAAGGAGCAGGGCGGCTGGCTGAGCTCCTGTTCTCAGTGGTAGCAGAGGACAGAACAAGGAGTAATGGTCTCAGGTTGCAGTGGGGGAGGTTTAGGTTGGATGTTAGGAAAAACTTTTTTACTAGGACCGTGGTGAAGCACTGGAATGGGTTCCCTAGGGAGGTGGTGGAATCTCGTTCCTTTGAGGTTTTTAAGGTCAGGCTTGACAAAGCCCTGGCTGGGATGATTTAGTCAGGGATCGGTCCTGCTTTGAGCACTATACTAGATGACCTCCTGAGGTCCCTTCCAACCCTGATATTCTATGATTCCTCTCCTCAAACCCCCCCCCAAATGTGGCTGCTTCATCTTCCCTGCTTCTGGAGTACCAATGCTTCTGCCTGTTTTACCAACTATGCACCAAGGTGAGTCGGGGTGGAAGAAGAGACCATGCATGGGACTCCCGCAGCAGGGAAGGTGAAGGAGCCCCATGTAGGGGGGGAGGAGGAGGAGCTCAGCCAGCTGCCCTGCTGCTTCCTCTCACCCCGTGCTGCTCACACACGCTGAGAGTGCCGCTGCCAAAGAGCTGCCGCTTTATTTCTGGACATCCAGAGAAATCGGGGGTGGGGTGGACGTGACCCCTCCCCCCAACTGTTTTCCCCACACTGAGGGCATCTGTTATCACCCCAATTTTACACTGGTATAACTTCACTTACGCTAATGGAGTTACTCCTGATCTACTCTCATATAAATGAGATCTGAACCAGATACTATACAAATGATTTGACTGAAGGTGGGGGTGTGGGGGGGAAGATTACTTGGATTACCCAAGGGCACAGAGCAAATATGAACTAGAATTTAAGTAAGAAATTTTGCTCTCCTTTCCACTAATGCAACCTCATTGACTTCAGTGTGGTTGCACTCGTGTAACTGAGAATAGAATTTGTCCATAGGAGTCCTACAGCCAATTGCATACTTGAACCACCAGACTAACGTCAACATATCTAGACAGATTCAAAACTATTTAAATAAAGTCAGTGAGAACAATACACAATCTTTGTTCGCTATTTTTTTTAAAAAATCTTTTCACTAAAATTGTTTTTACTCTGAAAAGATGAAATCCTGAATTTCCACATTTTTTACTTCACAGTGACTTCTAGCAAGTTTTTTTTTCCTAAACTATCACCCTAGCAATCTCAATGTGGCTCTGAATATTGAGCTGTGTGCTTAGTGTCTCATGCATCATTACCGTAACCTGTCTCAACAGAGATTTATCAAAGGTCTAGTAAGGTGCAACTGGGGTGTCTAGATGTGCACAACTGAAGAAAAAATTCTGCATTGGAATGCATTTAACAATTGTGTTGATAATACACAAGCCAAAACAGACATCAGTTAATTCTCCCCTGTAACACCAGCACACCTGGGTGGGTCATCAGCAGTGGGGGTTGAATATGGGACCTCTGAATCATAATACATGAGCCTTTACTGCCTGAGCTAAAAGCCTTGGCTGTAGCAGCGTCATCAATGTTTAGTTGGCCTATCCACCACTAGAGGGAGACAGAGTACCACACCGAGCGAGCATAACTTACCACTATATTTGTTCTGACTGAGCTAACAGGAGTAAAACATATTACAAAAATCCTTTCTTTTGTCAATAAAGTTGGCATATATAACTCTGAATGCACACAGAGCAGGTCTATTGAGTAAGAAGTTGCCATTTTTATATAGTATGGATGAAATCCTGGTGGCCATTAAGTCAATGGCAAAACTTACATGAATTTCAATTGAGTCAGGGTTTCACCCTAATTGTCCCAGCTATAACATCTCTGTATTGCTTGCAAGTATAAAAATAACTTCCTGTGTTGCAGTTGCAAAATTGTAAGTGCAATAATTTGCACCTGCTTTTGGACTCACTTAGGCCTTAGAACTTGAATCAAGAAACTTCCATGTGAGACTCCCAAAACAGTTTAGAAATAATAATTAAGCTTCACAACATCACTGTGTTGTAGACAGCTACTGTTCTTTTTAGAAGGGGAAAATGAAGGAACTTAAAAGTGTAGGTGACATGTTGAAAGTCTCGCAGTGATGGAGCTAGGAATAGAGCCCAGGTCTTCTAAGTCCAACTCTTATAGGCTGGTCACATCCATCCCCCTAATGTACTTAATTCAGAAGTATATTATTTTTTTATCTTTTGCCGGCGAGCTGGCTGAAATGATTGTCTCCCATGTGTAGAGGTAGCTCCACAGAACTATTTTAATCCATTTCTAAATCCATTTAATCTATTTCTAAATAGCATCTCTGATTGTATTTTTAAAACTTTGTGACACAGAGCAAAATAACTTTGCATGATCTAGTCTGAAGTAACTCCCACTAGGAATGGATGTACAATAAAACATCTATCTGAAAAGACTATTTTCCTTTTAGTTTTTCTGGACCTACCATTATTTAAATATTTTTACAATGATTTTGACTAGATATTTTCTTTGCAATATGATTTGGAAGAAATATTGTACATTGATTAATCCTAGCAAGCTCCCTTAGTTCATAGCCATTATATAAAATCTATAATTTATTGCTGCAGTGCAAAACATTTTATAGGTTCAAGTTTCCAAAAAACAAATTTATTTCATCTAATTAAATAGTGCTTGGAACTCCCATTATTCTTATGTCCTATTATACATATTGCTTTTTTACACTGTAGTGCCTTGGCATAGTTAAGCATTAAAGCAGGTATAATTTAAATGGAAACTATTTTTCTTTAGTCTCTTCATTTCAAAGTGTGTGCGACCCAAATATTGCAAGGTATATATGATTTCATCTTTCAACAAGATTCATGTTTAAACAGCTTTGCATGTGTGTTTAGAGCAGAGTATTCGAGTGGGTTGTTAATACAAATTATTGATACTTTCTACCAGAATATCATTTTATACTATTCTAATACACTAGAATAGTAGTACACAATGAGGAATAGTTGTGGTATGTTTAAAATACTGGTTCATTTGTGCTTATTCCAATGAGCTTTAAACACAAAGGACCAGATTCTGGCCCTGATAGACCTTGGGTTAGTGGGATGGGAGGTAAATTAGAGCAGCATCTGAGCTGCTGCACTCTGTCGTCTGTTTGATATAGCTGGGAGGATGGGAGGCCTTGGTCAAGCACCCTTTCTCCTAGCCATTCTGCCTGCACCATGATCTGGGAGAGTGTGAGAGCAGGAGCAAGGGAGGTTTAAGAAATGCTATGGGGTCCCTATACTGCTATAGGATTCTCCTATTCTGGGGGAATCCTCCACTGCCCTGATCCACCGAGTTTACAGGATCAGAGTTCCTGTAGCATGGCTGAGTGTTCTGGCCACAGTATTTGCAAGTGTGTACTGTTCCTATGCTCATTACAGAATAAGTAAATTATCTTTTTTTTAATATCGGAAGGCTAGCCGTGTTATTCTGAATCTGTAAAAGCGGCAAAGAGTTTTGTGGCACCTTATAGACTAACAGACGTATTGAAACATAAGCTTTCGTGGGTGAATGCATCCGACAAAAGCTTATGCTCCAATATGTCTGTTAGTCTATAAGGTGCCACAGGACTCTTTGATTCTTTTTTTTATAGGAAATCTATTGTATTTCCAGTGATTTAATGCAATTATTCTAATAAATTGGGTGACACAGTGTTGGAACTGTCAGAGCAGAAATTCAGTATTTTAAGTAGAAGCCACAATTGCTCTAATGTCAGGGAAAACTAGTTTAAGTGGGGTCTTTATTCCTGCACTGTAATCCCTACAGTGGTCACATGTAGGCATCCACATGAGCCAAGGAGTTAATGCACATTATTATTTAACTTCTGTCATTTAATACGTACAGGCAGCAAAATGGGGTGATCATAGCTATGAAATGCATCACCACAAGTTTTGACAGATTAAGTGTGCATATTATAACTGGTATCTCCAATGGATCATGACAGATTGCTGTGTTTTGCAAGCAATTGTTTAATGATATGATTTACAGTTCAGAGGGGATCAGAAGGAAAGACAAAGGGTTGCTTTGGAGCATGCCACTGCAAGTCAGGAAGGCAGTGTAAATGTTGGCTCTTACCAAACCACATCATCATGGGCATTTGCAAAACAGTCAGCATCAATCAGTTAACAAACCATTGTTTCTGGTACACTGAACACCAATAAATGAGACACCTTAGAACTTGCTTCTGTATCCATAGAGAAAGCATAGGTATGTTTGTGTTCTGTAGCTCAGTGTCCCTGAAACTCTGTACCCTGTCGATTTGCTGACCTTTTAATCAACACACAAAGAAAGCCAAAGAGTAATGCTGAAAATCATGTAACTTTTTCAAGATACTAGAATGTGATAGAAACACTATTCTGGGTGATACAGAAAAGCTTTATTTTCCAAAGGTGGTTTGATATAATTAGGTTTAAAAAAAAAACAAAAAAAACAAAACCCAAACAAACAAACAAAAAACCACAGCAAGTGTATTCAATACAACCTATGGAAGTATATAGTAAAAAAGGCTTTTCAGAAACCATTTGAAAAAATTCATTGTTCCCCTTCTGCAAAAACGGTTGTACAGAGGATATGATGATAAATTTTATTACTTATTAGCATTAGTGAAAAAGTGCATTTTAATGACATGGGCTGATAATGCATAGCCAAGCTATAAACCGCCTTTCTTAGAGAATATTGGCAATGAACTAGGTGACTTTCTATCACTTTCAGAAATGAGATGTCCTAGAAACAAAATGTTTTTTCAAGGACTGGATTCTTCAGGTAGTAGGTCTATGCCTTTCCTTATAGTTACTGTGTTCTGCTAGATGCCATTGTGACATCCACCAAAGTACCATCTGGACTGTGGAATTGTTGTGCACCCTTAACTCTCTAGCTCAGGCTCCCTCTCACCCTGCTCTGCTAGTGAAAAGCAGTCTTTCCAGACTTTGCTCCCACACAGCCATTAGCATGTGAAGACACACCCAACAAACTTACATGAATGCTCTCCTAGTCACTCATGAATTGTATACAGGAAGACACCTGCAAATCCCTCCTGCCCCAGTCTGAAATGTGGGTCTTACACAGCTCCAGACCCTCTTGAACAATGCAAGCTCATGAACTAATTCACCATTCCATCAGTGGATAATGGATATGCACCAGCCTTTGTTAACCTGAGTAGAGATTTCCCAAACACTTCAATTAACCATACTGTTTTAGATAAAACATTAAAACAAGTTTAACTATAAAAAGAGTCTAAGTGTCTGTAAGTGGTTTAGGCGTAAGAGTCAGAATTGGTGACAAAAGAAATAAAAGATAAAATCACAAGCTAATTCCTAAACTTTTCCATGCTAAATAAGATTTGAAAGCACAAGGATTTCCCTCACCTAAAACTTTCAGCTGTTCATGCTAACTGGAAAGCCTTTCACTTAGGACCATCCCCCTCCCGCACAGTTCATTGTTGGTCTTTGTCTTCCAAGAGATCTCCTCTGTTGTGAAAAGAGGGGGAAGTAGAGGCCAAGTGATGTCACTGTTTCTTATTTTATACTCTCCTCCTCACATCCAGGAATATCACCCTCTCCCCCCCGCTGGAGCACGGACAATGAGTGTGTGGTGTATGTGAGACTTGAAATGTCTCTAAGGTGAATTGTAAGTTTCTTGCTCGCACCTTTTGTGTACGTGAGGCTTGAGTTGTCTCTGGGGATGACATACAAGTAGTTTGTTTATAGCTCTTTTGTTATTTCTAAAGAGAGAGTCTGTGGGCATTCTCCAGACTTCCAACATGTTTCAGTAACAACCATAGCAAAATTTCATAACTTCAAATACAATGATGATACACACAGTTAAAAAGGACAGTGATGCTCAACGGATTATGACTTTTCCACTTATACCTCACAAGGCATACTTTGCACAAAACATATCATAACCATACACAAGTGATGAATATGAGGGTCACAGGGTGTTATTTTGAGGTACAGTGTGTCACAGGTGGATGCAACCTGTTGCTATCCTGGGAAAAGAAGAGAAATGTAACTGCTGCTATCTTAAATAAATCGGGTTTTGGTTTCATTTTATTTACACATAGGCATATCTCTTTAACACTTCAGCTTTCTCCTGGCTTATCTATTTTAAAATGATGCCTCCTGGGGGGGAGGTAGTCCATGCCCAAACTTGTAAATGTCAATCTAATAAACTAAACATCAATGGCAGGGTTTGCTCCTCCAGGGTTCACATATGGAGCAGCCCTTCTGCATGTAAAGACATTCCCCTTCCTTCACTAGGGGAGTGTCTGGTGTTCCCTTACCACCATATTCTTCATATGTCCAAAACATTTTGATACATACTTGGAAGGATTCAATCACACAAACCTACACTGCTAAGTGGAAAAGATTTACAACATGGTGCATACAACATCAATTGCATCCTGTTAATGCACAGATCCCTACAAATCTGGACAATATGCTCTCTAACAATCTCAGGACTCTCAAATAGACCTGGATAGGTACACCAGGCAATGATCAGTGTACCTCACTATCCTGTCAAAGTCTGCATGGTCTTTTCCCACCACACAATGGCGAAATTCCCCAGAAGCCTTACTAGGGTTTTTCTGAAAGTGAAAGAACACCCACCCCCCTGGGACCATAATTTGTTCTTGCAGGTCTAATGGGTTCCCCTTTTGAACCCTTAGCAATCTTTTCTATTACACTTATCTATGAAAACTACTTTTTGGTAGCAATCATATTAGTTAAAAGAACTGAGGAGATACGGGCACTCACGGCAGGTTTTCCATGCAAATAAGGTGTTTCTTTGGCTCCACCCCAAGTTCCTACCGAAGATAATTTCAGACTTCCATTTATATCAAATGGTCCATGTGCTAGCATTTTTTTCCTAATCACATACTAATCAGAGAGAGTTTAAGACGCACCTGCTAGATTTTTACAAGGCTTTAACCTTTTTATTTGCAAAGAACCAGACCTTTCAGGGCTACTCTGAAACTGTTTATGGCATTTTCTGTGAGAATGAATCAGCCTAGATATTATCTAAGTGGATGTTGGGGTGTATTAAAGTTTTTTATAAGATAGCTAGTGTAGATCTCCCCCCGGCTAATATTTGAGTGCACAGCGCTCTACTAGGGCCCAGGCAGTCTCTGCATTCCCATTTCAGACATCGGTAAGGCAGCCAGTTGAGGTTCAGGCCATACTTTTACCAAGAAATATTTCATAATAGATGCATCAAGGGCTGATGCTGCTTTTAACACAGCTGAACTACAGTCTTTAATTAGACTCAGAGTACCTGCCTCGTCACATCACTGCTTTGGGGGTCATCAAGAGTGGCGTATATATGGACCAGGACTTAGCGAAGAGAGAACAGAAGCTGGGAATGAGCGACAGGGGAGTGGATCACTTGATGATTACCTGTTCTGTTCATTCCCTCTGGGGCACCTGGCACTGGCCACTGTCGGAAGACAGGATACGGGGCTAGATGGACCTTTGGTCTGACCCAGTAGGGCCATTTTTATGTTCTTAACAGTTACTTACCTTTACAGTAGCTGGAGTTCTTCAAGGTGTATTGTCCATATATATTCCAGAGCCCACCTTCCTTGCCTGCTACTGCGGATCCTGTTACTCAGGATTCTATGGAAATGTGAAAGAACTGAGTGGCATTTAGGCCTACTCTATCCTTTATGCCCTGTGTAAGGGAACATAAATGTCCTCAGGGCATATGTGTGGCTCTAACATATACTACTGGCCACTCCAATCTCAAGTGCCTGGGGCACATGTGCACAGAATGGAATGTATATGGATAAGACTTCTTGAAGAACTATAGTTCCTGTAAAGGTGACTAACTTTTTCTGGTAGAAGAGTGCCTTTTTCCTGTGTAACTTATACCACTTTAAAGGCAAGATAAGCTAAACTGGGAAAAGGCACTTTTTAACCCCAATAAGTCTGTGCACACAAGGAGTTATACCATCATAATTATATCAGTATAATTATACTGATATAGTTCTGCTGGTAAATTTTCCTATGTAGACAAGCTAAGAAGTTAATGCAACCTAAGACTGAGCTATATTTTCCACAGCCTCCTCCTACACTGGGGAACCACATTGAAGAAGGATTCCTGTGCCATGGAAACTGTGTTGCCAAAGTGGGGGTCGGGGGAGGTAGGCCTTTGAACCAAGGCAGAGACACAGAGCTGTAGAGGAACCTCTGAGATCCATGGGAATTGAAGCCAAACCAGTTTCCATTCCATGGGGAGGCAAACCCAGCTCCACTGATGGAATGATCTGGGATAAGTATCTGGAAACCTACTGGAATTTTTCTTGACAAGGGACACCCTCCCATGGTGTTTCTTCTATGGAAGGGCAGTATTCTCCCCAAAGTGACCAATCTCATGTCAAAGAACCTCCCTTTTGTGGAAGTCTTCATAAAAAAGTGGGGGCGGGGGGGAAGGAGGGAGGAATGTTAATGCCAAGTGCCTTTAGGATTTATTAATGATGCACAAAGAAGTATTGGGGACAGATCCCATAAGTGGTTGAGAGCTCCTTCTTGCTTCAGTAGAAGTTGTGGACACCTAGGGCCTTGCAGTAACTCCAGTTACTAGGCCTTGTAGGCAGCACTCAATGTCTCACAAAACCATACCTTTCATCTCTAGCAGTTGACAGGGGTCTCTTGCAGGACCTGGTTATCATTACATAGGAATTCCATAGATCAATATTAGAGATATTGTAGATGCACCTTAACCTACTGGAGTACTAGCCTGAAATTGATAGAGTGATCTTTTCTGACCCAGACAAGGCATTTGAAGCAAACTCTGCTCTGGGTTGAAGTGTGCAGGCAAAGAAATTGATACTTGGGAACTTTGATGGGGAGATCTGTTATAGTAGGACTGAACAAAGTTAATGGAAATTTGAGCCCCAGAGCCACCAGAAAATTAAAGATTGGAGGAGAGAACAGAGTGTGTGCACTGAAAACTAAATCACAGAGCAAAGCTTTGAAAAGTGCCATTTCACACTTGGAAATTTAATACAGAAAGTTGAAGTGACCAAATAAGGAGTTTTGACATGAATGAAAATATTTTCAGTCTGTTTTGACCTGTGGGAAAAACTGCCTTTGACCACATCAGAAAATTGAAAAAACTATAAAAGTGTTTTAAATGATTTTTTTCATCCTAATAAACCTGTAACAAAGCTAATGACCATGATATTACTCTGGCTTTACCAACATGACCCACATTTTCCACACAGTATGCTTTCCTCCCCCAGTCTGCTTCTCTTCCTGAAAATGCTACAAGCTTGGTGCTCCTTACATGGCTATTGAAGCATTTAAAACATATTGTGTTAAAATTAATTGAGTACATAAAATCAAAAAGAGTTGATAAAAGTGTTAAAGATTTATGAAAGCTAGTGGATGATCAAAGCACACAAAAGCTTAGAATCCCCAAACCCCGCTTTCTATCTTATCTTGCATATGAGCCCCCTTTGATCTTCTTCCCCTCAACCTTTTACATGGTTTTTATGTGCTCTTGAAATTGTTTTGCTAATATAGTAGCATAATGAGGGTACCATTGAAAATTCAGCCTGAGAAGAAAAGTGTAGGGTCTGATCCTGCAAAGATTTATGTATGTGCTTAATTTTATGTATATAAATTTAAGTTTTTTGGGACTACTCACGTGTGTCTTGTTAAGCATGTGTTAAGTCTTGGTAGGATCAGAGCATTACACTTCTTCTGTAATAAGAACTTGGTTTGTTATCTGTGCCACTCCATATATATTCTATGATTCTTTGTTTGACATGTAGTACTTTTACGATTAACTAAAAAGTTGAAGGTAAAATAAAAAATACAGTCAGTGTAAAAAAGCAAATTATCCAATCCATGAAAGTAGCATGTAGATTTATGACATTTTTCATTAAGCTGATTTAAAAAATGGATGGGAATTCACTTGATAGTAAAATACTGTAAATGAATGTAGTGATTTTATAACTACCTGTTGATTAAAAAGTGGAACTGAAACTTATTTGTGCTGATTTGTATATAACAAAATAAGGGATGTAATAAAGTAAAATAACTAGCAATTATTGTTGTAACTGTTTTAGCTTATGTACATAATTATATAAGAAGTGTAAAAGATAATGAAAAATATGCATCAAAATAGTATGAATGATCCTATTAATCTTTTAAACTCACATAGCAGTTTATGCATCTTACCGTAGGGTGGGTCAGTGCTAACATTAACCCCTTATGGAACATGTAGGCTGAGGCTAAGATAGTGCCAACTGGTGTCTCTGCAGACTTGCAAGTTTATGTCTCTATTTGCCTGAAATTTCTTTCCACTTGGAGTGTTAGTGACTATTAAGGCTAAGGTTGCATAAATTTCCATTCTATGCCTGTCTTCACTTGTACGTGTGATGTAGATGCTTTCACCTTTGGGCAGAGATCATCGTGAAAAGTGAATCTTTATTTGAAAGTTTGAGTAAAGATGATTCAGATGTTTTTGATCATGAGGAGAATGGCCAAAAAGACTTTTCCAACTACGAAAAATAAATCTAACAATTATTACTGTATGACCTTTTATTGAACAGACTTGTAGCACAAATGACCACAAGTTGGTAGTTTTGAAATTTGTAATAGAACTGGCCCTCATTGGTTGGAGAGTAGTGCTTTTCCTTCTTCTGCAGGAAACTGGGTTTGATCTCTTCCATTTATGAGCCTTGAAATATCACACATGCAACATATGGAGTGCAGACTGTTTTCACTAAGGTTGTAGAGTACACATCTAAGGAAGGCAGCAGTGCACTTCCATGCAAAGTTAGCTGGCTGCATACTGAAATCATCTCTCAATATAGTGATGTGACTTGATGGGGACATCTGTGGCTGGGGAAAATTTGGCTGGACTTCATAAGGACACCCATGAGGGTGAAGACTACAGAACAGCAGAGACTTTTTCCTTAGCCACTGCAGAACCTGTACAGTGAACAGAGGTGGACAAAGGGCTCCTGCAATCACCTGTGGAGCAGTTAAGGAGCCTCGGAGAGGGGCTTCCTCCTGAACACTTCAGAAGATCTGCAGTAGTTATACTAGGGAAGGCTGACAGGGAATGCATGCACAGATAATTTAAGCATGGATTACATTCCTTTATATCTGATTGGAACTAAACTATTGCCTTAGATCTTCTAACATAAGAAGGGCTCAAAACACATTCCCTGAGAGCGTTGCTGGGTACCTAAGAGAGAGCACTGGCAAAGCCTTTTGATGCACCTTAGAAACTCAGCAGCTGGGAAATGTCCCTGGAAGTTTTATATTGAGAAGAAGATTTTAATTAATTGCACAATTACACTATTGTCATGAAACAGCTGAACAGTCCTCTTGAGTCCTTACCGGGTTTCCAAAGAATTGATATCACACAAAAGCAGTTCTGTTAAATTCCTTAGGATATGCAACAATAATAGAATATTTAGATTTCACATTAAAGCACACAGGAGATTCCTGAACTGCAACTTTAACTCCACTCCCTTCTGTATGCATTACAACAATGTAATCTTTAATTATGTGGCCACAAGCTACTTAATAAAAAATATATCATACAGGTTTTTTGCTTCAACCATAGATATACATGTAGCATCTTGTATAGAACCCTATGTATAATGTGATTACACAGCCATGTAAATTGCTATATAATTGTAGTTCTTTTGAATTTGCCATGTAATGCTCCAGAGCCTAAGCTTTCTTTGCAAAAGTAATTAAGCCTCTAGACCTTATGGTTACAAAGACAACCTTTAGAATGTCAAATTAATGTGAGCAGATGCAATGATGTCTTTCTTCATCTGCAGCCAGCTTGAAACAGTAGCTCAGAGAGAAATATACTATGAACTGACTCATTTACATCAATAAGTTGTTGATTCTGAAACCTAATGAGGATAATGTAACAGTTAATATTGTTAACTACTTCACTGCTGATAATTTTAGCAGCAAGTTAATGTACTCTCTGTCACTCCTGGGTGTCAGGAGATTGAATTAGAGAGGTTACAGAGGGGTAGCTAGTGTGGGAAATGCTGTTATGGTTTGCTAGTGTGGGAAATGAAGAATTTCATTCCCTTGCTGCCAAATTTAAAGTAACCTCTACTATTGCAGAATGTGGAAGGAAAAAGAAGGAGCATCCCTTCCCCATTGCACAATACCCTCAAATGTCTCCATGTTGAAAAAAGAACAAAATGACTCTAATGCCTTCCCTGGTATAGAAGGCCCCAACTGTCACTTGTCAGACTGCTCACTTCTCATCAGCAGTTTCTATCACACAATGATACCTTTTCTTTCCTTTCGTTTTTGAAGAATTTTTTTTTTGTCCCTGATCCTCTGGTCCAGCTGAACTCGGCTGCCACTAATAAAGAAAATGTGTAATTCACAGATGTGGACAAAATTAGTAAAGATACATTTTCTCCCCTTTAAGGTATGTATCATATAAAAGTCAAGAAAGATATGATCAGAATTATAATGGAATTAGAGTACATTTCCTATAAAAGAATATGTCCAGATGTTATATATGTATTTAAAATTGTAGGAAAACAGTATGACCTTACTATATCACTATGTGAGAAATATGACATGGTCATAGAATAAAAGAATGAATCATAATGTATGCACACAAAGGAGCAGAGTTAAGGTTGCACTTGCAGTCTGCACTAGGCTTTTCCTGAATTTTGAATTGTAACAGAACAAGCATAATGTGCTATTAACACAGTGTTTTATTTATTTATTTATTTATTTTATTAAGAAGTTTTATAGGAACACTGAAGAAAGGAAAGCTTCTGTCTGACATTACTGCTTTGGAATCCCAGCAGGGACTCATGAGGACTGTTCATCTGTTCCATGACAATACTTTAATCTTGCAATTAATTAAAATCCTTTTCCCAGTATACAACGCTTCCTTCATATGCCTGACGGGGCATGCATGGAAGAAAACAAGAGTTGGCAAAGAATCTTACAAATCTGTGACCAAATGTAATACAATGCAACCGCTCTGAGCTTTAAACAGGAAACCTGAAGCTTTCAGACACTGTGGTCTTTAGGTAAATTGGTAACAGTACCCAAGAACAAAATTTTAAGTCTGATTTCTCATTCTCACAATTTAGAGTATCAGTTGCATAAGACTTTAAGTGCCTGATTCAAAGACCATTGAAGAAAATGGAAAGACTTCCATTGACTTCAGTGGACTTTACATCAGGCTCTATGTGTTAAAGACTCATTAAGTTATGCATAATAATCTCTTCAGTGCAAAAATCTTAATGCACCCAGTTCAGCTGAGGTAACTCTCTACACATTCAGGGACCCAGTAGAAAAAGCAGAAATTTCCCTTCCCTGCAGAGAAAACAATTTTCTAGTAGAGAGGCTTTTAAATAGTATTTTCTGGTTTTAATTTATTTTAATCAATAAGGGTTTTCTTTCTCTCCTGCTGTATTTATAAGGGCCTTTTCAATGGGCATAAGAGCAAGATGACCCAAGAATGCAAGGACTTACTTCTCTTCCTTTCTGTGCACACTGCTATCTGCTGCCTCTTTAGTTTCAAAAAGAATGAGGAGTACTTGTGGCACCTTAGAGACTAACAAATTTATTTGAGCATAAGCTTTCGTGGGCTAAAACCCACTTCATTGGATGCATGCAGTGGAGAATACAGTAGGAAGATACATACACACACACACACACAGAGAACATGAAAAAATGGGTGTTGCCATACCCACTATAATGAGAGTGATCAGTTAGGGTGAGCTGTTATTAGCAGGAGAAAAAAACCTTTTGTAGTGATAATCAGGATGGCCCATTTCCAACAGCTGATAAGAAGGTGTGAGTAACAGTAGGGGAAAAATAAGCATGGGTAAATAGTTTTACTTTGTGTAATGACCCATCCCATAACTGGGAATTGGTCCTGCTTCGAGCAGGGGGTTGGACTAGATGACCTTCTGGGGTCCCTTCCAACCCTGATATTCTATGATTCTATGATCCACCCCACTCTTTATTCAAGCCCAATTTAATGGTGTCCAGTTTGAAAATTAATTCCAATTCAGCAGTTTCTCATTTGAGTCTGTTTTTTGAAGTTTTTTTGTTGTAGTATTGCGACTTTTAGGTCTGTAATCAAGTGACCAGGGAGATTGAAGTGTTCTCCAACTGGTTTTTGAGTGTTATAATTCTTGATGTCTGATTTGTGTCCATTTATTCTTTTACATGGAGACTGTCTGGTTTGGCCAATGTACATGGCAGAGGGGCATTGCTGGCACATGATGGCATATATCACATTGGTGGATGTGCTGTTGAACGAGCCTCTGATAGTGTGGCTGATGTGATTAGGTCCTATGATAGTGTCCTCTGAATAGATATGTGGACAGAGTTGGAAATGGGCTTTGTTGCAAGGACAGGTTCCTGGGTTAGTGGTTCTGTTGTGTGGTATGTGGTTGCTGGTGAGTATTTGCTTCAGGTTGGGGGGCTGTCTGTAAGCAAGGACTGGCCAGTTTTAGTTTTGCTGCTGCTGCTGGAGATAAATACTCTCTTCCAGAGCCTGAGGGACAGTGTGCAGATGAGCTCCCCAGAGCCAGTGGAGCAACTGACTACAAAAGAGTGACACTGACTCTACAAAAAGAGTTGTCCAAGGCACAGAATGAAAAAACAGAGACAAATCTATTTCCTGTAGTCAACCTGCTGTAGTAATGTCAGGAGTTCCTTGTAACAGTGGTAGATATAACATTTTCAGATGGAGATATAGTTTTCAAGCTCTTATTTCCACAAACTGACACCAATGCACTCATTTTTAAATAAACAAAATAATTATTGTTTAGCTGACTTGTTTTCAGTCAGACTGATTTTAGGAATATTTTAGTTTGGTTGGTTGGCTTTTATTAGGGCTGTCAAGCGATTACAAAAATTAATTGTGATTAATTGTGCTGTTAACGATAGAATACCATTTATTTAAATATTTTTGGATATTTTATATATTTTAAAATATATTGATTTCAATTACAACACTGAATACGAAGTGTACAGTGCTCACTTAATATTTATTTTTGATTAAAAATATTTGCACTGTAAAAAAAAAAAAAGAAATAGCATTTTTCAATTCACCGAATACGAGTACTGCAGTGCAATCTTTCTCATGAAAGTTGAACTTACAAATGTAGAATTATGTACAAAAAAAACCTGCATTCAAAAATAAAACAATGTGAAACTTTAGAGTCTTCAAGTCCACTCAGTCCTACTTCTTGTTCAGCCAATTGCTGAAACAACCCAAGTCTTTTTACATTTGGAGGAGATAATGCTACCCGCTTCTTGTTTACAGTGTCACCTAAAAGTGAGAACAGGCATTTGCATGGCACAGTTGTAGCCGGCGTCACAAGATATTTACGTGCTAGATGCGCTAAAAATTCATATGTCCCTTGATGCCTCAAACAACATTCCAGAGGACATGCATCCATGCTGATGATGGGTTCTCCTCAGTAACAATCCAAAGCAGTGTGGACTGACTCATGGTCATTTTCCTGGGTCAGATGCCACCAGCAGAAGGTTGATTTTCTTTTTTGGTTGTTTGGGTTCTGTAATTTCTGCATCAGAGTGTTACTTTTTTAAGACTTCTGAAAGCATGCTCCAAACCTCATCCCTTTCAGATTTTGGAAGGCACTTCAGATTCTTAAACCTTGGGTTGAGTGCTGTAGCTATCTTTAGAAATCTGATATTGGAACCTTCTTTGTATTTTGTCAGATCTGCAGTGAAAGTGTTCTTAAATCAAACAATGTGCTGGGTCATCATCCGAGACTACCATAACACAAAATATATGGTGGAATGTGGGTAAAACCATGGAGCAGGAGACATACAATTCTCCTACAAGGATTTCAGTCACAAATTTAATTAACACTTTTTTTTTTTAACAAGCATTATCAGCATGGAAGCATATCCTCTGAAATGGTGGTTGAAGCATGAAAGGACATACAAACGTTTAGCATATTTGGAACGTAAATACCTTGCAATGCCAGCTACAAAAGTGCCATGTGAATGCCTGTTCTCACTTTCAGGTGACATTGTAAATACGAAGTGGGCAGCGTTATGTCCCATAAGTGTAAACAAATTGGTTTCTCTTAACAATTGGATGAACAAGAAGTAGGACTAAGTGGACTTGCAGGCTGTACGGTTTTACATTGTTTTGTTATGGAGTGTAGTTATGTAACAAAAAAATCTACATTTGTAAGTGACACTTTCACAATAAAGCAATTGCACTACTGTACTAGTATGAGGTGAATTGAAAAATACTATTTCTTTTGTCATTTTTACAGTGCAAATATTTGTAATCAAAAGTAATATAAAGTGAGCACGGTACACTTTGTATTCTGTGTTGTAATTGAAATCAATATTTTTGAAAATGTAGAAAAAATCCAAAATATTAGAATAGAATACCAATTGACAATAGAATACCAATTGAAATTTATTAAACAGTAGATTTAAAACCGCAATTAATTACGATTAATTTTTTTTAGTTAATTGCGTGAGTTAACTGTGATTAATCGACACCCCTAGTTTTTACATATCACTAATACAGAGATGGAAATAGTTTGACAAGCAGCAACAATCCTACTTATGTACCAAGATTGGGTTTGAACTTTCCGAAAGGTCAGGAGTGTTTGGGTCTCTTTGGTATGGACCCATCTTAGTTATATACAATGCAGAAATGAGGCTTTATAAGCAATTCAGCACAGTCCAATGGATTTCCCCAACTTGGGAGACAGAAGACTGGAACTCTATTTCTGACAATGCAATTGACTTCCTGTGTGACCTTGGCCAAGTGAATTAACCCCTGTCTGCTTCAGTTTCCCCATCTGCATGGTCTGAATAATTATGCTTGCTCACCTTTGTAAATCACTTTGAAATCTATGGCTTTAAAGCATTCTGTAATGCTTAGTATATGTCACGTACATTTTATGTAAGAAACATACACTTGAAAGGTGCATGAGTGAGGCCCAGATTTTGTCATGGATAGTTTTAGTAAAAATCATGGACAGGTCATGGGCAATAAACAAAAATTCAGTGAAGCCCATGACTTGTCTGTGATTTTTACTAAAAATATCCCTGACAAAATGGGGAGGGAGGAGGGTCCAGCACAGTGGCTGGGCTGTTGCACGGTCCAATCCCCGCCCTGGCAGCAGAGCAGATGCGGGGAGCTCCCGCTGGCCCCATGGGCTGGACTGCTGAGGTGGGGCTCCTGTCACCTGCCACAGCTGGACTGCCACGGGGGCCCCCCTGCCATGGCTGGGCTGCTGCGGGGCCCCTTTTCCTTCCTGCACTGCCTGCCATATCTGGGCTGCCGTGGGGCCCCCTGCCCTTCTCCTGCTGCAACCAAGGAGCTCTGGAGTCCCCCGGCTGCCCAGCGGCTAGAAGCTTCTGGGGCCTCTGCCTGCAGCAGCTGATAGCTGCAGGGTTGCCTGCTGACAGCAGTCCAGCCCTGGGGCAGCAAATGTCACGGAGGTCTCTGGAAGTCATGGAATCCATGGACTTTCGTGACCTCTGTGACATAATCGTAGTCCTACGCATAAAACATGCTTGAAGGACTAAAATGAGAGATGAAAAGAAGAGAAGCAAAAAAGAAGGGAAGTACAGAAAAGAGAAATGAGCAGAAGTAGTAAGATTGCTAGTCCATCCATTGGTAAATAAGCTGTTCTATGTCTGAACCAGAATTACTTAGTACAGTACTGAAGTCTGACTGGCTGACATACCTTATTAGATGGTTACCTTACATTTTTTTTAGGTTATCTTTGACCCATATAACAACTCCATGCTGTGCAGTCTGCTAGACGAAACTTCACTGTGCACTGTTTTCTTCTGATACTCTGATATGTCTTCCTCCAATGAATCAGCTCCTGCAGCTATCAACCTGTCCCTCTCATCTCTCTCTGCAGTACAGTAAAGGCTCCATCTCAGATACTTAGAATTTCATAGACTGAAAAATATGTACAGTACAATCTGCCACACCAGAGAAATATAAATATCATGATGTTCAATATTATGTTACATTTAACATTCTATATTTAATAAAATATATTTTATATGTTATATTTTGCTGTATTATAATTATACAGCACTGTTTATCATATAGTCTATATATTGGACCCTATAGATGTCCAAGTACTCAATAAAGCTAAGTAAGCATTATTATCTCCATTGTACTCATGGGAGACTGACAAAGGTTAAGTGATTTGCCCAAGGTTACACAAGTCAGTGGCAGAGTGAGGAATAGAGCCCATCTCTTCTGAGTCCCAATTTGATGCCCTATGCACTAGACCTCTCTCTTCCTTATATCAGTCAAGTTTTTATAGTGCCAATCATCATAGCACCTAAGAGTTTCCCAGTGAAGGGGAACATAGTTAACGTGCATGATGTGGTCTCTGGAGGGCTTCATGAAAGTTTTGTTGTTGTGCCCTCTATGGTTAAAGGAGACTCTGCTAAAGAAATGTATGTGTTGAAATCATTATGCTGGTTATGGTGGAAAACCTTTGTCAAAGAGGAGGGTCTTGCAGCATGCCCTGAAGGGTTGTCAGTCTCTAGGTTAGTACCATTTTCCTCTGAGAGCTCATTCTGTGACATACATTCAAACCCCAGTATCAGTGGAATACTTTTTTTTTTTTTTAATCATCATAAGTGCAGGTCTGTGGGCAAATATTTTTTCTTTGGGCTCATTAGCTCAGAGTTATTATTTATCTCAATTTCAGCAAATGTAAGTACAGGAACAGTACAAAAAGCCTATTTTAAAAGTATATTTACTGATAAATTCTGGAATGCTGTATTGTAAACATATGTGCTTTCTACAAGGATATAAAATAACCAAGTTTTGCAATATAAAGGCATGTTAATGAGAGAGATTTACTCGGTACATTATTCTCTTTTTCCCAACCAAAAAAAGCTTGACTTTCTGTTGCTCATTATCATCTGTTTGAGAACTTAATTCCGTTACATAAGTCTCATTTTCCTATAAGCAGCCCAGAAGGTTTGCACAATGCAGTTTTCTCCAGTAATCTGTTCAAGATGCTTAGAGTCATCTTTGGTATTTTCTTGCTGCACAAATGGACACTGCTATGATGTAGGTTTGATGGAGGGTGATTAAGTCGTAGGGTTTGTCTACATGACAGAGCAGTGTGTGCTAGATGGGTGTGAATGATAAAGTGCACCCACTTGTTTCTTACTAACTGGCCTGTGAAGAGCCTTTTGGCGTGCACTCAGTGTTCCTTACTGCTTGTCAACATGGTGCTGTTTAACACCGGGTAGATGATCTAATACTAGGTTTAAGATGCCCAATCCCTCAAAAGGAAAGCTACCCTTGGGAATCGTTGTTGTTTATTATTTGTACTATGGTAATGCCCAGAAAGCCCAATTAGGATCAAAGCCTCATTACACTAGACATTACACAAACATATAGGAGAGACACGGTGTTGAGCCATGGCCCTAACACAAAAATCTTACAGTGTTGTGTCTGGATGCTGCACCTGGCACTGACCTCTATGCCCATATGGATTCAGATGAAGAATCAGGACCTAATTTAAGACAAGATGCAAAAATGTATATAACAAAGTAAACAATAGGAGGGAATGGGGAAAGGAAAGATGTGAGTATCAATAATAGGAACATGAGGTTTTACAGAGTACCCATTGCACAATTTGATGGTTACAAAAGTATGCTAGCAGTTTGCTTTTGACTTCTTTACCAAGTCTGCATCAGATACTCATGACTGAAATGGAACAGGTCATTCATATTCTTCCTGCATGAGTTTTTGGTTAAGCAGTACCATTTTGGCTCCCTGTTTATTAACTTGGCTCCACCTCACTTCTCCTTTTCCATTGACCCTTTGCTAGCATTTATCTGTTTGAGTGTTATCAGTGTGGGAAGGGTATTATGTTTTCATAGTATTTTCATATATATATTGCCCTGTATGCTGTGGTTTGAGCTGGGATACTTTCTCAATAACCCTTCATGATTTTAAAGTGGCTTATCCAGACAACAAAGTGAATTGAGGCAGAGACAAAAACAGAGCCCATTGGTACTTACTAAGTCACGCTATTTGAGGGTTTTTTCCTTCAAAGAAAAGCAGAAAAAGAAAATTATATAAATTAACATTAAAAAATGAAGTTCATGGGCAATATAAAGCTATATTGAAACAGTGCCTGTCATATATATAAATGTAACTGAGAAATGGCAGAGCATTCAGTGCTGAGGCTGAAGTTGAGTTCTGAATACACCCCATCATGCCCAGGTATTTTGCTAATAGTCATTTATTTGGGTCCTCAGAAACTGGGGTTGTCTTACATACAGTTCTGTGGGTCATGTTCTATCACTGATCTACTGCACTCAGATCTTCCTTTTGAAACCAAAGGTACATTCTGTGTAAAAACTGATAACAGGATATATTCCAATATGAGCAGCAGAAACCAAGGCAGAAAAACGATGGGATTTCACTCATACCTCTGAATTTCCTGGCTTCATTCGTTTTGCAGAAAGCCCTTAAAATAATTGTAACTCTTTGTGTTGGAAAGCTTACTCCATTTACACGAAGTTCTGTTTGGAAATGTGTAGTCTAGAAATCCATAAACTGCAAGTATTCACTTGTGGGCCATTAGGATATTATTTGCTCTTCTTCACATATGTCATAAATGGGTATATGGTTTGATAGCTCTAAGTGACAGAAAAATATTTTTGTAGGATAGGGTACAGCCATCTCATTGTAATTAAACCAGTCTGAAATAAGGCCAGAGACTCATCAGTGTATTTATGCCATGTGTTCTGCACTCTCCTTTCAAGTTACTTTATTAATATTGGGATGTCTTTAATTATGCAGAACTACAAATGCATTATTGATATTTTATAAACATTAACTACTGGTGTATCTAATGAAGCAGGAAGAAAACATGCTTTCTTGTTATTTCTCAAGACTCACAAAATGCTAAGAATTTTAGATACTATTATAACATTGTATAAAGTACAGGGGATTGGAGGCTTAGGACCAACTGGCTTGGCGGTATATATCCAGCGATTTCACAGGTTGATTTAATTCCCAGTGTTGGATTTCACAGATTTTCACCCTTAAGACTTGTGCTTGGTGCCATGGTATCACCCATAAGAACTCCAGATTATTATTTATTTATTTGTATTGCAGTAACACCTGGAAACACCAACCTGGATCAGAAGTCCATTATGCTGGGTGCAGGATAAACACTCAGTGATGGAAGAACTAGCTATCACATTTCAAGGTCATTAATGACTCTCACAGACTAACTCACAGTTAGGATGTGCAAATATACTTTGTCTGATTTCAAACAGCATGGGCTCAAAAGTCCCACCTGAATGTTACTGGATTCACATTCTGCTTTGGAGAGACTTGAAGGGGTAAGAGAATGAGAAGAGAGGTGGCAAAAAGCAAAAAAAAAAACAAAAACAACCTAATCCACATCACCTCTCAAAATCAACATACACTCCTTATAAAGGGCACCTGTTGTTTCCCAGATTTACCAGAAATGACAACAGACCCCAGTTAAACAAGCCCCAAGTGAAGTTGTGGCTTCATTAAACTGAACACCAGACATAACATTTTGGCAATAGTCTCTAGCACAGTGAGTCATGGAAATACTGGCTATAGCTCAAGCAGTTTAGATCTATTAATTCTATTCACTATCATGATATTATTAAAATGAACTCTCATCATCACTGCGACTTCACTGTTGAAAAGTGGAAATAAGGCATGAGAGAGACAAGGTGTGTGAGGTAATATCTTTTATTGGACCAACTTCTGTTGGTGAAAGAGACAACCTTTCAAGCTACTCTGAGCTCTTCTGCTCTGGGTAGCTTGAAAGCTTGTCTCTTGCACCAACTGAGTTTGGTCTAGTAAAAGACATCACCTTACCCGCCTTGTCTGTCTCATATCCAGGAACACAGCTACAACAACAGAGACAGTACACGTCGGACAAAATTCAGCTCTGGCGTAAGCAACTGCAGTTGTCATTAAGGTCTGTGAGAGTTGAACCTATTTGAACCAGAGCTGTATTTGGACTGTTGTTTCCTAGTGGGGGTTTTTCCAGACCTGAGACTCTTTCAACATTTATTCATATTTCATGAGCAGCTTTTGCCTTTTTTTGTGTAATAATTATTCTGCTTATTCTCCTCTTCACTTCCTTCATTTCCTTAGTATTCTACTGGTCCTAGTCGTTTTCATAAGAATAGCTGCATCTGAGGATATGTCCTTGTAATATCATTCCTAATCTCCTACCGTTTCTGTTTGCTAAACAGCACATGAGTTATGTTGTCAACTATTGCCATTGGGTTTAATCAGTCCATCAATCAACTGTATTGAGGCTGCTGATAGAGAAGCCAAAAAGCTACACAGAAGTCAGGAAGGGAGAAAGAATGACTCTGCCAGCACTGCAAAAGTAGAATCAGACAGGTGGCAGATCATGGTATAATATTTGTATCCCACCACTATTACATAATCAAGCCAGAATGTAGCACCCAGGGGATGGAGCAACACTGGGGGTATAAATGGATGGAGACTTAAAGCAGCCCCTAAAAATGCTTGTTTTATATAGAGGCTTTTTCATTCACCCTCAGCTGGAGGTAATATAAGATAAGCTTGCAAAGAATGATTTGGTTCTAATTCACCTGATTTCTTACAGACTTCACCTACTTCTAACCCAAATCTGTAAAATTGTTCTTTGGCACAACATAGGTCAAACTCCAACATGCCCAAAGGCATATGCCATACTTGCTCTGAAGTTGAGTAGCTTATTGGTAAATTTGGGGTAAATATATTTCTGTTAGCTGCAAGTGCCTATGTTCAGTTTGTTTGTGTTTTAATCAGATTTATTGGATAGAATTTTTGTCTAGTTATATGACAACTCATGGACTCTCTGTGGAAATATAAATCTGTAGTACTGTAAATCAAGTAGAGAGTGCTGCAGAATAAAGGATCGTGCTTAGTTCAGTTGAAATACAGTAGTAGCGCAGAATCTTTTTTACATTATTTTCATTCTCCAGTGCACAATTAAAAGAGAATCTCTAATATGACAGGAAACTATACGTTGGAGTCTCTTCTGAACCTTCTTTTATGGGAAGGTCCTATATGAGTCACAGTGTAATAATATTGCAAAAAAAGAGAACATCATTCTGGGATGTATCAGCAGGAGTATTGTGAACAAGACATGTTAAGTAATTCTTCCACTCTACTATCTGCTGATAAGGCCTCAACTGGAGTATTGCGTTCAGTTCTGGGTGCCACATTTCAGGAAAGATGTGGACAAATTGGAGGAAGTCCAGAGGAAAACAGCAAACATGAATAAAGCTCTAGAATACAACCTATGAGGAAAGATTGAAAAAAATTAGGTTTGTTTAGTCTGGAGAAGAGAAGACTGGGAGGCTGGACATAGTACAATTCAAGGAGGAGGGTGAAAAATTGTTTTCCTTAACATCTGAGGATAGGACAAAAAGCAATGGGCTTAAATTGCAGCAAGGGAAGTTTAGGCTGGACATTAGGAAAAACTTTCTGTCAGGGTAGTTAAGCACTGGAACAAATTGCCTAGGGAGGTTGTGGAATCTCCATCATTGGAGGTTTCTAAGAACAGGTAGACAAACACATGTCAAGGATTGTCTAGTTGTTACTTAGGCCTGCCTTGAGTGCAGGGAACTGACTAGATGACCTGTTGAGATCCTTCTATGATTGTTTAGTAAGGATGAAACTAATACCTAGAAAGAGGAGAGGATAAACCTTGGTAAAACTCTGAATCTATTTGCAGGCTTGGCAATGCTCACCAGTTTTGCCACTAGTTTGAGGAGCAATGTGTCTTGTCACTTGTATTGCATAGTCCAGTTGAGGGAGAGAGTGAATAACCCAAACCCAGCTCCATCACTAAAATCTGTAGAATATGAGAACTTTGAGAGGGAGAATTGACCATGATGGAAAAGTTTAGGTACTCTGAAAATACCAAAAAGAAAGCAAGGAGTTAAAAATAATTTTATAGGGGATCTAGATTTTCAAAGTTTAAACTTAGCTTGTCATCAACCCTTTTTTTTTTTTTTTTTAACCAGGAAGATACCAGTCATATCCCAGTCCTAGAAAGCTCTAAACAGAAAATGTTGGGGTTTCAGAGAGACCCTCAAATTGGCATAATATGTAATGAGAGCAAGTAATTCCATCTGCAGAATACCCCCCAAAAAATTAAAAGAAAAAAGACTTGATAAATTGCTAGTAGAAAAATAGGGAAATTTTCTCACAAATAAAATTAGGTGTTTTTTCTGATTTTTTTTTTCCTTTTTAAATTTTTTTGTCAAAATTGCTAAATTCAAAAAAATGTGATCAGTTTGAATAACTACCATACAACGCCATCCTTTTATAATTGTGCAGTAGTTCTCTTTAGTGGTGACAATGTTACTTACTAGTAGTGTAATTCAAGTACTGTATAATTCAAAAACCTAACACAGCTCTCTCTTGAAAACATAGTTCAGACTGTGATTAAAACTCAGGCACAGTGGAATAACTGAATATCCCTTTCAAGCAAAACCTTCACATGAACTGTTGCTGAACAATAGAGGAAGGTAAAATGAGCATCTCAGACTTACTTAATGGTTACAGAATCAGAGGAAAAATCACAGGACTTTGACCTCTTTGCTGGTGTATATTGTGGGGGAAAGAGCATTTGGAGGTATATAAAACATTTTCCTTTGAAAATGAGGTTGAAAGAAATAATCTGGATGTGGTTTATCAGAAGTGTGATTAATGCTGTACCCCAAGAAACATAGTAACATGTGGAAGGCATCAGTCCTTCGTTTGTGTCTAGCAACACTCTGAGACAATAGATCAATGTGCAACACAGCTTAAAATTAAAATTAAAACATGCTTGTCTCCAAACATGTTTAAAATATTGTTCTGCCTAGTAATATGAATGAGCCCTGCATACATTTTAACTGTGGCACCTAACCATGGTTCACCTCCTAGAACACTGACAATGTTAATTTCATTGTTGTGTAACTCAAACAGTAAGAGCAAAAGAAGGACCCATAATGGGTACTGGCATGATAATACAAGTGGCCTGTGCCAGGCAGGAGGTCTGCCTAGATGGTCACAATGGTCCCTTCTGGCTTTAAAATGTATACATTAAAATGAAAGTGGACTGACTAATAGACTGCAACTTCAAATCTATGTTGAAGAAGCTTCACACACACAGAGCAACAGACTTGATATACCATTCACTTTTAACTGGTGCTTACTGGAACATGAGTTTAAAGTCCTGAGTCTGCAAAGTGCAGAATTCTGTCCTGTCCCATTGACTTCAATCACAGCTGAGGACACTGAGCACTGCTCAGCATCAGGCTTTCTGTGTCCTCACTCGATAAGTTTAGATTAAGTTTAGAAGTGTGTGCAACAAGAGTGATGTAGTGGTGGGAGTCTGCTATAGACCACCGGACCAGGGGGATGAGGTAGATGAGGCTTTCTTCCGGCAGCTCACGGAAGCTACTAGATCGCATGCCCTGATTCTCATGGGTGACTTTAATTTTCCTGATATCTGCTGGGAGAGCAATACAGCGGTGCATAGACAATCCAGGAAGTTTTTGGAAAGCGTAGGGGACAATTTCCTGGCGCAAGTGCTAGAGGAGCCAACTAGGGGGGGCGCTTTTCTTGACCTGCTGCTCACAAACCGGGTAGAATTAGTGGGGGAAGCAAAAGTGGATGGGAATCTGGGAGGCAGTGACCATGAGTTGGTTGAGTTCAGGATCCTGACGCAAGGAAGAAAGGTAAGCAGCAGGATACGGACCCTGGACTTCAGGAAAGCAGACTTCGACTCCCTCAGGGAACGGATGGCAAGGATCCCCTGGGGGACTAACTTGAAGGGGAAAGGAGTCCAGGAGAGCTGGCTGTATTTCAAAGAATCCCTGTTGAGGTTACAGGGACAAACCATCCCGATGAGTCGAAAGAATAGTAAATATGGCAGGCGACCAGCTTGGCTTAATGGTGAAATCTTAGCGGATCTTAAACATAAAAAAGAAGCTTACAAGAAGTGGAAGGTTGGACATATGACCAGGGAAGAGTATAAAAATATTGCTCGGGCATGTAGGAATGTTATCAGGAGGGCCAAATCGCACCTGGAGCTGCAGCTAGCCAGAGATGTCAAGAGTAACAAGAAGGGTTTCTTCAGGTATGTTGGCAACAAGAAGAAAGCCAAGGAATGTGTGGGCCCCTTACTGAATGAGGGAGGCAAACTAGTGACAGAGGATGTGGAAAAAGCTAATGTACTCAATGCTTTTTTTGCCTCTGTTTTCACGAACAAGGTCAGCTCCCAGACTGCTACGCTGGGCATCACAAAATGGGGAAGAGATGGCCAGCCCTCTGTGGAGATAGAGGTGGTTAGGGACTATTTAGAAAAGCTGGACGTGCACAAGTCCATGGGTCCGGACGAGTTGCATCCGAGAGTGCTGAAGGAATTGGCGGCTGTGATTGCAGAGCCATTGGCCATTATCTTTGAAAACTCGTGGCGAACGGGGGAAGTCCCGGATGACTGGAAAAAGGCTAATGTAGTGCCAATCTTTAAAAAAGGGAAGAAGGAGGATCCTGGGAACTACAGGCCAGTCAGCCTCACTTCAGTCCCTGGAAAAATCATGGAGCAGGTCCTCAAAGAATCAATCCTGAAGCACTTGCATGAGAGGAAAGTGATCAGGAACAGCCAGCATGGATTCACCAAGGGAAGGTCATGCCTGACTAATCTAATCGCCTTTTATGATGAGATTACTGGTTCTGTGGATGAAGGGAAAGCAGTGGATGTATTGTTTCTTGACTTTAGCAAAGCTTTTGACACGGTCTCCCACAGTATTCTTGTCAGCAAGTTAAGGAAGTCTGGGCTGGATGAATGCACTATAAGGTGGGTAGAAAGCTGGCTAGATTGTCGGGCTCAACGGGTAGTGATCAATGGCTCCATATCTAGTTGGCAACCGGTATCAAGTGGAGTACCCCAAGGGTCGGTCCTGGGGCCGGTTTTGTTCAATATCTTCATAAATGATCTGGAGGATGGTGTGCATTGCACTCTCAGCAAATTTGCGGATGATACTAAACTGGGAGGAGTGGTAGATACGCTGGAGGGGAGGGATAGGATACAGAAAGACCTAGACAAATTGGAGGATTGGGCCAAAAGAAATCTGATGAGGTTCAATAAGGATAAGTGCAGGGTCCTGCACTTAGGACGGAAGAACCCAATGCACAGCTACAGACTAGGGACCGAATGGCTAGGCAGCAGTTCTGCGGAAAAGGACCTAGGGGTGACAGTGGACGAGAAGCTGGATATGAGTCAGCAGTGTGCCCTTGTTGCCAAGAAGGCCAATGGCATTTTGGGATGTATAAGTAGGGGCATAGCGAGCAGATCGAGGGACGTGATCGTTCCCCTCTATTCGACATTGGTGAGGCCTCATCTGGAGTACTGTGTCCAGTTTTGGGCCCCACACTTCAAGAAGGATGTGGATAAATTGGAGAGAGTCCAGCGAAGGGCAACAAAAATGATTAGGGGACTGGAACACATGAGTTATGAGGAGAGGCTGAGGGAGCTGGGATTGTTTAGCCTGCAGAAGAGAAGAATGAGGGGGGATTTGATAGCTGCTTTCAACTACCTGAAAGGGGGTTCCCAAGAGGATGGCTCTAGACTGTTCTCAATGGTAGCAGATGACAGAACGAGGAGTAATGGTCTCAAGTTGCAGTGGGGGAGGTTTAGATTGGATATTAGGAAAAACTTTTTCACTAAGAGGGTGGTGAAACACTGGAATGCGTTACCTAGGGAGGTGGTAGAATCTCCTTCCTTAGAGGTTTTTAAGGTCAGGCTTGACAAAGCCCTGGCTGGGATGATTTAACTGGGAATTGGTCCTGCTTTGAGCAGGGGGTTGGACTAGATGACCTTCTGGGGTCCCTTCCAACCCTGATATTCTATGATTCTATGATTCTATGATATTTTACCAGATGCTGGCTGCATTGAGCAATGTGGGTCTTGTGGTGGTATTGACAGGCTGGGTATTCATGTTCTATTGTCTTCCATAAACCAAGATCCAAAGGCCTGTTAGTTCAGAAAAATAATGAAGGGCTTTTTCAAATAACTATCCATTTCTGCAGTGTTTTTGTGGACCTGGAGCCTTCAAAGAGAAACTTGCAAGGAAGCACAAACACTGGATCAAGAGCCTGCAGTCTGTCAATGAAAGGCCACAGGATGCAACACGACAACATAATCAAATGTGATGTGTCTTTGCAATGACATGTCAAGCCTGCAGAATTCGAAAAGGCATAGCTTGCTGAACGCCATCGCTAAAACATGTTTCCAGTTAGTTATCTGCATATACTTTAAACATTTTAAAGACTAATTTTTTAAAACACCCTTTTTTGCTCTCCAGAGGAATACTTCTGTGACCCAGATATTTTTGGTGATAAACAGCTTGGACTGAAGAAACAGCTCTCCCAAAAAGAAAAGGTGTACTTGTGGCACCTTAGAGACACAAATTTATTTGAGCATAAGCTTTCGTGAGCTACAGCTCACTTCATCTTATGCTCAAATAAATTTGTTAGTTTCTAAGGTGCTACAAGTACTCCTTTTCTTTTTGCGGATACAGACTAACACGGCTGCTACTCTGAAACAGCTCTCCCAGATATCCCCTTTAATAATCTACCAGTCCCCCAACCCATGGTCAGCCCAAAGTTGTGGGGAACGGCATCATATCTATGCAATGCTCATTAAAATCTTCCCTTTAAGAGGAACGAGCAAGAAATATGTTAAAGAGCTGGTCAGTCAGAGATGTTGGGAAAAATATTTCCTAAGTAGCACCACACAAACATTGTGGAGAAGATATATTCAACCTTTCTCCATTAGCAAAATGGAGCAACTAACAAATACACTAGCAAATACCGGCAACTAACAAATACATTATTATGCCTATTATGTAATTAGAATACAGTAGAGCAGGAGTTCACAAACTTGAGTGCACCGCGACCCCCTTCTGACAACAAAAATTACTGCATGATCCCAGGAGGGGGGCCAAAGCCCGAGCCCCACTGCCCCAGCCTGGGAGGCCAAAGCCAAATGCAAAGGTCTTCAGCCCCAGGCAGAGGGCCTATAATCTGAGCCCCACCACCAAGGGCTGAAGCCTTCAGCTTTGGTCCCGGGCAGTGGAGCTTGGACTTCAGCCCTACACCCCAGGAAGACTAAGACAGCCCTGGCGACCCCATGGGTCATGACCCACTTTGGGGTCCCGACCCACAGTTTGAGAACTGCTGCAGTAGAGAGAATACAATGTATCAGGCTTGGTTTACTTTTTTCTCTCGTCTCTTCAGTTTGTTGATTCAAGTGTACAATATGAGATAGCACATTTAGGATTGTATATTTTGCCTTCTGTCTGCATATGTATAGTAAAATGCTTCTCACACATGCTTTCTACCTCTACCTTTTCATTTTGGTTTTATCTACCTTACATATCTTGTTGTACATCTCTGTAATTGCCATATCACAGCCTATGCTTTTATGTAGAGTGACTAATTGGTAAATGTTTGCCACTGTATCTACTCTGCATTCTCTGTGGTGTCATTTATGCCACACAGCATTTTGCTGTACATAGTGTTAATAATGGTTTCTGGCTGATATGTTTAAGGCTAATGACTTGCTGAATATTCTTCATAAAACAAGTTGTTAAAACAATATTTTCTTCCATTGACTTTTGTTACTGTATTCATAAAATGTAAGGTTTTGTTTTGGATCAGAATTGTGTGTACTTACTGGCTTTCACAAGTGTATTGTTCCATTTCTTGTTGCTATAATATGATACAAAAATATGTGTAAAGGATCACAAGTAACATTCTTTAAGAAAGATGTTCTCTCTGTGTATAATGTTATTCAGATGTGCTCATGGTAAATACCCATAATAATGTTCCTTGAAAATGGCCATAACTCAAGTTAGACCTATACCAGGCAGATTTAAATGACAGACTGGTATTTTTCAAAACGTTCCATGTTTTTTTTTTCCTTCTCCTCGCTCAATACACTCTATGCTGTTTTCATTTTTGTGGCAGGAATGTCTGATTCCCATTAATCCCACAACTTTTCCATATTCCAAACCTCCAACAGTGCCATGAAGAGGAAATCAGTTATGTTTTTGAGGACAGGGCCTAAGTGAATTTTCTCTTTTTTATAGTTTGTCCCTTGCATTCCTAGTCGAAATCTCATTAAATGTCCGGAATTGCTTACTGAAGGAGATGGTTATCCCATTTTAAAGAACAACGAGTATGCAGTGGAAAATACAGTCGGAAAATATATATATATATATATATATACACACACACAGAGAACATGAAAAAATGGGTGTTGCCATACCCACTATAACAAGAGTGATCAGTTAAAATGAGCTATTAACAGCAGGAGAAAAAAAACCTTTTGTAGTGATAATCAGGATGATAATGAGCTGTTAATAGCTCACCTTAACTGATCACTCAGTGGGTATGGCAACACCCATTTTTTCATGTTCTCTGTGTGTGTATGTGTGTATATATATATATATATATATATATCTTCCTACTGTATTTTCCACTGCATGCATCCGAAGAAGTGGGTTTTAGCCCATGAAAGCTTATGCTCAAATAAATTTGTTAGTCTCTAAGGTGCCACAAGTATTTCTCGTTCTTTTTGCTGATACAGACTAACACGTTCCCATTTTAAGTAATTCCTCATCAGAATTACTGTCATGTAGGAAAGTAAAATGGAATCTTTCTATATACAGAATCCTTAATTCAAGGCAGACATCGCTACACTTCCTAATAACATACAAATATAATCTGAACAAGAAAATCATTACCAGCTCTATATGCCTGCATCTATAATAACTTGGACCCAGAAAGCTGGCACACTCAAAAGTTAAGCACCCATGTGTTTGCAGGATCAGAGCCCAGCATGGTAGCTCTGAACTATGAGTAGGGCTGCAACAAAACACACCACGTGCCTTATTCCATTAACATTTTATTTTTAAATTAAAATTTTATTTGTTAAATTAAACCATGATACTAAACTGTAATTTATTTGGCACAAAAATTCTGTATTTCTAAATGTTCCTAAAGTCAAAATACTAGAACCTGAAAGGAACAACACAAAGATCAGATTTATGTGCAGCATGCATATTGTATGTATGCAACTATCTATGTATGTTACAACTTGTCTCCTGTATAAAACAACTTGTTTATTACTGAAAGCTCCATCAGCATCAAAATTAGTAGTGTATAAATACACATAGAGAAATTTCATAGCTAAAGGAATTTATTTGTTAAGATGTTTTCATGCTAATAGAAAAATGAAAGGCATATGCATTGACATGCAAAAATGCTGAGTTTACATGAGCAACAAAGCATCAGCATATAAATCCAAGTTCTGTTATTCATTTTGTTCAATCGCCTGTGAAAAGGGCCTTAATCTGTAATTGTTTGTGACAAAACGTATTACAGTGTGTTTATGTCCTTCAACTTCTGCCCATGTAGCAGTCAGTCACTTTGTCTTGGGCAATCTGTGCCTGTGGAAAGCAGCTGAAAATCTCTGTCTTCACATGAATGCAAAAGTCCTTTTAAAGAACTCCTTCTGGGAATGTGCACAATAATATCAGAACATGAACTAGCCTGAAGTCACAGACATTGACAGTCTCTGCCTATGGGGATATTGGAGATGGTGGAGGCATCCTGAAAAATACTGCACTTGACTTTTTTTCTTATCCTTTCACAGGACAAGTGTTACACAAGGGATTACAAAGTCAATGGCTAGTTCCTGTTTAAATACTACGTGTATTTATAGTGAGTCCTGCAATAGTAAGACTCAATCACCTACTAATGCTCCATGACTAGTCATGCACGAAGCAGCTCAGCCCTACATTTTGAAATATATAGTATCAAGAGAGTAATTTTTTTTTAAATAAAATGAAGCCGACTTATTTAGGAAAGCCATGCAGACACGATAGGCAAAGCAAACACAATCATGGAAATTTCAACAGCTACAGCACAGACTTGTGACCTTTTTTAAAAAAAATGAAAGGATTTGAGGGGATTTTATTCTCTTCTAAAGAGAATGCATTTGAGGCTGTAAATTTGTAGGTATTATTCATAATAAGCAAATCTACTATTTTCCTGGTTGGTTAGCTTGATGGCTCAAGTATATAGAGCCGTTGAAGGCTCCTTTCCATGGCCCCAGGCCAAGTGGTTTGCTGACGGAAAGCTGGCAGCTGATACTACTTTTTGGTGAGAAGGCAGCTGGTGGGATCTGGCCAAATACTAGTACGTTCGTTAGACTGCTGAAAGACTGTCAGGTTGAATCATATTTGCACCCCTGGTTATTCTCTATATGCAAATGTTTGTGGCAATTGGTTATTTGTGTGAACAAAACCACATCTTCATTAGCGAAATTCACCTCTGTGCAGAGGGCTGCTCAAGCCCATGCAGCACTTAGAATCATAGAATCATAGAATCATAGAATATAAGGGTTGGAAGGGACCCCAGAAGGTCATCTAGTCCAACCCCCTGCTCAAAGCAGGACCAATTCCCAGTTAAATCATCCCAGCCAGGGCTTTTGTCAAGCCTGACAAAAATCTTGACTTAAATCTTGCTAAACTCCTACTTTTAAGGGCTAAATTGGGACACATTGCTGGTATCTGCATGGGCTAAATTTTACCTCAAGTATCCCAATAATCACATGTGAACGAGGGCATTAATGCATAAAACCAAACATTCTCTGTTTGTTGTTCTCTGCTCATCATTTGTTGTTCTCCTGTTTAACATGTTTCGGCCACCCAGTCAGAATATATACCATGTGATTTAAGTAACCAATCACACACCAAAAAACAAAAGCCAAGTATTGAATAGTTGAAGCAAATAGTTCATCAATGCCCCATAGACTGAAATTTGCTTGTATAAACTGTTAGGAAATACTTGTGAATAACTTGTATGCTTGTAGGAATCAGGATCAGTTTGCTAATGATTTGCAGACAGAAAATCGGCCAAGTTTGTCATCATTATTCACAGTAAATAATTCCACCAGCTATACTTTCTTTTCTTCCTAACCTCTCCTGAATGTGTCAGATTTTGAATATTCAAGCATACAGTTCAGCCAAGCCTTCTCCTGAAAAAAATCTCATGTTGTAAAATTCTAGGTGTACAAATTTACTATGAAAAATTAGAAATGATGTGTGGTAACTTCCCCAAGTGTATTCTGAAATTTATAAGGTTTGCAAGTCAAGAAAACACTTAACATATGTTAAAGAATTAAATATTTTATGCATGAATATTGATGAGATGTTTTTGTGCCTGACTATAATTTTGTTTATCTCACATGGTATGAAAGAGGTGTGAGCCACACAGTGATAGAAGTAAGTCATTTTGTATTTTAGATCTAATATATCTCTTTATGAGGGCTGTCATAAATATAAAGGGAAGGGTAAACCCCTTTGAAATCCCTCCTGGCCAGGGGAAAGCTCCTCTCACCTGTAAAGGGTTAAGAAGCTAAAGGTAACCTCGCTGGCACCTGACCAAAATGAACAATGAGGAGACAAGATACTTTCAAAAGCTGGGAGGAGGGAGAGAAACAAAGGGTCTGCGGGTCTGTCTATATGCTGGTTTCTGCCGGGGATAGATCAGGAATGGAGTCTTAGAACTTTTAGTAAGTAATCTAGCTAGGTATGTGTTAGATTATGATTTCTTTAAATGGCTGAGACAAGAATTGTGCTGAATAGAATAACTATTTCTGTCTGTGTATCTTTTTTGTAACTTAAGGTTTTGCCTAGAGGGGTTCTCTATGTTTTTGAATCTAATTACCCTGTAAGATATCTACTATCCTGATTTTACAGGGGGGATTTCTTTATTTCTATTTACTTCTATTTTTATTAAAAGTCTTCTTGTAAGAAACTGAATGCTTTTTCATTGTTCTCAGATCCAAGGGTTTGGGTCTGTGGTCACCTATGCAAATTGGTGAGGCTTTTTATCCAACATTTCCCAGGAAAGGGGGGGTGCAAGTGTTGGGAGGATTGTTCATTGTTCTTAAGATCCAAGGGTCTGGGTCTGTGGTCACCTATGTAAATTGGTGAGGCTTTTTATCCAACATTTCCCAGGAAAGGGGGGGTGCAAGTGTTGGGAGGATTGTTCATTGTTCTTAAGATCCAAGGGTCTGGGTCTGTAGTCACCTAGGCAAATTGGTGAGGCTTTTTACCAAACCTTGTCCAGGAAGTGGGGTGCAAGGTTTTGGGAAGTATTTTGGGGGAAAGACGCGTCCAAACAGCTCTTCCCCAGTAACCAGTATTAGTTTGGTGGTGGTAGCGGCCAATCCAAGGACAACGGGTGGAATATTTTGTACCTTGGGGAAGTTTTGACCTAAGCTGGTAAAGATAAGCTTAGGAGGTTTTTCATGCAGGTCCCCACATCTGTACCCTAGAGTTCAGAGTGGGGGAGGAACCTTGACAAGGGCCCTGTTCCTAAATCTGTGCCAATACTTTCCCAAGCTCCAACCGTCATGAGTAGATGCCCTAGCTTTCAATTCTTACTTCTGGACAAGAAATTAAAAAAAAAAATAAAAAAACAAAACAAAACCCCCAAACACGTGGAAAGCACTTTCTTATACATGTTATCCATTACTGTCAAATAAGCTTAGAAAATGTTTCCAACTTGCAGATGCAGAGCATAACCCAAGGGAGGGTGATTCAATACAGTAGATGTCGTATATACAGCATACAGAGCTTGTATGGTGTATCTCTGACTATTGCAGATATTCTGAGAAGATAATATTCTTTTTCTTGTAAGAGGAAGTCTTCTTTTTACAGTGTTTAGGGCCAAATCCTCCTCAGCTCCCCCAGAAGGTCCTCAGTTCAGCATGTCTACTATAGAACAAAGCAACAAGATGATTAATAACTGAAATAAGAGAGAATCTTTTGTGCTTTCAGTCTATGTATGGAATTTGCAGTCTCAGGTATCTTCTAACTTTGAATAGCTTTTTAATAAATAATAATAAGTCCACTTGTTTCAGACAGACACCAGTATGCAATAAATTCAAAGCTTTAATGTTTCAATTACCTTTATGATATTTAATGAGTACTTTTATTAGGCAGTTAAAGTCACAACCCCGCAAATTCTTAAACATTTGTTACTGCATTTTGTTAGTTTTAGACAAGTTACCTTTGAAAAATGAAAATATTTTAACTGCACAGTTCATATTGATGGTTAATTACATTGCCCCTCTGACAAGTTTTGTGACACTAGATAAGACATTATCTGAGTTCATTACCAGAAGGTTCACCTATTTTACCAAATGAGTTGAGCTTCAGTAATTCAGACAGTGATTAGATGAAGTGCAAAATAGCCTCTGGCCATTAAAGTGTATATTTAAAAGCACTTTAGAATAAATGCACCACAGTACTTTGTTTTAGACGTTAGCATGTTTTCCAAGATAAAGCAACCTTGTAATCTAAGGGAATTGTCGTCCTCTTTTAAACATATCATCACTGTGGTGGGAAGTCTTTTAACCACACTATTTGTTTCTGGGCATGTGTAAATTCAGGAGAGTCAGGGTTAATGTAACTTTTGCATGGGTTTCAAATCTGTCACACTGGGGTGTTCCAGAGACTGGCTTATGCCTTTGTTCTTACTGAAATACCACAACAAAAAGCATTCCTGTGGCATTTTTTGTTTACTGAACATGCTTAACAGTTAGTTAACATGAAAAGAAACTGCTTTTTTTGTGGTATTTGCACCAGAGGGGTCTTTCTTCTACCATGTGCTGTATTCATGGAACTACTCACTGAAAAGACTGAAGAAAGAGATACTGCGAGAAAACATTTTCTTGTGGTAATCACAGATGTAAATAATATGTGCCTTTCTTTTGGAAATTCCACGACACACAACTTTGTTGTGGTGATAAAGAAATGGGGTATGAATGTGAGACACACAGACTGTTTCAGAATAGGAAGACAATGAGGTTAAAAAGTAAGGAATATGTGGACCAATAAAGACATATTTCCAGAAGGTTTAGCATCGCCTCTCTCTTTCCATATATAATGTGTGTGTGTGTGTGTGTGTGTGTCTGTGTGCCTGTGCGTGTGTGTGTATTTCCAAATGTAAAGTATATTTAGAAAATTAATGGAAAATGTCCTGAAAAAAAGACTCTTATTGCAAGTCTGTTTTTTCTTTATATTTGGTATTTATTGTCTAGATGAACTATTATGCTTAACCCAAAACCAGTCCTTTTATTTCTATCTCAAGAGTGATTATTTTTTCTGATCAGTAAGCTCTGATTATACAAATGCCTGAGGTTTGTGATGCTGCAGCTTCTCCATTCTGGTGAAGCTCCTCTTGTGCAGTTTTGCTCCCCTGCAGTTGGGCTGCATTCTTGTGGAGCAATGAAGCTCTGCAAAAGCTTGTCTCCAGTGCCATTGATCTCCTCAGCTGCAGATGGTCTGTGGCCCTGGAGAACTTATATTAGGATCTATGGAGGACTGAAACAAAAACTGCACTTCTCAACTGATTGGTATTGGCTTCTACAGTTCAGCAACAGTTTGTTTATACACCAGGAACCCATAGTTTACGAGACCTGTTGCCAGGAGGAGCCAAATAAAAAAATTCCAATGGGAATTTCCACTAGAGAGATGGGCTGAGAAATTGATCATAGGGGAAGTGAAAGGAGACAGTATCGTATCAACACAAAACAAATGAATGTGGAGTATGCTGCTGTTTAGTTGCACCCCATTGACATGGCTAATTTCAGTGCTAAAAATTTTGCTTTCTCCCTTTCTCCCCCCTTGCCCAATGCTGTTTTTGATCGCTGCTCCACTCCTTCATTCAGCTATACTATTATTCCTTTGATACGAATGAACTTCACCCAATGAGGAAGCAAAATAAACTAAGAACTCTGTGTTATGTTGCTGTATTTCTTGGATCAGTTTTGTCAACAAATTAATGGCAAAATTTAGGTCTTTTTACCCACTCCCAGTCCAGTAAGTCTGGGCTTTTAAGGATTATTATGATGACTTGAGATTTCATGTTCAGAGCATCCTTTTTGAATTTGTAGCCTCTTGTCTAACACTGAAAATACATTCCATCTGCTACCGGCAGCATCAGAAGCTACAGTGTCCTGGCCTCTGAAGCAGCAACAGCATCTTCTGGATGAAAGTTCTTAGTGTTCACCATTCAGAATGTCAGTGTCTTTACATTTTCAGGCTTCAGACTCACTCTTTGGTCAGCAAAAATGTGCCCAGCTGCACTGAAAATGTGTTCTAAGTATGTGCTGGAGGGAACACAGTTTAATTTCATAGTAGTTGTTGTCATAGCTGACCAGAGTTTTTGTTTTTAAAACGAGTTTTGTTAGGTGTTTTTCTCCCTCCCACCCCCATCTTAATCATGTTTTACTCTCAGCTAAGCAGGCTTCCCCCAGCCAAACTGGCAATGTTATGATAGTAGGTAGATCGAGTCTATCAGCTTTTGAAACAGCAACAATTTGTTATTCCTCTGATCTGAACATTGGTTTAGGGCAGGGATCGGCAACCTTTGGCCCATGGCCCGCCAGGGAAAGCTGCTGGTGAGCTGGGACAGTTTGTTTACCTGCAGCGTCCTCACGTTCAGCCAATCGCAGCTCCCACTGGCCGCGGTTCGCCATGCCAGGCCAATGGGGACTGTGGGAAGTGGCGGCCAGCACATCCCCCATTGGCCTGGCATGGATTTCCCTGGTGGGCCGCATGCCAAAGATTGCCACTCCCTGGTTTAGGGTATAGCTGCTTTTCAAGTGAAGGTGGAATTGTAGCATGGGTATACCTACTCATGCTAGCTTTCATTTAGCTAGTGCATTTAACAATATCCGTGAAAACATGTGGCATGGGTTTCAGCATTTGCTAGCAAATGAAGTCCATACCCAGGTACCCCCAGCAGGCTTCTACTCCGGTTGCTAGCTCATTCCAAAGCCCAGGTCATCATACCTTCACTACTATTGTTCCCTACACTAGCTAAATTAAATCTAACTCAGGTATGCCTTCCTGTGCTACTATCACACCTTCACTTGCAGTTAGATATGCTAAGAGAGGAGCAATTGTACAGTACTTAATAATTTTATTAAGATGATGTTGAAGTAAAAAGAAAATGGTACAGAGTTTAAGCATAGAAGTTTCTGGTTATCAGGGAATAAGGTACAGATTATCAAGGGGTGCAAAATTCAGTTTAGGAATGGGTGGCGTAAGGAATACATAATCGGCAATCTCCCCGATTGGGGGTAAAAGTTTAACGGGTCAAAGTACAGACATTGAGATATGGGGGTATGTTGTTCATATAATGGCTATGTTCAGGTGTGGAGTATAATGAGTGGATACGATGATGAGCATGGATTTACCCTCATTTGGTGGGATTTAACATTCAATGAGTTTATCGTTCCAGTTCATATGGTCCAATGGAAAAAGTCTCTCAGTCCCTTAGCTACTTACCAGCAGGAGGGTGATAAGGATGAGTGCTGTACTGTGGGGGGGATTCTGATGTCATTGTCACAGCTGGTATTTAAAGCATTCAGCACTCTACAACAGAAAGAAAGATGTCGTGATCTTCAAAGCATCTGATGGTTTTCAGTGTTAGTGAGAAGACTGATCCGTGGTATTATGTAATTGATACTTACATTGGTTTTCACAAACTACGTGAGTGACTTCCTCTAAAGGCTATAGAATCTTGTATACGTATTTTGTAAAACCTCATTTCCCACAAGCTATAAAGCCATTTTCTCTGATGCCAAGTCTATATGTGTGTGTGTGGGGCGGGGGAGTTACTGCTCCACAAGCATTTTCAATAGGAAAAAGTGGTGTTCCATTGTGTTGGCATTTCTTCTTTTAATTTATGCATGCGTATGTACATTGCTTTTCTCCTGCAGTTCTCAAAGAGTTTTATGGCCCATTACTGAGTGACTAAAATGGGTGCAGATTTTGCAAGCCTCTGCCAGAAGATGTTTATTACTCTCATCATTCTTACGAAAATCATGTTCCAGCAGGTTCAGGCACTGTGCAAAACATGGCACATGTGTGAATTGGCCATTTCACACCACTCGTACAATATTATCAGCAATAATAAAACCAGGGGGAAGGCCTCGGGGAAGGGGATACACTACACATTAATTTGGTCATGAAGCTTTGATATGTGATCTTTGTTAAAACCTGAGATGCAAACAGCAGCTTAGCTTGTTTTCAGAAGTCACTGTCAATTGCTGAGGGAGATAGCTAGATACTAATGTACTCAGATACTAATGTAGTCAACTGTTTGTCCATTTGTCCACATTTACTGTTATGTGGATCTGCTATCATTCTGTCTTAAGGGTTGGTTTATTAAGTTTGAGACAGTGCTTTAAACAGATGTTTGGTATGCCATAGACTGATGCAAAATATACTCTAGATGGTACTTTAAATGTCTGGTGCATAGCAAAGAATATTGCTGGTAAGCACAACATAAATATTTGGCTGGTGTGAATATTGCAGGCATGCTGATAGAATATGTTCATGCAATAAAGGTTCTAAGATCGGGCCGGCTCTAGGTTTTTTGCCGCCCCAAGCTCCAAGAGCGCAACTGCCCAAGCAAAAAAAAAAAAAAAAGGATGGCAGGAATGCCGTCCCTGGACTTGTGCGGCCCCAAGCACGTGCTTGCTTTGCTCGTGCCTGGAGCCAGGCCTGTCTAAGATGTATCTTTTCTTTTTTGCTGTGTTAATGGTATCTATATTGCAAACAACCCTGCCTTTTATCTCCTTCATGCAGTTTACAGTTACTGCTATTTGCTCTTCTTGGAGAGAAGGTTTTACTTTTTATTTGTCTTTCCAATTGTGGTATCTCCGTTCCCTGCACACCTTATTTCTTCTGTGCTGTGCTTTGGACATGAATAGCTGAGTCTAGAATTACTTCTAATAATTCTGTTTGAGCTTTGGGGATTTTTTGCTGCATTTTTAGCAGATACAGTTTCTGCTACTTAGACAATTTGCTCCATAGATTTTAAGGCCATAAGGCATCATTGTGATAATTTAGTCTGACTTCCTGTATAACACAGGCCATAGAATTTCATCCAGTAAAGTGGGTTCCTGTAACTTCACCATCCTGGTACTCAGCAGGAGAAAAATGGTACAGTAGTTTCTTCTTTCTCCTATGTCTGCAATTTTACCATTTATGGAAGCAACCCTGATTTCTCCTTCTTTTGCCAATACGTGTACAAGGCAGACACATAAACCAGTCTATGATAAAAAAAATTCTATGCAAAGTCTTTTACAGGATTACCAAAATGGTCCACAAAGGAGATTCAAACAAGTTCCTATAAATCCACTTCCAACATTGCTTTCACTGAGTCCATTTGTTATCTTCCTAGGGTTCAAGGCATAGAGCCAGTTCATTCATCCTCTGGTAAACTTCCACACTTCCTGTCCAGTTGCCCTACTTCATCTTATGAGATTTTGGTACACTTCTTGTAACAGAATGGGTCTAAAGGTGGATCCTTGACCTTCTCCTGTCTTCTTCACCTCACTTATGTTTAAAAGGAGTCATTTGCAACTGTGCTTCCAAAGAAGAAACTGGAGAGCATTAAACATCATTCCCAATTTATTATCCATGTTGAGGTTATGCTTATGAGGGGCAGTCATGCACCAGGACCCCATTGTGCAAGGCACTATGCAAACACAAAGAAAAAGACAGTACCTGCCCCAAAGAGCTTGTGCACTCAAAATCCTTTTCCTGATCAAAAGGCTAGTGATATAACCTGCTAGTATATTTAAATTCTTATAATTTGGGATTCGTATGCCTATAGAGTCTACTGAGCCAAACAGAATATTCGAGCATATAGTCCTCTTTACTCATTAGATTCTATAGCAGGGGTAGGCAACCTATGGCATGTGTGCCAAAGGTGGCACGCCAGCTGATTTTCAGTGGCACTCACACTGTGCGGGTCTTAGCCACTGGTCTGGGCGGCTCTGCATTTTAATTTAATTTTAAATGAAGCTTCTTAAACATTTTTAAAACCTTATTTACTTTACATACAACAATAGTTTAGTTATATATTATAGACTTATAGAAAGAGACCTTCTAAAAATGTTAAAATGTATTACTGGCACGCGAAACCTTAGAGTGAATAAATGAAAACTCGGCACACCACTTCTGAAAGGTTGCCGACCCCAGCTCTATAGTATATTTTAGGTACAGTGTCCTTCTCTTGCATCTATTATCATCTTGCTCAACTGCAGGATTGAGGTAGCCAGTTGAGACTTCTCTACAATATCCACATTTGCTATCTCTAGAAATATTTGTTTCTGTCTGATTTTCCAGTCCAGCAACTCCGGACTCAACATGCTGTACTTGGGCTCTGAGGTCCATGAGCTGTTTGCACCAGGTTGGGGTCAGATACATCTATCTAACCTCTTTTTTGAAAGGTCTGGGGAAAATAACATTGGAAGAGAGATCTGCTGTTCAAATTCAAGCCCTCCCGATTCTCTTGACTTAGCACCAACTTAGAGAGGGCAATAAGTCAAAAATATGCCTGGAAGGTTAAATGTTACATATGTAAAGTTATGCTTCCAAAGTTCCCCATTGCATGAATATGTGTATGTTTAAAACACCTGAATCAAACCCACGTCTAACAGCTAATACATTTTAAAGATTTTGGATTTTCAAAGCCTTTTGTGAGGTTCCCCTTTGCGAGTTGCCTGCAGGGGAGGTGAGACAGGTTTCTAACCTTTGCAGTTGGCTCAATGAAAGAGCAAGAGGAAGAACACAGAGGCAGAAAGAGATCTCAAATTTCAACTTGTTGAGTGATCTTTGAAGGGCTTCCTGAATAAAAACCTTTAAAGAGAACTCCATACACTAGACTACATGGTCTGCATTTTGTCAATCAGGCTCACAATCACCATAGCAGGTAAAATGCATAGATCTATAGTAAGGATGGGATTCCCTAGTTTTAGCTATTGTATTTTTTGTTCCCTTTATACCAATTGCTATGTCTGGCGAACCATGATTGACAAGCCTATTCCAACACGGTTGTTGGTTTCAGTGTCCACCCTTGAAATGGACTCTTAATAACAGGACTAGTCCATGCTGCAGACTACCCTCTATAGCAGTCTATAGAATGGTTTCTCAACAGTTCTAACACACACTTTTCATATACAGTTTTAACCCAGTGTGGATGCAAAGTTTTTTTCACCTCTGCTAGGATGTAACTGTGTTTCCATGAGCGCATACCATGGTGTATAGAGAATCATTGCCTCTGCCTAAGCAAGCCAGTTTGAAGAGCTCTTGAGCTTTTGGTGTGCAGGAGCAAAAGGGAGGGTTGCAAAGAAGACTTCAGTGGTGGTTTGTATAGTATCATTTTCTATTTTATAGCAAGTGTAAGGAGAAGATCCTTTCCTGCCCGCATTCCATCAGTCATTCCATTTTTGTAACTAGAATTTAGAATCTTTTAAAGGCTCTCTCACTGTATTCCCAGATTCTTTGCCTGACCCACCATGGCATGCTGCTGTCTGCAGTTCTGGAAGAAACATTTCTTCTCACCAATTGACAGGAGGCAATGCTGGGACAGCAGGACTAGCAGCAGCAGTACCATCTTTTACAGGCCTCATGAATACAGATCTTTAAAGAGAATCCCATTGATGCCCATGCTCTGCACTTTGTGAGTCAGGCTCATGGTCTCTGTAAGAGATGGGATTCAGAGCCCCCTACGGTAAGGACGAGGCTTAGCGAGAAGCATTCTCCAGAGGCTATGGCACTGGACTGGGAATCTAGGTTCTTTTCCTGGCTCTGTGGCTGACCAGCTGTATGAACACAGGCCAATCAAATTTCAAACATGTCTCAGTCCCATTTTCAAAAGTGGAAGTACCCTTGAAAGTTATTGTCACAGCTCCAGATGAGCACCCCCTCTTGGCCACTCACCAAACTGCTGTGAGGGGAATCATCTCACTGAGCCTCATGTGCTTTAGGCCTCCAGAGTCTGAACTGAGTCCAGGTAATGCCCCTGCTTTGGAGTCTCTAAGGGTACCCTGAGGGTGCAGATCTTCTGTTTAGCACCCCGTCTTGAGAGCTGAGACTTCACAGTCCAAGTGCTCAGCCCCGTCACAAGTGCTGACTCCTCAGATTCTTCGACATAGCCTGTCCCACAACTCTAGTCATGTAGGTGTTCTGAGTCAACAGGTAAATTGGTCATGGGCACATGATAGGTGTAATATGTAACATAGAGACAGACTTTGCAAAGGATCCTAAACCACCATTGCTCTTTATTTAGGTGCACAAGAAATACACAGATCAGTACAAAAATAGTAAGCCCTATACACATTTCCCTGCCTCAGTTTCTTCACATTCCAGAGCAGTTTTTGTGCTGGACTCAGAATCCTCTGTCGGCATCCAGGTTTCTTCTGCTCAAGCTGATGGTTTGTTTTCTCTATTTTGGAGCTTCTCTCTGTCTCTCCTGGTCCATCTTTGACACTGATTGGTCCTGCAGCTAAACTGAGCCTTCCCTGCTATGAAAGCATGCCCATCTCTTGCTCTCATTTTTGCCCAAAGGTTCCTATGTGGTTCTGTGAGTCTTTCAAGTTTATATGTTCCACCCACCACCTGGTTCCTTTGTTCTGCTGCTGGTAACTTCCCACTCTCCAAACTCAGCCCACTACAGGTAAACTGGAAGAACTGGCTTATCCTAGCTCCCGCCAACCTCCTTAGCACACAGATTGAATGGTGAGAGTATCATCATTAAGGTTAACTACTCTCCATTGTATCTAGTCTGGGAGAGATGTGCTTAGGTGTGGATAGACATAGTTGCATTCCATGATAGAGGAATTTTCCTAAGAACAATTCACAGTATCAACCAGAATTCATAAATTGTACAGACAGATTCCCCAAAGGGTCACAGTTGCATTGGCACTTTTGAAAATGTTACCCTTCACCACTCTATGACTTGCTTCCCCATCTGTAAAATGTGGATAATTATATTTGTATTTTGTAAAGCACTTTTAGCCCAACAGAAGAAAGGCACAAAATATTTATTTTATTTTTTATTTTATTACTGGGCGCAGCCACACAAGATCTCCATGAATAAAGGTGTTATAGGTTTGACACAGGAAATAATTAGTTATATAATTCCATAAGAGCTGAGCTGTTTCTTTGTCTGATGGTTTTGCCAGACATTCCAGGTGTTCTCAGGCATTCTGCCTTTCAAGAATTCAGTGTTAGTGAGATTAAGGCAGTTGGATGTTTTAATGGTGGTTGTAGGAGAGAACGCGGGGGCTGGAGGGAGAGGAGGGAATAACAGAACAACAGAAAAAGTTTTAACGTGGAGCTTTTTTAAAAAAAGTGTTTTTCCCTATTTATCCTCATCACCTAGTCTTTGGGTGTGGAACAATATTGAAAAATTAATGTATATAACTTGTTGCCCAATGTCAGCACTGGTAAGCTTCTGTGATTGTATTTGAACTGCATATTTCACCAAATAGCATAGCACAGCAGCAATTGTAGAGCCCTGTTTATATTCTCTCTGCACTGTGAGCAGGGATTTTTCATTTCATACATCATTTACAGTTTGCCATAGTGATTCCAGGCAGCCAGGATATATTTTCAACACAAAGATAAGAAAGAGAAATATATATCATTTGTTGTGGAAGTTGGGCACATTGGGCTCAAATTTAATTACATATAACATAAAAAGTTGCATTAGTAGGGGAAAAAAGTAAACTATCCTTAACTTAGAGTAAAAGATAACTTCTTTTTGCTGTTCAGAAGTTCTGAATAGGCCTGTTGGACAGTAATTTCACTGCTCTGCCCATCATAGAGTATATTCATAGCAATGATGATATACACACTGAATACAGGTATAATGCATGCATCAAACAGCTGAGTATTTCAGGATATAACACAGTGCCTCATACCATCTTGACAGAGTCGCTGCTTTAACTACACTGATTATTGCTTAAAAGTGCAGCCCATTCCTTTGAGTCCTGCAGAGTCTGCAGGTTCCTGCTGGGCAGGACAATGCATTAGAATGGGGGTTCCCAGCAGGTATCTGCAGACTCTGCAGGACCTGAATGACCTTACAGGAATAGCATCTGCACTTCCCTGTTTTTTTATTTTGTTCATGGCCCTGCCACTGTGTCTCAGTCCTGACCTGGAGTAGTGATGGGTCGGAGGATGATTTTTACTAATAAATAAATGAAAATAAAATGAAAGGGTCTGATTCATCAGGTGCTGTGGGCCTTCACCTCCTACTAAACTCAAGTGGTGCTCAGCATTGCCGCACAAGAGCAGAACCAGACAGTTCCCCACTCTGAAAAGCTTACTAGTAAAATAGTTCAACTTAATGTTTATTCAATCCTTGGTCTCTTGGCAAAGATGCCAGCTGTGATGTTTTTAAAGTATATATTTATCAAGTAGGAACAGCACCAATTTATTTTAGATAGAGGTTAGTGATTTTCCCTCAGTACTGTCTGAAGGTGGTTTTAAGCTAGGGACCTAAAGGTGAAATGCTCTGTATTCCATTCTGAGTTTCTTGAGCTATCTGCCCTCCTGGCCCTACATGTTTCAGTGACTGCTAGCTGTAACGAAACAAGCATAGAACCCTAAACCCACAGTCTTGTCTGATTAATGTAAAGGAGGAAATGATTTGCAAATATTAAAAGGCAAAGTTATGCTCTTGAAAACCTATTGTTATACAAATCGGTGGAAGTCAACACAATTGGTCCTGTTTACCGCAGGCCAAATTCAGACCTAGTGTTCCTATATGAAGCATAATCTGCTAAAACTCAGTCCTGCTAAATGGAGAGAACTCTGCTGATAATCTGGCTAAGTACTTAAGCCCATCAATGCACTTAAAGTTAAGCATGCAAATTAAGTGTTTTTTGAATTGGGCTAGAGTGCTGAGCACCTGCCATGATCAAACCCTTAAAAAATTGAGATCTGTCAACATTTTTCCTAAGTAGAGTATTTTAACTCACCTTTAAAATAATCTCTTTACTTACATATTATCTATAATATTTTTAATGTTTAGCAATTGATCCATTATATTCGGTTATAAATATATATATGAAGATGGTAATTGATGAGCATTGCCTTTGAAGACTCAGAGATAAAATTGTTGCATAGGTAGTGTGACGGGTTCGGTCACAGAGACTCCCTTGGGACTGTCATCTGATGTGCTGAGACTACCTCTGAGCCCGTTTTCTCTGCCAGTTTGGGCCTTCAAAACCCTGCTTTGTTGAGCCAGATAAGCTAATCTGCTGCAACACAGACCCAGGGTCTGACCCATGCCCCCAAAGCTGCAGACTTAACTGAAAATGGCTTAGCAAGTGCTTCTGTCTCTAGCACCCAGACACCCAGCTCCCAATGGGATCCAAACCCCAAATGAATCCATTTTACTCTGTATAAAGCTTATACAGGGTGAACTCATAAATTGTCTGCCCTCTGTAACACTGATAGAAAGATATGCACAGCTGTTTGCTCTCCCAGGTATTACTTACTTACTCTGGGTTAATTAATAAGCACAAGTGATTTGATTAAATAAAAAACGTAGGATTTAAGTGGTTCCAAGTAATAACAGACAGAATAAAGTAAGTTACCGAGCAAAATAAAACAAAACATGCAAGTCTAAGCCTAATACAGTAGGAAACTGAATACAGGTAAAACTCACCCTCAGAGATGTCCCAATAAGCTTCTTTCACAGACTAGACTCCTTCCTAGTCTGGGCCCAGTCCTTTTCAGACCAACGTTGTGGCTTATGGCCTGGGTCCAACAATCACTCATGCCCCCATCGTTACAGACTTCTTTTTCAGTTTCTTTCAGGCATCTCTTTGGGGTGGAGAGGCCATCTCTTGAGCCAGCTGAAGACAAAATGGAGAGGCTTCCAATGCCTTTTATATTCTCTCTCTTGTGGGTGGAAACCCCTTTGTTGTTCTTTGCAAAATCACAGCAACAAGATGGAGTTTGTAGCCACCTTGGCAAGTCACATGTCCATGAATGATTCAGCTTGTTGCAGGCCGATGCCATTGTTTACATGTTAGTTTGAACATTCCCAGGAAAGCTCAGATGTGGATTGGTGTCTCCCAAAGTCCATTGTCAGTTAAGTGTTTCTTGATTTGGCACTTACTCAGAATAGTCCTTTCTCAAGAAGCTGACCAAATGTTTCACTGATGCTATTTAGAATCAAACACACTGAGATACAAGTACATAGCCAATATTCATAACTTCAAATACAAAAATGATACACACATACAGACAGCATAATTATAACCAGCAAATTACAACCTTTCCATAGACACATTTCTTGACCTCCTTTGTAGAAGAATTGGTACAACTATAGGATTTTGGTTGCAACAATGATCTACACGGTCACAGTTTATGTCAATAACATCGCAGGTAAATACTACTGTGCCCTGTACTTCTTCCAATGTGGTTGGTTTTTTTATTCTTATCCATATGTGTCTGAGTTTGCAAAATCCTGTAATGATGTCTTATGCCCTGGCTCAGGTCTTATCCCTGACAGACGATTACTATTATTTGTTTACATCACAATAGCATGCAAAATGTGCTAGTTTCTACTCTGACATGTAGGAAAACACAGTCCCAGTCCCTTGATAAGCTCCTTCTCTCTCGGGACTTTCTCAATGTATTATAGTTTCTCAAGATTTTCTCAAAAACCAGGAATCAGTGGCCTCCAGTTTCTCATGTCTCAAGGTCACAATAACCACCCATCCTGCATTTTGCAAAAACCTTTTGTAAAGCTTCATTTAATAAGCTTGCTGAGAGCTCCAGAATACAAAGTGAAAGTATGGGCTAGTCTCTGTTTCAAATATATACTTCTATAAGGTATGAAAACCCTGCATATGTACAATAGCATAACACGACATGCTGTGAACTAGTTTACCATAATAAGAATTGATGCACCTTCAATCCAAGCTGGCTTCATCCAAGATGTCATGCTGTGTTAATCCAAACTGGGAATCTGATACTAAACTCTGGTGTACGCTACAAATGTATGTTGGTGTAACTATGTTTCTCAGGGGTGTGGAAAATCCACACCGCTAAGCGACATAGTTGTACTTACCAAACTCCCAGTGTAGATAGTGCTCTGTTGACGGGACGGCTTCTCCCGTTGATATAGCTACCATTTCTTGGGGAGGTGAAGTACTTATGCCTATGGGAGAAGCTGCAGCACTGTAAGTGTTGAGAAGCCCTAAGCATCCACTGCCTCCAACCCATTCCCCCTACTCTTACTCTTTTTGTGATGAATTGAATTAGAACTCCTATTTGCCCTAGGAATCTGCTTGATCACTTGCTGTTGTAACAGTTCACTGCCATCTATTGCAGCAATGACAACAACAACAAAGCTAACACTAATCAGGAGCAGTCTTAATTAAAAGGAAAACACATTAGCCTCAGTCTTGAAAACAAGATGACTTCTTGAACCATGACAACCACAAGAGAGGGAGCTTTCTTGAAAGCGCTGATCCTTTGATATGGGTTTCTGGTATTAATCAGATTAGCAACAGATGTATATCTCAACAATCAACAAGGAGCTTTTGATCCAACAGGCAGGAGTATAAAGAATCTAAAAGATGTAATAAACTGTTGTTTGTTTGTATATGAAAGGCTGTTATATGTGAAGGTCAGAAATCTGAGATCACCTCAGAGATATGGGAGCTTCTACTGAGGCACGACATGGCCGAGGGGACTCAAACTCCTATTGAAGTAAATAGGAGTATTTTCATTGGCTTTAATGGGAGCTGGAGCTGTCTCTGAAAGGGTAATATGGCCAACAGATAAAACAATATTGAAACCAACCGTAGCTGCTCCAGTTTTAACCCCCTGAAGGGGATATATAAAAGTGGCCTGAAGATTGGAAGAAAAATAATTGTGCCAGAAAAGCATTGTTATAATTAATTTATGAAAGAGAATCTGTATGGGTCCTAGAAAGCAAATGATTTAAGATTATCTTTCATAGTGTAAAAGGCTGAGTTTGCAATAATGGCAAAAATTCTTGGGTGTGTAATAATCAGAGCCCCAAATGACCCCAGGTTTTCTAACAATCACCTGTGAAACAACCCATCCATCTGACCCATCCAAATGTAAGGCATGAAAATCCCCCTTCTATACTACGGTCTCATACCAATCAATAACAATTAAATCCTGGCACAATTCAGGCTGAACCTTCTACCAGCCATCTACGACTGAATTTCAGTCACAAAATTAGACATCATGTTCTAGGATTTGATGTGAAAAATGCCACCACATGGTAGTACAGTAGGACAGCTTGAGAGATCTCTGTTTCTCCTGCCTGACAAAGTCACAGAACAGGAACTTGCAAAAAGTTTTAAATACCTGGAATTAAAATAACTGCCAGAAGACTGACAGCAGCCATTGGCCCCAACAGAAATAGACAGAAGTAAAAATGGGCATGTAGTTAGTCCAGCCCAGAGACTTTGAGCACTGGTTGTCTTGTGTCCAGGTTCCAAACTGGAGGATGGATTTCACTCCCAAGTATAAAGAAACGAGAAGTCTTTGTGGCACCTTAGAGACTAACAAATTTATTTGGGCATAAGCTTTTGTGGGCTAGAACCCACTTCATCAGAGGTATGAAGTAAAAGATACAGGAGCAGGTATAAATACATGAAAGGATGTGGGTTGCTTTACCAAGTGTTAGGTCAGTTTAACCTGATACATCAATTAACAGCAGGATATCAAGAGAGGAGAAATAACTTTTGAAGTGATAAGAGAGTGGCCCACTACAGACAGTTGACAAGAAGGTACTCCCAAGTATTTCATTTGTATTAAGCCCCCACTATTCCCTCTCTATGCAGGGGAAGTGAAAGAGGAATTTTTTTTTCTTCTTTTTCCTTTTCTGCCTTTGCAGAGGACTGAAAGGATTCACCTTTAGGCAGAGACCAAGCATATAAAATTTCAGCCCCAAATGCGATTTCTTTTCTTTTTTTCTTAAGTTATCAATGTTTAAAAAGTGGGGGTTGTAATGGAAAGTACTTTGCAGCCTATTGAGCATCCACTATAACAGGGGGCAGAGGGGTGAGAGTTCGCTATGGTACCCATTACAAAATGAAGGCTGAAAAAATGAGACTAGATCTCAACTATTACCTGCCTCCCACTCCACAATCCAGTGGTGTCTTTTTGTTTGATGAATATTGAAAATCTTATTGCAGCTTACATGGACTAACTGAATGCTTAGACTGCTGATATGCTGCTTAGGGACTTAGGTTTGGTAGAGGGACCCTGAAAATACCACTCCTCAAGCTTCCTGGGGCTTGGAGTATCAGAGAACTGGTGCTTTCAGGGCAGGATTGGGGAAAAGGTACAGATGGCCTCATTATTGAGCACCCCTGCTGTCTAGTTAAGTGCAGTGTTACAGCTCGTCTCCTGGCTTGGCTGTGGGGATGTGCTACGAAGCAGCTCTCAATATACAGGGAGGTGAAATGGGACATATTAGGGGAAATGGCAGCCCTAGAGAAAAGCTGTGAGGTAATGATCACATTTCTGGTTAACACACTTGGGTATATGATGGCAACCACAAGGCATTTGCTTTTGAACAGAGCCCGATATTGGGTGAAGAAGTGACTTGAAAGTTCTGTTGAGCTAGTGTCCAGCAATGCCAGTCACGATTGGCAGGAATGTTATGATAATTTCTGTACCATTTATAGGCCCTTGGCCATCTTACCCATGTGTGTTACTCCCAAGGCACTCCTGTCCACAGAGTGGCTCACTAGTTTCTACTTCTGCTTGCATTTTGCTTTACCTCCTGCAGCTGACATCTTTCCTGCCATCTGTGTCTTTTCCGCAAGGTAACTCTCTTCACTGCTGACTGAGATCCTGAGGGATTCTGTCAGCCTCACTTTTACCCTTACCAGTTCTTTCTCATTTCTTTATGTGACTCTTTCTTCTCTGGGGTCTGGACTTCATTCACTGGCTGAAAAATGAGCATGAAGGCTGGCCATTCAGCCCCAGATGACAACAATGTAGACGGGGTGGGAAAAGCTACCCTTAAGATGATAATGTGAAGAATAACCTTAAAGAATGTCCTAAGAATCCAAGAGCCTGCATCCAATGACCTTTTGTCCATTCAAAGAGCAGTTCTGTAATTTTTACCTCTGTGCCATGTGCATAGCATCCCAAAGAACACATTGAGATGGGCTGCTGAAAGTAAATAGAAGCAGTCACAGAAAATACAAAATACTTGGGCTTCCTGCAATGTATGGAAAAGCTACTTCTTTCCTGATCCTTCAGCTGGCATTCAGTGCTTAGCATTCTGTCATTGGAATTCTATCAATACCTTTAATAGAAGGAGAAGGTATGATATGTGCCAGTAGTTGCCCAAGGCTGGCTCTGCTGAAGAGGTAGGTTATAAAGGGTGAGGAAATTAGAAAATGTCAGAGGAGAAAGGAATGACAACAGTTTGAAGCAAGTTTGCTTATTGAGAAAATTGGAGTTGCTGTTTCCTTCTCTCTCTTCTATGTGAGGCTGCCCTTTTGCTGCTCCTCACTTCATCCTAAAGCTCAGGTACAGGCACCAACCCCAAATTGCATTCCCAGGCACTCTGCATGTAATGTAGTTTCCAAACATTGATAAAGCCTGAACATTTCTGCAGAGAAAGATGCTTAGAAGCCATCTAAGGAACACACAAAATGCTCTGTTCACACCTGTTACTATATCCACCCTACAGCTGCTTAGCCACTCAGTGGGCTATGAAACACCTCAGCTGTTCTTTAACTATTTCTCACTAGTTGCATGCATATCCAACAACATATTCAACAGAGTGGGAAAGCCATCTGAAGGGAATCAAGGGTGGCAACACAGAACATTTCAGCTAGTGCACATTTCCTTGACTAGGCTTGCAGACAGCCTCTTTTAATTGTGTGTGAACCATATATCCATTCTTCAGAAGGTGTTGCTATGAATTTTCCCCTCTAATAAGTCTAGTAAATACCCAGAATAGCCATTTATAAGGGTGCTAATTAAGTGAATTCTACTGTAAATTGCATTTTTTAAAAAAAACCCTAAATTATAATTATATACAACTCCTACAAATGATGGTCATTTGAGTTGCTTATGTTTGTACTCCACGGGCAGCAATTTACGCAGTGTTTTTTCTGGGAGACAGCTGGGGTTAGCAAGGCTCATCCTACAAAATCATAGGTATTTTAAACACCTTGGAATAAACTATCATTTATATTCATAAAGTACAAATATTTACACAGAAGTACCTGTAGAATGTGCTTGGAAGCTATTTGCAAACTGACTTGAAGAAAAGCTTTATATCTTATTGCCACAGGCCCAGGCTTCAGTTTATAGTTAATTTATATGCTGTTCCTCTGAAATACTGTAACTTTTATTATTAATCAATATAAACTCAAAGTATCTTTGAGTTCTAAGAAATAAAAAGCGACTTCCTTCACTAGGTGAGCGCATAGGGCCAAGTTCAGAATGAATGGACACTGGGTCCACTCCACTGGTAACATCAATGGAGCTGGACCCACATATATCAAGTGATTACACAAAGTCCAGGTTTGGCTCATAGAGTCTGCTAGATTGCTGTCTATGATGCTTCAGAAAGGGCTGAACAAATGACCTCATCCTGGTTGCTGATGTTAGGATTTTTCTTAAAATCCGAACACAAGGTAAGACCTCTTCCATGCTGCGGTACATTATGATCTCAGAAGGTTTTAAACAAATTCTCTTTTGACCCACTTTCTATAACTCTCAAAAGGATGAAGATATATCCTCCTCCAGACATATGTCTGCAACACTCTATTGAGTTCTCCAAGCCACTGTCAGCATGTAGGGGGGCAGCTATTACCATCACCAATGTTTGTGATAATTTGGTATATCACTGTAAATTCTGTGGGTCAACGTAGTTTTCTTCCATGATATATGGTGGCAGGGCTCATGAAATAGTGAAATTGTTTTAAGTGGTCAGAGCATCTGAGGAGTTCAGAGTGAGGTTCAATGCAGCTGAGAAAAATCAAAGTGATCCAGGTTGTTTGAAGAAGATAGAGCATGCAAGGGGATGAATGGGATGCAGTGAAGAGCTAGGAGATCTGAGCAGCCTGCAGTGTGAAAAGAGATTAAAGGGGCTCCTAGTAATGCTGAGCAGAAAACATAGTCTTGAGTGATATTATTATTTATCTTCATGTGGATGGCTAGCAACACATTTTTCTGATGCTCCCAGCAGTCTTATAGCAAACTGCAAAACATTATAAGTTTATTCTGATGTGATGGTAAGTTGTTGGAAGATTTACCACTTTGTGTAATGCCTAAAGAAATAAAGCAATAGTAGCAGATTCAAAGTGGATGTTGTGATCTTTTCCTGCTTATTCGTTAGCTATGTCTACATTGGCATGCATATTCAAATACTGGATCATTCTTGCATGTGCTTCCCCTACCCATTCCGAGTATCTACTTACACTGTGCTGAACACAGGTATGACTCTGTGAATACGTGTACCTATATCCTGACTGCCTGACAACAATCGTTGTTACGTGATACTAGTGCCACCATTTTGGGGGTAGTATCCGAGGGTTGTGTATGTCATAGGGAGACACTCTAAGAACTGTTTTGCTGTGTGTTATTGGTACTGTCCCATGCCTTCACACATTTGCCGATGGCAGTTTCTGATCACGTCTCCCCCTCATTGTTATTCCCTGCAAAAGTGGGTGGAAGACATGGAACAATGGGATGATAATATGGTTCTGCTCCTGCTCCTTATTTCAGCGTAAACGGTGATGCAGTGGAATAGGTGATTGGCAAGGTGCTGGATGGAATTTGGGCATCTGACATGTTGAAGGTGGCTGACTTTGAGGGTCAGTGATCATTCATTCAATTCACATGGTACTGATATGGTGAATGCCGGTATTGCCACAGAATGCCTTTTGTCTGGCTGGCTGCTTCTGGTGCAAGAGAACCAGTATGGTGAGGTGGGATCACATAATTTTGTAAACTTGGGATGAGTAGTAGTGATTCCTCTGAATGAGGAAACAGACCTTCATGGACCTGTGTGAGGAGCTTGCACCAAATCCCCAGCAGCAGAACACTTGATTCTGTAAAGCCATACCAGTTCAGAAGGGAGTTGCTATTGCCCTGTGGAAGCTGGCACTGCCAGACAGCTATAGATCTGTTGTAAACCACTTTGGGGGTTGGAAAGTCTATTGTCGGGGTCATGATTGTGCAGGTTTGTGAGGCAATTAACACTGTGATTTTCCAAGGTGGGGGGGTTTCCATAAGAAAAGTTCCAGAAATAATAGATGGATTTCAGAGAATGGGTTTTTCAAACTTGGTAGCAGACATTCTGAAATGCTTCGTGGACCACAGAGGCAGATTCATGAATACGAACATGGGAAACACTAGAAAGCTTCCTGATGCTAGGATGCTATGGAGATCAGAATTGTACTTGAAGGGGGAAGAAATTATATGGTTCTCTATGGTGTGTCTATGCCAACATATATTTTGGGAGACTCTACATACCCACCAACTTGCCTCATGAAACCATATTGTGACCTCAATGACCCTGTACAAAGGAAATTCAGTTAGAAGTTTAATAGCTGCAGAATGGTTGAGGAGTGTGCATTTAGTAGGCTCAAAGCTCGTTAGCGTTGCCTATGCGCTCATCTGGATGCCAATGTGGCAAACACCTTTTGTATAATCTTTGCCTGCTGCACACTCCATGATGTTTGGGAGGGGACTGCTTCTGTCCCAAGTGGGCTCAGAACAAGTTCAGTTAACAAAATGTGTAGGCAGCTGGATCCCACCCACGTGCACAGTGGTTCTGGTTCCCAGTGGAAAGTGAAATCAGGGATGCCATATATGGATACATCTTGGCACAGCAGGAAGGCAGAGGACAACATCCTGTCCAGCTGCTAGAAATGCATGAGGGAACATTTGTACATGCTTGTGCAGCTACATAGCTTTGTGAGGGTGTTCTTTCCCTGTAGCCAAAGGACATTAGCCATTCATTCCTGTGACACTGCACACATTAAAGACAATTATAGCAGGGCAGCTTCATTGGATTTGTGCTATGGAGGGTTGTGGCAGAGCTGTAATGAGGTCATTGTGCAATGTTTTTGGCTTCCCTATTCACATTTGTGTACAGCCCTCTGTTATTGGGAGCACTCAATCTCTCTTCATGCTCTTATGAAGATTTGCTTGGGGTGGGGGCTATGCAGCCATTCTGATTTTTGACCGTTCATTTTCTTGTAATCTTTTCCAAAATTAAGCTATCTGCAAAATTTCTATTATGAAAATATCTTTCCATTGTATCAGCATTTAGTAATACCCTTTCCTGACATGACAACCTTTGTGATCCTATAGTTCAACAGAAAGGAAAACAAATGTATTAAATCTGTCTCCTATTAGCAAATGACTATGCTCCATGGACTACATCCACAGTTTTAGTTCCAAACCACCTTCTTGAAATGTCACAATTACTTTTTCATGTCCTTCAAAGATCACATTGGGGGTGGGAACCGAATCTGTTAGGTTGTTTCTAATGAATTTCATTTTAACAATTGATTTTCATAGAGTTACACTGGCTGAAGGCATAGAACCTCATTGTTTCCACCAACATTGAATGCTTCAGGATGTACCAGGTAATCTGATTCCTTTTCATATATTTGAATGGATATGCCTTTTATACTTGTTGTTAGGTATTTAAATTTTTCAATCCTCCTGGCTTTGTCAGAGTTATAGATTTTAAGCCTCTATTTTCATGGTTTGTAGCTTGCTCTTATATATTCTTTGTGAATTGTAATATGTTTAATAAAAATATTTCCCCTGGTTTTTAAGCTATGAGTGCAAAAAAGGGTGTCCGTTTCAGACACTGTTTCATTTTGGTGTTTGTAAGTAAAAATATTTTGTTTTAGTAAATGAAGCTTTGCAGTGCATTAGCCTGAAATGTGAAATAATTGCACATTGCACTGCACTCCAGCCACACCTCATCCTTCTTCTAACCGTGCCCTTTACCCGTGGTAGCATGGGGAAGGTGGAATTGTCCAGGGAAGCCAGAAGAGGCACTAGCAGGATACAAAACCTATGCTCCAGAACAGGATTGTGCCAATACCTGCACTGAAGCACAGTGAAGAGAAGCAGCAGACTCCTTGCACACTCTTTTTCTTCACCTGTGTGGGGCCATGGAGAATAAAAGGTGTGATGCAAAACCTATGGAGTGAAAGATGAAGGTATTTTAATTTTTGATGGCTTAATGTAAACAGATGTTTGAGCCTCTCTGATATTCATGAGGAAGCTCTTTACACCCACATACAGCATTGTGCTTGGATATGGAAGCCTGAAGGCCTAATGTCTCGTAAGCTACAGAAGTACTGTAACAATCATTATTCTGTGTCAGGACAAAATTACTTTGTGGGAGCATTGCATAATGTCTAGTATATTAATCACTAGAGATATTTTGCAGCACTCAATTACATTATGAAGGCTGGGTTGTGTTCTGATCTTTCTAATGGTCACATATGAAGCACTGAAGCCTCTATTATTTTATAATAAGTAATGCATACCCGGCAGAATAATGCACTATGCACATCCTCTCCTATATGATTCTAAAGGTCAGCTAGTAACTAGAATATTTTTGTCCTCCAGAATGTTTCACCTAAAGAGTTCATTAGCAAGAATGGCTTTATCTTTTCAGTATGTTCTAGCAACATACTATCATGCACAGTACTGAGTTTTTTGACTATTTTGTTTTAAACAAAGTAAAACTGCGTCAGCATGGCCAGTGCACATTCACTTAGAGTTATCAAGTTGAAAGAGTTTCAGGATCTAATGAAGGCTACATCTACACTACAAGCTAGGGGTGTGATTCCCAGCTCGCGCACACATGGCGACTAGCTCTCGTTAAGCTAGCGCAAATATAAGTAGCTGTTCAGCCATGGTAACACAGGCAGTGGCAACGTAGGCATAGCTTAGCCATGCTGAGTACAAACTCACCTGAAGCTGGTGGGATACGTATTTGGCACAGCTCTGCTATTCTGCTGCTGCCCATGCTACCATGGCTACACTACTATTTATACTTGAACTAGCTCAATGAGAGCTAATGTGAGCAAGTGTACATGAACTGGGAATCACATTCCCAGCTCGTAATGTAGACATGGCCTATTCCAGTCTTCACTGAAGACATCACACAGAGAGCACCCAGAACACTGTAAATTCTGTGAACTGCGGTTTCAAATTCTAATCTAATAACTGAAATACCAATTGATATTTCTCTGTGGATTCTGTGATCACTAACAGGTGTTCAGCTTGGACGCTGACTACTATATCTTGCAAAAACGCACATTTAAACCTTAACTTTTAAACTTAGGAACTCTGCACCAGGCATTAGCAATTGTTAAATACAGTATCCAATTTCATAAACATAAAACTCTGACACTTAGCACTGAGAAATGTCCTTTTCAAATGTATTTATCCAAAGTTTTAATATCTCAAGCGACTTAAATTCTCCTGGTCATTTTGCACATTTTCACAAATGCAAACTGAAAAATTTTCTGTTTTTCAAAAGTTCTTTATAACTACCTTTTAGAAAGACACATATCAGAGGAAAATAAGTGTTTTGATTGTGTAACTGATATTGTATATTTTATTTCTAAGTCACAAAAAGCACGTCCAGAAATAACTTGTCTGCTAACAACTTGTTGGAGCCATCAAAAATAATACCCTCCTCCAGCAAAACACTTAAGCACAGGCTTAATGTTAAGCATGTAAACGTTACTCAAATATTCTAAAGTTCAGCTTCTGCTTAAGGCTTTGCTGGATGAGGCAAATTCAAGGAGGAAAAAAACAATATCAAAATCTTACCAGCTTGCCTGAGTAAGATGTAAATTAAACCCAAGGACCTCAAGATCTGGACCCATAACATTTCTTTTTTAAGAAGTGTCCTGCTCTTCTGCCTTTCTTAAATGTTGTAAGCTTTGTGTCATGTCATGGTCTCTTAGTGATCTGGCTGATCTGGAATCACTCTCCCCCAAGTATTGTTGGGAATCTGTGCTTTTGAAAGGATCATTGTGATGTTATAGACTGGCAAAAAAACAGCAGGACTTTGCAACAGCCCTGGGGTTACACCCAATCAACAGGCCATATGTTTAGCACCTATGCCATAAACAGACTACTGTTTGTGCATGCTCCCAGGTGTAATGTCAAAGGGACCATATTTGCAAGCATAAACGAATGACATTCAATCATGTGCATAGGCAGTGTTGTAAAAGTCACAAAGAAAGTAATTTACTGCACTAGTACAGTATGCAATTCATTTGTTACAATCAATTTTTCATTATATAGAAATATAGTATATTGTGTTCATGTTTTTTCTAATTTGGTAGCATAACTGGTAATGTGTAAAGTTTGTCCTCATCAAGCAACTGACATTTGAGAAAATACTGAGATGAAAGCAATTTGCTAATAAAACAATTTCACCATATTTTTGATGAAGTTTTTCAGTTAGAAACAAGAGACTCGACTTCCAGCATTATGTCCAATACCCTCTCAGCTATGTTCCATTGCAGCCTAGGGAGTTTTGCCTGAGCAGAAATAGGGTGTGGACTTCGGGATCTCACCCATTGTATGAGTTGTTAGCCACTTAGCTTTCATCCGTATTAGCATCAGTTGTGTACAGTGTTCAGTGATCAACGTTTTAAAGTCAGGTTTCAGAGTAGCAGCCGTGTTAGTCTGTATCCGCAAAAAGAAAAGAAGTACTCGTGGCACCTTAGAGACGAACAAATGTAGCTCACGAAAGCTTATGCTCAAATAAATTTGTTCGTCTCTAAGGTGCCCCAAGTACTCCTTTTCATTTTAAAGTCAACATCTATTGGTAATTGTCACAGTGGTGTCCTTTCTGTTCCAAAGATAAAGGAAATATGATTGTATCTCACAATAGTGACTGCAGGCAAATGTTGGCTCTTGAATGGCAACCATTCTGAGCTAACGTTCCTATGACATGTGTGCGGTGTGCGTTGTATATTTTAAAGTGAAGTTAGAAGCCGTGAAAGGTGCTCAGCTGACAGAACTGGATCACGAAGACCTAAAGCCACAAATACGTGCCTGAGTGCTGATCCTATTGGCTTAAAGGGTAGTTTTCCAACTGGATTATAACTGTTTCGTTTCTAATCCTTTGGGTTATGCTCTTGAGAGAAAAGTTAGTTGAGATAGTGCCAGCTCTGGTGGTGACTCTTACGTGCCATTATTAGCAACGATACTAGGGGCACCAAATCGTTTGATAGGTCAAGTGGCGTCATCTTTGTGTTATTTTGTGATTGGGCTGGGTTTGAACCAGCCCTCTAGAGACTACATGGCACAGTATTAGCTCTCAGTCCCATCCCATCTTGCACTGGGACTTGAAATGCAATTTCTTCCTCCAACTTGAGTGACAAATTTAGACCATTACCCCCTTGTCTCAATATTAGTATCTACTTATGTAAATTAACATATGTCAAAATAAAATTTGGCTAACAGCAATATTTTTTGTTATTGTGCAAGTCCTGTTTTCAACAAAGAAAAACATGGAATTACTGATAAAATTCTGATACCGTTTTAACCCCCTACAAAATTGCCACCATTGTGCGTGACTTTTACCGCCGTACTCGTTTTAACTTGGACCATACATGAGAATCCTAGGAAGGTGATGCAATTTAAACATCCTGAAAAAATACTTCTTTAAAGAATAAGACATTAATGCATATTTTATTAACATTGTAGCTTACGCCTTTAGCAGGTTTCCTCTGCAGATTCTGAAGAGGGCTTCAGCTGAAAGAGTGAAAGTGATATTATGAGATCCAAACATCGCATGAAGAAAAAACATTGAACACTATTCTCCAGCTCAGTTAGCAATTATTTAGCATGATCTCCAAAAGCAGATAGTCATTCATATAGTGAAATACATTATACATCAGTTTGTGCTGTTAACTGAATTTCTATTAAAATGCAAGTAAGTCTAAATTTATGAAGAAAATTAATTAACTAATAAGACATTTCATATTGCTGTGACAAACTCTCATTAAATGTTCTCTTTCTCCCTCGTACTCACAATACAAGAGTTTTGATCACCCAAGAGTTCTGAAGGAACTCAAATTTGAAATTGCAGAACTACTAACTGTGGTATGTAACCTATTATTTAAATCAGCTTCTGTTCCAGATGACTGGAGGATAGCTAATGTGACACCAATTTTTTAAAAAAGGCTCCAGAGGCAACACCAGGAATTACAGGCTGGTAAACCTAACTTCAGTACTGGGCAAACTGGTTGAAACTATAGTAAAGAACAGAATTATCAGACACATATAGTCAACATGGTTTTTGTAAAGGGAAATCATGCCTCACCAATCTACTAGAATACTTTGAGGGGGTCAATAAGCATGTGAACAAGGGTGATCCAGTGGATATATAGTGTACTTAGATTTTCAGAAAGCCTTTGACAAGGTCCCTCACCAAAGGCTCTTAAGCAAAGTAAGCTGTCATGGGATAAGTGGGAAGGTCCTCTCTGGGATCGGTAACTGGTTAAAAGATAGGAAACAAAGGGTAGGAGTAAATGGTCAGTTTTCAGAATGGAGAGAGGTAAATAGTGGTGTCCTGTGGGGTCTGTACTGGGGCCAGTACTGTTCAGCATATTCATAAATGATCTGGGAAAAGGGGTGAACAGTGAGGTGGCAAAATTTGCAGATGGTACAAAACTACTCAAGATAGTTAAGTCCCAAACAGACTGCGAAGAGTTACAATGGGATCTCACAAAACTGAGTGATTGGGCAACAAAATAGCAGATGAAATTCAATGTTGATAAATGCAAAGTAATGCACATTGGAAAACATAATCCCCACTATACATATAAAATGATGTGGTCTAAATTAGCTGTTACCACTCAAGAGAGAGATCTTGGAGTCATTGTGGATAGTTCTCATGAAAACACTGGAATTGGAAAAGGTTCACAAAAGGGAAACAAAAATTATTAGGAGATGGAACAACTTCCATATGAGGAGAGATTAATAAGACTGGGACTTTTCATCTTGGAAAAGAAACAATTAATAGGGTATATGCTAGAGGGCTATAAAATTATGACTGGTGTGGAGAAAGTGTTATTTACTCCTCATAACACAAGAACGAGGGATCACCAAATGAAATTAATAGGTAGTAGGCCTAAAACAAACAAAAGTATTTCTTCACACAATGCATAGTCAACCTGTGGAACTCCTTGCCAGAGGATGTTGTGAATGCCAAGACTATAACAGGGTTCAAAAAAAGATTGGAATGGGCAACAAGGGATGGATCACTTGATGATTACCTGTTCTGTTCATTCCCTCTGAAGTACCTGACATTGGCTACTGTCTGAAGACAGGATACTGGGCTAGATGGACCTTCGGTCTGACCCAGTATGGCCATTCTTATCTTCTTAACTCTTCTGAAAAAATACATAATAAAAACCATAAATTTTTACTAAATTTTTGAATGTTGGATCTAAATAATCATGTTAGATAATCATAAATTATCTGGTTTCATCCCTTCAAGCTTTACCTTTTTCTGTCATATATTGTAACATTCAGCTTAATTTTAAATACCAACAAAATATACAGCTATCTTTTTCTCTCTTTGCCATGACTGAATGATGGAAATGCAGGGATTTGTTAAAATAGCTACAGTTTTTGGTTAGATAAAATGCAAAGGTTGGGATAATATAAAATATTCAAAACACAAGTGGTTTCTGAAATAGAGAAGTAAATAGCGTTCAGCATTTCAGTTAGGGAATATACATGTCACTGGTAAATTATCATTCATTTCTCTAACTTCTTATATTAATAACTAATATTCTATAACATCTTCCTCTGAAAAATCTTGATGCACTTTACAAATACAAGGGTGAATTTCACCTTTGTGCGGAAGACCAGCACAAGGTTTATGCACCACTTAATAAATTGAACATCATAGCATCTTGGTGGGGTAAGGAAAAAGCTATTATTTCTATATTTTCATAGGGGAAAGATCAGTGTTCATTTTTTTTCCAGTTGTAGGGAGCTGTTCAGGCTTTTCTCTTCTTGACTGTCAGGTGACAAATACAATTTATAGTTTAAAAAAAAAAGATATTCCTAGATATTTTCAGTTTGGTTCCCTATTAACCTAAACACCATGAAAGAGTGACTGGGCTGGAGACAGGGACCTTATATAGTTTGGGATTCCCTCTAGGCCTTTTCCACTCGACTTATCCAGAACACTTTGTCCAGATCTGGGAGAACACTTCATTCAGTTCACTGGGGTCCAAAAAACTCAGTTTAACTCCAGATTTCATCACTCGGGTTCCTTTATTTGGCATACAGCAAAGCTACTCTGAGTTGATCAGACTCTAGCATGGGGGGGGAGGGAGGGGCGTGTAGGATGTACCACATATCCAAAGTTACACCGAAATCCTCTCCCTTTATATACATTTACACAACTTATTGCATTTACTATATATGAGATCACACATTTTTGGATTAGCTTGGTCACTTTGCATGAACCAGTCCCTATGCAGCATGCTCGACCTCCTCTTTACATTCCTAACTTATCTTATCCATTGTTAGTAAAGGTTTCCCTGGATGTTCTCCCTCTCATCTTATCTTAGCTGGCTCAGATATTTTGTCTTTTTTAACCTAATGATCTGTTTATCTCCCTAATTCTATCTTCCAAGAAATAAAACCTCCCTTCATCTGTTCATTACTCAGTCAGGCCAGGCCTCAGCTACATGCCCCTGCTTCTTTCTTTGTTTTATATTATCGCTTGTATTATTTGCATCATATTCCTATCTTTCTGTGTTCTTCTTTTCCAGTTTATTACCCAGCAACAAGATCACAGTAGTTGTAATTATTTGAACCACCGTTAATATTAGGCTTAAAGTACAAATCGGGGGGGCAAGTTCACCTCCTCTAGTACAGTCCACCTAGGTGTAATTCCACATTTTAAATTTGCTCTGCCTTTAAAGCATCCTTCAGTAATTCTAATTTTGCTTTTATTTTAATTACATTATGAAAAACTGATACAAAATATAAAAATCTTTCCATTTATCACCACAGGAAATTTAGGTGTGAAAAGAACATGAGCCAGTTAAAATAACATTCCCTGGGTCTATACCAGAAGTGGTCCTCTTCAGCCACCAATCAATTCTTGTCTTCACCAGGACAAGCAGTTTTTACTTAACCAACATTCCAGTGTCTCAACCATACTGTGCAATTTGGGGACTGACCCCCTCAGAGTGAAATCACATGCCAGCACCTCTGTCTGTAAAGATATTCCACCTGTGCACGTAAGTGTCCCCCAGCTGCAAACAGTGGTACAAGTCTGGGGCTTTTGAGACCTTGCATTATCTTGAAATAATATCTGAGGAGGAAAAACAAACAAACTTCTTCCACACCATATGAGTTATAGTGCTTTTTACATTTAACTTCATGGCGTTGGACCCTTGTTAATTTTCTTACCCTGTACCAGTTATTACCACCTGTCATAAATATAAAGGGAAGGGTAAACCCCTTTGAAATCCCTCCTGGCCAGGGGAAAGCTCCTCTCACCTGTAAAGGGTTAAGAAGCTAAAGGTAACCTCGCTGGCACCTGACCAAAATGACCAATGAGGAGACAAGATACTTTCAAAAGCTGGGAGGAGGGAGAGAAACAAAGGGTCTGTGTGTCTGTCTATATGCTGGGTTTCTGCTGGGGATAGACCAGGAATGGAGTCTTAGAACTTTTAGTAAGTAATCTAGCTAGGTATGTGCTAGATTATGATTTCTTTAAATGGCTGAGACAAGAATTGTGCTGAATAGAATAACTATTTCTGTCTGTGTATCTTTTTTGTAACTTAAGGTTTTGCCTAGAGGGGTTCTCTATGTTTTTGAATCTAATTACCCTGTAAGATATCTACCATCCTGATTTTACAGGGGGGATTTCTTCATTTCTATTTACTTCTATTTTTATTAAAAGTCTTCTTGTAAGAAACTGAATGCTTTTTCATTGTTCTCAGATCCAAGGGTTTCGGTCTGTGGTCACCTATGCAAATTGGTGAGGCTTTTTATCCAACATTTCCCAGGAAAGGGGGGGTGCAAGTGTTGGGAGGATTGTTCATTGTTCTTAAGATCCAAGGGTCTGGGTCTGTAGTCACCTAGGCAATTTGGTGAGGCTTTTTACCAAACCTTGTCCAGGAAGTGGGGTGCAAGGTTTTGGGAAGTATTTTGGGGGGAAAGACGCGTCCAAACAGCTCTTCCCCAGTAACCAGTATTAGTTTGGTGGTGGTAGCGGCCAATCCAAGGACAACGGGTGGAATATTTTGTACCTTGGGGAAGTTTTGACCTAAGCTGGTAAAGATAAGCTTAGGAGGTTTTTCATGCAGGTCCCCACATCTGTACCCTAGAGTTCAGAGTGGGGGAGGAACCTTGACACCACCTCTCTTGTACTAGTTTTTTAATTTTCTGTGGTGGTAAAAGAGGGAAGTTTTCTTTGTTCTATGTTACTTACAGCTGCTTTTACCTTATATAGCATATATTTCCCCTCTACTGCACATCATTGTTCTTGCCTTTTACCTTTCATGATAGCAGATTAACTCTATCTTGTACATCAAAAAAACATTTACAACATACATATAATAGTTAAAAACTCTTAAGTAATACATTCTTTGTTTTGTTGATTTTCAAAATACAGTACTGTCCTCTAGTTGCTAATTCTTGCTGAAACACTTCCTTGTGTAATGGATGCAGTACCTCTGCCGCTAGTTTCTGTTGAAGTGCTTGGCCATATTCCCACAGTGTCTCTGTGTCAGCTTAGTTTCAGGGTGACATATCAGTCCCGAACAGCTCAGATCCTGTCAAGCTCCTTCCAGTTTCATTGCTGCCCCACCTTGGCAGCTTTGTGCAATTTAAAAAGGTACTTTTTTGTCCATAAAGTCCTTTCAATAGTTTTTAACCATTTTTAACCAAACTCCAGTGACTGCCGATTCGTGAAATACGATAACATTTGGCACATGAATGAACTAAACATTATTAAACAATATTTCCTTAATAGATGTAACCCTAAACCATTAGTTGGATTTGTTTCCAATCTATGGCATTTCAATCTTTTATATGATTGCTTAGTTTTAATACAATTTTTCTTTTCCCATTCACAAAACGTTACCATATAGGTTTTTTTTTACTTCCTAATAACATTTACTTTACATTAGAGTTAAACAGAACTTTTTGGATAAGAGTGTTAATGGTTAAGCTCCATTTCTTAGCCTTGGTCTACACTAGGAGTTGAGGTTGAATTTAGCAGCGTTAAATCGATTTAACCCTGCACCCGTCCACACGATGAAGCCCTTTTTTTCGACTTAAAGGGCTCTTAAAATCGATTTCCTTACTCCACCCCCGACAAGGGGATTAGCGCTGAAATGGCCTTGCCAGGTCGAATTTGGGGTACTGTGGACACAATTAGAATGTATTGGCCTCCGGGAGCTATCCCAGAGTGCTCCATTGTGACCGCTCTGGACAGCACTCTCAACTCAGATGCACTGGCCAGGTAGACAGGAAAAGGCCCGCAAACTTTTGAATCTCAATTTCCTGTTTGGCCAGCATGGCAAGCTGCAGGTGACCATGCAGAGCTCATCAGCAGAGTTGACCATGCAGAGCTCATCAGCAGAGGTGACCATGATGGAGTCCCAGAATCGCAAAAGAGCTCCAGCATGGACCGAACGGGACGTATGGGATCTGATCACTGTATGGGGAGAGGAATCCGTGCTATCAGAACTACGTTCCAGTTTTTGAAATGCCAAAACATTTGTCAAAATCTCCCAGGGCATGAAGGACAGAGGCCATAACAGGGACCCGAAACAGTGCCGCGTGAAACTGAAGGAGCTGAGGCAAGCCTACCAGAAAACCAGAGAGGCGAACAGCCACTCTGGGTCAGAGCCCAAAACATGCTGCTTCTATGATGAGCTGCATGCCATTTTAGGGGGTTCAGCCACCACCACCCCAGCCATGTTGTTTGACTCCTTCAATGGAGATGGAGGCAACAGGGAAGCAGGTTTTGGGGACGAGGAAGATGGTGACGATGACGTTGTAGATAGCTCATGGCAAGCAAGTGGAGAAACAGGTTTTCCTGACAGCCAGGAACTGTTTCTCATCCTGGACCTGGAGCCAGTACCCCCCGAACCCACCCAAGGCTGCCTCCCGGACCCACCAGGTGGAGAAAAGACTTCTGGTGAGTGTACCTTTTAAAATACTATACATGGTTGACAAGCAAGCATGTTTCATGATTAATTTGCCCTGGCATTCACAGCTCTCCTGGATGTACTCCCAAAGCCTTTGCAAAAGGTTTCTGGGGAGGGCAGCCTTATTCCATCCACCGTGGTAGGACACTTCACCACTCCAGGCCAGTAGCACGTACTCGGGAATCATTGTACAACAAAGCATTGCAGTGTATGTTTGCTGGCATTCAAACATCCATTCTTTATTGCTCTGTGTTATCCTCAGGAGAGTGATATCATTCATGGTCACCTGGTTGAAATTGTGTGCTTTTCTTAAGGGGACATTCAGAGGTGCCCGTTCCTGCTGGGCTGTTTGCCTGTGGCTGAACAGAAATGTTCCCCACTGTTAGCCGCGGGGAGGGGCTAGCCATGTGGTGGGGGGAGGCAAAATGCGACCTTGGAACGAAAGCACATGTGCTATGTATGTAATGTTAACAGCAAGGTTTACCGTGAAAGAGTGTACCCATTGTTCTATAAAATGTGTCTTTTTAAATACCACTGTCCCTTTTTTTTCTCCACCAGCTGCATGTGTTTCAAGGATCACAGGATCTTCTCCTTCCCAGAGGCTAGCGAAGATCAGAAGGCGAAAAAAACGCACTCGCGATGAAATGTTCTCTAAGCTAATGCTGTCCTTCCACACTGACAGAGTACAGACAAATGTGTGGAGGCAGACAAAGTCAGAGTGCAGGAAAGCACAAAATGATCAGGAGGAGAGGTGGCAGGCTGAAGAGAGGGCTGAAGCTGAAAGGTGGTGGCAGTGTGATGAGAGGAGGCAGGATTCAATGCTGAGGCTGCTGGAGGATAAAACTAATATGCTCCAGCATATGGTTGAGCTGCAGGAAAGGCAACAGGAGCACAGACCGCTGCTACAGCCCCTGTGTAACCAACCGCCCTCCTCCCCAAGTTCCATAGCCTCCTCACCCAGACGCCCAAGAACGTGGTGGGGGGGGCCTCCGGCCACCCAGCCACTCCACCCCAGAGGATTGCCCAAGCAACAGAAGGCTGGCATTCAATAAGTTTTAAAGTTTTAAACTTTTGAAGTGCTGTGTGGCCTTGTCCTTCCCTCCTCCACCACCCCTCCTGGGCTACCTTGGCAGTTATCCCCCTATTTGTGTGATGAATGAATAAAGAATGCATGAATGTGAAGCAACAGTGACTTTATTGCCTCTGCGAGTGGTGATCGAAGGGAGGCGGGGCGGGTGGTTAGCTTACAGGGAAGTAGAGTGAACCAAGGGGCGGGGGGTTTCATCAAGGAGAAACAAACAGAACTTTCACACCATAGCCTGGCCAGTCATGAAACTGTTTTTCAAAGCTTCTTTGATGTGCATCGCACCCTCCTGTGTTCTTCTAACCACCCTGGTGTCTGGCTGTGCATAACCAGCAGCCAGGCGATTTGCCTCAACCTCCCACCCCACCATAAACGTCTCCCCCTACTCTCACAGATATTGTGGAGCGCACAGCAAGCAGTAATAAAAGTGGGAATATTGGTTTTGCTGAGGTCTAACCCAGTCGGTAAACTGCGCCAGTGCGCTTTTAAACGTCCAAATACACATTCTACCACCATTCTGCACTTGCTCTGGCTGTAGTTGAACAGCTCCTGACTACTGTCCAGGCTCCCTGTGTATGGCTTCATGAGCCATGGCATTAAGGGGTAGGCTGGGTCCCCAAGGATAACTATAGGCATTTCAACATCCCCAGTGGTTATTTTCTGGTCTGGAAATAAAGTCTCTTCCTGCAGCTTTTGAAACAGACCAGAGTTCCTGAAGATGCGAGCGTCATGTACCTTTCCCGGCCATCCAGTGTTGATGTTGGTGAAATGTCCCTTGTGATCCACCAGAGCTTGCAGCACTATTGAAAAGTACCCCTTGCGGTTTATGTACTCACTGCCTTGGTGCTCCGGTGTCAAGATAGGGATATGGCTATGACCTGCACATTTCCCAGGGTCGCTACCCTTGATATCAGCAGATCTTTGATTGCGTTGACTACTTGCATCACAGCAGCCCCCACAGTAAATTTGCCCACTCCAAATTGATTCCCGACTGACTGGTAGCTGTTTGGCATTGCAAGCTTCTACAGGGCTATTGCCACTCACTTCTCAACTGTGAGGGCTGCGCTCATCTTGGTATTCTTGCGCCACAGGGCAGGGGAAAGCAAGTCACAGAGTTCCATGAAAGTGCCCTTACGCATGCGAAAGTTTCGCAGCCACTGGGAATCGTCCCAGACCTGCAACACTATGTGGTCCCACCAGTCTGTGCTTGTTTCCTGAGCCCAGAATTGGTGTTCCACTGCGTGAACCTGCCCCATTAGTGCCATGATGCCCACCTTGCCAGGGCCCAGGCCTTGAGAGAAGTCTGTGTCCATGTCCTCATCACTCTCGTCACCGCGCTGACGTCACCTACTCGCCCGGTTTCGCTTTGCCAGGTTCTGGTGCTGCATATACTGCTGGATAATGCATGTGGTGTTTAATGTGCTCCTAATTGCCAAAGTGATCTGAGTGGGCTCCATGCTTGCCGTGGTATGGCATCTGCACAGAAAAAAGGCGTGGAACGATTGTCTGCCATTACCCTGACAGAGGGAGGGGCGACTGACGACATGGCTTACAGGGTTGGCTTACAGGGAATTAAAATCAACAAAGGGGGTGGCTTTGCGAGAAACAGAATGGCCCCGTCAAGGATAGAACTCAAAACTGGGTTTAGCAGGCCGTTGATTTCACGGAGGGAGGAAGGGTGGAGAAAATGAATACAAAACAAATGTGGTCTATTTCTTGTTTTGATCCACTTCATCTATCTTTATACATCTTGCTGGCAGCAGACTGTGCAGTACGACTGCTAGCCATCGTCATCTCCTGGGTGCTCGGCAGAAGACAGTGCAGTATGACGACTAGCCATCATCTTCTGCTGGTTGCTGATTAAAAGACAGTGCACTGCCGGTAGGACTGAATCGCCATGAGACGAAACTTAAAAGGGAAATGACCTGGCTGAGACACTCCCATGTTTTCCCAACTGGCCATGCTGCCAAAAGGCAATAAACTGCTGCTGTGTAGCAATGCAGTACCGCGTCTGCCAGCACCCAGGAGACATACGGTGACGATTAGCTGAGCGGGCTCCATGCTTGCCGTGGTATGGCGTCTGCACAGGTAACTCACGACAAAAGGCGCAAAATGATTGTCTGCCCTTGCTTTCACGGAAGGAGGGAGGGAAGGGGGGCCTGACAATATGTACCCAGAACCACCCGCGACAATATTTTAGCCCCATCAGGCACTGGGATTTCTACCCAGAATTCAAATGGGTGGTGGAGACTGCGGGAACTGTGGGATAGCTACCCACAGAACAATGCTCCGGAAGTCGACGGTTGCCTCGGTACTGTAGACACACTCCACCGACTACATGCACTTAGAGCATTTGAGTGGGGACACACACAATCGACTGTATAAAAATGCTTTCTACAAAACCGACTTCTATAAATTTGACCTAATTTCGTAGTGTAGACATACCCTTATATTCACTGATCTTCCCTGGTTCTAAGTTGGTTTCTGCTTCCAAAGCATAAAGTCATCTGACAAAGAAAACACAAACTATTGTGTCTCCTCTTTGGATCCTCTGTAGGATTTTGATTAAATAGCATGTCTTTACATTGGTTTTACCCCTTTTATTATATAAACTACTTGTTCCATGGGTATGCACTTTCCTTCCGTAGTGCAAACCTTACCCCTTATTTGTCATAATATCATATTAGTCATATTAATTTTCACATGAAGGGCAGCTGGTTTGTGCTTAAAGAGTTTCCATGTACTGTATGCAGTGATTGTCTAATTATTCAGAGCCACTTTAGGGCTCCATGTTACTAACATTGCTAGTCTTGTGAATGCCCCTTCCTTGTATTGTTACTCCAGAGGTGCTCTATCTCCTTAACTTCTCATTCTCTTTCTGCAGCTTTTTCAGACACTGTTTCATTACTACAACAGGATTTGGAATCTCTTCCTAGTACCCTGTTTCTGGCTATCCCTACCACAGCCACAACCAAGTCCTCTAGTTCTTATTTAAAAAGATGCTGAGCTTCATAAAAACATTGAGGTAACAAAGCCAGGTAACATCTTGTATTTGGCTTGAGAGGGGAAAAAAGAATTTAGCAAAGATGGTTAGGAAACATTGGCAGTTACTCAAAAAGTGTCTGTCAGTTTTTGCAACTTTGAATGAAAGATTCAAATGGATTTTTAGTGGAATCTTTTAAAGGCCAATTTATTTTAGACATACAAAATAGGGTTTTACAACAAAGAGTGTATGGTTACATCCTTAAAACCTTGCATAATTGCACAAATGTGTTTGCATTTCTTTTAATCGTATTGCTCAAAACCCCTTGTCTTGCGCTGATTATTTTTTACACAACTGTACCCAGATTACATTCACTACTTGTACATTCAGAGGCAGCCAAGTTCAAATGGAAACCCGTTATTTCCTTTCAATGATTTTGACTAAATTGTCCGTAGTCAAATCATATTGTCTCTCTGCCTACAGCAGTCATTTACAATTGATTACAGATCATTCCTTTGGGGGAAAGGGCCCATTTTCCTTCAGAATGGCTGTAAAGATTCCTGGGGACAAAAGCAGAGTGGTGGTAGTTGTCACCACCTGACCTCCCCTTGCATAATTTGACTACCAGGGTCCCACTGCGTGAGACTGCACTGAATCGTACTGCCTAAGTAGGTGTTATTATCAAACTGGGCATTCTCTTTTCCCTTCTTACTGAATGTTACATCCAATACCTTTACTATACCTGACTGCTTAATCCTTTCAGCACTCTAAAGTTTTTGACATCTGCATAAATGCTCCCCTTAACTCCTCATTTTCTTTCCATGAATCACTTACTTATTTCTCAAAGGGACACATTTCTGAGCCAATTTCTCTCCAGCCTCCGAGCTTATCTTTTGTGCTTTTTGCACCGATTCTTTAGCAACAATTACTGTTCTTTCCATGGTTGCCCGTGGGTATTATTCTTTAAGTTTCAGTGGTGTTCAACAGACCTTTGCTGTGTTCTGACAAGCATTCTTTTACATAGTTATCCAAAGCACCTCCCTCTATTCCCGGTATGTTACTGAATTTCTCTTTAGGAGAGACTTCTATTGTAATTTAATCACCCCCCCCCCAACCCCTTGCATTTCTTGTATAATACTATTGCTGGACTTCCTTTTCTACTTCCAGTCTCTTCCTATCGCTTCCCTGGGGAGTCTATAGGGACTTCTTTAGATCTAACCAACTTCTCCAGTGCCCTGGACAGCTCCTCAAATTTAAAACCCTTCTGATGCCTTTGCTATATACACGTATAATAAACTCTACAATACCTACTCCAGAAGAATGAATCCGGGTCAAATTGCAGCACCACAAATGACTTGACTTATCCAGAACACCTTGTCCCGTTCTGGGAGAACACTTCATCCATAGTCTGTGATCCAAAGAGCTCAGATTGACTCTAGATTTCATCACTAGGGTTTCTTTATTTGGCATACAGCAAAGCTACGCTGAGTTGATCAGACTCAGGCATGGGGTTAGGGATGGGCATACTCTCCTTTCACATACATTTTCACATATCATTGCATTTACTATACATGAGATCACACATGTTTGGATTGGCTTGGTCACTTTGCACGAACCAATCCCTGTGCAGCATCCTCTGTCCATGCATTGTCCACCGTAGACCTCCTCTTTACATTCCTAATATATCTTGTCCATTGTTAGTAAATGTTTCCTTGGGTGTTCTCCCTCTTACCCTAGCTAGTTCAGTCATTCTGTCTTTTTCAACCTAATGATCTGTTTACCTCCCTAATTTTATATTCCAAGAAATGAGGCCTCTCTCCATGTGTAAATTACTCATCTCAGGTCACGCCTCAGCCACATGTAAAATGATGTTACCTCCATAGTAGTGTGTGCGAAGGATGCATTTTTTGGTTCACTGGAAGATCCAAAAAATGAAGAACAAAATTTTGGTTGGGGTCAGCAAGTCAAAAAGTAAAAAAAATAAATAAATTTCAGGTCAAATACAAAGTTTTGTTTTGACAAAATGGATATGTTTTGCTTTAATTTTGACCATTTAAAAACTTTTTTGTTTCAAAAATAACTTTTTATTTTAAAAAGATGGTCAAACTGCAAAACCAAAATATTTTTTTAAATTTAATTTTTAGATTTTTTCCCCCCAGAAACAATTTGGTGAAACTGACATACATTTTTGAGATGTTTCGGTATCACCAAATCTGCATTTCTCACCAAAAAAATGCTTTAGATGAAAAATTTCTCCCCACTCTACTCCACAGTTTGAAGCTAATTTCCCCAGATAAGTTTAGACAATGTTTGTGAAAATAATACTAGAAGGGTAAGATATTCAGCCCATGTATCCCAACTGGAAAAAAACTGAGTTATACCAATTTACACCAGCAGTGGATTTGGCTCAAAGTGTGGTCATTAATTTTGTCCCATGAATCCACTGAGGCGGTAGTTGAACGCCACCTCCAAATACAACTCCAAGAAATAACAATGAACAGACATTAGTGATTGAATAGACCACTATTCAGAGCTAGAAGTAGGTCATCAGGGCTTTGTTTCTATAGGGTTTTTTTGATCCACAAATAATAATTGCTTCTTAAGGTAATCAGTTGGAAACAAGGCAACAGATACATTTCCCTCTGAGATATGCAATTAAAGAATATATAATTCTAACCTTCTTCAGAGTTTCTGTAAACAGGAATAAATTCCCATCCAGTTTTAATAACATGGTCAGGTATCTCAGAGCTGTTCTAATAATATGTTGTGCTTTGATAAGGCACCTTCATATGCTTGAACTTCTCACGAAACAATGAACAAATATAGTTACCAAAGTTGTGTTTTTTATCATCTGGCTCTCGTCAGGAGATTGGATGGGGAAACAAGGATCAGAGGTTAGGCATAACTCCCTTGCCCCAGTCTTCACCTCCACTACTGAAATCTTGTTAAGCACCTGACACCATTTTAACTACTCTCCTAGGAAGTCAGATGTAGTAATGCAAATTGAAGTTAGGTGCTGCTACTCATCATTTACAGGCATGTGCATGTTTTTGCTGAAAACATGGAAATCAAATTTGAAAGTAAATGGCTCTGCAAAGCACAGGCTCAGTGAAATGTTTGACAGGCAAGAATATATTGCAACATTGCTTGACCCATGTTTCAAGGGCAGCACTGAAACCATAATTCTACTCAGTGGAGCTATAGATCACTGAGAAGATGGTCTCATGAAGAAATGTAGCAGGCTAGGTCATCTTCCTCTTGTCGAACTTCCTGGTCAAATCAAAATTTAGCTAAAAAAACATTCACTGCACATGTTCTTAAAATACTGCTTCATGCAAAAGGTACTGATGACTAGCAGTCAGTGAATTATTCACAGCAATTTACTGAGTGAATTTATTTTCTTTTGGCTCATGGGATGTCCATGGACGGATAGCAAGAGCCTTTAAATTATTTGTTGTTTGAATTTATTTGATAATTTGTCTGTGGTTAGTTTTTTAAAATAACAAAAAATATTCACTTTTTTCTCCTTGCTATTCAAAATTAAGCCATGTTGGCAGTTAGTTACAATTGTTTACTATTGCTCCCATTTCCTAATTGGATGAAGTGTAGTACTTACATATAATCAGGAGAAGGACTTGAAGAAGCCAGAGAGGCTTTTAATCTCTCCTGGAAATGTAGTGGTTAAGGAGAGAGCAGATAAACACGATTTTACATCTTAGATGATTTTAAAACATTTTCCCTTTTGGTCCATATAGGCACCAGTTGATGGGAAAACTTCTTCTACTGTAAGATTTATTGGCTGAGTGCTGAGTTTAAACTTAATTTTCTCTTTGGCTTCATTTACTTCATACAAAGTAAACGCAGGCTGTGAAGAGTATGATCAGATCTTTATCTGGCTGTTTAATTGTCTTTCTGCCACACTTGTGGCCAGAGGGTTTGGAAACCCTGTCCATCTGATGCATCCCATCCCATATAAAACATACCACTTCATCTGTGGACAGCTATGAATGCAAGGTTAAAATTTACTGTTTGTGAGCAGTTGATTGCATGAGCTTAAACTTAATTATTTTTACTTGGATTCAGCAGCACTAAAACATTGCACAGCTGGTATAGAATAATATGGCTTCTATTCGAGCCCGTATTGTGGAGTAGTAGTAGCCATGAGGATAGTGGATAGTACTGTAGCTTCAGGTGGATTGTTTCTCTTCCCTATCCTGTGCCTCTCACTTCACCACCATGAAACCTGACCCCAATTTCTGTGAGTGAAGTCAACTTTATCCTAATTAATAAATAACCTAACAGTGCTGCCAAACATTTCATTTTGCTAACATATCAGTTATGTTTTATATCCATTAAGATATCATAAGCTCAAAAATCATTTCAGATATTTCCATGGAGCTAGAGGGGCTACTTCAACACCCATCTTTACATTTTTGTTATGGTGCAGTTCTCAACGTCTCCAAAAGGTAAATAATACATGACAAAATCTACTGATGTTATGGAATCTTTGAGTGGTATTTTTCTTTAAATATTAAACATTATTTTGAAGTAGTATGAACTATGCACAGTTGCACTTAACAATTTTCCCGTTAGAAAGGAAATATGCTATGCTCCGCTAATTTTTTTTCTTTGATGTCCATGCATAATCATGTTATGTAGAATTCTTTTTAACTGTGGTACTTCAGAATAAACTATATACAATTACCGTACTTATTATTTTATTCTGAACTAAAGACAAGGATGAAGTTTTGGGGTCCAGCTCACAAATATTATGTGCAGACTTCATGTTTTCTGCTTGCTTATGCATTCTTAAAATGGATCTGATATGTACATAAAATTATTCTTTTCATTACAGAGGACTTGGGCAATACCAAAAATTAAACATATTAAAGCATAAATACTCAACTAAGTGTTCTGTGTGCATTTTCTTCCCCAAACAAACTATTTAAAGCATTGGGGAAAATTCCCAAATGCAAAGCTTAAATTGACTTTGGTAAAGGCAGGTTCAGTGTTTACAGTATTCCCTCATCTACTGATTTTCTTCAGCCTCCAATTTGAACAAAATACTTCTCTGAAAAGTAGAATTTCTAGAAAGAAAATAGTTCCTTTAAACAAACTTTTGAAAAGGTGTGTGGAAGCTGCATTTCAGCAGAGTGGCACAGCAGGAACCTGAGGGGCCCAGTAACCAGAGGTCAATGGATCACCAACAAGTGCATAGCTCAAGGTGCTCCAATGACACGATCATTTAACACACGGCTTTTGTGTCTATCCACCAGGGGGTCTTTCATATTGATTTTAGAAACTTCTGTGACAGTATGAATTTTACATTGTGCCAGATCATGAGCCTTATTCCACAGACCTCACGAAAAAAACTCCCATTCTTTGGAAGCCTGGGGGAAAAAATCCAAAATGCAATTTAAATATTCACATTTGGAAGCTAGATTAATTATTAATTATGTTTATAATTCACACAGAATATATATGAAACAAGACTCATGGAAATAGAGTTTAATGATAGACTTAAATGTAAATGTGTTCTCTATGGGATGGGCTTTACAATTATGCTTCAGAAAACATTTATTTTTCTAGTTATCACTGTACTGATCATTGATTTAATAGATTACAAAAAAAAAAAAAGCTATGTGCACCACCTTTATGGTGCTCCGATGTACGGTACAAAATTCCCAAAGTGAAATGGAACACAGATTTCTTTGATGTATTTTGATAGACTTCCCATCCACTTATAGAGATGTTTTCACACTATTTTTAGGACAGAAAAAAAGTTCACTATAATCAGTCAAGAGCCTCACTCCTTTGGGCTGCTCAGCAGTTGGAGCTGATCCTCAGATGCACCTGCATTCAGCAATGTAGGTAAACCTCTGAAGCCCAATGTAGTCGCATGCAATGGACATGACCTGACTGCTTCTGGCCTTCCATTGCCCCGTGGGGATTTTGTATAAGTAAGGACTGAATGAAAACCCAGTCAAGAGCAGAGTTGTGGTTTATTATTATTTCATTGAAAGTGAATGAACTGAATAATGAATTCATTCCAACAATGATGAATGGCAAGTGATGTGCTGATAGAAAGTGTGTGTAGGAAAATGTGAATTACTGGTATAGTAACACATCAAAAGTAACATATCCCAGAATATTGAATCTGGGAGCCAGTTAGGAGAAATTGCATTCTCTGAGGTAGGGTAGCAGGGGTGAACAGGAAAGAATCTATACCCTGAAACACTGCCAATACCATTCTTTAGTGTTTTGTTACCTAGATAAGAGAGAAGGCATCTTTTATCTCCAGACAGAATAGAGGAAACTCAGCTATTAGAGGAGAATTAATATTACAACCTGATGACAACAGCTCCTGAATGGGATGTCTGGCATTCCCGTTTGCATTTTTGTCTGACAGGATGTCCCATAAACTAGATGTACAAAAGGGGGGGGGGGATCTGTATCATGAATGAATCTAGTAGCCTCACTGTAAGATAAGCCACATAGCTTTGCAGAAACATACTGACATCACTCAGCTTTAGAATATCTCTATTAAATGAATATTGTACTCAATAATTAATGATAATACTTGGAGGAGCACTGACATGCCCAAAACAATTTTTTTTCTCGTGAGGCCTGTTTTAACAAATTATAGGGTGAGATCCCGAGCCATGGTAATGATTTCTGTGGTACTCGGCCAGCTTACTCCAGCTGAAGATGCGACCCATATCATTTAGTTATGTTGATAACAGGACATGAAATTGTGATGTGACTGTCGTCATCTGACACTGACACGCTGGATGAAACGCTAATTTCTGGGCCTATTTTGATTTTGTTTTAAAAGGGCACTTTATTTTAGGCAGAAAAAAAAATCAGACCAGACACTCATGCCCTGAATAATCATAGGTAATTAGTGAGTTCCTGGGGAAAAAATCCAAAGCTTTTATTACTGTTGAGGATGGGCACAGGTAATAATAAGCAAGTTTCTACTTCCAAGAAAGTCTTAAACTAAAAAACAAACAATACCTTATTATAAGGCTATGACATTTCAAATGAAAATATAATTTGCTTGATACATTTTTAGACTGCATTACTTTGCTGAAATATTATTGTTGTACCTTCAGTACGAATATTTGAAATAGATATTATTGTAAAGCAGTTTTAATTCTCTCTTGTTCTCATTCTCATTATTTGGCCTGCTGTCCCCCTCAGTGCGTCATTGGCCTAGAAATGGCTTTCTGTCTCTATTCCTCTAGCTACCTCTGTTTTGTTGAGTAGCACATTATCTGCCTCTCTTGTGCAGTCTCTTCACAGTTCTTTTCATAACCAATTCAATTATCACATGCACAGAACTCCTTGTTTCTTGAGTAGCTTTTCTAAATTTGGAACTTTCGGTCCCCAGCCAGTAGAGTAATGAAGACTGGTTAGTCTTGCAACCTATAGTCAAAGTAAAAGAGTTTTGCTAGCTATTTTCTGTATTAAGGTATTCACAAATGAGTTCTGAAAAATTATCCTGATGCAGAAGGTCTGAGAAAGGCCTTATTATTCCTTAAGCCCATGGGGCTTAATTCACAATTTTCTTTCTTGTTGTATGCCAGTGAAAGTCACATTGCAGTGTTGAAACATTGAATTTAATTCATTCAAATGCATAAAGCCCAACTGATTGTGTTAGGCTTAGGGTTAGGATTAGGGACAAGTGCAAGAGAACTAGGAAAACAAAATCCACCCATCTGGTTCTAGGGCACAGGGCTGCAATGTCACTTGGTACTTTGGAATAGCAGCAGCTGCTGTTGTTCTGTATCACATGTATGGGAATTAGGGGCATTATATATGTGCAGTGGAGGATCCTGCATTACCTCCTCTGACCTGTTTCCATAAATATCTACATCAGCCCATGTAGGGCCAGTTTGGAGACCCCTCTGTAATGCACAAAGGTGTTATGTAGAGGCCCCCATGACTGCTCTGTCATCAACCCTCACACACAGCTCCACCCACCCTCCATATTGGGGTGACTTTTACCCTTATTGCACTGTTATGTGCATAGCACTACACCTCATGCAGGAAGGCTCTTTGGGCAGAGGCAATTTTTATCCTTTGTACCACATCCTGGTCCCATTGGTTATCAGTGAAAGTTGCAGTATTGCTATGGCAACACCGTTTACTTGGTTTCTTGACATTCTGATTATGTAAAACAAGTAACAGAATATCGTAGCAGAGCAACAGATGGCACTTTGATATAAATCTAAATAAAGAAATAATAAATAGCAACACATACCTGCTGTAGATGATAAACATTTTCAATGCCTCTAAAATAATTCAGTGCAAATTGGACCCTTTAAAAATTGAAATCCCTACTCTGAGGACTGCAACATGTGGACTTGAGTGTATCATCCAAACTGGTGGCTACCAAGATTTTGAACCAAGGTTATGTGGTCTAAAGCATTACTTTGAATATATTATCATCTTGGTGGCAAGATATTACTTTTTCCTTTTTTATTAGATTACATTTTTCAAAACCGCTGCGGATTACATTTCTTGTTTGCTGTGTTGTTGTAGCCATGTTGGTCCCAGAATATTAGAGAGACAAGGTGGGTGAGGTAATATCTTTTATTGGAACAACTTTTGTCAATGAAAGAGACAAGTTTTCGAATTAATACAGAGTTCTTCACAAGCATGCCTTCATAAGAAGAACGCTGTGTAAGCTCAAAAGTTGTCTCTTTCATCAACAGAAATTGGTCCAGCAAAAGATATTACCTTGCCCACCTTGTCTCACAGATTACATTGGCATTAAATCATTTGCTGCCCTGGAAAGTAAAACAAATGAGCTTTTTAAAAAAAATGCAGTTTTAATTTACAAAACTGATACTTTTCAGAGTAGCAGCTGTGTTAATCTGTATTTGCAAAAAGAAAAGGAGTACTTGTGGCAATTTAGAGACTAACCAATTTATTTGAGCATAATTTGATGCATTTATTTGAGCATTATTTGATGAAATGAGCTGTAGCTCACGAAAGCTTATGCTCAAATAAATTGGTTAGTCTCTAAGGTGCCACAAGTACTCCTTTTCTTTTTGCAAAACTGATACTGAAAAGCCACTACTGAACAACCTGCAGAACACACAGCTCCAGGAATAACCAAATAACATATCCTACAGGAACAAAATTTATAGCAGCCTGGGGCAGTATATTGGGTTAGGGCAGGATATTGGACACATGTTGGTCAGGTATCTTTCAGGGGAAAAAATGAGTAAACAGTCTGTAAAAAAGAGCTGAAATAGTAAATGTAGAAAATGTTGATGCAAGAGGGAGAAGCCAAACCTAATCTACTCACAGGTGCATCAAGGGATTTAAACTTTTCAGCATAATGGACACAATGGATTGCTGGTGCCATCCAATCAGTCAGTCCTAAAGTAAAAAAATGTTACAGCAGCCGTGGAAAACATACTGAAACAGGTGAGCAGCCAAGAAGAGAATGGACTGGAATTTAACAGCCATAAATGAAGATAGCATCCCACTTTCACTCCATATGGGAGACCTGGAGAAAGGCATTGCCTCCTGAAAAGAAAAAAATGGGGGAGTTGGAGAGCAGGAGTTGCCACAGTAACATCAGGCTCTTTGGATTTCCCAAGAGTTAAGAATGCTCAGGCCCGATGGTGTAGTTTGGAAAATAGATCCCAGCTGGGCTTTCTAATCGCACTCAGTCTCTCCTCTAATTAAGGAAGCTAACTGTAACACAACAATGGATAAACTTGGGGCAGATGTTAAAAGGTGGGGGAAAAACTATCCGTAATTTGGCATGGAAATAACAGACCATCTGTACACTAGTAACAACATATTTCACTCATTTCAAGCCCTGCTAAGTAACACAGTATGCAAAACTTGTGTTCTGTTTTCCGTTAAATACTTGCAAATATGCAGTATGGTAGCCACATTTAATATTAACCTCAGACAATACTTCACCTATATTACCCAAGACAAGATTCTTTATGTTCTCTAGCTAAAGCTGTACTGCCTAACACTGTACTTTTAATGCAAATATGAATAAAAGGCTTATTGCAAAATCTAGATGGAGGAAGACTTAAGAATCAAAATCTTCCCCAAAGAATGGGAAATATGTCTGCAAAATGTTAAGACTGCCACTAATTACTGTGGATTTCCTGTACATTAGATTTTTCATCAGCAAGATAACCTTGTCTCATGCAGAGAGTAAACATTACTTTGAGGGCTGATACTTCTTGCCGTTAGAGCTGGGCAGACAACAGATTTTTTGGTTTGTTGGCAATTTTGAAAAGTAAAAAACCCCCCAAACCTTTGAGGTCGAACAAAAACATTTTACTCTGATTTTGACCATTTTGAAACAAAAAGTCATTTCAAATTGAAGAATTGTTAACCGTATCAGTTGCTTTTTTTTAAATTTTTCTTCAGACAAACAATTCTGTGATGTCATGAATTTGTGGAACATTTCAGTGTCAGTGAATCTGCATTTTTCACAGAAAAATGTCACCCAGCTGTACGTGGAGTGAATGTGATAACACCACGGACTCAGAAATGCTGTTGGTCACGTATGTAAGATCGCAGGCTACGTGCAGGACATCAAACCCCTATCTATCACCTCTGGTACACATTGGGGATTTATTCATATTGGAGCCAATCCTATCCCAGCCTCCACAGCCTCAGTGAATGCCTTCCTTAACAGCAGATCCACGGCAACTTTATGCCACATTTGCAGCTCCCTGATCCTGGAGCCAGCCAGGGACTGGTTTTGACCTGGGAGCAATAAACCCCACTGGGATTGTTCCAGCAACTAAAGACTTTCACAGCACAGTGATACTCCAGCCACAAACCTCTCCTGTCACACACACACCCCGAATGTCCTCTCATGTGTCAGGTGGAGGGGTGTCATAGAGCTGACTGAGTCAATTAGGGATTCCTTCAGATGGGGAGAATAGAGCTGACTGACTCCAGCAGCTTTATGGCAGTACATAGGAAATAAAGTGGATTCTGAGGGTCTGCATCTCACCTGCACAGGGCTCAGCTCCACAGGGCATGGATAGGACAAGGCTGAGGGATCCATTGCTGTGTGGATCCTCTGATATCTGTTGTATCCTTGTGGGCAGCAGTTTTAGGAAGAAATCACTTGAGATGCAGAGAGCTGTCAACCTTGAAAAGCAGCCATTTATCGCCACACACTGAACTAACCAACAACCAGCCAAAACCAGCTGGGCTATCCCCTAATAATCTAACTCAGTTGCCAGAGTAACAACAAGATTCTATTACTACAACAACCAAATACACAACATATTCCTCCCACCTTAATGAGAACATCCCCTAAATAAAACAAACACTAAACTAGAGAAGGAGGGTAGACTGCCTCCATTCCCGGCTAAACCCTGGGATTATTTTGCCCTGTAACCATGGGCTCACGCAAGCTAAAGATCCAGCCATTAAGGAGGCCTTCTGTCTCTAGGTGGATTATGGTGGACTTCTGGTGTTGGTGCACCTGAAAGTATCTTGGGCACGGGCCTGACAATGGGCACAGGGTTCGTAGTGCGAACGGGTGAAGATGTGATATCAGCTCATTCAGGGAAGGGGTGTATCTCTACCGCACACAGTAATTGAGGAGGGAAGTCAGATGACCCTTGATTCGGCGTCTCGCCGGAAGTGGTGAAGTCAGGCAACTCAACTGAAGATGTGTCCTGGGGACTAGTATGACCTGGCAACAGCTGATCTACATGTCGCCGCCAGGTGAGATCCTCGGCAGTCCGGACAATGTAGGAAACTAGTCCTGTTTGAGCAATGACAATGGCAGGGACCCATTTAGCTCCAGAAGCATAATTCCGAGCCAAAACCGGCTGTCCTAGGCTAAAGGTTTGTTCTTTTGCTCTGGGTGCACACCTGATGACTTGATCTTGCTGCTGACGTTGCACAATTTGTCAGGGTTCAGAAGGTTTCAGCAGATCAAAGCAAGTGCGCAGCTGTCGTCCCATCATTAGAAAGGCCGGGGATGCCTTAGTCATAGCATGAGGTGTGTTTCTGTAGGATAGTAAGTAGGTGTCCAGATGCTTTTGAATGGATAATTGTCCCTTTGCCGATTTCAAAGCTTGTTTCATTGTCTGCACAAATCTTTCTGCTAATCTATTGGTGGATGGATGATATGGTGCTGAAGTGATGTGGTGTATCCCATTTGTCTTCATGAAATTTCCAAACTCCTGAGAGACAAACTGCAGTCTGTTGTTGCTCACAAGTTGTTTTGGCAAACCGAAATGACTAAAAGAGTCCCCGTAGTTTTTGGATAGTACTCTCTGAAGAAGTGGACTGCATTATAGAGATTTCTGGCCATTTAGAATGGGCATCTACCACCACCAAGAACATGCTTCCTTCTAGTGGGCCAGTGATGTCAACGTGAATATGCTGCCATGGGTTTTCAGGCCAGTCCCATGGGTGTAGGGGTGCCCACTGGGGTGCATTCCTCACACCCTGACATGACAAAAAAGCTCTTCCTTTCTCTTCAGTAGCACTGTCCAATTCCAGCCACCAAAAATAGCTTTGTGCAATTTCCTTCATGCACACTATTCCACAGTGACTGGAATGTAGCTGTTCTAACATCTGTGATCTCAGTGGTGGTGGAATAATGACACGTCTTCCCCACAACAACCAACCAGGATGGACCGATAACTCCATTCTCCTGGACATGTAGGAAACAAGGTCGGATGACATCGGAGAGGTTCGTCGAGATGTTCCTTGCATCACCAGGTCCATAACTTAGGACAATACTGGGTCTATGTGAGTTGCCTTTTTTACCTGAGTAGCGATGATGGGTGTGTTCTCTACCTGTTCAAAGTAAAAGATTTTCTTCTGGGCAATATCTCAACATTTGACTACAAAAGGCAGCCTTGAGAGACCATCTGCATTGACGTGCAGAGTGGATTTCCAATACTGGATTTCAGATGTGTGTGCGGAAAGCAACAATACCAATCGTTGCATATGACTAGCAGCTAATGGAGGAATGCTTGTGTGTGGTCCAAAAATTGAAGTCAGAGATCGATGGTCTGTGAGAAGTGTAAACTTCCTTCAGAACAGGTACTAATGAAACTTCCAAAGTCCGAAAACGATTCCCAGTGCCTCACATTTGATTTGGGCATAGTTAGATTCTGCTTTGCTTAGGGTGCGTGAAGCAAAAGCAATAGGCATAACATGTGACATGACCATTCCCACTCCATAAGGGGAGGCATCGGAGGCCAGCTGTAGAGGTAAGGATGGATCAAAATGTATCAGAACTCCTGAATTTAGCAATGCACCCTTAGCTTTCTTAAATGCAACGTCACAGGCTTCAGTCCACCTCCAGGCGTTCTGCCCCAGGATTTCATGAAGTGGTTTTAACAGTGTGGCTAACTGCGAGATGAACTTCCCATAGTAGTTCAATAGTCCTAGAAATGCGCAAAGCAGGCTAACATTTTGATGAGGTGGAGCCTCCACAATAGCTTTAACTTTTGCAGGGGTCTTACAAAGACCCGTAGCATCAATGAGGTTTCCCAAATTTTCAACAGAGGGCTGGAAGAATTCACACTTGTCTTTGCAGACTCATAGGCAATAGTCTTCCAGTCTTTGTAGGGTAGCCTCTAAATTCCTTAGGGGATCCTCCTCATTCCTTCCAGTGATCAGGATGTCATCCAGATAGCACTGGACTCCTGGCAAGCCACACAAGATCTGGTCCATAATCCTCTGGAACAAGGCGGAAGCAGACATTATTCCAAAGGGTAGACAACAGTATCGATAAAGCCCTTTATGCATCACAATACTCAACAGCTCTTGGGACTTTTCATCGACGTGCATCTGTAAATACGCTTGACTCAGATAAATCTTACTGAACTTTTGTCCCCCAGCCAGTCCCGCGAAGAAGTCATTGATGTGGGGAAGTGGGTATTGCTCTGCACACAACACCGGGTTGACCATGACTTTAAAATCTCTGCAAATCTGGAGGGAGCCATTTTTCTTCACTATTGGAATGATTAGCGTTGCCCGTGGGCTATGGGTAACTGGTATTAGGACTCCATTTGTGACCAGGCACTCCAGGTCCACTTCAACCTTTGGCCTGAGGGCATATGGCACAGTTCTAGCTTTCAGATATTTTGGTTGACTGTCAGATTTAATGTTCAACATCATGGAGATTCCCTTCATACTTCCCAGATCCTCTCCAAAAACAGCAGCATGTTTCCTTAGTACAGCGGTCAGACCGGTTTCGCCTTTAGTCATTTCTGCCAAGTTCAGCTGAATCTTTCTCAGCCAAGACCTGTCCATTGAGCTCCTCCTTAACATCAGTAGTGCCCAACATGGGCACAGCTTCTCCCATGTATGTCTTTAGAACAGTTTTTATTGCCTTAAGCAGAAGATGCTGTAGCTTTTCTTTATACACAGTCTCTGAGACCAGCAAGATGGCTGCATCAGTGTCTAGCTCCATGCATACAGGTTTGCCATCCAACAACAGGGTTACCCAGTATTCATGTGAGCCCACTGCCAAAGACAAAATGTGGAGTGGCACTTCTGCTTCTGACGAGGTGTCACCTTGATCATCCTGGGTCTGCTCTAGGATATGCAGATTTTCCTTTTTGGTCTGGCAGACCAAAGGCCTCTTTTTCTTTTGTTTACAGGCACACTCAATGTATCCCTTTTTGCCACAGTGTTGAAACACCAGGTCCTTACACCAGCATTCTGATGCATGGTGACCCAGCTTACCACAGTGGTAACGTTTCTGACTCCCCGCAGGTTTGTGGGTAGGTTCTTGTGACACCTTATGCACCCTAGGGGATGCACCAATGTATTGCGCCTCCTTTGTAGCCAGTTCCATGGAGACTGCAATATCAACCGCCTTCTGTAATGTAAGCTCAGCTTCTGTCAATAGGTGCTTTTGTATAGCTTCACTGTGCAGGCCACACACTAACCTGTCATGTAGGGCGTCATTTAACATCTCCTTAAATTCACAGTGTTCCGCAAGCTTTTTCAAAGTTGCTACAAATTGTACAATTGTTTTGTCATCTTTTTGGTCTCTTTTGTAGAACCTATATCTTTCAGCAATTACCAGTGGTTTTGGAGAAAAATGGGACCCCAGGATTTCCACAATGTCACTGTAAGATTTGGTCTCTGGCTTAACAAGATGTAGTAAACTACGTAGCAGGGAGTAGGTCTTAGCTCCTACAACACTTAAGAATATTGGCACTGTCTTCTCTTCTGCAATGTCATTTGCAATAACAAAAAGCTCAAAACGCTCAGTATATACGTGCCATTGCACTGTAGTTTCCTCGAAAGATTCCAGAGGCGCTGTAAGTGTAGCCCTAGTTTTAGTTTCAGTTTGCACCATCAGTGCAAACAAGCCAGTCAGCACCCCCTTCCAACAGCAAAAAGGTTTTATTTTATTTTGTTTTGTGCTTTTTTTTAACTTTGACTTCTACCTTCTGTTGCTGGGGCAGCACAGGGATCCCATCCTCATCGTCAAGTTGTTGTATCCTTGGGGGCAGCAGTTTTAGGAAGAAATCACTCGAGACGCAGAGAGCTGTGGATCTTGAAAAGCAGTCATTTATTGCCACACACTGAACTAACCAACAACGAGCCAAAACTGGCTGGGCTATCCCTTAATAATCTAACTCAGTTGCCAGAGCAACAACAAGATTCTATTACTATCGCAACCAAACACACAACAATATCTTCCCTTGGCCTCTGGGCTTGTTGGGATGTTCAAGGACTCCTGCATCTGCCCAGTGGCTGTTCAGGTTGGTGGCTTCCCCTTTGTGTTTATCAGAAAAGTAGCACTGTTCCACTTGGAGCAATGTAGCAAAGGTTATCCTAGTTTCCATGTTGCAGCATTTCTCAAGCATCAGCTGTACAGCACACCCCGTGACCAGCACAGTCCCAGTGGCTGCATAAGAATGATAATGTTGATCTTTGCTATTTAAAAATCAGGAGGCAAAGAAACTGGTTTCCTAAAACAGTTAAATGGTACTGAATCAAAAAAAAAAAACCCACCCTAAAATTTTTTTTTCCTCCCATGCTCTCAGATTGCCTTTCCTGCTGCTCCTCATTACCCAAATTACTCATTCTTGTTTGATGCTGGAAAGATCCGTGACCTCACGAAAACAAAATTTGCTAACAAACCATTATCGTGCGACACAAAGGGCTGAGGCACATCTGTCAACACTCCTCTGCTGGGTCACCACAAACATCTGATTATGATTTCATAAACAAAACTATTTCTCCACTGATTTTTGAAAATTCTCTAAGTGGGCAGTGAGAGAGGACTATGGGCAATGTTGGCCTAAACAAAGGAAGTTAAACTGCAATATAAACCCCATTTTTTGTGGTGAATTAAAGACCGAAAGGCCAAACACTAAAACTAAATAACAAATAAACAATTTTTTAAAAGTTTCAGTTGAAGTCTAACAGTAAAATTATGTAATCTGTCAAGGTGTTTGGCAAATTTATTCTTTAATTTTCACTCAGGCAAATGAGACAACATACTGACTGTTCCCTTCATGTGATGGAATAGGCTGATATGGGCCTATCCCAAACTCAACTGAAATCATGAATAAGAGACTCCCCTTTCACCTGACTGGGCTATGAATCAGACTTTCTATTACAGTATTTAAAATTCTTATAACCTGACTTAATCTGTATATAACTTTAGAAAGGGCAATTTGTGAATATGAGATACTGGATGGATTATTTCCCCATTCATTATTCATAGATAAAGTTTAGCCTCCCTGGGCATCTATTTATTTTCCTTCACCTTCAGATTCAGTCCTTGTCTGTTACTCCTGCTTGTTGGTATCATCTGTTGATTTAACGACATCCTGTGTTGAACTTGTGTTCGTATTTTTTCTTGCCATTATGGAAATAAACACTAATGTGTAACATGCTTGTGCCTTTATTTTCTGCATGCATCTCATCTGTAAACGCTACATGCTGCACACATTCCAATTTAATGAATTTGCACTTCCTTTGTGTGCTCTGAACTATAAACACAGATTTGCATGTTTCATGTTCCTTATTCTGGAATCTTGAAGTCCTTTCTTTACCGTACTCCAGAGCCTTGATAGCCTTGCATTCTTTTAATAGAATTCTATACTCATACTTTGTTTTCCTGCTTCCAGTTGCTTTAGTTTTTACTAAGTGCTATCTGTGTATAAGATGGTGCACAGGAGGAATACATACAAAAGTCTGTACTTGTTGCCAAGGATAGTGGATTAACCTTCCATGAACTACTTTGACTATTTACCTGGGCACTTCGCATCTTCAGTAACTGGACATTTATCTTGGTATATTTTGTGTGCAACAACTTTTTTTTTTAACACTAGATAGATACAGTCCCATGCATACAATGTCTGCTCTTTGGGTATATGAACTGCAAAAATATTTTTATAGTCTGTGTGTGTTTTCGTCACTGTCTTTTCAGTTTTGATAGGCTGTGAACAGCAAGATTTAGTACTTGCAAAATGACTCCAATGGCAGTTTTTCCATATGACACACTCCTCCTTGTAACTCCATAGAACATTTACACCAATCAGCACAGTGGAGCTGTGACTGCAGGTCTAACCAGTATTTATAGGTTTTCTGTACACTTTTATTACAACAGTGACATTAGATTGATGGACTATTTCCATCTTGTTCCCTGTCAATTGTACACTGAGTGGATATGTGACAGTGTGATGGATGCATGACAGTGCCCCTGTAGGGAGAGAGCTGTAGCAATAACAATGGTTTAAATCTTAAAATGCCGCTAACCTCATACAATTGTCTTTAATTTCTTTTAATCTAAAATTTAACAAAATCTAACACCCTAAGATTCGAGAGGTGGGGAGGACAGTGGGTTTGAGAAGCAGTGTGAGAAAGATGACACTCATTTTCGATGGTGCAATAAGAGTAATTCTCTGCTTTAGAGGAAGAAGTTCTCCAGAAAGCTTTTAAGGAGAGAAAATTGTTATGCTCTAGACAATGTTAAAGGTTAGTATGGCTAGAAAGAAGATGTATTCTCCAAGGAGGGCATAGGGGAAAAAGGGCTTGCTCTTTCACAGCATATATCCAGGTCTTGCTCGAGAAGAAGGATGAACTTGCCAGGGAACAGGCATTTAGAGGCTGTATCAGAAAAAAATGCTTTCCTGGGGCAAGCCAATGTTTCCTTTGAACACTTAAAGGCTTAAGGTTTATTTACTGTTTCAAAGAACTTGGGGTGTCCTCTCTTGGTAGATGAGAGGGAATATTTTGACCCTTGAAATGTTGTCAATTATTTTATTAAGTCAGTGGTGTATTTCTCAACACTGTGAGAAAAGTTCAAAAACAAGGAGACCTTGTAGCACCTTACAGACTAAAGATACTGAAAAAAGATGCTGGGCCTTTGCATATCTAGTGCTGCAGTCACAGCATGGTGAGAATGGTGATGAATGATAAGGGCAAGTAAATGATTGAGAAGAGAGCGGTCTCTGTGACAGGCAAAGATCTCAAAGAATTAAAAAGCGTGATCACCATGGAAGTCAATGGAAAGACTCAGCTGACTGCAATGGAGCTGGATCCAGTCATCAGTAAAGAAGTTTACAACCAGGGAGGTTTGCGGAAACAGCCAATTTTAAGGGGAAAACTAGGGAATCTTTGTGGAAAGTTAACATTGTAGTTATAGATTTCAGAGTAACAGCCGTGTTAGTCTGTATTTGCAAAAAGAAAAGGAGTACTTGTGGCACCTTAGAGACTAACCAATTTATTTGAGCATAAGCTTTCGTGAGCTACAGCTCACTTCATTGGATGCATACTGTGGAAACTGCAGAAGACATTATATACACAGTGACCATGAAACAATACCTCCTCCCATCCCACTCTCCTGCTGGTAATAGCTTATCTAAAGTGATCACTCTCCCTACAATGTGCATGATAATCAAGGTGGGCCATTTCCAGCACAAATCCAGGTTTTCTCACCCCCCCCCCCCCAACACACACACAAACTCACTCTCCTGCTGGTAATAGCTCATCGAAACTGACCACTCTCCTTACAGTGTGTATGATAATCAAGGTGGGCCATTTGCAGCATAAATCCAAGTTTAACCAGAATGTCTGAGGGGGGGGAGGGTAGGAAAAAACAAGGGGAAAAAGGTGAGAAAACCTGGATTTGTGCTGGAAATGGCCCAACTTGATTATCATACACATTGTAAGGGAGTGATCACTTTAGATAAGCTATTACCAGCAGGAGGGTGGATTGTGGTTATGAATATGCACATTTCTGCTGCAAGCCAGATTTTGAGAATTACACTCTTTGAACTGGGGAACAGAAACATTTGATGTGACCCTTGGGTGCAATCACAAGTACCCAACATAGCTCAGTTTTTAATATTGAATATTCAGAATGAAGTGGTCTTGTGTACCATCCACAGAACACAGATTATTTGCAGATGTTATTTGGTGAATAATTTAGAACAATGAATATTTTTGTTACATTTATGATCTGTTTGCCGATTGAAAAAGGAAGCAATTAATTGGCTAAATTATTCATGAAGAATTATTCGCCCAACTATTTTTGCTGAAATTGTTTTATGCTGCAATCTCAAGTATATTATCACTATAAGCATACAAAAAGGACTTTCCAATAAAAGTGTGCACATCGTTTGGGAAAGGTAATGGTATAAATATGGCTTTTACAGCAAACATAAGAATTGGCTCTCCTTTGAAAAAGCGAGGGTCCAAATTCAGCTGTGATTGTAGGCATAACTCCATTGAAGGCAGTAGATTTTCACCTGCTTATGTCAGGCTTGTATTCATCTCAATAACACTAAATATATAGAGGCTTTTAAAAAAAGATAAGATGCACATCCAGAGTCTTTGAATAATATTGGCAAAAAGTGGAATTGATCTTGAACCAACTTGGTGTTGAAGTAAGAGCTGCATACTTGAAGAAGTGATACTGGGACCATGAGCCTTTGACAGCACAGTTAATAAAGGAACAGAAAGTAGTGAATCTTAGCCTCACATAGCTGAAGACAGGGAAAACAAAGCCAAGGTGTGCAAATGCTCAGAGGTAGCAATCTTGAAACAAAACCTGAAGAGGGAAATATATGTACTTTTCTCTTCTGAATTACTCTCAGTTCTGAGACATACTTGGTCAGGAAACCTGTCTTGACCTGGAGGTTACCAGAAACCATTTGAGGTATGCATTACCAGAAGAAACTTTTTCACATGGATATATTTGATCATACTGCGAATTTATTTGATAGTGAAGATTTTAAAAAGGAAATAGTTTCAAGGATTAAAATAAAAATATTCCGCCATGCAAATATTCTGTATTGGGTGTACTGTTTCTTTTTGTTTCTTTCTGATTAATTTCAGTGTGATGCCTTTGATACTGTAGCAGCCATTAGTCCTGTAATGGAACAATGAGACTGCAATCCATTTAAATGGGGATTCTGTAAGAGATTCATATTCTTTATACTTTCTTTCCCAGAAGGAATTTGTGCTTTGGTGTTTATAAATGCACTACTAAGTATTTGTTGCACGGTTACAAGTTCGTTCTGTGCCAGCACAGGTGGAGTTAATGCCAGGGTGGGGGCAAGGACTGAAGAGGGTACTGAATCACTAGCCAAAGAGAAAACTGGCTGGCAAAATTACCTAAATTCACAAAAATAAATGTAGAGCATCCTCTAGACAAATAATATCAGAAAAAAAACAAGGGTCCTAAAACTGATGCCTAGAGCAAGATGCTCAGCTGGTGTGGATTGGCATAGCACCATTGAAGTCAATGAGGCAATGACACTACCTGAAGAACTGGCCCAGTACATACAAAATAAAAATGGACCCAGTATAATTTGAGTTCAGTAGAAATATATTTTGGTGGGTAGAATGAGAGCAGGACTATAGAGAACACTGCCTCTATGGGAAACTACATATTCTTTCAATCTACCTTTTCTCATGCTCCTGAGGACTGGCTGAAATCTGCAATTGCAATTATGCAAGCAATAATGCTGGAAAATTCTTTCTGGCTGCTCTTGTGCTGAACTTCTGGAAAATGCATTATGTGCTAGGTTTCGTATACACTTCTTAATCTCATGTCAATCCCAGCCAAAAAGACAGTGCTAAGGTGAAGCAAGGGTTGAGAGTACATCTATTCAAACCGTGGGATCTGTTTTAAGTTTAAACTTAACTCTGAATTTCTTGTCTCTGTGCTAACTCCAACTTTCCTGTAAACATTTTTACCCATAAACTACTGATATTTAATATGAACCTCAAATTCTCTTACTGTTTTTGCCTTGCTCTTTCCTTATGCTTTTAAATAGCTCTCGCTGGTGAGAGCTGCTGGTTTGGGGGCATTCCTCCACTTCTTGCTGATGCTGGAGGTTTGTGCAAGCTAAATCAGCTCTGAATTTCAGCATGAACGAATATTAATTCACCTTTTTAGTGAGCAGGTGAAGCTTCTGTGCGTTTGTGACATCTTCATAAAGCAGAGAACACAGATATACAGGTCAGACTCTCTCTTCTGGTGTCTCATATTCAGGGTTCACCCTGTGACCTGTTGTGTGGTCTAAGCATTGACAGGATTCAAGGAACAGCAAATACCTAAGTGGCTTAACATTAGTTATTGTGTTGTGAAAACATGAGCATTGAGTTTGTAGGGGGTCTTCTGATGTACCCAATCTTGATTTCAATGCAGTTTTAAAAAGAAAATGCCATTGTAGTGATATAAAAATGCAATATAGGGATTAAAATTTGTTAGATATTTGCTTTACATAAAGCATTTCACCCAATGAATGGTTAGTTCTAGGTGTGTGTTTACATGAGTCAACCTAGACCAATGTCTAGATGTCAATCGATTTACTTTGTGGGTTCACATGAAGGATGCATTTGGTTCCTGTATATCTGCCATGTCCATTTTGGGCGGAAGTAGCTGAGAAGAAATAAATAAATTATTTACAGTTGCAACCCATATTCTAGCATCAACCTTTTTTATTTATTCTGGAGACAGAGCTGCGCAGAGAAGAAACTAGACTATTATTAAGAAAAGCTGTCTGGAAATTAGCTAGATTGCTATTTCAGTAAGTGGGATCTCACTTCTACATTTAATAAAATGTAAGCATGATGTTTGGGATTTCCAGGAGAGTGTCTTGTGGTTCTTCAGTTCACAACAGAACTCAGTTTTCCTCACCAGAAAGAAGGGAACCAAAAGAGAGCTCTTTGAACTGAAGGTCTGCAGTTCTGTATATAATGAGGAATCTGTTGTATTTCTCTGGGATAGAAAGAGTCAAATCTGTTTGTTGAGCAAAGAAATGTTTACTACACATGTAGCTAGAATACTTTAGCTTTGTTCAATAATAAGTGGATCATTAAAGACAGATAATATATATCTACCAAGGACATGTTTAGAGTGATGTGTACATTGTAAATCCAGTTCAATTCTTCTCTTTCCTACTCCAAGCAAAATAGCTCACTGAGTCAGTCCTCTATTGTCCCAACCCACTTACAGATTTTTAAGCTCTTTTTATATAAGGAGAATTTGATTATGCCCCTAGTAATTGTCTCTACAAGGATGCTCTGATAAAACCCTTAGAGTGAAGCCCTTTCTCCTTCTATCATGCTGTCATAAATATAAAGGGAAGGGTAAACCCCTTTGAAATCCCTCCTGGCCAGGGGAAAGCTCCTCTCACCTGTAAAGGGTTAAGAAGCTAAAGGTAACCTCGCTGGCACCTGACCAAAATGACCAATGAGGAGACAAGATACTTTCAAAAGCTGGGAGGAGGGAGAGAAACAAAGGGGTTTGGGTCTGTCTGTAGTCGTCTTGGCCAGGGACAGAACAGGAATGGAGGCTTAGAACTTTTAGTAAGTAATCTAGCTAGGTATGTGTTAGATTATGATTTCTTTAAATGGCTGAGAAAAGAATTGTGCTGAATAGAATAACTATTTCTGTCTGTATATCTTTTTTGTAACTTAAGGTTTTGCCTAGAGGGGTTCTCTATGTTTTTGAATCTAATTACCCTGTAAGATATCTACCATCCTGATTTTACAGGGGGGATTTCTTTATTTCTATTTACTGCTATTTTTTATTAAAAGTCTTCTTGTAAAAAACTGAATGCTTTTTCATTGTTCTCAGATCCAAGGGTTTGGGTCTGTGGTCACCTATGCAAATTGGTGAGGCTTTTTATCCAACATTTCCCAGGAGAGGGGGGGGTGCAAGTGTTGGGAGGATTGTTCATTGTTCTTAAGATCCAAGGGTCTGGGTCTGTAGTCACCTAGGCAAATTGGTGAGGCTTTTTACCAAATCTTGTCCAGGAAGTGGGGTGCAAGGTTTTGGGAAGTATTTTGGGGGGAAAGACGCGTCCAAACAGCTCTTCCCCAGTAACCAGTATTAGTTTGGTGGTGGTAGCGGCCATTCCAAGGATAACGGGTGTAATATTTTGTACCTTGGGGAAGTTTTGACCTAAGCTGGTAAAGATAAGCTTAGGAGGTTTTTCATGCAGGTCCCCACATCTGTACCCTAGAGTTCAGAGTGGGGGAGGAACCTTGACATGGTGGCATAGTGGTGGGATTAACCTGAAATCATTTTGAGATCCAGTTGAGATTTTTTGAACTAGAAATACAGATTTTAAAAAGGAATTTTTAGGAAGTCCAGAAAGCAGCTTTGAAACTGAAAGCAGCTTGGTTTCTCTCTGCTTTGTGGCCAAGCAGAGACAAAAGGGGATTATCTTGTGAATTGCAGGTTTTCTTTGCCTGGAGGCAGGGTACTTAACTCCTGCAGGGAAATTCACAGTCTTCCAACCCAGAGGTTTTTTTTTTTTCTTTTCTTCCTAAAAGTAAATAGGGGGTGTGTGTTCTACCCATTTGCTTTTCCTTTGGGCTGGGTAAGCAGGTTTCCAAGTAGTTGGAGGTTTTTTGCTTTAATTTGGGCCCAGAGCAGAGACAAGGGAATTGTCTTTTTCTGTAGGCTGACAATCACTATCAGAGAATAGGTATTCTATTCCAGCACAGCAAAATTTTACAGCCAAGTTTTGTTTGTTTATTTCTAAACCTCGGGTGTAAAGTTAGTAAAAACAGAGAGGTTAGAATGGCAAAATCCGCGGCTCGACTACAGCTCGAATTAGCCAAATTTCAGGCTGAGGAAAGACAAAGGGAACATAAAAGACAGATAGAACTCATGCAGCTGAAGAAGGAACAAGAAAGGGAGGCAGAACAACACCAAGAGGCTGCCCACAAGAGGGAAATGGAGGCAAGGAAGCATGTGGAGGAGGAGAGGGAAAAAGAGAGGAAGCATGTGGAGGAGGAGAAGGAAAAAGAGAGGAAGCATGTGGAGGAGATGGAGAGGATAAAGGCCCAGCAGAATATACCAACAAACCCTAGCAATCCTTCTCCAGGTACCACTTCCCATCCCAGAAAGTTCCCCACCTACAAGGCAGGTGATGATACTGAGGCCTTCTTAGAAAACTTCGAAAGGGCCTGCCTTGGGTACAACATCTCTACTGACCAATACATGGTAGAGCTGAGGCCGCAGCTCAGTGGACCCTTAGCTGAGGTGGCAGCTGAAATGCCTAAAGAACACATGAACAAGTATGAACTGTTTAAATCCAAGGCGAGAGTCAGAATGGGGATAACACCCGAGCAGTCTCGTCGGAGGTTCAGAGCCCTAAGGTGGAAACCAGACATGTCATTTACCCGACATGCCTACCACATTGTAAAACATTGGGATGCCTGGATATCAGGAGCAAGTGTTGAATCTCCAGTAAATTTGCCCTTCCTAATGCAAATGGAACAATTCTTAGAGGGTGTTCCTGAGGAAATAGAAAGATACATCCTAGATGGGAAACCCAAAACTGTAATTGAGGCAGGAGAGATTGGAGCCAGATGGGTGGAGGTGGCGGAGAAGAAGAAAACTGGTCGCAGTTGGAGCGGAGACCAGAAGGGACCACCCCAGACCACACCCTATTACCGGGGGCCGCCCAAAGCCCCACCTACCTCCCAAAGAACCCTCCAGACCCCTTATCGTCCCACCACCCCGTTCTCCAGCAACCCTCCTCGCCCCAGTGACCCGTCAGCTGGACGATGTTTTAAGTGTAACGAGCTGGGGCATGTAAAGGCCAACTGCCCCAAGAACCCCAACAGATTACAGTTCATTGCACCGGAATCACACCAGAGGTCCACAGGCCCAGATACCTCCCAGATACCCTTGGAGTGGAGGGAAACTGTGAGTGTGGGCGGGAAGAAGGTCACCGCGTGGAGGGACACCGGAGCACAAGTGTCAGCTATCCATGCTTCCTTAGTGGACCCCAATTTAATCAACCCAGAGATCCAAGTGACGATTCAACCCTTCAAGTCCAACTCTTTCAATTTGCCTACAGCCAAGTTGCCTGTCCAGTACAAGGGCTGGTCAGGAATGTGGACTTTTGCAGTCTATGATGATTATCCCATCCCCATGCTGTTGGGGGAAGACTTGGCCAATCATGTGAAGCAGGCCAAGAGGGTGGGAATGGTCACCCGCAGCCAGGCTAAACAAGCCGTGAGGCCTAGCTCTGTTCCGGAAACTTCTATCAGGACCCAGTCAGAGGTGATGGACCTGGACCCCAGGCCAATGTCTGCAACAGCAGTAGTGGATCCAGTCCCAGAGACCCAGACGGAACCAGTCCCAGAACCGGAACCAGCCGAACAACCAACACCAGACCCCGTGTCAGCACTGAATCCAGTACTTGCAACCTCAACACCAGAGGGCCCCACCGAACCTGAACTGGCAGCAGCCGATAACCCGACCCAAGAGGCTCAGCCGGAGCCTGAATCCCAACATAGTGCACCAGCGGAGAGCGGTTCACAGTCAACAGAAACAGCTCCATCCCCTATATCGCTTCCAGAGGGACCAAGCCTAGGTCCACAATCCCATGAGGAACTGATGTCTCCAGCATCAAGGGAACAGTTCCAGACCGAACAGGAAGCAGATGAAAGCCTCCAGAGAGCTTGGACGGCGGCACGGAGCAACCCACCGCCTCTCAGCTCTTCTAATCGATCCAGGTTTGTTATAGAAAGAGGACTTTTATACAAGGAAACTCTTTCTGGTGGACACCAGGAAGACTGGCATCCTCAGAGACAGTTGGTAGTTCCAACTAAATACCAGGCCAAGCTCTTGAGCTTAGCCCACGATCACCCTAGTGGCCATGCTGGGGTGAACAGGACCAAAGACCGTTTGGGGGGGTCATTCCACTGGGAGGGAATGGGCAAGGATGTTTCTACCTATGTCCAGTCTTGTGAGGTGTGCCAAAGAGTGGGAAAACCCCAAGACCAGGTCAAAGCCCCTCTCCAGCCACTCCCCATCATTGAAGTTCCATTTCAGCGAGTAGCTGTGGATATTCTGGGTCCTTTTCCGAAAAAGACACCCAGAGGAAAGCAGTACATACTGACTTTCATGGATTTTGCCACCCGATGGCCGGAAGCAGTAGCTCTAAGCAACACCAGGGCTAAAAGTGTGTGTCAGGCACTAGCAGACATTTTTGCCAGGGTAGGTTGGCCCTCCGACATCCTCACAGATGCAGGGACTAATTTCCTGGCAGGAACTATGAAAAACCTTTGGGAAGCTCATGGGGTAAATCACTTGGTTGCCACTCCTTACCACCATCAAACAAATGGCATGGTGGAGAAGTTTAATGGAACTTTGGGGGCCATGATACGTAAATTCGTAAATGAGCACTCCAATGATTGGGACCTAGTATTGCAGCAGTTGCTCTTTGCCTACAGAGCTGTACCACATCCCAGTTTAGGGTTTTCCCCATTTGAACTTGTATATGGCCGTGAGGTTAAGGGGCCATTGCAGTTGGTGAAGCAGCAATGGGAGGGATTTACACCTTCTCCAGGAACTAACATTCTGGACTTTGTAACCAACCTACAAAACACTCTCCGAACCTCTTTAGCCCTTGCTAGAGAAAACTTGCAGGATGCTCAAAAAGAGCAAAAAGCCTGGTATGACAAACATGCCAGAGAGCGTTCCTTCAAAGTAGGAGACCAGGTCATGGTCTTAAAGGCGCTCCAGGCCCATAAAATGGAAGCATCGCGGGAAGGGCCATTCACGGTCCAGGAGCGCCTGGGAGCTGTTAATTATCTCATAGCATTCCCCACCTCCAACCGGAAGCCTAAGGTGTACCATATTAATTCTCTAAAGCCCTTTTATTCCAGAGAATTAAAGGTTTGTCAGTTTACAGCCCAGGGAGGAGACGACGCTGAGTGGCCTGAAGGTGTTTACTACGAAGGGAAATGTGCTGGTGGTGTGGAAGAGGTGAACCTCTCCATGACCCTTGGGCGTATGCAGCGACAGCAGATCCAGGAGCTGTGCACTAGCTACGCGCCAACGTTCTCAGCCACCCCAGGACTGACTGAACGGGCATACCACTCCATTGACACAGGTAATGCTCACCCAATTAGGGTCCAACCTTACCGGGTGTCTCCTCAAGCTAAAACTGCTATAGAACGGGAGATCCAGGATATGTTACAGATGGGGGTAATCCGCCCCTCTGAAAGTGCATGGGCATCTCCAGTGGTTCTAGTTCCCAAACCAGATGGGGAAATACGTTTTTGCGTGGACTACCGTAAGCTAAATGCTGTAACTCGCCCAGACAACTATCCCATGCCACGCACAGATGAACTATTAGAGAAACTGGGATGGGCCCAGTTCATCTCTACCTTGGACTTAACCAAGGGGTACTGGCAGGTACCGCTAGATGAATCTGCCAAGGAAAGGTCAGCCTTCATCACACATCTCGGGCTGTATGAATTTAATGTACTCCCTTTCGGGCTGCGAAATGCACCCGCCACTTTCCAAAGACTTGTAGATGGTCTCCTAGCGGGATTAGGAGAATATGCAGTCGCCTACCTTGACGATGTGGCCATATTTTCGGATTCCTGGGCAGACCACCTGGAACATCTACAAAAAGTCCTTGAGCGCATAAGGGAGGCAGGACTAACTGTTAAGGCTAAGAAGTGTCAAATAGGCCTAAACAGAGTGACTTACCTGGGACACCAGGTGGGTCAAGGAACTATCAGCCCCCTACAGGCCAAAGTGGATGCTATCCAAAAGTGGCCTGTCCCAAAGTCAAAGAAACAGGTTCAATCCTTCTTAGGCTTGGCCGGTTATTACAGACGATTTGTACCGCACTACAGCCAAATCGCTGCCCCACTGACAGACCTAACCAAAAAGAAACAGCCAAATGCTGTTCAGTGGACCGGAAAGTGTCAGAAGGCCTTTAACAAGCTTAAAGCGACACTCATGTCTGACCCTGTACTAAGGGCCCCAGACTTTGACAAACCGTTCCTAGTAACCACAGATGCATCTGAGCGTGGTGTGGGAGCAGTTTTAATGCAGAAAGGACCTGATCAAGAATTCCACCCTGTAGTGTTTCTCAGCAAAAAACTGTCTGAGAGGGAAAGCAACTGGTCAGTCACTGAAAAAGAATGTTATGCCATCGTCTACGCTCTGGAAAAGCTACGCCCATATGTTTGGGGACGGCGTTTCCACCTGCAAACCGACCATGCTGCACTAAAGTGGCTTCACACCGTCAAAGAAACTAACAAAAAACTTCTTCGGTGGAGTTTAGCTCTCCAAGATTTTGATTTCGACATCCAACACATCTCAGGAGCTTCTAACAAAGTGGCTGATGCACTCTCCCGTGAAAGTTTCCCAGAATCAACTGGTTAAAATCATCCTTGAGATGTGGAAAATATTGTTAGTCTTTATGTACTTGGTAGTATATTTAGAGATGCATGTGTCTTATTAACTCTGTTTTCCTAGAGCTCCAGGAAGAAATCCCAGCCAGTGTTTCACCCTAGCTGAGATTTGGGGGGCGTGTCATAAATATAAAGGGAAGGGTAAACCCCTTTGAAATCCCTCCTGGCCAGGGGAAAGCTCCTCTCACCTGTAAAGGGTTAAGAAGCTAAAGGTAACCTCGCTGGCACCTGACCAAAATGACCAATGAGGAGACAAGATACTTTCAAAAGCTGGGAGGAGGGAGAGAAACAAAGGGGTTTGGGTCTGTCTGTAGTCGTCTTGGCCAGGGACAGAACAGGAATGGAGGCTTAGAACTTTTAGTAAGTAATCTAGCTAGGTATGTGTTAGATTATGATTTCTTTAAATGGCTGAGAAAAGAATTGTGCTGGAATAGAATAGAATAACTATTTCTGTCTGTATATCTTTTTTGTAACTTAAGGTTTTGCCTAGAGGGGTTCTCTATGTTTTTGAATCTAATTACCCTGTAAGATATCTACCATCCTGATTTTACAGGGGGGATTTCTTTATTTCTATTTACTGCTATTTTTTATTAAAAGTCTTCTTGTAAAAAACTGAATGCTTTTTCATTGTTCTCAGATCCAAGGGTTTGGGTCTGTGGTCACCTATGCAAATTGGTGAGGCTTTTTATCCAACATTTCCCAGGAGAGGGGGGGGTGCAAGTGTTGGGAGGATTGTTCATTGTTCTTAAGATCCAAGGGTCTGGGTCTGTAGTCACCTAGGCAAATTGGTGAGGCTTTTTACCAAATCTTGTCCAGGAAGTGGGGTGCAAGGTTTTGGGAAGTATTTTGGGGGGAAAGACGCGTCCAAACAGCTCTTCCCCAGTAACCAGTATTAGTTTGGTGGTGGTAGCGGCCATTCCAAGGATAACGGGTGTAATATTTTGTACCTTGGGGAAGTTTTGACCTAAGCTGGTAAAGATAAGCTTAGGAGGTTTTTCATGCAGGTCCCCACATCTGTACCCTAGAGTTCAGAGTGGGGGAGGAACCTTGACACATGCCCATATCAAACCCAAATAGACCTGTTTGGGTTGGGGTGGTCTTTTGAGGCAGGAAAAAATCCCTTCCTTATCTCCCAGTTTTGGGCTGGCATCTGAGATTACCTGCAGCAATGGGAGGCTAATCGGCATAGTGGCAGATCCACTGCACCCACCTCTGTTCCTCTCACCATACCATTTGACTGGTGTTTTGGAGGGATCCTCTGTCGAGCTAAGCTCCATGGCATGCAGGATGTCTGGGTCCCCAACCCAGTTCCCAAAATCCTCTCCTTCCCCATGCCCTTCAAGCAGCTTAGCAACAGATGTCTGTGGTTCTTCACAACTGCAGAAAAGAGGGGCAGAATTTTACCTTTAATAGTCTAGATGAAGTAATTCAGGGGAATGAACTGATTCATTAACATTTTAAAAAATGACCCAAACCTTAGCAAAGATGGCAATCTTTACTGATGCAGGGTAGATGACCCTGGAGTCCTTTCCAATCATACTAAATTTTCTATAGCTCACATCTGAAATATCTACGTCAGTTAGTTACCAAAAGCAACTACAGCATTTGCTCAAGAAACTTCCTGAAAAAGCACAAGATCAAATCCGCACAGACACACCCCTGGAACCCCGACCTGGGATATTCTATCTACTACCCAAGATCCATAAACCTGGAAATCCTGGGCGCCCCATCATCTCAGGCATTGGCACCCTGACAGCAGGATTGTCTGGCTATGTAGACTCCCTCCTCAGGCCCTACGCTACCAGCTCTCCCAGCTACCTTCGAGACACCACTGACTTCCTGAGGAAACTTCAATCCATCGGTGATCTTCCTGATAACACCATCCTGGCTACTATGGATGTAGAAGCCCTCTACACCAACATTCCACACAAAGATGGACTACAAGCCGTCAAGAACACTATCCCCGATAATGTCACGGCTAACCTGGGAGCTGAACTTTGTGACTTTGTCCTTACCCATAACTATTTCACATTTGGGGACAATGTATACCTTCAGATCAGCGGCACTGCTATGGGTACCCGCATGGCCCCACAGTATGCCAACATTTTTATGGCTGATTTAGAACAACGCTTCCTCAGCTCTCGTCCCCTAAAGCCCCTACTCTACTTGCGCTATATTGATGACATCTTCATCATCTGGACCCATGGAAAAGAAGCCCTTGAGGAATTCCACCATGATTTCAACAATTTCCATCCCACCACCAACCTCAGCCTGGTCCAGTCCACACAAGAGATCCACTTCCTGGACACTACAGTGCTAATAAACAATGGTCACATAAACACCACCCTATACCGGAAACCTACTGACCGCTATTCCTACCTGCATGCCTCCAGCTTTCACCCTGACCACACCACACGATCCATCGTCTACAGCCAAGCTCTGCGATACAACCGCATTTGCTCCAACCCCTCAGACAGAGACAAACACCTACAAGATCTCTGTCAAGCTTTCTTACAACTACAATACCCACCTGCAGAAGTAAAGAAACAGATTGATAGAGCCAGAAGAGTTCCCAGAAGTCTCCTACTACAGGACAGGCCTAACAAAGAAAATAACAGAACGCCACTAGCGGTCACCTTCAGCCCCCAACTAAAACCCCTCCAACGCATTATTAAGGATCTACAACCTATCCTAAAGGATGACCCAACACTCTCACAAGTCTTGGGAGACAGGCCAGTCCTTGCCTACAGACAGCCCCACAACCTGAAGCAAATACTCACCAACAACCACATACCACACAACAGAACCACTAACCCAGGAACTTATCCTTGCAACAAAGCCCGTTGCCAATTGTGCCCACATATCTATTCAGGGGACACCATCACAGGGCCTAATAACATCAGCCACACTATCAGAGGCTCGTTCACCTGCACATCCACCAATGTGATATATGCCATCATGTGCCAGCAATGCCCCTCTGCCATGTACATTGGTCAAACTGGACAGTCTCTACGTAAAAGAATAAATGGACACAAATCAGATGTCAAGAATTATAACATTCATAAACCAGTCGGAGAACACTTCAATCTCTCTGGTCACGCAATCACAGACATGAAGGTCGCTATCTTAAAACAAAAAAACTTCAAATCCAGACTCCAGCGAGAAACTGCTGAATTGGAATTCATTTGCAAATTGGATACTATTAATTTAGGCTTAAATAGAGACTGGGAGTGGCTAAGTCATTATGCAAGGTAGCCTGTTTCCTCTTGTTTTTTCCTACTCCCCCACCCCCCAGATGTTCTGGTTTAACTTGGATTTAAACTTGGAGAGTGGTCAGTTTGGATGAGCTATTACCAGCAGGAGAGTGAGTTTGTGTGTGTATGGGGGTGGGGGGGATGTGAGAAAACCTGGATTTGTGCAGGAAATAGCCCGACTTGATTATGTAAAGAGTTGTCACTTTGGATGGGCTAGCACCAGCAGGAGAGTGAATTTGTGTGGGGGGGTGGAGGGTGAGAAAACCTGGATTTGTGCTGGAAATGGCCCACCTGATGATCACTTTAGATAAGCTATTACCAGCAGGACAGTGGGGTGGGAGGAGGTATTGTTTCATATTCTCTGTGTATATATAAAGTCTGCTGCAGTTTCCACGGTATGCATCCGATGAAGTGAGCTGTAGCTCACGAAAGCTCATGCTCAAATAAATTGGTTAGTCTCTAAGGTGCCACAAGTACTCCTTTTCTTTTTGCGAATACAGACTAACACGGCTGTTCCTCTGAAACCTGTCATCTACGTCAGTGATACTCAAACCTCAGTGGTTCAGTAGCTAAATTACTGATCAGCATTACCCAAAAAGAGCCACAGTAGTGCAAATTCATTATTTCATTCACTATAGTACTATATACTCATATTTAAACAGTATGACAGTGTATTAGTGTATATGTGTGTATGTATGTGTATATATATAAATTCTCACAGCAAAATGACTGACCAAGTATTATTATTTTATCAACTACCACTGGTTAATACCTTAATTGGTTAATAACTAAACCACACACTGCTTTAATATCGTGTGCTGCAAAGAGCCCCAGGAGACACAGTAAAGAGCCGGTTGCGGGATGTGGGCCTCAGTCTGAGTATCACTGATCTAGATTGTTAATTCACCAGATTTCTTCATGAGAACAAAGGGGGAACTCTTTAGGGATTCTTTCTTAAATTAATGCCATATATAGCTAACCTACTCCCCGGCTACAAACATTGTTAACTGGGACTTAAAATTGAAAGAATTCTATCACTTAGTTACTATTTATGTGTGATGCATTCTTGTGCAACAGATCTATGTGAAATCAGTTACATCTACTTATTTTAATGATGAGAAAAATAACTTCTTACTTTAAAAAACCCTATATTTTTATTCTTGCCAGCCCTGCAGAGGTAAGACAAGAGATAAGCTTCATTTTCTTCTTTCTAGTGTGTTGCCAAGGAATTGTTTACTAAGTTCCAATTGGTTACACCTGTGCAGTCCCAGTTCCTACAGGAAGGTTGTTTCAGTAAAACTGGGGGAATACTTGACTTTTGAAACTAGGCTATGTTTTCAGGGCTTGTAGTCAGAAAACAAACCATACTCGAAAGGCAATCAACATGAAACCTGCCGATGCAATTTTCAAAGAGCCGCTTTTTGGAATAGAATTGCACTTTGAGAAAACATTATAGAACCCTAAACATTCTAATAGATTTTATAGTAAGCAAATGCCCAGGAAATGGCACCCAAATAGCCAAAGGCAGTGAGCACCTCAAGGCCACATTATTTATTCTAAATTGAAAGATTTTTTTAAAAAGTAAATTTACATTTATTTGCTTGTAAATACACAGTTGCCATAGGCATAACAATCTTGTTTCATGTGTAAGAAATTGCAAAATGAACCTTCTAAATAGGCATTTTTCATAGAGTGCAGCAGGTTAAATCATGTCTGGTGTTTTGTAGGTAAAGTCCTTTTGGAGATATGGCAAGCCAAATAAACAATAGGATTTTTTTAAAAAACAGATCAATATTTGAACCCCTAGTCTTCTCAGTGATTTGTCTCAAACTTTCCAGAAAAGTCATACCTGGGATACACCACTGCATGCAAATTGTCAGATATGTGTTTGATTTTGGTGAAATTAATGAGAACATGTGTGACAACTTGGCTTATAATTAGAAACTAGCTTAAACTTTAACTGTGGGCAGGTGCTATTAAAGTGTTGTTCATCAACTGCCACAGGATTTAGTATCTTGAAGCAGGTGACCGGTTTCAGAAGCTGGTGAGGCTCTGATGTTTTTAATTTTATGCAATGTGTAAAAAGCTTAGTCAAGTTCACCACTGTACTGTATACTGTACTTCAGAAAGTGAGACTCATTTGAGGTTATTTTCACCACAGTTTGTAAGATGTGGACTATAGCAGGGGAGGAAGGTTGTACCTTTTTATTTGCAGCTTCTGAAAACATTGCAGCCTTCATACAACATTGCCCTGAGGAGAAACATAACACTCTTATACAGTGATCCCTGAATTCCACTAGTATTTCAAAATAGCCAAATGAGGTAAGTGGTTTGTTATCACAGCCATAAATATTTACATCCAGTGATGACAAATATGTAAGGCGTATAGAGTGACAGCATAATATTAGCTGCTATCCACAAGCATGTCAATAGTCCTGTTATCTCTTGAAGGCTCACAATGAATGACTCCTTCTGGCTGAATGGGAACACACAGTTGAGCTGTTTACTTTGTTCTAATTGGCTATTACTAAAGCATTTCTTAATTAAGGATCTGGCTTGAATACCACATCTGTGGAAAAGAGCCTTTTCCTGGGTTATGCTCCATTCATGGGACATTAGTGAAAACTTATTGAATTTGACATCTAATCCACACCATATTATGGGATGAAACTAAGAGACTGACACTGGCTGTGTATTTAGGCAGGCATTAACATTTGTTTTCTGGGTTCTTTTTTAATGTGATGCCAAGAGGACAGGCCCTCTGAATGCATGCTGTGAATAGGCATCCAGTGGCTATTTATTAGAAGGTGCTCATAAGAAAGGGGGAGTTGTTTTCTTTATCAATCAATTAGTCACGTCTTTTGTTGCTGTAATTCAGACCACGGTAGAAAAAGATCTTCAACCAACATTGTGCTCAGGTAATCCAGGCCTTTGAAATGCTAGCAGTGAATAAGGCATGTTCTTTCAGTTCAAATGACTGACTGGGCAATAGGGTTTATTACAGCAAATGGGGCAGTTGCATATAGCCATCAGCTGTGCCAAGTTAATATGTAATGCTGTACTGAGCATGTGGGCTGTTTGGGATAAAAGCAGGCCAGACTGTGGGCTTTTGCTATTACACTTCATCCATCATATTTGATTTGAGCCACCTTTTTTGTACTGATACCAGGATGACTTTGTTGGTGTTTCAGTCATTGTTAAGAATGCTGGAATTAATTGTGTCCTAAATATTAGCTGATACTGGAGCTGGAAGAGTAAAGGCAGGATCTGTGAATGAATTCTCATTGCCCACTTTTCTGTATGTATAAGAAGGAAAATGGTCAGCCAAACATGACTCTGTGCCTAGGCTGATGGTATATTTGCATTGTATACTTTCACTCTACTGTTTGCATTTTCAAATGCAGATATTATCAGAAAATGCTAATAACTGAGTGACTGTATTTGTGATTGCATTTTCTTACCAAAGGACATACTGTAGCTAGTTATGACTTACATTTTAACTCACATCTAGTCCTATGCTACCCAAAAACAGAGTGTGTGAGAGATAGTTGATGATTGGGAGTACAGCGTTTTAAGGATTTGAGGCAATCCTAATACCTAACTCTTCCAAATTATGAACAAAATCTTAAACTTCAGAGGTCAGAGATCACAAAGGTGATGTCATGGCCCAATTGAAATCGATGGGAATTTTGCCATTGACTTTATTGGGGGCAGAATTTCAACCCTAGTCTTCACTGAAACACTAGGCCCAGTCCCTTCCCTCAGGTGTATAGAAGCTCTTCAGTGCCCACTCAGATTCATAGATCTTGGAATTCAAGGAGAGAGTGAGGATTGACGTGCGGGAGCAGACCAGAGCTGGGGAGCAGGTGTTCTGTGCAGAATAGGTCCTTCACAATAGTTTGAAAATGTATGTTGGAGTTAATACTGTTTTTTGGACAGTATTAATTTCCATACTGTTCCTGTCCCCATAAATTATCAAAATAAGATGACTGTAATTAACCAAATTAGTTTCTCTCCAATTAAATATCTAGATTTTTTTTTAATCAAGAATTCTGTATCCATGTTAATGAGCTGGTAAAATATTTATCTCCATTCACATGGATCAGTTTTACAATATTATAAGACCCAAGCATAAAATATAGTTACCATCCTTTATCAAAATGATAATGAAACTGTGAACATCATGGTTCATTCTTCACTGACTCCCCGCTAAGAAAGAAGACTGCTGGAAACACCTGAGAAAGAAAAAGACTGAACTAAGGGAGAAGGGCTGAACCCAGGAATAACTGGAGGGATTAACTGGAGTTTTAGGAATAACTGGAGTTTTAAGCTTCAAGCAAGTGCAGCTTGCCTTCAAGAATCTCTGCAATCTTCCTAAAACAACATTTAGGGTGAGAATTTGCTACACATATCCAATTTCTTTAGTAAATTAAGCTTAGATTGCGTGTGTGTTTTATTTGCTAGGTAATCTGCTGTGATCTGTTTGCTGTCTCTTATAATCACTTAAAATCTGTCTTTTGCATTAATAAACTTGTTTTGTTTTGTCTAAAACCAGTGTGTGGAAATCATAACTTGGGGCAGAAAGCTGTGTATATTCCTCTCCACATTGATGGAGGGGGCGAATTTCATGAGCTTACGCTGTACAGATCTGTACAGCGCAAGACGGTATATTTTTGGGTTTACCCTCCAAAGCAGGATGTGCACTTGAGTACCTAGGCAGTTCCTTAGCTGAGCCTTCCCATGCGGAGCTGATCTCAGCATCTGTGTGATGCTGTAGCTGGGTGTGTTCCTACCTGTATGTGTGCTGGTAAAGGGCAGTCTGAAGCTTGAGGGAGGGCTTGGCAGGCTGCACAGCAATACAGGGTGAAGGGAACCCAGACTTTATGAGTCAGGTGGGCTCAGTCGTACCCCTGTCCCAGGTGGCATCCCAAGGGGAGGACCTCTCACAACAGGCAAGTGACTAAACACATTCCTTTGATCCTGAAACACCCGATCAATTGTCAGTGGAAACTCTAGTATCAACAGAAAAAATGTCTGAAACCCTTAGTTTTTCATAGTGGTAGATGGACTGCATGTAGATCTTGGCATAGATATGCTACTTCCACACTTTGGTCTCTAGTGACCTGTTAAAATGGTCTTAGCACATTCACAAGACTTTTCATTACAGGCCACTCCATTTGTAGAAGTGATCAATCAATATCATATTCAAATAAGAGCATATGTAGAGGCTGCCTCTGTTTAACCAGTCTGTGTAATATGCAGGGTTTTAGCTGCTAACTACATCTTGAATAAGTTTGTTTGGGGGCATGTAGCATTCTTCTTGGATGTTTTTTTTTTTCAGAAGTTCTCTTTCTTTTACAAGGCTATGAAAATAGAAACAGATTTTTCCTCCCTTTTGAAATGATGTTGGACATATTTTCCTTCTTCTCGGGGGTATTAAGCACAAGATTAAATATGTGTGTAGGAGATATTTATAAAGGCATCGTTTGCTATGCTAACCTGATTGTCTAGGGCAACGATGCCCACACCCTATTTGTTGACATTGGACTTATCTATCATGACATTTATGGCATCCATTAAATTAATGGCATATGATTATCTTCCAGGATCAGGGCATGTCATTGAGCTAGTCCTCCAAAGGTACTTTTACTACCACTGCTCTGTTTTTGCAGATCTCTGAACTTGCTGAAGAAGACGTGACTAATGATTCAGAATTACATATAACCCAGTAAGCTGACAGTGACAGATACGTATTACATGCACTAGCACTAGTCCAGATGTCAGTGATACAGGATACCATTTCCCCGTCAGCAGGCTTTAATTGAGATTCAGCTTTGTTTTCTGTGTTTTCAAAATTCCTAGAAATCACAGAAACGTGCTTCTTTGAGAAGGAACGTTGTCTTTTTGTTGCCATGTACCCGTGTCATCTATAAAATTCTGTTTTCTACTGTAACTAAAAATATATATATAAAAAATTAAAGATTTTAAATCTCTACTTTCAGACTGGTAATATTTTGACAGCCAGCTAAGCAGGGAGGGAAAATAGTTTCCAACAAGCATTGTGGTTTACTTTTCTACTTCTTGAAAACTCATTTATGAAAATGTTGTGAGCTATGTGAATAGGAATTTAAATTAACATGCACTCCAAATTGCCTCAGTAATATTTTGACTATGGCCTCCCCTTCTTCCTTTCTCAGTTTATTCTCTTTCCTCCATGCCTCACTAATCTAACAGTACTAATGAAGACATGTGAATTAGGAAGGACCATCTTCTGGTTAGGGCACTTGACTGGTGCTCCAGAGATCTGTATTCTATAACCCAGCTTGGCCAAAGATTTTATGTGAGATCCTGGGCGGCAAATCAGTTACCTTCTTTGTGCTTCAGTTTCCCCATCTGTAAAAGGGGATATCTCTTATGTTTGTGAGGCTTAATTAATGTTTGTAACCTGATTTTGACAGCTTAGGATAAAATGTGTGCAACAAGTGCAAAGTATTATTCTCTCTTGTACTCACGGCCAGTGTGTCACTGTTAACAAATGGGTTTTGTCTGATATAAAACGGTCAAATGGTAATCCTATAATCTGATCTGAACATCAACATTTTGAATATGTGTAGCTGATCCACCACTTATTCTTTCATTTAACTCACCTGACTGTAGGAGTAACAAGGCACGTTCTATTACAGGCATGGAGAGCCTGAATCAGTCATGATCTGTACAAGAATCCACTGACAGTGAAGAAAAAAGAAATCTAATAGGGTTGTGATGCCCACGTGAGATAGGCACATTGCTCAGTCATCTGGGCGGACATTCTATATTCAAAAGTTGCCAGTTGGCTGGAGTTGGGCAGCAGCCTCTCCAATTTTGCATTATTTAGAACATTATAAGAGGTAAGTGGAGGGAAATCCTCATTGTGACGTGTCCTATACTGTATACGTGAGATTTTTTTCCATAAATTAATACAGATTGAGATCTTAAGGATTGGTACTAATAGGTTATCATGGTTTATTTTTCACTTTCCAAATACAGACGTATCCCTGTTAAGAATTCTGAGCAGTGTGTTTAAACTGGCAATTTTCTATATCAGTTCTAAATGAGAACTATGTCCAGAGGGCATTTAAAAAATTAAGACCAGAAATTCTGAAATTTAGGTTGCTAAAATTAATTAAATAAAATTGGCCAAAGTTTCAGAACTGCTGTGCCCCTCTGCAAGCTCTCACTGACTTTTGTGAGTTCTAATTATCCCTGGTTTCAGAGTAACAGCCGTGTTAGTCTGTATTCACAAAAAGAAAAGGAGGACTTGTGGCACCTTAGAGACTAACCAATTTATTTGAGCATAAGCTACAGCTCACGAAAGCTTATGCTCAAATAAATTGGTTAGTCTCTAAGGTGCCACAAGTACTCCTTTTCTTTTTGCTAATTATCCCTGAAAATCAGGACAATTTTTTTAGGGTCCTAAATAAGTATTTAGGTGCCTAACTTTTGGCACCAAAGTTTGAAAATCATGATAAATGTGCACAATACAACTCTAATTCAGGAAAAGCTGAGTGAACATTGTGCAAAGCCACAATATCTTATGGCAATTCAATATCAGGTTATACCAAATCTGTTATAAGAAAGCACATGGAAATTATGCAACTAGAGAATTCACCTTGACCTGAATTAGATGATGGCTGTTGTTAACTAGCTAGTTTCATATGTAAAAAAATCATGATTAGGTCAATTCATTAGCCATCTTCTCAGCTTCCCTCCAGTTCATCATCTGTATGAAATGTACAAAGCAGTTTGCCACAACCATGAAATGTAGATGTAGAGCAACATCATATTTTCCTTCCTGGGCTAACAGCCCTTTGGATAGATAAGGCTCAACTGAAGTTTAGGATCACTGGAGTTAATATTAATATGAGTCCAAATGCTCTGCACATGCCACAGCTTTGCATCCATAAGGCCTTATTTTTAAAAAGTTGTACATTGCAAATTTGGCCCTGCTGTGCTGGAAACTAGGTCCACCATTTCAAACGTTCTTCCTCCACTATCACTGACCAGCAGAGCATATAAAGAGAATTAATCCTGGCTGTTACCCAGCTGATTTAAGATAATGTATCCAGAGTAAACTAGTTAGTGTATGCTTATACTGTATACTTGTGACCCAAATTCTATTCTCAGGTAGAACAGTAGCTGGAATAATTCTACGGAAGTCAAGGAGAGGCAGAGTTTGCACTGAGGATTTTAATGTCACTCAGCTTGCTCCATGAAATCTAGAGATTGTGATAAAAGCACTTTCGTCATTTGAGAAGCTAACCAAAGGAAGCAAGCTATAACCACGCTACTATTTCTAAGCTCTCCACCTTTTCAGTACAGACAGCTTACCTACACACAGGTTCCAGATCAAGGCATCTGAGTCAGGAATGCAAAATCCTTGGAAGTGATTTCAGCCACATGATCCCCTGGAAAAGAAATCTTATAGACCAAAATCAGTATATAATCACTCTTTTATGAAAGCAACAACTAGACATTTGGGATAATTTATTCAGCAAGCTAAGTCCATTCCCATTACCTCTAACACCCTTAGAGAATTTAACCCCAGTAAAAGCCTGGGAAGCTTTGAGATGTGGGAACTTACAAGTATATCAAAATTTATCAAGCATTTAGAAACAATACATTTAGATCACTTGATGAAATAAAACAACTTGCAAAAGACATCAAAATTTCAGAATGTCTGTAGCTACAATTGAGACATTTTTCAAACCACCCCCCACAAAAAGGCAAACCTAAGCAGAAAATAAATAGAATTTGAAAAACTACTCACTTTATCCATGAAACAAAAAGGCTTACTCTCCATTCTATGAAAAGTAATCTCTAACTGTTTCTTAGAGTAAATAGCTATCTTCATGAAAAGAGGGGAAATTGATGCAAGCATAGACACCAAAACTGAGGTATGGGAGAATGTATGGAGTAGTAGTCCCATATCTCAATAAAATAAAATTATATTAAAATTCTTTATAAATTATACCTCACTCCCTTTAAAGTTAAACACATTTACAGTACAGGGAGAGGCAAATGCAGGAAAAATGCACTGAAATGAGAAGATTTCTCCATACTTGGTACATGGTAGATATGCCTCAAGTTAAGACATTTTGGAAAGCCATAAGGGAGATAACGATGTGTCAGCTGTCAGATAACCCCTTTGTATTTTTATTAAATTGTCCTGACAATGCTGCTGCTTATAAAAGCCATAAATTCTGGTACTAGAAGAATTAATTCATCAAGTCAGAGTTTTACAGAGGAAAAGGAAAAAAGATTACTTAGAAATGTGGTGGGACTTTTTAGAGTTTTCTGCAAGAGGGATATAACCCTCCACCAGACATGATGATTTGAGAACTTTCTTTGAATATTAAGGAAGGCAAAAACTCCTTCAACAACTGTCCTTAAAATAAGGAAAATAGGAAGAGTAGAAAAGCATCAACAACAGTATGTGATCAACATCACAAAGTTAAAGAAAGTGACTAATAGCCGGTCTCATCAATACAGCTTTAGGGACTTCCTTGGGCCAAGGAATTGTGTATTTGTATATAAGTTTAACTTTAAGTTGTAAAACAAGTTTCATAAGATTTCTGTTGTAAAAGAATGGCTCTGTTAATAAATAAAATAAAAAACAAAGATATCAGAATGGCTTACCCCATCAAGGATAGGCAAGGACATATGGTACAGCGTTAGCCTTTCAGTTCAAATACAGTATGCCCCAATGCCACCAGAATTCAGATGAAGAAAATATACAGAGAAAAGGCAACACTGGAGATGTCAAAAATGAAGGTAAACGAAATAGAAATAATTAACCAGTACCTGTTAGAGAAAAGCGGTTCGGATATACAAGTGATGGAACTGCTAGAAAAAGAATCTTTATCCCCAGTGAATAGCCTGTAGATGGACCTATCATTTTATTTCTCAGATCCAACAATGCCCACATAAGTGACCCTGGAGAATGGCGGAAACAGAATACAATCAGACATCCAAAACTGACTCTTACTGCAAAGTCCTTTCTTAGAGCTTTGCTCAGCAGTGTCCCCTATGGGAGATTGTGGAGCTGCACAAAAAAGATCTCTGTGGTTACACATGATAGGAGGTACACTGTGATTTCCATAGGTTCTCGAGATTTCCTATGAAAGGCTAAAGAGCTCTGGCACTAGAGGTAACCATAAAGAAAGACAGAATAAAATTTAGGGGCAGACTTATCCCTATCGTACTTCCATTGACTTAAATTTGGCTGTATATGTCAATTGATAAAAATTAAATGTCAAATGAAAATGTTGAGACAGCTGAGATTGTCCATGTGGTTTAGTCAGTTCCTCAGTAGGTATTAGTGGTGTGCTGGAAGACAGGGTCAAGGATTTAGCTGACTCACTGGGAAAAAAATTGATTGGGTCTTCCAAATTACCTAATGGAAAATTCAAGGCATTGTAGCTCCCTGCTACAGTGTCTATTAAGGACCTGATCCTGGGTCTATTGAATCTAATGGAATCACCCCATTGACTTCAATGGGTTCTCAGTCAAGTCCTAATTGACAAGATGATCAGCTCCCTCATACATATGGCTAGAGGGGATTTCCTGACAAAGACTTGAGGCTTTCCAAAAGCAGGAAGATGTCTGGGCTTTTAGAATACCAGGTATTTATTATTAATTATTGTACTATATTAATTATAAAGCATAAAAATTTAAAGACAAATTTTTAACCCTCAGTTCACTAACATAAGAGCTTATGTGGACCTACAGAGCTTGTCTACACTTCAGAGCTTCCCCATCGGTGTAGTTCATCCACCTCCGCAAGAGGCAGCAGCTATGTCAATGGGAGAAACCCTCCCATCAACAGAGCACTGTCTACACTGAGGGTTAGGGTGGTATAACTACACCGCACAGGGAAGAATATTTTCCACACTCCGAGCGACATAGTTACACCAACATAAATTGCTAGCATAGACCAACACTCAATCTCTGTTATGAAGAGAAAATATTGTATCAATCAAAACTCTACGATTCCCATACTTTAAGGGGACTGATTTACTGGGAGTTGTTTACATACACTGAGGAACTAGAAGAAGTGGGAGAGAGACCTAAAAAAATCTTTGTCCTTGGACATCTGCTAGAGTTTTAGGTCAGACAGAAATGTCCTACATCTAGCTCTTTGTTTTTTTCTTTCTGTGAAAGAGGTTTTCAGATGGGGTGCAGAGAAAAGTGCATGTTGATTTTGAACCACCAGTTAGAACCAGTAGATTAGGGCCTTTTACTAATGAACAGACTCTCTGCTTTCAATTGATAAAATTACCAAATTGCTGCTGCCAGCTGAAAACTCAGGGAGAACAAAATATTGTCTGGAATCATGGAAAGTAATAAATCCGAGTCCCATTACAATATTAATCAGGTTGGCAGAGGGGATAAAATTACCTTTCATAAAAATGCTAGGCAGATGGTAAAGCTACGGGAATTAAGACTAGATCAAAATTCTCTAAAAACATCAAATCATGGAAAACGTAGGAGGAATTGATTAAGATGCTGTAGAAAATTTTCCTACTTAAAGATTTGCAGGGGGCTTCTCAAAATTGTTTTGCATGTCGTCCCAAAATCATCTGGTTGTTTTCAACACGTGCTACCTTTTAAAATGTGTAAATATTTTTAAAGTCAAATCACGAACAGATGGGCTCTTTAGAATATGAAGGGCCCAATCCTGCCAGTAATATGTTCCCACTAACTTCACTGGGAAATCAGAATGTGGAAAGCTTGCAAGATTGTGCTTTTACAGATGACAATATATAAAATAGGGCCCCAATCCTACAATAGAGCTTTGCATGGGAACAGGGTTCCACTCATATGGAGCATCTTGCAGGACTGGGGCCTAGATCTCTTAGCAACAATAATTCCAAGAAATGCTTTCTTAAGCATGGCATTTGGAAAAGAAGATGCAATTCCAGAATATTCCTAGGAGAGGGATTTTGTATCAAGAGAGTGTTGGGCTTGTTCCAAGAACATTCATTATTCTGTCCAGTAGTAACACCTGGAGAATCTAGGGGAGTGAGTGCTGATAAAGGATCTGATCTTACATTGCACATGAATAACTGTAGCCACATAAGTGTATAGGAGTTTGCAGGATTGGGCCCATTCTTAGTTGATATTCTAATTGCTATTCCTTTGCAGGAAAGAATCTCCATTCATTGGTTTTTAAAAACAAGCAAAAATTATCAATTGTGATTCCTAATTGCGAATTAGTTCCTGGGTTTTTTTTAAGTACATTCAGAAACTCAGACTGTCCATATGCCTCTGGTGCAGAGGGATTTTAGAAAAATCACACTTAAATTGTATCTGAATGGGAGCTAGCCAGTTTGATAGGTACTTTTGTACTTTGTCAGCAGCCTATCCGGTGGCAACTTTACATTTCAGAACCTTTTGACATTTATTATTGAGTCGAAGAACAAGTTCAAGCTGAGAAAGTGCAGTGACTGACTTTAGAAGCCAAATTAGTTAGAATGATACATTAAAAATGTTGCTTTGATTCTTTAGTCTTATCTTTCTCCTTCTCCAAAACTTTTAAAAACAGTTTAAAAGGAGACTGATTGCCCTTTTTCAAGACAAAATGTATATTTGTTTGGTCTGGGACAGAATCAGTTTGGAGTATTAACAGCTTGGAAATATTAAACGCTTGGAGGCATTTTCATTAAATAACTCCAAAACTTCAGCTATCTCAGGGTCAGCATAGACAAATTATGATGGACAACAACAGAGCAAAAGATTATTTTAAAAAGAGCTGACCAAAATAAATTATACTTCAGATGTAGATTTGAAGAGACACTGTTAGATTAAAAATATTTTTTTAATTCCTTGTGTGTGCTACAAACAACACTGTATATTATCATAAGACAACTTTTTATAAACCAACCTTACTTTCCATGATTTATGATATATGGGTATTTGTTTTGGGTTTTTTTGCATATCTCAGCTTCAATGATGAAAATAGTCCAATCAGTTTATCTTTGGTTTAAAGTCAGCTCTAATTTAGTTTCAAGGTCCCATCAACTAGCAAATGCTGCAATGTTTGGTTTCCAAATTCTCCAGGGGAAAGATTTTGTTAAAAAGAAACTTTCCCCATTACAATAAAAAAATAATAATCAAGGAAACATTTTCTATTTGTTTTAGGTTTTATACATCTGGCCTCACAGCATCCCATCAAATATTTTGCCCTCTACAGATCAACATTGTTGATTTCTGTCAGCAGCTCAAGTATCAGTGAAGGGAAACAAAAACAGTAGTGTGAGTGGACTTTGATATCACATTTCTGTCTGCCTATGGGTTGCCAATTTTGGTTGGATGTATTCTTGGAGGCTCAACCCGAGTCTGCTTGCTGATGGTGATTCTGACCCAGAAGCATTAAAAAGGAGCTGAAAAATTCTGTTGCTAAGTTCATTCCCGGTGTCCTCAGACTGTCATTGACTGATTTTGTTTTATGAGGCACAGAAAGGAAGTGAAGCGTCAAAAAGTATCTGATGTGAGTTAATATGTACATGGGAAAGTGGTAAAAAAACAGGACTGGTGTGCAGGGGCATGGCTAATGGAGTATTAAGGCCAGTACCTAAAGCAATAATGATAAAGCTGGTAGTAGTATTGATAAATGCAGGTGTCAGAAGCTAGGCAGGACTGGAATGAGGAAATAATGTTTTTGTACTTCAAATGTTATGAAATGTGTGCCAAGTACAGTCCATATCCATGTCAGGGTTTATAATTATACAATCTGAGACTACTACACTAAAAAGGGGAAAAGTCAATCAAGGTAATGGATGTTCTGGGTCAAGAATTTTCTAATGGGGCCTAGTTGCTTTGTTCAAAACAAATAAGAAATTAGTGCTCAACACTAATTTCTACAATCCAAAAGAGTTCCTTTTCCTTACAGTCTAAAAAGCTCTTCCTCCTGCAAATTCCATGCTCTTTGCTGAGAGAGGCAGTGAGGTAGTTATCCCAAAATGTGTTCTTTCCCAAACAGTAATCTTGAACACTTAATAAAACCAAGCATGTGTCATAGTGATTACACAATTATATGTCATAAGAACATGAATCTCTTTACTTGAAGTGGTCTGATTACTTTCTGACACAATATTGACTGTGCTGTATTACTATGATCATGATCACATTTGCTCTGTTAGGAACAGAGGTGTGGGGTAAGACAAATCTGTGACAAGATAATTGTACCATTATAAAAAATGGCTGTGATGCTGCACCCCATATTCTTCATAATTATATGGTTGATTATAATTATGACATTATGATGCATTTTATACAAGATATGTCTTAGATGTCTATGGAAAAGTTATGATTTGCTTAATATGATTATCCTAGTTGTATGCATGTATCATTTTTGTATCCGAAGTTATCAACATTGACTAGGTATCTGTATTTCAAATGTGTTTACTCTGGAAACACCCACAGCTAGCCTTTCAGCCTTTCTTCAACAATGAAGAAGCTAAACAGTGCTGATGGCGCATCAGCAAAGACAATGGACTATGGATGAGCTTAGCCTTCCTGTAAATGTTTCATGCTGCTATGACTGAGCAAGGGCATGTGACCAGACCACATGATACTGAACTCCATTGTGGTGCCTGGACTTTTCCATAAACTTTATTGAGAACTGAGTTTTGGGACAAAGGGTTCCCACCATGTGGTAAAGCTATATAAGGTGGGGTGTGACATCATCTAGTGGCCTCACTCCCCACGCAAGAACACTTCTGGAAACACCTGAGGAACAAAGAGTGAACTGGGGAAAGTGCTGGTTCCCAGCTAAAAGGATTTCTAGCCTGTGTATGTCAACCTAGTGGACTGCTTATTTCATCAGTCAGGGTGGATATGAATTAGCAATTTATCTAGTATGTTAGGCTTAGTTTGCATTTTTATTTATTTACCAGGTAATCTGCTTTGATCCATCTATCCCTTATAATCATGTAAAATCTATCTTTCTATACTTAATAAACTTATTTTTTGCTTTATCTAAGCCAGTGTGCCTTTGAGAGAAGTGTCTGGGGAAAAATCTCAGCTTGGTTAACACAGGCTTGTTGCATATCCTTCCCACATCAAGGGGAAGGTGAACTTCATTAATGAACTTACATTGTACGGATCTCTGTGCAGTGCAAGATGGTATAATTTTGGGTTTATACTCCAGTGGGGGGTGCAGCCTGGGGAGCTGTGAAATTGGCTGTTTGTCTTTGAGTGGCTTAGGTAAGCGCTTAGGTAGCTCTTGCGTTGGGTGATAACAGGGCCTGGTGAGGCTGGTTATGTCTCCAACCAAGCAGTGTTAGAAAAGGGCCAGCCCAGCTTGGTGGTTAGAGGGATGCAGGGGTTCCCATGGTTCCCAGACTGCACCCCGGGGTAACAACATATCACAAAGGCTTTTTACTATTGCTACTTTTATTTATTAAGACCCTGCTCCTGCAAAAGATATACATGTACTTAACTTTACTGCTGAGAGTAATCTCACTGAAAGCAGTGGAACTGCTCATTGTAATAAAGTTAAGCACAGGAGTAAGTCATAGGGTCAGAGCCTAATTGTTCACTCAGATACAGTGACTGTTTTAATGTATGAACATCACATGTACGAGTATGTGTTTAATAAGGAAAAAGTAGTGGCATAGATAAGGTGTATGAAATACATTGATAGACATTAATTATTTTTATTCATTATTTAGATCACAGTAGTAAGAATGAGGCTATATTGTGCTACGTGCTGATCATATACCCAGGCCCCAAACAGTAAAGCACTTAAGCATAATTACACTGAAGTCAAAAGGATTACTCAGTTAAGTGTGTGCATGTTTGTGGGATCAGGACCATAGTAAGAGATAGTCCCTGCCCTGATGAGCTCACAATAGGCAAGACTGTCAAAGGGTGTGAGAAAGGAACTATTATTACACCCATTGCAAAAATGGGGAGCAGGCACACAGAGATGTGAAGGGACTAGTCCAAGATCACACAGGAAGTCTGTGGAAGAATCAGGACTAGAATCCAAGTTTCCTGAGTCCCTGTCCAGTGCTGTAACCACAAGACCATCCTTCTTTTCTAAATGAAAAATGTCTTATGAGGAAGGTATCATAGATTTGGCTTGTATAGAACCTATGATCCAACTTCTGTTCTGTTACACTGGTGGAAAGCTGGAGTATCTGCACTCTTACTCTGCAAAAAGTAGAATATATAATATCTACATATAGCTTTTTATACTCTATTAAAATGGATTTGGTCCAGTTCCACCAAGTAATGATTGAAACTAATGAGACAAATTATATATTTAGTCAAGCAGCTTTCAGATTTTGCTTGGGATGTCTCCCTTTTTCTTGTCTCTTTAGGGCTCTCTGTTTGTGTCAAATGCTGAAATGTGAATCTACTTTGTTTACTCTGAATTTATAAAAATGTAAATCAGATCATTTACTGTCACTATTTGCCTAATGTTTGTCATGTGGATATAAAATTGTCTAATACTTGTGAAAACGAAAAAAAAAATAATTCAAACATTAAAATAAATGGGACACACAGAGAAAGAATGGGAGTCTTGGTGTTTTATAGTAAGGGTACCGTACTGATGAATTTAGGGCACATCTACCCAAACACTTACTGCACAACAAGCAGTGGTATAAATTTACAGCACTCGTGCACTAGCTGTCCATGTGGACCCTGCTGCTGCACACTGAAAGTTTTCTAGTCCACACAGATGTACTACCAGTGGTGCAGGTAGGGAGGTCTGGTATGCCATACCATTAAGATATTTATTGCTGGTATGCCGTACCGGAAAGACACAGGAGCAAAACGTTGGGCCACTGGGTGGTCCCACGCTGGCAGCTCCTCCAGCCTGGCTGTACTGTCCCCAGTCCTTTCCTCCAGTGGGGCTGTACAGACCCCAGACAGGAGAGACAGCTGTGAGGAAGAGCTGGGAGTGGGGCTGGGGAGGGACAGTACATCCCCGCTGGAGGAGCTGCCGGTATGGCGCCACCCAGCGGCCCCACGTTCTGCTCCTTTTGCTGCTGCAGTTCCGGAGAGCTCTGCAGTTCAGAAGTCTACCTCGCGCAGTGGGAGGTAGATAGAAAGCCCCGCCAGGTAACATGGGATGGGGAGCGGACGGGGAGAGCGCAGGGACCCTGGGATGGGGATGGGGAAGGGAGGAGTCACCTTGGGGGGTCACATGGTGAGGTTATGTGCCCCCCCTTTAACTGGTGCCCCCCTTTGTGTCCCTCCCATGAGTCACCTATGTGCAGCATACCTGTAAGAAATAAATTCGACTTACTTGCACCACTGTGTACTACTGCAGTAAGTAACTGCAGAATGGGGAACTTTCCATGCGCATTAGCCGGGTCCACAGTAAGTGTTTAGGTAGCTATACCCTTACATACCCATTTCAGAGATGGTTACTCCCTTTGCTCCAATTCACATCCGGTTGCTGTTTATTGGCTGTAATAATGCTTTTTTCTCTTAGGCTGTTTGGCTCTCTCTAAGACCTCAGTGATGCTTGCAGTCCTCCTATGACACTCTTTGGGAGAGGAAGCACACAGCTTTCTCCATGCCCAGGACTTTGTACTCGAGTAATTTATAGACTACTTGCCCTTTCTCTGTTGAGAAGCCAGAGAACTTGTGTCCTTTCTGGTTGTGTCAACCAGTCGCCAAACCCAATCCCAATATCGTGTATAAATCTGTATGACTTTTATTGGCAAACACATTCTCATTCTGTACATGATCTTTAATTGTCTAACACCTATGTGCTAAAAAAGCAATACAAGATTGGTACCAAATTTTGTTACAAAGTTGGGCTTCTTATGAAGCAAAATGGTCCTGTTCTCCTAACATAGCCCACAGGTTTTTTTCTCTTTCCCTCAGCTTTGTGTGCTCAGTCACATGTTCCATAAAATGTAAGTTAATCTTGTCAGCCTCTTAGACATGTTTGCTTAAGGATGTTTGAGGACAAAGAATCAAATTCATCATTTGGGTAAATGGGTGCATCCCCACAGATTTAAAACTGAGGACCTGAATGATCACTGAATCACTCCAGCTTTAGCTACTTACCTAAAACTAAAATAATGTGTTAGTGAATCAGGCCTAGAGTGTCAAAAATCTCCCTTTGCACTTTAATTACCTCATTCTTTGGTTGATATACACATATCAGGAGCTTTCCTTTAAAGAAAACAAAACCAACATATTGGGCCAAAATCTCTCCCCATTGAAATGGGTGAAACTCCATTGAGGTTGGTAATACTGTGTTCATTTACTCCAGCAGAAAATTTGGTCCGCTTTCTTTTCAACTGTTAACCTCAACTAAGCGTCATTCTGGCAAGCCAACCTGTCAGCTTTCAAAGAGATCCTCCCAAGTAACTTTTGTTGCTCATCATGTTTCAAGTTTGAACACACACTAATTTTTGTGTCGTTTTTAAAAATGATCAGAAACCAATCACTTTTGCAAGCCTTGAATGACAAACTCCTGGTGAACATATTAGTGAGGCAGTCCTCAGCTGATTTCCCCAGCCTTCAACAGTAAAAGGTTAAAGGACATCAGGGAGAAATTATCACTATAAAATTAGCAGGTAGAACTAGAAAGTTGGCCAGCTACATTTGCTTGTCACATTAACCGTCTTACTTTTTGATCATTACAGAAAAAGCTGCTTGCCTAAATATCATAATGAGCCCACCTAAATCTGCAGCCTCCACTCAAGCAAAACTTCATGTGAAATCAGGATTGTGCGTACATCCCTACCTGCACAAACCAAGATGTACCATTGCATGCTGGAATGAGTGCAAAACCCATCATCAGATCTCTCATTGACAACCTGGAACCTCTGTGAATATAGGCCCCAATCCAATTACCATAGTCAATAGAAACAGGGTTAGACTAAAGCAATTGGGCGCCCCTAGGGCCACCTCACACAAGGCACCCCATGGCCACAATCCCAGCAGATGCTGGACTAGTGACAGGGTCTCCTTCCCTTCCCCAATAGCGATAGGGTGGAAATAGCGTGGTGAGCCCCCCATTTACCTTTCCCAAGCAGCAGCAGCGGCGGCTTCCCCAATGCAGGAGGCTTGGTTGGCTCTGGCGATGGATATAGGGCCTGGCAGTTAACTTCCTGGTTCCAGTGACCGCTGTTCTGGTGTCTGTATGCAGACTGAGGCAGATGTCACTGCATCAGTAACTCTTAGATCATGTTTGTCTGTGGGGTGGGGGGGAGAGATCATGAGGTCTCTGCATGACTGTAGGAGTTGGGGTTTATTGTGCCTTTGCCTTAATCTGGCCCTCATTGAAAAGGACTTTAGTGGGGGTTAGGTCAGGACCATAATAACTGCCCAGATGGGGATCAGAGAGGAAAATGTTTTCCCATTGTTTTTATTACTTTGCAGATATAAATATGTTCATAAAATTGCTTAGATTAGTGAGAGATGATGAGAATACTGAGCTATGTAATTATACAATCTTGCCATCTAGAACAAAAAAAAAGTTTTCAGCTTGGGTTTCTCTTCCTTATATTAACATATCATAAATATAAAAACAAACCCTCCGCCTCAATGGAAAGCATGATCATCCTTTCTGTTCTTTCTTAAATCCCCATTCATTTCAAGGGAATACTGCTCTGAGTAGCAGAACAGATGCTTTTATTGTAATAGCCGGAGAGGAATTTGGACAGTAAATTTTTTTTTAAATAGATGCAGCAATTTTGCTATAATAAACTTCAGATTGCCTGCCTTTCATTTATACGTTTGGGCAGCACATGGTGCAATAATTACTGCTGCTATTTTACAAAGATCCAGACGATTGCTGGATATAATAATGCTTCAGATGATTGTGTCCAACCACATGCCTCTAGCCACAGTTTGGAAGCTGTAATGTAATTGAATGGACTAGGTCCCATCAAGAATAACAAATACTAGTATCAATCATCTTCCTTTCACCTATCTCTCTCTGAGGGTGCTCAGCTCTCTTCTGCATTGTAGGCTTATTTTTTAAGTCCATTTGAACAGACTGTACTCCTTTCTGACATTTCTCCGTTTTAGCGAGCGGTTGCATCATTACCTCTCTGCAGGCAGTTTCAGCCTGTGCTACCTCTGCTGTCATTTTGCCAGTCGTGTCCTATTATTGTTTAGAGACGTGTGTACACCCCATGACAAATGGCAGATTTGTTTTGTGAGCTTGTTTCTTTAGCAGGAAAAAACTGACCAAGCCCGAAATGTCAGACTCAATGAATTATTATTAAAAAAAAAATCTGACCTTATTGGCAAATGTGACAACAAGCAGGCACAATAGAGGAAGAGAAACCCCCTCAGAAAAATGACGGTCAAATTTTATAGCAATGCAGGCAGACCAGAGTAAATTGGCTAGCCTTGATTTGCTGTCTCCGGTATCCTAAACACAGATCTCTCTCATCTAGCCAGGTGTACCATGCTCATCACCAGGGTGTCTCCGGAGTAAAGGATGGGGAGAGAGTGGGCAGGAGAAAGAAAAGGCAGAGCCTCTAGCACCATCTTTTCTTGACCTCCTGGTCCTGCACATCCTTTCCCTCTTGGCCTCTGAAACAAGTGCCCTCCCTCCATCCCCTTGTTTAGCCTCCATAAGGAAAAAGAGCCACTTCTCCCCTTGAAAACAAAAGTCTACCCTGCCTCAGATATGGGAGAGGAACCTTTCTGTCCTGTCACCATCCATATTCTTTTATGAGGGAACTATGCCCCAGCCAACCCTGACCACTTACCTGTGGGGATTGGAAAACCCCACTTCTTACTCGGGAGGATTGGATAAGGAAGGAACCACTGGACATTCAAAACTATTGCCAAAATACAAATATAAAGCTCCATGCGTTCAGGTGTCAGACCTCCTGCATATCCCTACTGTTGTAGAAGCAGCATGTGGGTAGACAACAGTGCTTTGTCCATGTGTACTTCAGGTATCTTGATTATTTATCTCCTCTGTTAACAACTAAGCCCTGGTCTACACTAGGACTTTAGGTCGAATTTAGCAGCGATAAATCGATGTAAACCTGCACCCGTCCACATGATGAAGCCCTTTTTTTCGACTTAAAGGGCTCTTAAAATCGATTTCCTTACTCCACCCCTGACAAGTGGATTAGTGCTTAAATCGGCCTTGCCGGGTCGAATTTGGGGTACTGTGGACACAATTCGACGGTATTGGCCTCCGGGAGCTATCCCAGAGTGCTCTATTGTGACCGCTCTGGACAGCACTCTCAACTCAGATGCACTGGCCAGGTAGACAGGAAAAGAACTGCGAACTTTTGAATCTCATTTCCGGAGACTGCGGGAACTGTGGGATAGCTACCCACAGTGCAACACTCTGGAAGTCGACGCTTGCCTCGGTACTGTGGAAGCACTCCGCCGAGTTAATGCACTTAATGCACTTAGAGCATTTTCTGTGGGGACACACACACTCGAATATATAAAACCGATTTCTAAAAAACCGACTTCTATAAATTCGACCTAATTTCGTAGTGTAGACATACCCTAAAAGAGCATGTTTCATTCTCAGAGCCACAGAGAGGTTTGTTTCCCTGAAGATTATTTATTCAAATTCCAGCAGCCATGAAGTTCACATGCATCTGCCTGCAAATGTTTGGACAATGAGCTTTTGAAGATCAAAGGATCACTGTGGAGCTTTGAGGCTGGTCAATTTAACACATACATGAACAAACAAAAAAAGATTGGCTTTACAAAATGTACAATGCAACCTCAACTATTCAGGTATGCTGATGAATGGCGTTGGTTGAATAATGTAAACAGTTATCTCTGTGTAAGTTATTGACAGGAAACTAACTGAGAACAATGTATTTGGTGCACGTGAGATGCCCATCTATAGAGCAGGTCAGACAGTGGAAACTATTTACACATGTTATTTGACACAATTATCAACTTGCCAAATTATTTGTAACTTATTTCACCTGCCCTATTGATGGATCTCAGATTTTCTCACATTTGCGTAATTTACATCATGCCACTTTAATCTAACACAAATTTAAAGGAAGCAAAAATCAAAGTAAACATTATAACAAGTATGATTTGTAATTCTGTCCCAACCCTGTGATCATCCCTTGTCATCAGCTAGTGAAAGAACCAAGCCCCAAATTTTCAAATCTGGATGCTTCAAGTTCAGCTTCTAAATTCATGTTTAGGTACCTAAATAAAAGCGGCCTGACTATCAAAGGTGTAGCCCTCCCACAGTTCCATTGGCTTCTCTGGGAGTTTTGAGTGCGTCATTTGGGTTAATTGGATCCTCTGAGATTTTGGCATAATGTCAAAACAGCAGGCACAATAAATTGATATTTGTGGGCACCACCAGCAGGTGTCTCCTATCTGTGACACGATACCTTCCTACTACAATTCCAAGGGTTCCCACTGAGTCCAATAAACTTTAATAATAAATCAAAGGTGGGAAATTGCACTCTCAGAAAGTTTTTCTTCATTCAATTTCCAATCAGTCACACATTTTATAGATGATTTTTTTTTCTCAAAGCATCTTGATGCCTTTCTGGAATCCAATCTTGTAAAACTTCTTCCAAACTTCCTGTGCTGGAGGAGGGAATACCTGCAATCCTGCAGACTACAGCCATTTGAGCCTGCTGGATCACTTTGCCTGCTTATCTCATTCTCCTCCTGCTTAATGCAGAATTTTCAGGTGTTTTCCCAACACAAGCACTTAGATAACCTGTTCATGTCATTATGCTTTCTAGTTCAATTTGGAACTCACATTCTTCCTATTTCTGTGGCCATTTCTGTCTGAATTTTTTGAAAATTAAACAATTGGAGTTATGCAGCTTGATTCAGTCTGGCAGTGAACCTGGACATACAAATGAGGGGGAAACTGTTCAGTTAACAATGGCTAATAGTTATAGTCACATGTTGGGAAGATTTTAAGACTTTTATCAGAACATTTTAGTAGTGTGGGGTTTTCTGTTCTCAAACATCAAGATATTAAATAGGGGATTTACCAGTATGACTATAAAATTATTGTAATGTTGGTGAAATAAGATTACTACCCAGTGAGAAGGCAACAGAGAAACCTATTGCACATACAGGAGGCTATGAAAATCTACTGCTGTATTTAACAGATGGACAAAAGAGACTGCAAGCAGACAGGAAAGAGAACAGTTAATATGTCACAGTTAAACAGCCACCAAAAGGCAACAGATACATGGGCCAGGGAGTGGAGAAAGGAAGTTGCTGCTATACTGAGTCTCTGGATTAGGCCTAATTTCAAAATGTCTATTAAATATGATTCCAAGAAATAGACTGATGTAGCTTAACTTTGTGCTGTGAGGGGAGGTGGGAGCAGAGGATAAAACAAGAGAGAAGTCTCATGCTACAAAGGGGAGAGAAGAGGCTGCTCCTCTTTTATGGTTCCATGTGGGGAGGCTGAGTATTGAGCTATTTTTCTCTGCATTATTTATTTTTATTATTTCTTATCCTTTATGTAGCAGGTGCATGCATCATAGACACCTTACAAATAGAATGATCCCTGTCCTGGAGGGGTTACAATCTAAGCACCCAATCCTGCAAGCTGCTCCATGCCTGTGGAGTATTGTCCCTTCACAGAGCTCCATTCAGGTCAGTGGGGCATAGCGTGGGTGCAGGGGTCTGTCCCCATGGAGCAGCTTGCAGGATAGCGGTCTATAGACTATATGCAGACAAAAGCAGTGGGACAGAGGCCGAATGTGTTTTTCAGGCTACCTTTTAATACGTACTGTCTAGTGAATCAGTAGAGGAATCATTGTTTCAGTGATGGCGTGGAAAGGTGAGTTCTGAGGAGGGTGGAGATGGCAGTTTCATATACTACAGGATTGCGGATAAGGGAGGATTTGTGGATATTTGGTGGAGGCAGCTGAGCATGAGAGAGGCTAGCTCCCATGAAGAGGGTAGATTTCGGTAGGCTGGGTGATTAAGCTTTGACAGTTATTTTGTATAACGCTATTTTTTCTTCTCTCTGAAGTCTCAATATACAGCAGTAAGCAATGATCTTCTGAGAGCCATCTGTAATGGTGATAGCATTGCTTCTAGCCCACTATTATCATTCAGTGACCTGGACGTACTTCAGAATATGTTGCCAAAAATTGGACTCCACGCTTTTGTAGGAAGATGCCTTAGCAAAAGCTGGCAGTAGCATCAGGCTGGCAGTATGTGGGCAGGGATTACATTATTACCTAAAAGTAGCATGGAGACAGAGCTGCTGATGTGCTGGTTATCATGTAATTAGTTGTCTGAATAAGCTTCCCCATAAAAGACACGTATGCAAATGTAAAGTAGATCATGAAGAAATATCTCTATCCATTATGGGACTACTGAGATGTGTAAAGTTAAGTTAAACATGTGCATAAATCATTGCAAGATCAGAATCTTAGATTCTAAATATATTTGATCTGAGTCAGAATTTGCACCACAGAATTAATCCTCATTAAAATAATTCATGGTATTGAAGGGAAAAAAACCCCAACCCTTTGACTTCTAGTCTGAGAAAGCTCTGACTCTGAAATGCAGATGAATTAGAAAGGCAGGATGTGACCCTTTCTCAGATTTTTTCCAGGCTGTAATGTACCCTGGGAAGAGATGCGGCCATGTAAAATTTCAAAAAGATTGGTTGCTTTGGGGAGAATTCTCAGGAAGAGAGGTCATTTGAAAATCACGCTTATTATGCAGAGCAAGCTTCAGCCCTAACTATGAAGCGACTACTGGCACTCCATAATAAAGATATGACTAACCACACTGCTTGCAGAAGATCCAGTATATGGTTAAGTACTTGTCAATTCATGAATAGTACAGTGTGAGCTAAATAGGAACTATGTAAATTGAGCCTAGATTAAACTTTAATTGTTTAATTCTCAATGACATTTTTATAAACTTGTAAATGCAGCTTATGCTTTGGTTAGCATTTACTAGACAAGTTATGAGCCCATCTGTATCAGTTCCCCAGTTCTTTGTCAATAAAATCCAGAATATTTTAAGAACTGCTGAGAACAGTGAGGTAATTGTCACGAGAGCGTGGATGCATGTTGCTGATGAAACAATTAGGTTTTTTCCTAAAGGGACAGTTCTTGCTGAGTGCATATCTCATGCCTGTAACTAAAGGTGAGAGATGGAACTGTTCTTTCCAGCATGTAGTCTACACATCTTGAGAGCATCTGTTGTGGTCAATTCAGTTGATCTTGGAAGGCCATGGACATTGGTATTTGGACTTTCCACAACAATATGAATCCAGAAAGACTACCCACTGAAAGATCGTTGGGCCACAGTGACTCTGTCCAGAATACTTGGATGCACCAAATTTGTCCCACAGTCACAGAGATGGTCTGTGAGGTGAAGTAAAAGGAAAGCTTACCCTATAAAAGTTAAGATCATGCAGAAGAAAGTTCTCTCACTTGCTCTCTCTCAAGGCCAGAACAACACCTGAAGCCCCATGCCTCTCCCTTCCCTGAACAGGTGGAAGATTTGAGTCATCAGCAATGACAACCTACCCCACTGTTGCTGACAGAGAGATCCTGAATATGTTAAACTACGTTATGAGCTCCAACCACTTGTTCCATCACTTGATTCCATTTGCTGATGATCTGTGAGTTAAACAAAGAAGCAACAGTAAGAACACTTCTTTTATTCTTTTCATTTAGCTTGGAAGAAGCCTTGATTGTCCAGTGCTCCATCAGTGTGTGTTTGTGTGAATGGATGTGCACATATTTATAGGAAAGTACCTTCAATTGTTTTCTGTCCTAGTACTAAAACCAAGATGCCACCAAATTAGCCAATGGGTCCTACAGGGTTAAAAAGTAATGTTCTGTAAAGCTACTACTGTATGTTCTAATAACCTCTTATGTATTATGTCTGTAAAAGGACTTCTGTGTTATTGTCAGAAGGGGGAAGAAGAGTAAGAATAATGAAGTTGCAGCACATAACAGTAGAATTTAAGGAGGAAGTATTAATGTAAAGCTGCCAATATGTATTCTAATGAATGTACTTCCTTAAACTGAACCAAAGATGTGCTTATAGCCTGCCTTGAATTATTTTGCATGGCAAGAGCCTAAAAATACTCCAAAACCATTTCCTATTTAAATTCTCCCATTGTAGGATTACAATGTCAATCTTTGTGTCAATCTCATCATTTTATTTAATTACATGTAATGGAGTTATTGGTTGGATAACTTGAACCTCTTGATTAATTGATTCTGTTTTAATTGTGATTTTGATTTCATCATTTATTGTTTTAGTTTTATTTAGCTCAGCAATATGCTTATTTAGCTTTATATTTGCTTTCTTTATTATATAAAAATAAGTTTATAAATCTATATATGAGCTGGTTTAGTCCATCAGAAGTGGAATGGGGATAGAGGTATGACACCCTGACACCCCAGTATTCACCACTGTCTTGTAATTAGGATATGTTTTGTACAAAGTATGCCTTGTGAGGTATCATTCTAAAAGTCTTGATCTGCTAGACATTAATATCTTGTTGAATTGTATGTGAAGTTATGAAGTTTGGCTGTGTATGTGTTACTGAAACATGCTGTCAGTTGAAAAACACCCACAAGCAGCTTTTCAGGTAACAATAAAAAGGCCAACCAATGTTAATGGCTTATTGAGGAAATGCACACAAGCACAAGGATTACCCCAGAAACTGTGTACAATATATACCTCTCAGAGATAGCTCTACACAATGGGAACTCTTTGACCCAGGTCACACAAAAGAGCTTTCCAGCAAGTGGGAAGAAGATATAAAAGGGGGACAATGACATCATAATGGTACCTCACTCTCCCTACAACAACACACCTGGAAATACCTGAGGGGCAAAGACTGAACTGTGGCTAGTGATGGTCCCAGGCTAGAGGGATTTTTAGCCTATGTATTAAAACCTGGGAAAACCAAGGCAACTTGTGCCTTAAGAATCTGCCACCTGTTTATCACTCAGGATGAGAATTTGCTAATTCATATCCTACCTACCTAGTGTGTTTAAGCTCAGTTTGCTGTTTTGTTTATTTACGAAGGTAGTCTACTTTGATCTGTTTGCTATCACTTATAATCACTTAAAATCTATCTTTTGTAGTTAATAAATTTGTTTTTGTTTTGTCTAAAACCAGTGTGTGAAAATTATAATTCGGGGCAGAAAGCTGTTGCATATCTCTCTCCATATTGAGGAAAGGGGTGAATTTTACAAGCTTACACTGTACAGTTCCCTGTGCAGCACAAGACGGTATAATTTGGGGTTTACACTCCAGAGAGGGGTGCATGCCTTAGCTACTGGGAGGTGCCTTAGCTGAGCCTTCCCAAGCAGAACTGATCTCAGGATCTGTGTGTGAAGCTGCAGCTGGGTGTGTCCCTATCTGTGTGCATGCTGGTGAAAGAGCAAGTTTGGAGAGCTTGTAACTTATCACCGCACCACAGTGTGAAAGGGAGCCCAGGCTAGTGGGTTAGGCAGGCTCAGTGGTACCCCAGTTCCAAGTGGCACCCTGGGGGAACCCGTCACAACAGGTAATCCAAATTCCTTAGCTCTATCCTTACATTAAAATGTATGTCCTTCACAATGGTCATTATGTAACCCACACATCTCCTGGGTGTGGTGTTCTTTTCTTATCTAGTGGCACCAAGACAACTTAAAGAGAGAGTTAAATGAGTCTGCACTACAGCCTTAGCTAACAGACAGTTGGTTTTTAGCTCAAGCAGTAGAGGCTCATGCACTAAGCTCCATAGGTCCCCGGTTTGATCCTGCCCACTGACAACCGGGGCCTGTCGGTGTTGCAGTTAGATTTGCAGAATCAAAAAGCAGTAGTGTATCTGCTAATTTTTTCTTTAAAAACATAAATAAAAGCAAGCCAACCCAATTCGTATTGCTAAAATGCCAGGATATTTCCAGGCATATGGTTGCCAGCTGTTGCCAGACTTCTACATTGACAGGCCAGGATTTCTAATGTTGTGTTCAGTGTCAGTTTGTCATATCTTATGTTTAAAACAAATGTGAGTAGAAAAAAGCCTAAACCTTTATGAGTTTCAGTTTATCATTTGCTTTGTTGCCATGTTGAACCTTTTTAGAGTTTAAAATGATCATGAGCTTTTGGGGTCTTTGTTTTCAGGGTGTTCCATTTTTCTCTCCTATTTATCTGAGGAAATTAGCCGATCGTGTTACTGATGCATCTACTCTAGCCAACAAGAGAGAGCTAAGCAGTGCATATCCCTAGCAGCTCCTATGCAGGCAAAGAAGGCAGTAAAAGAGATGATTCTCCTAGCATCAGCGGCATCGGGTTTTGTGATGGGCAAGCTGATGTAACCTTAGCCTGAAATTTTACACAAGATAGGTGTTGGGTATGTTATACACACTCCTTTCTATAAATACACACACTGAGCCAAAAATGACTGATGCTGTTGATATACACACAGCCCAGTCTCTCTCACTAGAGTTATGTCTTGTATGTGCAAGATTCCCATAAAACATAACTTGAACCTTAGCTTTAAAGACCATTAATGTTTATTTACCAATACCTTGTTATTTTATTTATTAAGTTTGTCATTAAGCTCTGTTTTGCATATGCTCATGTTTGCTCATGCATACTTTATGAATATAGAAATTAGTATCTCATTAACGTGATAATTAGGCCAATGATAAACAGCTGTTTGGTTGCCATGTTGGGCAGGATTTCTACTGAAGTTCCTTACCTTCCATACACACTTGTTTTCTGGAATATCTACACTGGAAAATAAAATATTTTATTTGTAATATTTACTTTTAATTGTAATTGGGTGCCAAATTGAAGCTCAGTTTTAGGGAGAAAAAATACGTTGGCACTACAGCGAGTCTTAGAGATCCAAGAAAGTTAATTGTTTGCTTTGGTAGGATTTATTGGGTTGTGCCCCCAACACATTTTGGATGTTTCAGACTTTAAAATGTCTACATTAGTTGGGAATATCGGTTACATATTACAAGTTGCTTTTACAATTTAAGTTATTCTGTGAAACACGGCACATTGTAATCCTTAAATATTAGATTGTTTGTCTAGAGGTTTTCAGAGCTTTGACTTTACGATGAATTCATGCCTCTTTGGCTTATATGCATTAGGTTCTGGTATCAGTTATGCTGAACATGGCACACATACTGAGATGTCAGCCATGTATTATATTTGCTGGGAGGGTGGGTATTAATGCAAAAATGGAACAAACTCTCTCGTGGCCAACACAATGTAGTTCTGACCTGCTGATGAGCTAGATGGCATTCTCAGTGACACCTGCTCAATTCCACCATAAAACAGCATAGAGGTTTGAGGTGATTTTTCCGCCTCTCATGCATTTGGCTAAACACTCCCTGCCAGAGGTGACTGCAGACTATTTGACATAACTTATGTCAGTCAGGGTTGTGAATAAACTAGCCCCAAGCAACATAAGTTACACCAAAAGACATGCTCGTGTGCACAGCACTATGTCAGCGGGAGAGCTTCTCCTGCCAACATAACTTCTGCTGTTCGCGGAGGTGGTTTTATTATGCAGATGTGAGAACTCTCTCCCATCAGCACAGAGCGTCTTCACCAGACACGCTGCTGCAGTACAATTGCATTGGTACAGCTGCACTGCTGCATCCCTGTACGTATAGACATGCCCTTACTTCTGGGCCTCATAAAAGTCCCCATTGAAAAGTTAATTTTTTGCCTTTGGTGGGCCATCATTGTACAAGATGGCAGCTTCTTCACAAAAATCATTTGGGCTCGGGCACCATAATGTTGTGGGGAAAATGTAGGCCCTACATCAGAATTCACTAGTGCAATCAGCGTCCCATTGAACACAGTGGTACCCCTCCCAGGTAAAGGCATCTGTGATTGTAAATCCTGATAAAGGATTGGGATCACAGACAGGATAACCTAGACCCCTACAGACTTTACCCCACTCCCACCCTCTTTTTAAATTACATGAATTGAACACTGTTGCGGTGGTCAGTAATCACGCGAGACAAGGGGCTCAATTAAAGAAGGGGACTTCGGTGCTGCAATGCTGAGTGTTGCAGTGCCGAACTTCTAGGTGCCCTGCCCCCTAGTGGAATTCACAGCCCGGAGTTAGGCTCCGTATACAATGCATGGGGAGAGATGGGTGCCTAAAAGTGGGATTAACAAAACTCAGCATGCTGAGTGGGGAGCTGCCTAAACTAGCCAATAGAAAATGCTGAGGACATAAGAATGGCCACACTGGGTCAGACCAAAGGTCCATCCAGCCCAGTATCCTGTCCACTGACAGTGGCCAATGCCAAGTGCCCCAGAGGGAGTGAACCTAACATGAACCGTAATGATCAAGTGATTTCTCTACTGCCATCCATCTCCACCCTCTGACAAACAGAGGCTAGGGACACCATTCCTTACCCATCCTGGCTAATAGCCATTCATGGACTTAACCTCCATGAATTTATCCAGTTCTCTTTTAAACCCTGTTATAGACCTAGCCTTCACAACCTCCTCAGGCAAGGAGTTCCACAGGTTGACTGTGCGCTGAGTGAAGAAGAACTTCCTTTTATTTGTTTTAAACCTGCTACCCATTAATTTCATTTGGTGGCCCCTAGTTCTTATATTATGGGAACAAGTAAATAACTTTTCCTTATTCACTTTCTCCACACCACTCATGATTTTATATACCTCTATCATATCCCCCCTTAATCTCCTCTTTTCCAAGCTGAAAAGTCCTAGCCTCTTTAATCTCTCCTCATATGGGACCGGTTCCAAACCCCTAATCATTTTAGTTGCCCTTTTCTGAACCTTTTCTAATGCTAGTATATCTTTTTTGAGATGAGGGGACCACATCTATACACAGTATTCAAGATGTGGGCATACCGTAGATTTATATAAGGGCAATAAGATATTCTCTGTCTTATTCTCTATTCCTTTTTAAATGATTCCTAACATCCTGTTTGCTTTTTTGACTGCCGCTGCACACTGTGTGGACGTCTTCAGACAATTATCCATGATGACTCCAAGATCTTTCTCCTGATTAGTTGTAGCTAAATTACCCCCCATCATATTGTATGTATAATTGGGTTATTTTTTCCAGTGTGCATTACTTTACATTTATCCACATTAAACTTCATTTGTCATTTTGTTGCCCAATCACTTAGTTTTGTGAGATCTTTTTGAAGTTCTTCACAGTCTGCTTCGGTCTTAACTGTCTTGAGCAGTTTAGTATCATCTGCAAACTTTACCACCTCACTGTTTCCCCCTTTCTCCAGATCATTTCTGAATAAGTTGAATAGGATTGGTCCTAGGACTGACCCTTGGGGAACACCACTAGTTACCCCTCTCCATTCTGAAAATTTACCATTTATTCCTACCCTTTGTTCCCTGTCTTTTAACTAGTTCTCAATCAGGGAAAGGATCTTCCCTCTTATCCCATGATAACTTAATTTATATGAGAGCTTTTGGTGAGGGACCTTGTCAAAGGCTTTCTGGAAATCTAAGTACACTATGTCCACATGTTTGTTGACCCCCTCAAATAACTCTAATAGCTTAGTAAGACATGATCTCCCTTTACAGAAACCATGTTGACTTTTGTGGAACAATTTATGTTCTTCTATGTGTCTGACAATTTTATTCTTTACTATTGTTTCAACTAATTTGCCCGGAACTGATGTTAGATTTACCGGTCTGTAATTGCCAGGATCACCTCTAGAGCCCTTCTTAAATATTGGCGTTACATTAGATATCTTCCAGTCATTGGGTACAGTAGCTGATTTAAAGAACAGGTTACAAACCATAGTTAATAGTTCCTCAATTTCACATTTGAGTTCTTTCAGAACTCTTGGGTGAATGCCATCTAGTCCTGGTGACTTGTTACTGTTAAGTTTCTCAATTAATTCCAAAACCTCCTCTAGTGACACTTCAATCTGTAACAATTCCTCAGATTTGTCACCTACAAAAGATGGTTCAGGTTTGGGAATCTCCCTAACATCCTCAGCCGTGAAGACTGAAGCAAAGAATTCATATAGTTTCTCTGCAATGACTTTATCGTCTTTAAGAGCTCCTTTTGTATCTCGATCGTCCAGGGGCCCCACTGGTTGTTTAGCAGGCTTCCTCCTTCTGATGTACTTAAAAAACATTTTGTTATTACCTTTTGAGTTTTTGGCTACCTATTCTTCAAACTCCTTTTTGGCTTTTCTTATTACATTTTTACATTTAATTTGTCAGTGTTTATGCTTTCTATTTACCTCACTAGGATTTGACTTCCACTTTTTAAAAGATGCCTTTTTATCTCTCACTGCTTCTTTTACATGGTTGTTAAGCCATGGTGGCTCTTTTTTTAGTTCTTTTACTGTGTTTTTTTTAATTTGGGGTATACATTTAAGTTGAGCCTCTATTATGGTGTCTTTGAAAAGTGTCCATGCAGCTTGCAGGGATTTCACTCTAGTCACTGTGGAAAGTGGGTGTGCCCTAAGCCTCACCCTTCTCAGGTGATAGGCACTTAAGTCCAGGCCAGAGGGAGGCCACGGTGGAAGAGCTTCAACAGGGGAAATGGAGAGAGACGGATCTCCCCCCTCCCATGTGAGTGCTACTCCAACCTCTAGACTACAGAGTCACTCTCTTGCTCTCTCTGAATCATAGAATATCAGGGTTGGAAGGGACTATCAGGAGGTCATCTAGTCCAACCCCCTGCTCAAAAAAGGACCAATCCCCAATTTTTGCCCCATATCCCTAAGTGGCCCCTTCAAGGATTGAACTCACAACCCTGGGTTTAGCAGGCCAAAGCTCAAACCACTGAGCTATCCCTCTGGCCCAATGATGCTTCCACTTCAGATATAAACTTCTTTAAATAGTCACGGAGCCAGAGAGCGGAAGAGAAGTTTTTCAGCTGGTTAGAAAATTTTCCAAAAAAAATCTGTCCACAGTGAAAGAAGACATAGGAATATATTGTACCTAATGCTTCCCTGCCCTCCCCCCCCCCCCAACTACAGGATTTGTAATACTAGAAATAATAATATTATTACCTAGGTCTCATATAGCACTTTTCATCTGTAATTCTCAGGGTACTTTACAAAGGAGTTCAGGATCAGTATCCCCATTTTACAGATGGGGAAACTGAGGCACCGAGAGGTGACATAAGACGTGACTTGCCCAAGATCACTGAGCAGTTCCACTGGCACAGCTGGGACTAGAGTTCAGGCCTCCTGAGTCTCACACTAGTGAACTATCCACTAGGCCCCAAGGACCTGAATACCACTTTGGATGGATGTCTTTCTCTCTTTTGTAAGGTTATGGGGGGCAGAAAGGTTATTAAGTGGATCTTCATTTCAAAAATCCAGAAATCTTTTGGTGTGATATGTCTGGCATGTCAAATAAACAAAACTGGAGGGAAGAGGACATGAGTATTCAAGGCTTTCCTTGTGCCTGACAACTGATTTTCTCCAAATGCTTTAGCCTATTGTGTCATCTTTAGAAATGAAAAATATGTCATTATGGTTGGTTGAGGTTCTTTTTTCCTTGAGAAAACAGAATGTCCTGTAGTTGGAAAGTTTTCAGGTTTTCATTAGCTTCACTTGAAAAAACATATGATCGTACCATGTCTGCTCTGAATCTCAGCAGCTGAAAATGAGGAAATGAATTGCAGAAAGCTTTAAGATGTGAGGAGTCAGGAAGAATATGTGTATTTGAGTCCATTTCTTTCCCTTACAAATGATAGTTGACACTAAAATAATAGTATCTGGGCAAGGAAAAGTGTTCAGTGAGAAATGTTAGGTATTTTTATTCTGAGTAAAAACGATCTAGGAACTAATTGCTGTTTTTCTAAATCTCTCAGGATGTTACTAAATATTCACAAATATAAACATGATATGTAACAGTTTAATAGCTTTTTGATGCTTTAGTGGAATATTAGATCAAGGCACGTATTTAATAAGTGGGTGAATTCATATGACACTTTCCATTAATGAAGTATTGACACATTGCATCTAAGCCAGTACCCACTGAAGTTCTGGGGGTCTCAGGTGTTGGATCCCATTGCCATTATTAATATTTAGTAATTAAGCCAAGTCATACTTCCCAGAGCCACACATGGATCTTCCCATCTGCATCTTGCTTTACCCCCTTCCATGTGAAAAGATGCAGCATTGCCTCTGCGGTAGAACGTCCAGCTCTCTCAAGACCTAAGAGCTCATGAGCATGGAAGGGGTATGGAGTGAATAAGATAGAGGAGGAGAGGGTGGAAGATGGCAAAACATGCATCATATCTCCCAGTAAAAATCAAGTAGGAGATTTTTATTGGATTTTCATGCCAATTTGCCAAATTGCCTCTAAGATTTGGATCTTCATTTAAGCTGACAATTGTCAGCTGCAAAAGCCCTCTGAGTATGTATCTAGCGGAGCTGTGCTGCCAGGTAGCAGGTGGGGGATTGCTGGAGATCAAGGACTGGTGGTAAGGCGATGTGGGTAGCCTTGGCCTCTCATTGGTCTTCCAGGATCCATCTGCAGATTTGATTGAGAGGACTGCAGCCATTTTTTCGGGGAGTGGGGGCACCCTGCTCTCCTGAATGGAACGATTGAGAAGGAGATCCTTGCTGGTATTCCCTCCTCTTGTCCCCTTCCAGCGCATTTTGTTCAGAAGGCAATGACTGATCCCATTATTATTAGAGATGGCAAAATATTTGGCAAATTTTCCCACGAATATATGGTCAAAGTTTTTAGTGAGTTCACTTCAGCTACATTTTCCTCTACCTTGTGTGTGCTCTCCATATATTCAAGGTTTGCTGGAGCAAATGTTCACATAAAGGCCATTTTAAGTTTGAATACTCATATTCCCCCAATACTCTAATTATAAACTTGCTTTTAAGGAGCATTCATACCAAAATAAGATTAAAAGCGAATTGATACCATGTGACTTTTGTGACCAATCAGAACTAGGAAACACAATCAAATGTTGCATAGCAAGATACTCAGTAAATCAATGTAGAAAATATTCTATGCAATAATTTTGAATAATGATAAATTTAGAATCATAGAATATCAGGGTTGGAAGGGACCTCAGGAGGTCATCTAGTCCAACCCCCTGCTCAAAGCAGGACCAATCCCCAATTAAATCATCCCAGCCAGGGCTTTGTCAAGCCGGACCTTAAAAACTTCTATGGAAGGAGATTCTACCACCTCCCTAGGTAACGCATTCCAGTGTTTCACCACCCTCCTAGTGAAAAAGTTTTTCCTAATATCCAACCTAAACCTCCCCCACTGCAACTTGAGACCATTACTCCTTGTCCTGTCCTCTTCTACCACTGAGAATAGTCTAGAACCATCCTCTCTGGAACCACCTCTCAGGTAGTTGAAAGCAGCTATGAAATCCCCCCTCATTCTTCTCTTCTGCAGACTAAACAATCCCAGCTCCCTCAGCCTCTCCTCATAAGTCATGTGTTCCAGACCCCTAATCATTTTTGTTGCCCTTCGCTGGACTCTCTCCAATTTATCCACATCCTTCTTGTAGTGTGGGGCCCAAAACTGGACACAGTACTCCAGATGAGGCCTCACCAATGCCGAATAGAGGGGGATGATCACGTCCCTCGATCTGCTCGCTATGCCCCTACTTATACATCCCAAAATGCCATTGGCCTTCTTGGCAACAAGGGCACACTGCTGACTCATATCCAGCTTCTCGTCCACTGTCACCCCTAGGTCCTTTTCCGCAGAACTGCTGCCTAGCCATTCGGTCCCTAGTCTGTAGCGGTGAATTGGGTTCTTCCGTCCTAAGTGCAGGACCCTGCACTTATCCTTATTGAACCTCATCAGATTTCTTTTGGCCCAATCCTCCAATTTGTCTAGGTCCCTCTGTATCCTATCCCTGCCCTCCAGTGTATCTACCACTCCTCCTAGTTTAGTATCATCCACAAATTTGCTGAGAGTGCAATCCACACCATCCTCCAGATCATTTATGAAGATATTGAACTAAACCGGCCCCAGGACCGACCCCTGGGGCACTCCAGTTGACACCGGCTGCCAACTAGACATTGATCACTACCCGTTGAGCCCGACAATCTAGCCAACTTTCTACCCACCTTATAGCGCATTCATCCAGCCCATACTTCTTTAACTTGCTGACAAGAATACTGTGGGAGACCATGTCAAAAGCTTTGCTAAAGTCAAGATACAATACATCCACTGCTTTCCCTTCATCCACAGAACCAGTTATCTCATCATAGAAGGCGATTAGATTAGTCAGGCATGACCTTCCCCTGGTGAATCCATGCTGACCGTTCCTGATCACTTTCCTCTCATGTAAGTGCTTCAGGATTGATTCTTTGAGGACCTGCTCCATGATTTTTCCGGGGACTGAGGTGAGACTGACTGGCCTGTAGTTCCCAGGATCCTCCTCCTTCCCTTTTTTAAAGATTGGCACTACATTAGCCTTTTTCCAGTCATCTGGAACTTCCCCCGTTCGCCATGAGTTTTCAAAGATAATGGCCAATGGCTCTGCAATCACAGCCGCCAATTCCTTTAGCACTCTCGGATGCAACTCGTCCGGCCCCATGGACTTGTGCACGTCCAGCTTTTCTAAATAGTCCCTAACCACCTCTTTCTCCACAGAGGGCTGGCCATCTACTCCCCATGCTGTGATGCCCAGCACAGCAGTCTGGGAGCTGACCTTGTTCGTGAAGACAGAGGCAAAAAAAGCATTGAGTACATTAGCTTTTTCCACATCCTCTGTCGCTAGGTTGCCTCCTTCATTCAGTAAGGGGCCCACACTTTCCTTGGCTTTCTTCTTGTTGCCAACATACCTGAAGAAACCCTTCTTGTTACTCTTGACATCTCTTGCTAGCTGCAGCTCCAGGTGCGATTTGGCCCTCCTGATTTCATTCCTACATGCCCGAGCAATATTTTTATACTCTTCCCTGGTTATATGTCCAACCTTCCACTTCTTGTAAGCTTCTTTTTTATGTTTAAGATCCGCTAGGATTTCACCATTAAGCCAAGCTGGTCGCCTGCCATATTTACTATTCTTTCGACACATCGGGATGGTTTGTCCCTGTAACCTCAACAGGGATTCCTTGAAATACAGCCAGCTCTCTTGGACTCCTTTCCCCTTCATGTTAGTCCCCCAGGGGATCCTACCCATCCACTCTCTGAGGGGGTCGAAGTCTGCTTTCCTGAAGTCCAGGGTCCGTATCCTGCTGCTTACCTTTCTTCCCTGTGTCAGGATCCTGAACTCAACCAACTCATGGTCACTGCCTCCCAAATCCCCATCCACTTTTGCTTCCCCCACTAATTCTTCCCGGTTTGTGAGCAGCAGGTCAAGAAAAGCTCCCCCCCTAGTTGGCTCCTCTAGCACTTGCACCAGGAAATTGAGAGAATTTCCAGGAATTTAAGAGAATGGTGGTAGGTTGCAAACAGAAAGAAGAGGTGGAATTCATCAAATTAGTTCTAATTATTATTTGCATTTCTGGTTTGTTTTAACTAGAGACATTCCAGGTATCTTAGGGCAGTTAGTTGCTGTAGGGAATGAAGGGTCTATTTTCCCAAATGCATCGTCGAGTTTATTGTAACTCTTATTGATTTTTCTATATTGGAACCCCACATTTGTTACTTTTAGGGCATGCTTTTATTATGAGGGTTCTTTATACCTTGAATCTCACCATCTTAAGTTCATAAGTTCGAGGGATGGGTAACAAATTACACTGCTGAGGCTAAATTGTGATTGCGTCACTGTAAATGTGATCAGAATCTGGCCCATAGGTTTCATCCCCCTATGGCATGTGTCTCAACAGTAAAGAGGAGATGCACGTATTCCACTGTAACAGGGCTGCTGTTGGTGATGGCTCATTCTGCTTTCCCTCCAGTTGATGATGCTGATTTATACATAGTGGGTATGCTGACAGCAGAGTTCTACAGCTACAGCAAGATTAAATCAAATCAGGCTTTGCTATGGAATGGGACACACTGCAGCTGGTTTTCAGCTAGTCTTAATTCATCAAGGACCTTGGGCTCGTAGATTCTGCTATGTGTGTGCATACCTTCCACAGGAATCAAAGGGAGTTGTATTCATACTCCTGTTCTTTTTATCTGTTCCACCCTAATAAAAGGATAAAGGTTTTCCTGAGCTGTTATAACAAGCGGGGATTCATATTTTTGCTGGGCTGATGATCACGGAGCCTACAAACTGCAGTAAACTAAGGCTGGAGCCTGTAGCACAGGGTGTTAGGGGGATGGTGTAGACAGGAATCCAGGGTCAGAAGAGGAAAAACTGGTTCTGGCCAACCTAGAGAATGTAGCTTGAGAAATCTCTGGGAAAAGCAGTAGCATAGAGAGCACATTTGGAGATGAATCTTGGCCCAGAAAAAAGCACAGCGGGTGAAAGAAAAGGAAATGCATAAACTGGTAGTGTGTTTTTTTTTTTTAGATAGCTTGATTTTGAAGGAAGCAGTAATTTATGTGCAATCATGAGGAAAGCAGTGAAAACCCTCTGCTGGAAAGAAAGGGAAATTGGGACAGTTTCATTGCCAGTCAACCTGCTACTTTACGAAGCTACTTTACAATGCTCCCATTCCATCGGGAGCATTGTGGGTTCTGTTCTAAGGTAAGCAAAACCCCAAAACAGGTTTACAGCTGAATACCTACTTGAAGAATTTTGAAAGGACTCTCATTCCTCTCTGTTTCCTAATCCCTAAACTTAAAACCAGAGAATAGATTATTTATGGAGCTGTGGGCAAGAATATTATTAAAGAAGTTCTGCTGAGCACAGAGATTTTGTCCCTTTCCCTGAATTTCTATTCCGTAATGTGACAATTTCCCATCTGAATATCCTCCTGACAAAATTTTATGGGCAGCTATTGATCACTTCATTCTCTTTCCTATATTGTGGCTATTTTGGTTAATGATTCTATTGATTTTAGACTCTGCATCATGGGGGGCCCTATGAAATGTAATGAAATTGTCATATTGATACAAGCCTGTCTTTCCAACAGTGTGTGACCGTGATCTACCAGTTTGTCTGTCTTGCATTCATCACAGTAGTATTTCCCAGTGAGGTTACCATTAGCTTGCAAGAATGATTTTAGGTTGCTAATTTCAGCTTTCAAGGGGCTGTTGTGTTTTGGAAAGGGTGCGCTAATGGATTCTTCCATTTCTTGGGATGCCCCTGAAGCCTTCACTCAACCCTTTTTTGTGGCGGAGCTAACAGGGCAGAAGATGAGACATAATGTATGTCACACTTTCTTCAAACCCTTTCTTTTTCATTGTTTTGTAGTTAGGGGCAGTGTTGAGATCTACTTGACTACTGGTATGGGATTGTGTGGCTGCAGGGTTAGCATACCTAACCTAGCACTGCAGAGAGTAGGCTGCACAGCTGAAATAGAGCAAAAGATGAGTTTCTAATTGTGGGGTAAACAAAATATAATGATGACTATCTGGAAGGGTTTGGGAGCTTTAGAAAAATCCAGGTAAGTGCCCTGGATGGTTTGTGCTATTGCAAAGGCTTTCTGAAGAGAAGAAGAAATATAATACTAATAATATAATGACTAATAATACCTTTTGCTTTAAAAAAATCCTGTTCCAAATATTACGTAATATATTTTCCTATGAGGGGCTGTATTCTTTGTTGGCTGTAGTACCTAGCACAATGGGGCCCTGATTCTTGACTGGAGTTCCAAAGTAGTACTGGAATGTGCTAGGTGCCTCACAGCACAGATACATTCCCCCTGGTCTTGTATAGCTTACATATTAGGGCCCCGGTCCTGAAATCTGTTCCATGCAGGCAACCCCCGGTGGGGCTTCACACAGGTGTACAAATCTGTTTGTGCTGCCCCTCTTGGAGGATTGGGCCACATTTCAGACATGCCAGAATTAGGAAAGTGCTAAGATTATGTGGTTGCCCACTGGAAACCAGTCTGCAACACGATGGTGGCATTGTGGAAGAAGTGGCTCTTAAAGAGAGAATTTAAATGAGGTGAGAATAGTGGCCTGGCAATGGAGCTCACAAAGGGTATTCCACATATGAGAGAAGACAGGAGAAAGCATGAAGATGGTTATGGAAGAAACTGACAACCCCTTTCTTCCCTAGTAGATAGTTGTATTCAATCCTAGAGACAGCTCCTATTCAGTGATTGGTGAAGTGACTCCTGAATATATATTTTGGAAAGAGCTTTAGGATCCTTCAAGGTGAAAGGTGTTATAAATGAAAGAAGATTATTACTGTTATTATTGTCTTATGTTCCTTGCTTGGAATTATCTTCTTGAGTTTTTGCCTTTTTTTCACAGTAATTTTCAGTCAAAAACAAAAACCTACTTTTCCCATTTCGACATAGACATAACTGTAGGCTGTAAAATGTTAATTGCTTTTTGTTTGGGAAATGCTTATAGTCTCAGTATGAAAATAGTTATAGAACTTGAATGTGTTATCATCAGCGGGGGAAGAAGGCAAACTAAGGGCTAGTGATATCCCTTGTGAATTTTACTGCCATTTACAATAGACGTAATTTATTAATTGTTGAAAATGTACTCAGTGGAGCAAGTACAACTGTTGTATTCAGTGATGAGCTGTAAAAATCTTAACAACCAGTTCCCTATAAAAAGTTCTGATTTAAGGGATGTGCCCCAGTATGTATTTTTTGTACCAACAGGGTTACCATACGCCTGTATTTTCCCAGGAGGAATTTTTAAAATTTAAAAATTCCTCCCGGACGGCGATTTACGAACCAAAAGCCTGACCTGTCCGGGAAAATACGGATGTATGTTAACCCTGCCTAAAGTTCTTTTTTAAAAAGATGGGCCTGAACTAGAAATGAGCTCCATTTCACATGTGTGGGTCCTCGCCACTCCCTGGGGGTGTGCTAGGGTGACCAGATGTCCTGATTTTATAGGGACAGTCCTGATATTGGGGTCTTTTTCTTATATAGGCTCCTATTACCCCCCCACCCCACCCCCTGTCCTGATTTTTCACACTTGCTGTCTGGTCACCCTAGGGTGTGCACATGTGGGGCCCAGCTGCTCCATGCCCCCCTCATTGAAGCAGGTGTGCAGGGTTACTGCCCTGGGAACTGCAGGGCACCAGTGGACATGGGGCCAGCTTCAGACAGGGGCGTGGGGCCGGGCTAGCTGGAGGCAGGGGGTGCAGGACTGGCTGCGGGCAGGGCAGGGGGTGCGGAGCTGGCTGGAGACAGGAGAGTGCGGGGTTGGCTGGAGGCAAGGAGGTGTGGGGCTGGCTGGAGACAGGGCAGGGGCTGACTGGAGGTAGGAGCTGGCTGCAGGCACGGCAGGGACTGAAGGGGTGGCTGGAGACAGGGGCTGACTGAGGGAAGTGCAGGGGGTGCGGCAGGCGCTGGTGCGGGCAGGGCAGAGGGTGCGGGGGTGGCTGGAGACAGGGGCTGGCTGCGGGCAAGGGGTGCGGCAGGGGCTGGCTGCGGGCACGGGGTGCGGGGGTGGCTGGAGGCAGGGCAGGGGGTGGCTGGAGGCAGGGGCTGGCTGCGGGTGCGGGGGTGGCTGGAGGCAGGGCAGGGGGTGGCTGGAGGCAGGGGCTGGCTGCGGGCACGGGGTGCGGGGGTGGCTGGAGGCAGGGCAGGGGGTGGCTGGAGGCAGGGGCTGGCTGCGGGCACGGGGTGCGGGGGTGGCTGGAGGCAGGGCAGGGGGTGGCTGGAGGCAGGGGCTGGCTGCGGGCACGGGGTGCGGGGGTGGCTGGAGGCAGGGCACGGGGTGGCTGGAGGCAGGGGCTGGCTGCGGGCACGGGGTGCGGGGGTGGCTGGAGGCAGAGCAGGGGATGGCTGGAGACGGGGGCTGGCTGCAGGCAGGGGGTGCGGCAGGGGCTGGCTGCGGGCACGGGGTGCGGGGGTGGTTGGAGGCAGGGCAGGGGGTGGCTGGAGGCAGGGGCTGGCTGCGGGCAGGGGGTGGTTGCGGGCAGGGTGGTTGGTACTCACGGGGAGAGCAGCAGGACGCAGCCCAGGCCTAGCAGAGCAGCCGGGGACCCACCAGGCAGCAGCGGGAGCCCCAGGGTCAGGGGAGCAGTACCAGGGCTCGTGCCCAGGGCCAGGCGGCAGCCCACATGGCTCCCGCAGCGCAGCGCCCCCAGTGGCCGGAGGAGGAATTACATCACTTCCCGGCCGGAGCCCATCAAAGGCTCAGCGCCCTCTGCAGGGAAGCGGGTTAATACTGGTTCTAAAACTGCTTCAAAATTTAACAACCGGTTCACGCGAACTGGTTGTATTACACTGTATAACAGCAATAACACACACACACACACACACACACACACACACACACATCCTTTTTCACTTCCTGTCCTAAACAGTTGCATGCCTTTGCTATGTATTTGTGTACATACAGGGATCGGTTCAGCCACCTATGGAAGAGGACATAACAGCTGTCTCATTTGGCATAGCTGCGCTACACAGCGCTTTAGGATATATCTATTTCTAAGGGTATGTCTACACTACGGAATAAGGTCGAATTTATAGAAGTCGGTTTTTTAGAAATCGGTTTTATAAATTCGAGTGTGTGTGTCCCCACAGTAAATGCTCTAAGTGCATTAAGTGCATTAACTCGGCGGAGCGCTTCCACAGTACCGAGGCAAGCGTCGACTTCCGGAGCGTTGCACTGTGGGTAGCTATCCCACAGTTCCCGCAGTCTCCGCTGCCCATTGGAATTCTGGGTTGAGATCCCAATGCCTGATGGGGCTAAAACATTGTCGCGGGTGGTTCTGGGTACATATCGTCAGCCTCCCGTTCCCTCCCTCCCCCCGTGAAAGCAAGGGCAGACAATCATTTCGCGCCTTTTTTCCTGAGTTACCTGTGCAGACGCCATACCATGGCAAGCATGGAGCCCGCTCAGGTAACCGTCACCCTATGTCTCCTGGGTGCTGGCAGACGCGGTACGGCATTGCTACACAGTAGCAGCAACCCCTTGCCTTGTGGCAGCAGACGGTACAGTACGACTGGTAGCCGTCATCGTCATGTCTGAGGTGCTCCTGGTCGCCTCTGTGAGGTCGATCAGGAGCGCCTGGGCAGACATGGGCACAGGGACTAAATTTGGAGTGACTTGACCAGGTCATTCTCTTTAGTCCTGCAGTCAGTCCTATTGAACCGTCTTATGGTGAGCGGGCAGGCGATACGGACTGCTAGCAGTCGTGCTGTACCATCTTCTGCCGAGCAGTCATGAGATGTGGATGGCATGCAGTCCGTCTGCTGCCAGCCAAAGATGTAAAAGATAGATGGAGTGGGTCAAAACAAGAAATAGACCAGATTTGTTTTGTACTCATTTGCTTCCCCCCCCTCCCCTGTCTAGGGGACTCATTCTTCTAGATCACACTGCAGTCAAGGTGCAGCGAGGTAAATCTAGCCATGTATCAATCAGAGGCCAGGCTAACCTTCTTGCTCCAATAAGGACAATAACTTAGGTGCACCATTTCTTATTGGAACCCTCTGTGAAGTCCTGCCTGAAATACTCCTTGATGTAAAGCCACCCCCTTTGTTGATTTTAGCTCCCTGAAGCCAACCCTGTAAGCGCCCCTCCCAGCGTCAGAGCAATGGCAAACAATCGGGCATCTGAGAGTGCTGTCCAGAGCAGTCACAATGGAGCGCTCTGATGGGGCTAAAACATTGTCGCGGGTGGTTCTGGGTACGTGTCGTCAGGCCCCCGTTCCCTCCCTCCCTCCGTGAAAGCAAGGGCAGACAATCATTTCGCGCCTTTTTTCCTGAGTTACCTGTGCAGACGCCATACCACAGCAAGCATGGAGCCCGCTCAGGTAACCGTCACCCTATGTCTCCTGGGTGCTGGCAGACGCGGTACGGCTTTGCTGCACAGTAGCAGCAACCCCTTGCCTTCTGGCAGCAGACGGTGCAATACGACTGGTAGTCGTCCTCATCGTGTCCGAGGTGCTCCTGGCCGCGTCGGCTGGGAGCGCCTGGGCAGACATGGGCGCAGGGACTAAATTTGGAGTGACTTGACCAGGTCATTCTCTTTAGTCCTGCAGTCAGTCCTATTGAACCATCTTATGGTGAGCAGGCAGGCGATACGGACTGCTAGCAGTCGTACTGTACCATCTTCTGCCAGGCAGGCAAGAGATGAGGATTGCTAGCAGTCGTATTGCACCATCTTCTGCCAGGCAGGCAAGAGATGGGGATGGCTAGCAGGCGTACTGTACCATCTTCTGCCAAGCAGCCATGAGATGTGGATGGCATGCAGTCCTTCTGCACCGTCTGCTGCCAGCCAAAGATGTAAAAGATAGATGGAGTGGGTCAAAACAAGAAATAGACCAGATTTGTTTTGTACTCATTTGCCTCCTCCCCTGTCTAGGGGACTCATTCCTCTAGGTCACACTGCAGTCACTCACAGAGAAGGTGCAGCGAGGTAAATCTAGCCATGTATCAATCAGAGGCCAGGCTAACCTCCTTGTTCCAATAACAACGATAACTTAGGTGCACCATTTCTTATTGGAACCCTCCGTGCAGTCCTGCCTGAAATACTCCTTGATGTACAGGCACCCCCTTTGTTGATTTTAGCTCCCTGAAGCCAACCCTGTAAGCCGTGTCGTCAGTCGCCCCTCCCTCCGTCAGAGCAACGGCAGACAATCGTTCCGCGCCTTTTTTCTGTGCGGACGCCATACCACGGCAAGCATGGAGCCCGCTCAGCTCACTTTGGCAATTAGGAGCACATTAACCACCACACGCATTATTCAGCAGTATATGCAGCACCAGAACCTGGCAACGCGATACCGGGCGAGGAGGCGACGTCAGCGCGGTCCCGTGAGTGATCAGGACATGGACACAGATTTCTCTGAAAGCATGGGCCCTGCCAATGCATGCATCATGGTGCTAATGGGGCAGGTTCATGCTGTGGAACGCCGATTCTGGGCTCGGGAAACAAGCACAGACTGGTGGGACCGCATAGTGTTGCAGGTCTGGGACGATTCCCAGTGGCTACGAAACTTTCGCATGCGTAAGGGCACTTTCATGGAACTTTGTGACTTGCTTTCCCCTGTCCTGAAGCGCATGAATACCAAGATGAGAGCAGCCCTCACAGTTGAGAAGCGAGTGGCGATAGCCCTGTGGAAGCTTGCAACGCCAGACAGCTACCGGTCAGTTGGGAATCAATTTGGAGTGGGCAAATCTACTGTGGGGGCTGCTGTGATGCAAGTAGCCCACGCAATCAAAGATCTGCTGATATCAAGGGTAGTGACCCTGGGAAATGTGCAGGTCATAGTGGATGGCTTTGCTGCAATGGGATTCCCTAACTGTGGTGGGGCTATAGATGGAACCCATATCCCTATCTTGGCACCGGAGCACCAAGCCGCCGAGTACATAAACCGCAAGGGGTACTTTTCAATAGTGCTGCAAGCTCTGGTGGATCACAAGGGACGTTTCACCAACATCAACGTGGGATGGCCGGGAAAGGTGCATGATGCTCGCATCTTCAGGAACTCTGGTCTGTTTCAAAAGCTGCAGGAAGGGACTTTATTCCCAGACCAGAAAATAACTGTTGGGGATGTTGAAATGCCTATATGTATCCTTGGGGACCCAGCCTACCCCTTAATGCCATGGCTCATGAAGCCGTACACAGGCAGCCTGGACAGTGGTCAGGAGCTGTTCAACTACAGGCTGAGCAAGTGCAGAATGGTGGTAGAATGTGCATTTGGACGTTTAAAGGCGCGCTGGCGCAGTTTATTGACTCGCTTAGACCTCAGCGAAACCAATATTCCCACTGTTATTACTGCTTGCTGTGTGCTCCACAATATCTGTGAGAGTAAGGGGGAGACGTTTATGGCGGGGTGGGAGGTTGAGGCAAATCGCCTGGCTGCTGGTTACGCGCAGCCAGACACCAGGGCGGTTAGAAGAGCACAGGAGGGCGCGGTACGCATCAGAGAAGCTTTGAAAAACAGTTTCATGACTGGCCAGGCTACGGTGTAAAAGTTCTGTTTGTTTCTCCTTGATGAACCCCCCCGCCCCTTGGTTCACTCTACTTCCCTGTAAGCTAACCACCCTCCCCTCCTCCCTTTAATCATTGCTTGCAGAGCCAATAAAGTCATTGCTGCTTCACAGTCATGCATTCGTTATTCATTCATCACACAAATAGGGGGATGACTACCAAGGTATCCCAGGAGGGGTGGTGGAGGAGGGAAGGAAAATGCCACACAGCACTTTAAGCACAGCACTTTAAAAGTTTACAACTTTAAAATTTATTGAATGACAGCCTTCTTTTTTTTGGGCAATCCTCTGTGGGGGAGTGGCTGGTTGGCCGGAGGCCTCCCCACCGTGTTCTTGGGCGTCTGGGTGTGGAGGCTATGGAACTTGGGGAGGAGGGCGGTTGGTTACAGAGGGGCTGCAGTGGCAGTCTGTGCTCCAGCTGCCTTTGCTGCAGCTCAACCATACACTGGAGCATACTGGTTTGGTCCTGCAGCAGCCTCAGCATTGAATCCTGCCTCCTCTCATCACGCTGCCGCCACCTTTGAGCTTCAGCCCTGTCTTCAGCCCGCCACTTACTCTCTTCAGCCCGCCACTTACTCTCTTCAGCCCTCCACCTCTCCTCCCGGTCATTTTGTGCTTTCCTGCACTCTGACATTATTTGCCTCCACGCATTCGTCTGTGCTCTGTCAGTGTGGGAGGACAGCATGAGCTCGGAGAACATTTCATCGCGAGTGCGTTTTTTTTTCTTTCTAAGCTTCACTAGCCTCTGGGAAGGAGAAGATCCTGTGATCATTGAAACACATGCAGCTGGTGGAGAAAAAAAAAGGGACAGCGGTATTTAAAAAGACACATTTTATAAAACAGTGGCTACACTCTTTCAGGGTAAACCTTGAAAGTTAACATTACATACATAGCACATGTGCTTTCGTTACAAGGTCGCATTTTGCCTCCTCCCACCGCGTGAACGGATTTTGGTTGAATGCCAGCAAACATACACTGCAATGCTTTGTTCTACAGTGATTCCCCAGTACGTGTTGCTGGCCTGGAGTGGTAAAGTGTCCTACCATGAAGGACGAAATAAGGCTGCCCTCCCCAGAAACCTTTTGCAAAGGCAGAACCGCAAATGCCAGGGCAAAGTAATCCTTTCACATGCTTGCTTTTAAACCATGTATAGCATTTTAAAAGGTACACTCACCAGAGGTCCCTTCTCCGCCTGCTGAGTCCAGGAGGCAGCCTTGGGTGGGTTCGGGGGGTACTGGCTCCAGGTCTAGGGTGAGAAACAGTTCCTGGCTGTCGGGAAAACCGGTTTCTCCGCTTGCTTGCTGTGAGCTATCTACAACCTCCTCCTCATCATCTTCTTCGTCCCCAAAACCTACTTCTGTATTGCCTCCATCTCCATTGAAGGAGTCAAACAACACGGCTGGGGTAGTGGTGGCTGAACCCCCTAAAATGGCATGCAGCTCATCATAGAAGCGGCATGTTTGGGGCTCTGACCCAGAGCGGCCGTTCGCCTCTCTGGTTTTCTGGTAGGCTTGCCTCAGCTCCTTCAGTTTCACGCGGCACTGCTTCGGGTCCCTGTTATGGCCTCTGTCCTTCATGCCCTGGGAGATTTTCAGAAAGGTTTTGGCATTTCGAAAACTGGAACGGAGTTCTGATAGCACGGATTCCTCTCCCCAAACAGCGATCAGATCCCGTACCTCCCGTTCAGTCCATGCTGGAGCTCTTTTGCGATTCTGGGACTCCATCATGGTCACCTCTGCTGATGAGCTCTGCATGGTCACCTGCAGCTTGCCACGCTGGCCAAACAGGAAATGAGATTCAAAAGTTCGCGGTTCTTTTCCTGTCTACCTGGCCAGTGCATCTGAGTTGAGAGCGCTGTCCAGAGCGGTCAGAATGGAGCACTCTGGGATAGCTCCCGGAGGCCAATACCATCGAATTGTGTCCACAGTACCCCAAATTCGAGCCGGCAAGGTCGATTTAAGCGCTAATCCACTTGTCAGGGGTGGAGTAAGGAAATCGATTTTAAGAGCCCTTTAAGTCGAAATAAAGGGCTTCATTGTGTGGACGGGTGCAGGTTTAAATCGATTTAACGCTGCTAAATTCGATCTAAAGTCCTAGTGTAGACCAGGGCTTAAGCACTTTAGTATCTTTTGGGATGCAATGGAACATTATGTATGTTATTTGCAAAATAAATGATTCAGCGTTAATGTAGAGGCAGAATACACTATGTGAAGGATATATAATAAACTTCACAGTACATGTTGCTCCTACAAAGAAAGAATACCTCCCAGTTGTGCTGCTGAACTAGCAGTCATTTGCTTGGCAGGCTGTCCTACTGCCTAGGCTGATGTAGAGTTGGAGCAGTGATCCACTGTCTACGGGCTGAGCCTGCTGTATGATTAGAGCAGGTGAAGCCTGTGGATAACATATCAATGCTCCTCCTGACTGCCTGCAGGGCTGGCACCTCTAAGGGCTTGTCTGTACTACTGCTAAAATTAATGTAAATTACGTCTCTCAGGGGTGTGAAAAAACATCCCCCCGAGTGATGTAAGTTACATCGACTTAAAGTAGTAGCTACACTGTGCTAGGTGGTGGGAGATGCTCTCCCTCTGACATAGGTTATGCCTTTTGTTGAGGTGAAGCAATTACATCAATGGGAGAGTGAGCTCCTGTCAACATAGCGCATCTTCACCAGTGAAGTGAAGTAGTGAAGTAGCCTTCAGTAGTGAAGACAAGCCCTAAGCCTTTAACTCTCAGTGCACCCCCTGGAGCAGACCTGCTGTCTGTCCCGTCTTCCCAGCACTGGCAGGCTGCTCTCCCTATAGCTGCTGGCAGCCAGGCAGACTCTTCCCCAACTCAGATTCCCTTCCTTCCTACCCTTGCTGTATATCTCAGTGTGGAGCTAGGGGTACAGAGGAGAAGCTTGGCGAGAGAGCCCTCTGTGCAGCCAAAAAGGCAGCAGCATTCATCCTTTCCTGGAGACAGTACTCTTGGTAGGGAATGCGGGCACTATGAGGACTTCCTCTGGCCTGCTGGCAGGAGGGAGGCTGTCAGCAGGCAGCTGCTGCTATGTATGGCAGTGATACAACACCCGATAAGGTATTTGGGAGGGGGTGATGACAGTAGAATTTTGTGTATGTGAGATGAGCAATGTCATCAACCCCAAACTTTCACAATTCATGATTTGGAGGGGGACTAATTTATAAAGTTTAAAAATGGTCAATTCTGTTTTATTTTTATTTGCCTTCACATTTTCAAGCTTTTCTCTACACCAAGAGGCCTGGAAATTTACTTACTTAATTTATTTTTAAAAAGCTGAGATTCCGATGTAATCCCATGACTCCAGGAGCTGCAACTTCAAGAAAAATACCAAATATCATGAGACTTGTGAAAGAATTGTGACAGCTGGCAAAGAGGCAGAAGGGATGCAGGTGGGGAGCAGAAGATTTGATAGACTGTGAAGAAAGGGGAGAAAGATTATTGGTGTGTGTGTATCCAGGTGTGACGGGGTTAGTCACCACTGTGCTGCCAGCTGCTGGCTGTCCTGGGAATTAGCTCAGGATTGACAGTGCACCTTCCTCATGTGGCATCTCACCCATCGTCACTCGTGTCTCCGCATCCAGGACCTACATAGCTTCCTGGACCGTGTCGTCCTCTTCTGGACACAGCCGTCCGGCTGTGGCCCACTCCGGCTGTGCCTTCTGGGCGACTGACAATCCTCAGTCCAACCACTTACCTCAGTGGCAATCTGCAGTCCAGGTTCTAGCCACTTGTCTCAGTGGCAGACGGCAGTCCATGTACTGGCCACTTCCCTCAGTGGCCAGTGGGGACAAAGTGTGTGTGGTGGGGGGGAGCCTGGGCCTGTCCACTACTCCAGGCCCCAACCCAGGGATCCTATACCAGGTTGTGGTTGACTCCAGATGTGGAGCTTGTGATTGGAGAGAATTGGTCATGGGGAGCCCTGAGAGGTAGATCAGAACGAGGTAGAAGAGAAGACCCTCTGGCCTTAAAATCTCTGAATTGTTGGGGCCGTAAAGATGACAGGAAAATAAACAAGGGGATATTGAGAGAGAATGTAGAGCTGGAGAAAGAAAGCACAACACTAGGAAAGAATGGAGGGTGGGTAGAAGAAACAGGAAGAAATAAAGTTATTGAAAAGACTAGACAAACAAGGGAAGGAAAAATTAGGAGTGAAGGATGGGAAAAGGGAAAGAGTCTCCTGTGGATTTTTTCCTGCTTCTGAGAAAGTTACACTTAATAGAAAACTGAATGTTACAATCAAATACACGTAAATAAGTGTTGTATGTTACTGTGTGTACAGTATAAACTGTTAAGATATTGTGGGGGATTTCCTGGCTTCTATTGGAATTCATCCCCATTCTCTGGATACAGGGATACCTTTTGTTCATAGAGAGCACATGCACTTTTTGCCTTGGAGTACTCCAGGCTGCACCAATAGCTATGTACTTTCATAAAACTGTGCCATGGGAGAATTCCTGGACCCACCTGAAAGGCTTTTAAAGTCTCCCAACCGCCTCCCCCACACACTATGTAATTTATAGGCTGCTGGAAAAATACTGGCTGGTCTGTTTCCTCCTTCCAGGCCAGCCTTGCTAACTGAAAATGTATGGAAGAATTTAGATAAACAAAATGGAGTTACTGGTAGTGGGATTTAGTCAGGACACCAAATGGTGAAGAGACTCTGTGGTCATTTTGTAAACCAGGAGGGTAATCTTGAATTAAATTTAGAGACTGGCAAGAAGCTGCCGGTGAAGGTGATGGAAGATGGGGATGATACAATCCTGCTTTCTGGAATGAGATAGTTGCCTGGTCTTGTAGCTCTGGACACTGTGGTATTTAGAGAGCAAGAATTCGCAAAATAATTCTGTCCTATTATGATCTGTAATGGAAAGTGTTCTATCCTGTACCGAGAATATTTGGTGTGACGTTTGGCTTCACAGCACAATCCACAATAATTTTCTTCTTACTTAAGGACTCTAAAATTGATGGACTATGGATTAAGATGTCTGTGCACACCTCCATGTTTGAGTAAGGTCATTATTTATCAATAGAATTGCGATGGCTAACGCCGACTTCCCCTGCCCTTTCCTTTGCAAAGTGTTCAGTGGAAGGACGGTAAGAGAGTTTGCTGGAGTTTCAGAAGGGAGCTTACTTTCCATGAAACATTTCAGATTTTTGTGGAAATATTTCATTCTAAAACCAAAACTGTTCAGCTGAAAACTCAAAAAATGCTGCTGAAAATGTTGACAGTAATGAGCTGATTTTTTGGTATTTGTTAAAAATTTCCATGGGGGAAAAAAATTCAGCTCAGCTCTAAAAATAGGTCTGTTTCAAATGCTACAGAGTGTCAACTTTTTTGGTAAATCTGTTTTCCTATTTTTCAAATAGCTCTAGACAGAAGTTGGATTTTCAGCCTTGAGTTTGGAAGGGGGTCTAGGACTCCCAGTGTCACCATGTGTGACTGTACTGTGCCATAGGACAGAGGCAGAGTGCATTATGTACATTATTCTTCCTCCTATTGCCCTAGTCAGGAGGACCAGTAGGTGGTGTTTGGGTCTCCTAGCAAGGCAAGAGGAAAAATTAAGGGTATAACAAAATGGAGTGGGAAAGACAAATGTAAGAGTAGGCTGAGGGAGTTAAAAGTATAAAGGGGTCTTACTTGTACGTACTCTCCTGGGCACTGTAAGTTGAGCTGCAGCCTTGGTGGAAGTCATGTGAAACTGCTTTGAATGGCTTCCAGCTGAAATCAGGCGAAACTCCAAAGTTTCAGCCAAATTTCACAGAGCATTTTGGGGGTTGTTCAAACCTGAAATTCAAACAAAGGACAGGGGAGGCAGGCAAAGGTGCAACAAAGGACAGGGAGGGGGGGGCAGGCTCTCTCTCAATGCTTGGCCCCTCACGGGGACAAATTTGAATGGTGCTGCAACTCAGTGCACTGGGTTGTAACACTACCTTTTGCAGTCCTTCCAGTGCCCAAGGGAACCAGGCACTCCCCAGGGAGGAGCCCTAGTCCGGTGTGAGGATTGGATCCCAGCTTATGGAGATTCCTGGGGAACTGGAGATGCAGAAGGAGGATGGGTCTGGGGCTCCCAGAACTGCCTGGCCCTTGGTGGGGAAGCTGCCTTTCTGGATAAGAGCTCAGGGCTGGGTGTGAGGTAGCAGGAAGGGTTTGTGTGTGGAGCTGGGTCCCAGGGAGAGAGGGCAGGGTCTGGGTGCAGAGTCAGCATGAGAGAGCTCAGGGCTGGGTATGGGGAGGGCAGCAGGGGGAGAGCACAGGACCTCCTCTTTAGGAACAAGCAGGTTGTGCCCCTAGAGGCAGGGGCAAAAACACCCTGACCAAATGAAAAATGTTTTTCACAACCCCTCAGCAGACTAAACCCAATGAGGTTTGCACAGCTCTGCTGAGTGGTCACAGTTGATGTTTTTATTCGCTGTGGGTGCAGAGCACTTCTGAAAATCACATAATAAGTGCCACCGTTACAGCGTGGCCCCTCTGACAGGGCATACCTTTCTTTCTATTCAGCTAGCAAGGCTGAGCATGAACAGGTACAATAACCCCCGCTTCTCTTTTCATAACTGTACAAGCCTATCATGCTTCTCCCCTAGAGGGTGTCTCTCCTTCACATCTACTTCTCCGCATTCCACCCAGACTAGAATCCTCGGGCACATCAAAGGGGCCCCTCAGGAGGCTGCACAATTACAGGAACAATTATGATTTATACAAAAACACAGCCCTCCTTGAGAAAATAACCTTAGTATAAAGCAGAGAGACTTTGTTTGTCATTCTGCACCACCACTGTGAACAAGACACATACTAGAAATCAGCAAAATATTGTGGAAAAGGCAGACACTGACAAATGACAAAGCCTCATTCAATTACAAACAGGAAAAACAAACAACCTTCTGAAACAAATCCCAAAAAGGGCCCTCCTGCAAAACCAAAGACAGGTTTCCATTTCCAAATGAATGCAGCAGCAGACGGGTTATACATAAATGCCTCTGGCAGTGGAGATGACAGTGGTATAAGCAACATTTGGGAAACAAAACAAATTGGCATCATCAAGTGAAAGGAATTTTTTTAAACAAGTTTCACATTGCAATATGTGCAACAAATAAATGAATCTCTGTGGGAGTGTGTATGTAATTATTCTCCCCGGTAGGGTCAGTGGAGTACTGGGATACAATAGCCTTGTTTCTCAGAGAGATCTTGGGAGTACCCACATGTATCACAATCCAAGAGCAAGCATTCAGCTGCTGGGCCCTGTAAGTTCTGGCTTCTCCTGCCCCCAATAAGCACTCTGGAATATGTCTTAAATGAAAAGATGATTTACTAGGCCTGGAAGAAGAGATTGCCTACTCCTTAGGTTTTGTCCGCATGACAGTTTAGTGCATAGTAGGGTAGTGTGCTGTAGATTTACACACCAGTTTTCTGTGCCCTAAGTCTCCATATAGCAAATCCTTAGTCTCACTAGCTTTAACAGTTCCAGTTAATAATAGAGTAATCCCCAGCTTGGCCCTTAGGGGGCAGTCTAAAGAGAGACTTGAGTGCCACCCCTCAGTCCAGTCCACCACTAGAGGTATTAAGATCTCCTGCAGGTCCTCTAGCTGGGGTTCAGTACTGAGGTATGTCTTGATGGGGGCTACTCCACACTGTTCTGTGCCAACATAGTGACTACTGGATGGCTCCTTCCAGTAGCTGCTGCAACTCCCCAAATACTCCCCTTCCTACTGACACATGAGCCCCTCCAGTGCCAGAGAGAGAAGAGCATTTAACTCATCCTACTGCCCTCTGCTGACCAGTGGCTGCTCTGCTGATTCCTCACAATGTATAATATGAGACAGTTGACTCCATATTGAAGCTTGTGAGTAGCTTTCTGTTATAAACCTGATTTTGATTCCAGGCTCTAACATCATCACCACTCAGCCAAGCCATCTGAAATTGCTCATGCATTCTCCTCTGCCAGAGGAGAATTGTGTTTGTTTATTTTTAAAGCCTGGGTGGTGAGGGGAGTGAATCGGACAAGGCATTTGTGAGATCTGGCAGTCTGAAAAAGCAGAGTGTTGCTTCGCTGTTTGAAAACTGTTTGATTTACTTCTTTCTTGCTTTGGCACATCAAGCTGCAAAAGCAAATTAGCCTAGAAACTCCTGTGTTGTTTTCACTTAGCTGGCTCTTTGAGGACTGGTGCCTCTCACTATATCTGGAAAGAATGGGTGGCTGATTCCAGAGTTATTCAGTCTGAAGTTTCTCAACTGCAGATGGCTGCCTGGTCTGATATGGACTGAAGATCCAATCAGCATTTGCACTGAGAGGGAAGGGTGGAGCTGAGGGACGAGCAATAGTAGGCACCTCAATACAAATTCCTTAAAACTCTTCACTGGTTATGGAGGCCATAAGGATTTGGGCATTTGCCAGCCTTTGCCACTCTGAAACCACCCTGTCAGGAACAAACACTCTGTTGTAGCTTATATCCTAAATGGTGCATTTGTGGACAAATTAAAGTAAAGCAAAGTGAGGAAGAAGTTTATACACTTACCAGGAAGAGCTCAACGTTGCACAATCAAATATATCAGACCAAAATAACAGGTAATCAAACATAATCATGTGTAACTAATGTTCCAGATAAAAATGTCTGGTATTAGTCACCATGACCAATTACATGCGACTTCAGTTATCTTAATTTTTTTCATCAAATGAAACCATAACAGTGGGGGAGGTGGGCCAAGAGATGTTCCATGTTTCATATTAGACATATGATTAATGTTGCTTACAGTGTGGTATGGCTGTACAGTCAAAAAAGTGTATTCAAAAGGTCTGATTTTCTGCAGACAAATACACAGAACTAAGAAAGGAGAAGTAGAATGGTCCAGCATAAAAATCATTAATTAAATGGCTTTAGGATGATACAATTAGCAGACAAAACTGGTTTGTTTTATCTTATAATAATAAAAGCTCTGTGGGAAAACTGTCACTTTCTTAGAGATCAGTTATGATATGGAGTGTTGAGGAGAACATGTCGACACTTCTGAGAGCTTAAAGCAAATGTGAACGATGAATCTGAAAATAGGTGGCTGCCAAAAAAAAGTGTTTCAGAGCATTACGTGGCGCTCACTATTGTGCATGCAGAATCACTGTTGATGTGTGGGGAGAAGGTGATGACACTTGCACTTCGTGCCTTTCTTCATGCCTTCACCAGACTGAAAAATCTCTGGTTTCCATTCAAATATCAGCTACTGTATGAAAGGCACATTTAGAAGGTGTTGAAATCCTTCCTTTCTTCTGCTCCATTCTGTATGCTAGTGACACGAACATTAAGCCATCATTTATTGTGCTGCTGGGGTGGTTTTGAGCCCAGGGGATGGCCAGCTGGTTGCCAGTGGGGAATATGCAGCCACCACTTAAGTTCTATTGGCTTGTAGTGTGGTAAAAATCATGTTTGCCATCTGTGGTAACAAATTCACCTGGCTGTGCCTCACTTACTGGACACTGAGGCCAGGTCTGCATTCAAAAGTTAAGTCAACCCAGTTACATCGCTCATGGGTATGAAAAATAGGTATGGTTAAGCCGACCTAACCCGCCGGTGTAGACAGTGCTAGGTCAATGGAAAAATTCTTCCGGTGACCTCGCTACTGCCTCTTGGGGATGTGGGTTAACTACCCCAATGGGCGAACCTCTCCCATCGCTAGAGTGAGTGTCTAAGTTGACGTGCTACAGCAGCACAGTTGCAGCTGTGCCATTGAAGTGTTTCAAGTGTAACAAGCCCTTAAACAGTTGGTTTTTTTTTTTAATTTTTATTGTTAGTTGCAAACTTTAATGACCTGGATGGCTTGCGATGCATTTACCTGTTAGGTAGCCTTTTAGTCCTTGTTCAGACATGACGGTGGCGTGTTTTCCCAACTGATCTTTACAGGAAGGTGGCAGGAATTCGGCAGTGGGGAACTCTCACTTTTGGAACTTACTCCATTTTAGATCACCAGTAGGTGACCCTCATCGGTGGTATATTTTGTTTGGCCATTACTAATTTGTTTCCCACTCAGCATTGCCTAGTCAGGTTAATTTTGGTAGAATGATCAGATCTGAGGATAGTTTTCACCGTATGTGAGATTAATTTTAAAAATATAGCTGCCCTAGCTGGTAAGGTAATAGATACCACAATTAAACAAAGAACACTTGCACTCTGCCTGTCTACATGCCAGTAATGCAGACATACTTCTGGCATGTGATCTTATATGGTGGTTGGACTTGAAAATGGCTTGTCTAGGCAGTTGGTTCCAGCCTCCTAAAGTCAAAGACAGTAGCTCTATATTATTAGCTTGCAAGTTGGACTGCAATAAACTTCTGTGTACCCAGCTGACCAGATATCCAAATGCCTTCCGTACTTGAAATGGCAAGCACCCCAATCTGACACCCCATCTCAGCTACCAAAATGCTCTCATGCACTCACCACCTGTCAATAGTCCTCCTGCACCCTTCACAGCAAGATCCCATTTCAGTGTTAACATAAAACAGTCTTTTGGCATCTGCACCGATCAATATTTGGACTTTTTTGCCCCATGTAATACAACATAACTGAGAGCCAAGTTCTGCTTAGTTAATTACATGGGTGCAACTTTTCCCAACATTAAGAGAGCATTTATTCATGAAACTAAGAGTGGAATTTAAAATTAGTGGCTGCAAAATACGCTGGCTTGGAAGGATTAGACTTTTATTGGTAAATGTCAGTAAATGTTGCTTTCAGCATACACATACAAACTGACAAAATATTTCCATTGATAATAACTGAAATGTATAGATAGGCAAAATAAGAAAAACGCTGCTTGAGAACTTTAGAGTTGATTTATTGATTTAAGGATATTTACCTGGTATATTTTGACATGTGATGTTGACCCCACCATAATTTCATGGAACTGCAAACATTTAAAATTGATAAAAACCAAAACAAATGCTTACCAATCAGTGCTGATATTTTTCAATCAAACTTGTATTAAAAGTTGAATTTTGCGAAGCTTAACTATATGGTAACAACAACTTATTTAAAATGTTGACTTAGTGGTGGATAGGTCCACATCTGTTACCAGTCTTTCCACACTTCTGCTGGCTGCTGCCTAATATATGGGTCAAAGCACACTTTCAGTACTGCTCCTTCTGCCTGGTGAATCACCTATGCAATGTGGCGTATCAGAGATTGCCACTAGAACTGGGCAAAGAGTGAAAATTAGTTTCCTAATAATATTACATTTATTTTTATTTGAGGTTCCAAATATACTCAGTTTGTTATTGTTTGCAGAATATTTTATCAAAAATGTTACAAAAATGTTGCATTTACGGAAGGATTTTGGTAAATGAAAAATGCCCATAACATTTTCAACAATGTTTTTAAGACAAATGTTGATGAAAATGTCACCATTTTTCCACAGAAAATGAAAAATTTTGACAATGTGGGCAATTTTTCGTGAAACTTTTCATGTGCAAAAAAAGGCCACTTTTCAATGGAAAAAAATATTAGGAAAGTTTTGACCATCTCTAAACACTACCCAGTTCTTTTGCACAGTGGCTGTGATAAGTGTGCCATTAGTGACAGGGTTAGCCCTCACTGAAAAATGTTGTACATTCTGTTTCATGTATGTGCTGTCTATTGTTGGCTACTCTGGCAGAAATCTTCTCAAAAATTCCTTCAAGTTAGCGAGCCCGGAGCTCTTATCCCCCTCCTCTCTCATACCGTCAATCCTGAATCAAGCTGTGTTTCCCCATTTGATATTCTAGGACTTTCTCCACACATTATATCAAGCTAACTGGTCTAAGGTTTCCTGTTTTGTCTCTAGGCACTTTTAAAATAACTTGGTTGTGTTAGCCACTCTTCAGTCCCCAGAGGTCTCTTCTGAACTAAATGAACTTGTGAATATGCCTGCTAATTCCTTAGTTTCTGTCCTCACTTTCTTTAGCACATTTGGATATTTGTCTGGCCTTGATTTTTAAGACCATTTTTATAATTCTGACATTACACACTTAAAAAAAAATCCCCATTTCTTCTTCAGAAATTTGACTTATTTAAGTAAACCTTTGATCGCTTCAAGTTTAAAACAGATGAAACACAAATATTTCATCATGTGTTTATATCTCTTACTCTTAAAAGGACTGCCACCCCTGTATCATCACCACCACCACCCCAGTACCTAATATATTGTATGGAAAAGTGGATTAACTATGGCTGGATACTATGTGGCATTTAATAGATTTTTATTTTTTAACTTCTGTTTTTACTATTATTTCAGTTTCTTTTCCTGTTGAATCTGCCTAATATTCGAGTTCAGCCTTTTGGCTTTTAAAATATGCTTTATCCTTTGATTACATCTCTTTGCTTATGTAAATGGGGTTTCTGTTGTCACTTGGGTCTAATCTTTTTATGCATGTACAGTATTTTGTATGTCCCTCATTTCCGGCATAGTGTGTCAGAAGTGTATCTTGACCAGTGTTATGCTCTTTTTATGCATAAAATGTACAGCTGTACAACAGCCACTAAAAGGGGCTTTTGCCAGGGTACATTAAGAGCAAATTTATTTAAAAGTGTGAGGGAATGAACTTTTTCTCAGCCAAGGACAAAGGCTATAAATATAATCCATCTACAACTGAAGTGAATTCTGACTTTTCTTTCTTCAAATGCAAGCCAGGTACATGAGAATAATATTCTTCCATGGGGTTCAAAGGCCCAGACACACTTACTATGGTTGTTTTCTAAAAGTCATTTCTGACATCCGCTAAAAACAACTTTAAATTGTCTGTATGTTCTTACTGATCTCCACATTTGCACTGTGGCTCTACTTTAATTCTGTAGTACCAGCCATTGAAAAGTTGCAGATCTGGTCTTACTCAAAATCTTCACTGATGGAGATGGATGAGGGAATAAATAGCTTCTTAAAGAAATTTGTAGAGGATACTAATGTGAAAGGCGTTCACAAATACCAGTAAAGACAAAGAAATAATGCAAAGGGTCCTAGAGAGAGCAGAATGCTGCTCAGAAAATAAATTGAGTTTCAACTTGGAAAAAAGCAAGCAGTACATTTGGAGGGGGGAGCAGAGGGAGTATTTTGAGAGAGAGATTCATTGGGAGGGAGATACCCAGAAAGATGCAGTGCTGAAAAAGACCTGGGGCTACAATGATCAGAAAACCAGATATAAATGTTCAATGTGCAATGGCAGCAAAAAAGGCCAATGCAATTTTGGGCTGCATATCCAGAGGCATTGCACCATAAAAGGTGGAAATAATTCCTACCTGTATGGCTCTGGTGCAGTGACATCTGCCATTGTGTTTGCAGTTACATCTATGCCAAACATGCGAGCATAGACTTCTGGGAAGTGGCTTGGGATTGATTCTGTAAGGTGCTGAGCGCTTTGTACCCAATCCAGCAAAGCACTTAGGCATGTGCTTAAATGTAAGGATATGAATAGTCCCTTTTACTTCAGTGGGAATATTTACATGCTTAATTTTAAGCATGTGCTTTGCAGGACTAGGGGCAGGGTATGACAGAGCCCTTATCCCCTAGTTCTTATAAATTATAAGCCTAAAATTTTAAAATTCAAATAACTGTTAATGCCATTTTTGTGACCCTGAAGGGGACCGTTTATCACTTCATTTTACCAAAACAAGGATGGAGAGTACCTTGGGATTCAGAAAGAAGAACTAGAGTACCAGCCAGAGAGAGAGTTAATATAATAGTTCTTGCTTTCTCCTCTTTCGGTTGCCTCTTTCTCTTAGTTTCACTTTGTCTCAGAATACATTGTTGTAATGGAGGTAAACAGTTTGAATTCAGAAGTTATTCTAAGTAAATTGTGCACTGATCACAAGGTTGTGTGTGCAGTTTCCCTTAGACTAAAAGAATTGAGGTTCTTACCCCAGACTACTCAGTATCACTAGATGACTTGGTTTATCCAGTAAAGTGCAGCCAAACACCAGATGGAATATCAGGAAAAATGATTGGCCTGTGAAATAGATTTGGCCAATTTAGGAGCTTTTGAAAAAACGGTTCTGAGCATTCATGGTTGTTGGGTTTTGGGGGGTGAGTTGCTAACATATTATGGGCACCCTTAAGGAGGAATGCATCAACATGAGTGCACAGCTAAGATAGCACTACCATGAATTTGCTAGTTGCTTAAATCCAAAGCTGAGACAAGGGCTTCTGCCTACCTTTTGAATTTGGTAGGAGCCCTAACTCAAGTGCAGCTCACCTTTGTCCTTCTCTCTCACCTTGGTAACTTGCTGTTTTAGGATATAATTCTTATGCATGTGCTTAGCATTATGCACTGAGTAGTCTCTCTGAATTCAGTGGAACTAACAAACAGTGCATAAAGTTAAGCACATACATCTTTAAAGAATTGGGGCCTGAGATGAGTTTCAAACTTTCAATATTTACTGATAATTTCTACTCATAAGATGACCACTAGCATAATTTAAATGTTATCAAAAGCCCTAAAATACATCTTGTTGTTTTGGATGACAAAACAGTATGTGTTTCTCATTATATTTAAGCAAAATGTCATGGTACTGCACATCAGGTGAAACTGAAGGCAGAAGCGGACCCTTGTAATTTAGTTAGAATTAATCTATTCTGTGCCCATTTTAGCTGATTCTTTAAGTAAACTTGCACTTTTCTTCTATGGATTATTTTAAGACAGTTATTTATTCGCAGCAAAGATGGTCCATATATCTGCCACTTAAAATCTTAATATGCTTAAAGTTCTCCCTTTGCATCCCATGTGTATTTCACACTAAACACTAAACTCTAGATGTTTACCCATTTCATTCATTTTATTTGGTTTAAGTGTGAGGACTAACTCCAGAATGGCCTTGAAATCTATTGGCTCTGTACCATCTCCAAGAAAATGCATGCTTTTTTTTCTTTTTTTTTTGTAATCCAACTATTGTTCCAATCTATGGAGTAATTGAAAACTGTTGAGCAATGGACTAACCATTTTACATACCTCCCTTATCTGTGTAAGCACTTCCTGATCTGCTTTCTTCTCCATCCCTTGAGGTCAGTAACAGTTTCCCATGATCTCTCTATTTTACTATGGTGCTTGTTTTTTAACTCCTACAATCTAAACCCAAATGGTGATTAGATTCAACAAATATTTTCTTACTGTCGTTCATTTATCAAAGGTTGTCACCCCTTTTCCTTCTCCCTCCATTTACCCATTCTTGAGTATTGTGTAAATTTCTCCTTAAATTGTGTCTCCTTCCCACCCTTATTTCATTGATTTTTCTCTTTCCACAGCTGGGCAACTAGTACAATGTATTACCTGACAACATTCGTTCAGATTTTTAAATTACTTTTCCTTTGCTGTGTTTGCCTTTGCCCCGTTTGTGTTAGCTTTGCGCAAATATTTCAGAGAATGAGTTTACAGGCAAGAATTTTTGTAAAAATGCCAAATTTTAAGTGAATATTAGAGAGCCACAGAAACCATCAAATCTGTAACTTGCTTTCAATAATCATTTGCAACAGAAACCTGATTAAGACTTTTGTTCATCCAGATAAGAAACAGGATGATACCATGTGACATAGGCGACCAGTCCTATGGCTTGAATTTCAAGTATTGAAGGCTTGCAGTGAGCTGCTTGTGAGTAAGCTATGTGCCAAGAGGTGTGCAGAGATTAATAATGAATAAAATAGATACAATCTTGATTTGCAAGTGGGCAATTCAGGAACAGAAAAAGCTGACTATTGTTGACTAAGGTATTAGTCATGAATTAGCCGAGCTCTACTTTGGGGTTTGTCATCCTGTTTGAAATCTTCATTGCTATTGTACAAAGAAACTTAACTTGATGGTTTATTCCTTGTTTCCTTTTGCATAAGGAATGGAATGATCATCCTTGCTATTTTTGTGACTTCTCTGTTATTTCCGACTTTACCAGTGGAATTGCCAGCATCTTTCTTTAGAAATGTTGAATACTGGTGTTTTGTGAAACTCACTGATTTAGGTTTCCATGGGCTGCATGAGCCTAAATTCATGGACTATTTTTGCTTGAACCCAAAGAACCTGAAACCTCCAAATCTCCCCATTGAAGCTTTCTGGATTTGTAATGAAATTGGAATGTTTCTTCACTCCTTACCCATTGTACTTCTTCGCTCCTTACCCATTGTCCATTCATCTTCTTCGTTAGGTGATGTGGGGAGATGACGCATTCCAGTGGCCTGCATCCTGTCATCCTCCACTCATGATGTCTTCAGGAGCATGCTGCTTGCTCCCTCCCTCATTTTCAGCATTCAGAGAGCAGGCAAGTTACAAATCTTTGCGTTAGGTTCTAAGAATATCTTCTGAGGATAGTCTGAACACTGCTTCTAGTCCAGCACAGTGTTGTAACAACCAGGCAAGGTACTAACAAACTTCAACAGGACTTTATTTTTAAAGTGGAAACTTCTTTACCAAGCTGCTGCTGCGCCCTCAGTAGCTCTCACTCAGCCTCCTCAACTCCCTGCCCCCCTTCCTGTTTCCTGTCCTTTCAGTCTCCCAACAGCCAGTGCTCCCACTTCTAATAATTACAAGCGGCATCTAAACACCACATTTCCTCCTCTTAAGAAACTCTCTCAATTAAAATAAACATTGTTGTTCTAACCACAGGAACAAATATGAAACGAGACACTATACTGTTGGCAGAAATATTACACTGAAAACACTGTAGATACTACATAACATAGTCTCTAGTCCAGACAGGTGGTCGTCTGGGTCTGACAGGCCGTCTCTCAAGCCCCGGTTCCAGTGCAATGTCTTGTTGTGTTGATACCTCGGTGAAGTCATCCAATGCAGACTGGGTGTTGGCATAATCTCCTCTTGGTGCATAGGCAGGTGCAAGATAGGAAACATTCCATACTCGCCCATCAGAAAGTTGATAGGTGTAAGGTCCCTTCTTCTCTATGATTTTAGGAGGAGCTGTGAATTTATGGTCCCCTTTTTGTAAAATTCCAGGTTTTCGTATTCTAATGAAGGAACCACACTCAAACTTTGGTTCCTTAGCACCCCGCCACTTGTCTGTGAAACCCTTATACTTTGCTTGGTTCTGTTCAACTGTTTTTCTCACATCATCCTCAGTTGGGGCATCAGGTCGTGCCTGTAACAATCCAGCAATGTTCAGTTTAGTATTCATCTGTTTCCCATGCAGTAACTCTGTGGGTGATCTTTGCGTTGTGGCATGTCGTGTACCCTGGTATGCTTGTAAGAAATCAGTAGTAAGGGTTATCCACAATCGCCCTTCCAGTTTAGCCATTTGCAAACTCTCTTTCAAACTTCAGTTAAACAGTTCGATTTCCCCATTGGCTTGAGGGTAATATAGGGATGACCTTCTGTATAAAATGTTCCTCTCTGCTGGAAAAGCTTCAAACTCCAGGGAAGTAAATTGACCACTATTATCTGAAACCAGTTCTTTGGGGTTACCTTCCCTGCTAAAAACTGAAGAGAGGAACTTAATTACTGTAGCAGAAGAGATTTGCGACGTAAACGCTACCTCAGGCCATTTACTGAAATAGTCTATTAAAGTGATGGCATAACAGCAGTCACTTGGAGCAGTATCAAAGGGTCCTACAATGTCAATCGCCACTTTTTCCCATGCAGATTCAGGAAGAGGAACAGGCTGTAATGGAGGGGTACATGTCATAGAATCATAGAATATCAGGGTTGGAAAGGACCTCAGGAGGTCATCTAATCCAACCCCCTGCTCAAAGCAGGACCAATCCCCAACTAAATCATCCCAGCCAGGGCTTTGTCAAGCCTGACCTTAAAAACTTCTAAGGAAGGAGATTCCACCACCTCCCTAGGTAACGCATTCCAGTGTTTCACCACCCTCCTAATGAAAAAGTTTTTCCTAATATCCAACCTAAACCTCCCCCACTGCAACTTGAGACCATGTCACTGCTGTCTTATCATGCATTTGGCAAGTGACACAGGATTTTATGAGTGCTTCAGTTTAAGAGTCCATCCCTGGCCACCAATACAGATCCCGTAGTCGTTGTTTGGTTCTGAAAATTCCTTGATGAGTATCGTGTGCCAGGTGTATGAGTTTTGTACAAGTAGCACAAGTAGCCAGTGTGTACCTCGTAGCACACAGCCATCAAGCAAAGAAAGTTCATCCCGAACTCTAAAATAAGGCAGCAAAACAGGGTGAAGGTTTTTAGGGTTACTGGGCCATCTCTTTGTCAGGACTTCCTGTAGTTTTTGTTGAATTGGACACGCTGAAAAGGCAGCTTGAAATTGTTCTCTTGTAACTGCAGTAAGAGTGCTTGTAATAAGCGCAACTACTACATCCTCATCCTCCAGTGGACCATCTGGTGAAGGCAAAGGCAGGTGAGAAAGGCAATCAGCTACCACATTTTGGTTTCCAGGCTTATATTCCAGTTCATAATTGAAAGAGAGTAGTCTTTCAGACCATCTAGCAATATGATATCCTGCTCTTCCCAGTCCTTTCTTGGTGAGCAACGTTGTCAAAGGGTTGTAGTCTGTGCGCAACTTGAACATACAGCCCCACAAGTAAGTTCTCCATTTTTCAGTAGCCCAGACACAAGTAAGTGCTTCTTTTTCGACTGTAGAATATTTTCTCTCAGCATTACTTAGTGTCCTTGAAGTAAATGCAACAGTCCTCTCTGTGTCCTCATGAAGTTGTGTGAGGACAGCCCTAAGTCCATAATCAGAAGCATCAGTAGTTACAATTGTGGGCAATGCAGGACTGAATAGTGCAATTACTGGACTATGTACAATCAAGTCTTTCACCGTTTCGAAACTAGCTTGTGCATCCGTTATCCACACCAAGGTTGAACTTCTCCGTACTAATTCTCATAACGGTTCAACGACAGAAGCATAACTGGAAATGAATTTTGCATACCAGGAGGTAAAACCCAAGAAGGAACGTAAGGTTTGCAAATCTGTTGGAGGAGGAGCATTTGAAATTGCCAGGATATGATCTGGATCAGGTTTTAGTTCAGCCTGTGAAATTTTATGTCCCAGAAAGGATAGTTCAGTTTGTCTAAATTTGCATTTGGACCTACTGAGCTGGAGGCCTGTTTTGCTGAGGCAGTTTAGTACGGATTGCAGGTTATTGTCATGCTCCTCAGAAGTATTTCCAAACATGATAATATCATCCAGATAGCACTGAACTCCATGTTGATTCTTCAGAATCAATGACATCTTTTTTTGGAAGACACTTGGGGCAGATGTGAGACTGTATGGAACATGTTTAAAACGAAATAGTCCCTCATGTGTAATAAATGCTGTGAGGTCTCTGCTATCTTCATGCAACATAACCTGGTAGTATGAGCTCTGAAAATCAAGAGTAGAAAACATCTTTGCTCCACGGAGTTCTGCCAATACTTCTTCTATGTGAGGAAGAGGATGGCTGTCAATCACAACAGCTTTATTTCGCTCCCTTAAGTCCACACAAAGGCAAATGCCTCCACCCTTCTTCTGCATCACTACTATAGGTGAAACCCATTCCGAGGAGTCAATCTCCTCAATAATGTCCTTTTGAACAAGTTTTCTAAGTTCCTCTGAAACAGCTTCCCTGACTGAAAATGGTAAACGCCGTAACTTCTGTCGTACAGGCATTACATTATTCCTCATTTTAACTTTATGCAGAAACCCATAAGCACAGCTGAGTTTCTCCTCAACCTGGTGTTGGGTCCCAGCTGAAACTGGTGTGTGTACTGCAAGAGTGCTTTGCTGAGGAAGATCAAGTCATCCATTATCTACCCTGAGATTTAAAGCAGCCAATAAATCTCTGCCAAGGATAGGAGTGCCTTTGTGGACAATGTAGAACTCTGCAGTTACACAGCAATCACCAAAGGTAACTATTGCTGGCAGGTAGCCATGTACTGGAATATGGTTTTTCAAATTGCACACCAAGTGAAGTTTGGGTTCAGTAAGAGGCACATCTTTAAAGTAATGCAAATAGATGGAATCAGGCAGTGTAGATACTGCTGAGCCAGTGTCCAATATTAGCTGAATAGAGTGTGATTTGCCTGAGGATATGGCGGAAACATTTACAGTGCACTTTATTCGTTCTGGAATATGTGCAGTAGTGATTTTGTCCACGCTCAGCACAGTAACATCTGGTATTGTAACTGCATGCACCTGTTGATTGAACTGGCTGCTGCGACATAATTTAGCAAAATGCCCAATCTTTTTGAAATGATTGCACTGAGCTACTTTTGCCAAACATCCTGTGTAACTTGAAAGATGTTGTGGCGATCCACAGCATAAGCATGCTTTTGCTGTATTTTGAATATGCTGATTCGGTGGTTTTTCATTAGTTTTCCTCTTGGAATCATTGCAGTGATAGTGAACTTTTCTGCAAAGGAGTCACAGCCTGGACTGTGCCTCCTGTATCCATGCTCATTATTTTGGCTTCCGCTGTAGCTGACTCAATCTGAGTAGCAATGGTTATTGCTTTTTCTAGCGCAAGTTGTAGTTCTAGAAGTAAGCGTTCTCTTACCCGAAACCTGGTTGTTTTCTCAATGAGCTGGTCTCTAATCATCTCATCTGCCATATTCCCAAAATCACAAGTTACAATCAGACTCCTCAGGGAAGCAATATACTGCATTATAGTCTTCCCTGTTTTCTGCTCACACTGGCAAAATCTGTAGTGATTAGTTACTACATTCACTTTTGGTACAAAAAAGTTCTTTAATGCAGTGAGTGCAGTCTCATATTTATCATCTGCAAGGGGAAAAGTGTAAAATATACACTGCCCTTCTGCTCCAAGGCAGTGGATTAGCAGAGAATGCTTTCTTACTTCAGAAATCTCTGTAGCACTGATTGCAAACAGATAAGTCTCAAATATATGGATCTAGGCAGTAAAAGCAATTGGAGGCTCACCTGGGCTTTGCAGAAAGGGTTCAGGAGGATTCAGAGGCAGAAGATCCATCCTCATTGCCAAAATGTTGTAACAACCAGGCAAGGGGTGAAGCACTATATTCGTAGGAGGATCAGCCCCAAATATACAATCTAGGGCAGATAAAGATGCATGAAAAATCACCTGACTGGAAGAAGTAGAGAAGGAGTTCCGATATCTGCTTCAGAAAGAGGTTCTAGGAAGCTAACTAGATTATAAAGACCTCTGTAAACCTGAACATCTTGGAGTGTGAATCAGGTTGTAAGGAAGAAATTGTTTGTTGCAGATTATTAAAGAATAGGGGAAGAAAATTTCTTGAAGCTTGCATTATAGCCCAGAATCTTAAATGATCCAGAGTACCTCTCATACAAAAAAGCTCAGAGAGTCGTTCCAAGCTTACTGGCTTTATTTTATAAAATTTATAGTTTATCTTACCTAAAACTGCTTAAATTTGTGGATTCTACTTTAGAGTAAAAAGTATGGTATTACTTAAGATGCTATTCACTTTTATATCACACAGAGTAAGTAGGAGAAGCTGCTGTAAATAAACAACCAAAATTTGGATGTATTCAGTCATTTACAAGAAAAAAAGGAAAGAAGAAGAATGCCCATTTCAGTGGTAACGGAATGAAAATTCAACCGGTGTTTTCTTTCTAAACTTGTTTTCCGTAGAGATTGCTGCTCTCAGGAAAATACCTATTTAAACACTTGAAATGTATAATCTTAACTTCATACAGCTCTAGTAGGCTACATTTGTTAATATTTCATCCCTACTTGCAAAAAGTATTACAATTTAAGTTTCAATAATGTAAGAAGCATCTGTGGAACAACTACTAGAAAAACAAGCATCTTCTTGGGAAGATGTTTTATGTATAAAATAGGGGGGGTTATTTTACTATCAAAGATTCGCCATGCTGTCACTTTTCAGCTTGTTAATAAAAGTACAGAACGTTCTCTTGGGAGACACAGCAGTAAGTGGTCAAAATTCATTGCAGTGTGGCTCTTCTAAGAATGAAGGAAAACTAAACATTCAAACCACAGTCTTGCATTATTTAACCTCATAGAAATTGCTCAGGTTATTGAAAGCAAAAACCCAACACTTTATTTTATGATGTTATAATAAAGAGACAGCCACCTATAATATTGCTGAAGGATTACTAACCTAAGTGATATGCAAAAAGAACAGGAGTACTTGTGGCACCTTAGAGACTAACAAATTCATTAGAGCATAAGCTTTCGTGGGCTACAGCCCACTTCATCGGATAAATAGAATGGAACATATAGTAAGAAGATATATACACACATACAGAGAAGGTGGAAATTGCCATACAAACTGTAAGAGGCTAATTAATTAAGATGAGCTATTATCAGCAGGAGAAAAAACACTTTTGTAGTGATAATCAAGATGGCCCATGTAGACAGTTGACAAGAAGGTGTGAGGATACTTAACATAGGGAAATAGATTCAATAGGTGTAATGACCCAGCCATTCCCAGTCTCTATTCAAACCCAAGTTAATGGTATCTAGTTTGCATATTTGCACTCAAAATCACTAGTCACATCTGAAAATGTGGATGAAATTAATGCAACATTCTACCAAACAACAACAAAAAGTTATGCAGTATGGCCTGGCAGTGTTTCTTTATAGCTGCATTTGGGGTATGATATTTTTATACTAGCAATATATTATTATAAAAGCCCCATATTCTGAATAAACCATTGCCTGAAAAACACTAGAATTTTGATTTATTCTAGTATGACTCTTTTCAAGTACTGTAAATCATATTTTTGTGTTCCGTCACCTTTGCATTCTTTTTGAGCCAATGGCACTGAAACTGACGAATGGGAATCAAATGAAGTGTGTTAAGTGTTGCAGCTGAAGGCTTTCATCTCCCCACATTCTGTGCTGTGATTTATCTTGGTAATACATCACATACCTTATTTTCCTTTGCTTATTTTATTTCGTGTTGTCACAAATAATATCAATTGACCATCTACTATACGCACTAAACTGTTGTAAATTAACGAAATAAACTAAATCTACAAGAACTCATCTGTCCCAAATTTGATTAGAGACAATGCATTGCACCACGCTATTTACTATAGATGAACCTTATTTATAAAACAAGCAGCTTTGTGTCTTATTTGCAAACTACAGTAAATTGTTATACATGGTATTTGCAGTGATTTTAATAAAACACTTAAAAATGACTCTTTTATAACTCAATCACCGTGGGTATATTATGTTTCTGAAATAGGTATTTCCAGCTACCCTGTCACCTTTGACTGAATCATTGCATCTAACATTGTCATGTTTGCCATCTATTTATACAAGTGCCTTCTTTTTCTGAAAAATGAGAGGTGAAAAAAAAAATCCAAAGCATTTTTCATAAACGCTTCCACATAGTTTCATAGTTTTGGAGATGAATTTCATCTTTACTAACCAGTAACTGTTCACCTTTGTGCAAAAAGTAATGTTTTTAGACATTTTTCTATCTGGATTAAAGTTGCTCTACACTGCAACTTTAAAACACAATATCTAGATGCAAGCACCCTGAATTTTGGAAAAGTTAAGGTCTTAGATCTTATCACGGTTTGGTGGGAGTTGGGGAAAGGGAAGAAAAATGAAAACAGAACATTCCTATGGAAAAGTAATTTGTAAAACTAGTTCATTCAGATAAAGAAAGTTAATATAGTAGTATTGCATTTTAATGGCACATAGAGAAACTCATGTAGATTGATATTTGGGTCCTTGCTGTGAAAGCTGAAAAAAGGTTAAAAATGGCCCAAAGGACCTTCGAAGTGTGTATGCTGGGAATAAAATGACACATGAACTGAAAGAGTTAGATATGAAAAAAAGTGAAAGCTCTGGACATGGTGAAAACCATCAAAACTAAAAAGGACAGTGAGCAGAATGTGGCCAGAAAACCCAGGACACTGTAAAACAATGGTAAATGAGAAGAGGGAAATAGCATAGAAGAAGAGAGATGACTAAATGGATTAGATAAGAATGTTTCTTGGGACTATCTGGATGACAGCAGCACAGAAAAAATTAGGAACATCTGAAGTAAGCCTTTTCCCCGTTCTGGATTGATAAAGGATGCTGGTAATAATCCAGTAGTACAGAAACATGGTGCATTTGCCCTCCTCATGAATTCATTGTGGTCAGATCTCTACAGTGAATATCTGCTAAAATGATAGGAATACATACAATGTTATATCAAAGGTAAAATATGAGATAGGATCTTCCAAATGACTATAAAACAAGTCAACACTCAAAACCCCCGAATTTTGCAAGGTGTAGTTCACTTCATATTAATTTCTTAATTTAAAGCTTTTTTTTGCAATTCTTAAGGCTAGGCATAATTCAGAGCTATTAGAATTTTTTTATTTAAATGTGTTTTCAATCAAAAATGGCTTTTTATTAAATTATCCTTTTGTGACGAATTGTCAATATTGGTTAAATTTTGTCTTTCAACAAAAACGTAGTGCCTTTATTTATTTATTTAGAAAAATCATGCACAATTTTTGAAGGGAAAAAGTGACCCCATTTTAAGATCATTGCATTGAAAACATTCAAAATTAGCAAATGTAAAATATTTTTTTGTTTTTCATCCAGCTTTAGTATAATCTCACAGTGCAAAAATGGAACATCATCTCACCTCCTCCAAATACGATGGCTTTCTGCAGATGAATGGATTTCCCATATATTGTGCTGAATATTACACACGCTAACACTCACCAGGAGAAGAACACAGAGAGGGTGGAACACATTGGCTGCAAACAGCAGTGTTCTCCATTGTGATTTTTTTTTTTGGCATATCAGCAAAATGGAAAATTAAGAGGAATTGTATAAACAAATCTTCCCAATGGCTGTTTATCTGGAAAAGCCAAGGACTTCTGTGAAGGGCAAGAGACTTCTAGTTTGGTTAGTCATAAGAGCAAATGTAATAACTACATTTCATTTTTCTTTCTTGTTTTTGATCAACTACCTCAATATTTTATTTCTCAATTCAAGAGTGAAAACAAGATATTTTTTTCTGGTTGCCAGTTCTGAAAGATCAACATAATTCCAATCTAGCTGAGAAGTCTCTCTGGTTTGCATTTCAATAGAAAGGCGTTGGAAATTGAATGTAACTGGCAATATTGTTGGTGGTGCAGAAGACAGAAGAGCCTGCTCTTCTTCCATGGCTATACCACCTCTGCAGTGCTGACACAAGGGGGAAAAAAACTTGCTTTTGTTGGTAAATTAAACAGATAAGGACTCGAAGACCCAGGAAAGTATGTGCACTAGCAAGATGCCATTTTAAAAGTCATTTGCTTGACCCTAAGCACATTTCAGAATAATTGTCTGCAGTTTAAAAACATCCTACTGATGCCAGTTTGTAGAAAGTAACTGTATTTGTTAGTCTCTAAGTTGCCACAAGTACTCCTTTTCTTTTTGCGGATACAGACTAGCACGGCTGCTACTCTGAAACCTGTATTGATCATGATTTTAAACTGTTGCTTTGTAGAATGCATGTTCGGTAATGTATTTGGCCTCATTATAGATATTCTTTGCTGCAGTGTAAAATAATACACTTTTTTCATTAGTATAATGATCTAACCTCCTATTATCATTCTTATTTATTTGTAATAACAAAGAGTTCCCAACCTGATCAGGACTCCATTGCGCTAAGCACTGTATAGATATATACTAAGTACCAGTCTCTGCCACCAAAGATCTTATAGTTTTGTTTAAGACAAATGCACCAAGAGAATGAAACAAACTAACAGGGTGAAAAGGGAAAGAGGATAGGCTACAATCCTGTTTGCGTAGGTGCAGCAACTGGAATTGTGAAGTAATTGTAAATTGGTGCTAGAGATGATGATTTTTTTCCAAAGAAAAGCTAAAGCTCTAAACAACAATTTTAATTTTTATGAGGAGTGATTCTAGCTCCACAAACCACTATGTTAAAGCAAGGTCTTTGATTTCTGTTTAAGGAGCTGGAACAATAGCACCAAGCAGGCCTTGAGTAGAATAGAAATGGCTTTAGCAGATCTTAGCATTCTAATTCAGTCTGTATGGTTGCAAATGGCAATGCTTTCCATTGTGATACTTATTTTTAAGTATATCTGCATTGAATTGCACTATTTAGGAAAAAAGCAGCGATTTCAGAGTCTTGAGATTTAGATTTTCAATCATTTTAGCCATTTGTTCTACTTCTGTGTTAAGTATACAAAATATATATATATTTTTTTTAAACACATGAAAATGGGTAATGAACATTGCATGTAAAATTTTAAGCTGTCTCATACCAGCTATGTTGCCTCTGCACTTAGAAAACATTGATTATCACAAAACTCCTTACTGTGAATAGTTAAAGAACAGTAATGCATAATCAGCATACCTACATTAAAGCACAATTTTGTTTACTATGGTAAACCCTGGAGTCATTAGCATAATGCCCTGGACGCAACTCTGACACAGCCTCTGTCACCTACAGATCACAACAAAATGGGGGTCAAGGTGGAGAGCCATTTAACTTAAATCCCAATTTAAAGCTATTAAATGAAAATAACAAAAAGCAATGCCATGCAACAGAGATGTGTTTTGCATGAATAACATACAATCACTTTTTATTAAATAAACTTGGTGATAGGGAAAACAGAAAAGGACAGTACATTAGAGGCCATTATAATGTTTTAGCAGAGCTTTCAACCTCTTTATGCAATGGGTGAAACAGAAGAGTTTAAGCAAAGAAAATAGGATAGCAATATTTTCTTCTTGTATAGAGGCACTATACAGGTGGCAACAGAGGCGGGTCTGTCAAGATTCTATATCAAACCTTGAATTTTAAAGTAGTTTCTCCATTTGTGGGGATTAAACAAATTCCTTGGCATAATAATGTAGTTCTTGTTGTACACTTGTCCCCTTAAAACTTTCATTTTTTTTACCCCTCTACCTTGCTAGGTTCTTTGTCTGTTGCATAAACTCATTCTTCTCTGTATATTTGTGTAATTAGTGAATATATATATATATATATATATACATATACACAACATTAAAAGAGAAAGCAAGAATAAGGGAGGATGATGCATTGAAGGGAAGCTGGAACAGTATATTTTTTTGCTTTTCTATTACTCAAATAGAGAGGAAATTTCCCCCAAATTAAAACAAAAGCACCTGTTTGCTGAAACTAAGTATTGAAAGTGACAACCAAAAAGAATATTTTATTCCCTTCACCAGATAATAAATGAAAACAGGGGTTTGTAATGCCTAACCGTGGCACTGCCTACCACAAAAGCTATAATAATGCTTCCAATTTAACTACACTACTGTATACTAATAAGGATTCGGACATGATAAGCAGCCCAGTTGCAACTTAAGTACCACTGAGAGCAACAGTCAGGAAAAAGATTCCATGTCAAGACTAGCTTATTTTAAAAAATGTAATGTGTCTACAGAATCCGTGTAAAATGATCTCACATACATGTATTTTCAGTGACATGTACATTCTGTGAAGTGTCTGATTAGCAGCATATACACGCATATGATGTAATATCTAACTTTTGTGGTAGACTCTATGAGGACGTTAATATAAATAGTCACTCAAACAAACTAAGGAAATACGTATACTTCACGGCAAAAGCCAACTTCTAATTTTGGAGATCTAAATAGAAACTTTTCCTGGGGCAGTGCCCTGCAACAGTAGCTCCTTAATGCCACTTCTTCTTTGTGTTGGGGCTAGTTAACCGGTGTAAAAGTGAATCTTTCCCTGCCTGCTCCATTACTGCCTTCCATGCAAACAGTACACATCCATCAGAAGCATCTCTGTGTGATTCCTCCACCACATACCTTTCACGTGCTGTTTCCATGTGGATCCGATGCTGATGGGTGACCTTAAAAACCTAGATAAATAGTAATACAGTCCAGAAATTCTTGCACTGGCCTTCTACAACATGATGAATATCCCAGGTGACCAGTTTTTAAAGGATATGAAAACTATCATTCCTAATTAGGACTATTATTGGAACGAAAGCAGTCGGCGTATAATATTAGTCTTAGCCAGGGATGACAAGTTTTTTCATTTTTACTATCTTGAGCAAATTTATACATATTAAAATGACTGAAATATAACACAAACCTAGCCCCCAAGCCTGAAAAGACATATACATGTGCTTAACTTTACATATGGAGAACAGTCCCACTGAGTGCTCACAGTGCATAAAGTTAAACATGTCTATGTTTTTGCAGGATTGGGACCTCTCCCATTCCTGTGCCACCCTCACCCAAAAATTCACAACTGTGTATTGCAGTTACTCTTGTGAGTCAATACGTGGAAATCAAACTACACGGAACTCAGTTGTCTGTTTTCCCAGAGAATGATTTGCCTTTCCACTAACAGGAACAGTTCTAGACATCTGTCTATCCTGAACAAAACACAGACTTCACAGCTCTGCACATTTTTAACTAGAGAAGCAATGAAACAAATGATTCAGCTAAGCTTTAGAGTACTTTCAAATATAATTTCCCCATAGTCTAGGAAGGGATTGTACATACACATTCCGCTAAGTACCTGCAAAATGTTTTGAACAAAGTGTGGCTAAAAAACGGACCAACATTTTCAAAGGCTTTCAACAAGTTTTCAAAAGCTGTGATTTACTCAAAGCTATGGAATTTCTTTCAAATATTTCAGAAGATGCATCAGGTCAGGTTGCCTTGATCATGTCAGGGACCATGACTGATGCTGTGATACAATCTGACATTTTTATAAATATAAAGAAATATATTACACTAACTCATATCACCATCTCTGATGGTTTCTGATATTTTAGTTCCTTCTATTTGTCAGCTTAATTTTAAAAAAATAATATTGAGATAAATATTATCATCAAAGGTTTTACAATCAACTACCCACTCATTATGCTCTTGAATCCTTCCCAAGACTGAATTCTCTTCATTAAGGAGTCCAGACTTTTTTAGGCACTGGCTTGAAGACCCAAGAGTTTCTCAATTAAGTTCTCTAAATTTAGAGAAAGTGACATTTCTCTCTTTATTTATTGCAAAGAGACACAATTCTTCACCTGCGGTGCATAAATGTTTTCCTTTTCAAAGAACCACTCCCATCATAATGTGAATACAAGACTGCAAACTACTTTGAAAACAGTTGAAGCATAAAAGACAGGCAAAAATGAATGATCTGTATCCCATCTGTTTGTCCTTTTGGTACGTGTGGTAATGGTCACTTATCTGACTACCTGTGGATATGGAAATGCATTTGAAATGATGACGAACCCTCCTTTCCATGATAATGACAACAATCCGTGACATTTCTAACCTTAGCAGCAGGTTAGAAACTATTTGTGTTCTCTTCCATTAAGAATTTTACTCCTTCTGACACATCTATTTAGTTCTGTTTGAAAGAAAAAATCACATTAGTATGACCTAGGACCACAAATGAAGACTATCTTCTCCCAGCTAATCTGCATATGTTTAAGTATTTATGAGCTACCTGCTGGTATCTGAGGTGGTTATCAATCTAATAATACTCCAATGTTATTTGAAGTTCCCTGTATAAGCACCAAACTCATATATGCATTAACACCAAATGGAACTATGGGTTAGTAAGATATTACATGTCCAATCTTTATCCTTTTCTCTACTCCCCCCCCCCTTTGACTTTTAATTTAGAGTCTTAAATGTATTTTGAAACTGATCTGATGTAAGCAATGTTTATGAATCTCCAGCATGAGACTCATGTCTAGTGTATTTCACTCAGTGTGAGCTAACGTTTTGCAAGAGAAATGTAATTCATTCCTTCTAAAGAGTAATGCTGTCTACTTCTATTTCCCAAAACTAAGAATACTTTTTATTTAAAGCATTTTAATGGACTCCTAAACAGTTTTGTGTATCTCCTAGAATGGCAAAGCTAATTTTGATCATTTTGTTCCATCTTTACTTTTATTTTTGTACCATTGTTTTCCATTTCAAAGAGTGAGAGGTATGGCTTATAACAAAGGCAGCAGTCATATTTTATTTAATATCCTTTCAGTGCCTACAACGCAACGACTGCAATCTAGATGAAATTACTGTTGATGCCGGTGAATAAGTTATTCATCGTTTTGCAGGAGTAGCACTTCTAACATGAATGCCTCATGCCTTGTTTATTTTACATCTTTGGATGTAAATTACCAACTATTTGAATCTAGGACTGTATCAGACACGGAGCTAGAGAGCAGTCTGTATTACTGAACCTTTGTCAAACTTGCCAGTGCTCAGCATATTTTCAAAAATTATATGGGTCAAATAGCAAGAAAATTGTTTAGAATATACATGGAGAAATATATTGGGAGAGCTCATTTTTTTTCTGACCACTAATGACTAGTGTGGGGGGGGGGGCGGGGGGGACTTGTCATTCACTAAAACACTGTTACAGTTGTTCTTAGCAATCAGCCTTTACTTTTCAATAGGAACAATATAATGGATTTAGGGCTTTATTTCAGAAATCTAGAAATTCTCTTCTGTCCAAAAAGACACAGATGGTGGTAACCATAAGAGATTTTTCAGTGTACTGTAAATATTGTATTTACATTATTGTGCATCAGAGCTCTTCTACTATATAATGAATAATAAAGAACCCAGGAGTTAAACGGGGAGAGGGGAGAAAGTGCAATCCCAAACCACCTTGTTGATGCCCTGATTGCTTTTTTCTTCTTTGTCCCATCATGCAATGCTACAATTAAAAATGGGAATACCTGAGGGAGCTATCTAATGTCCAGGTGAGGGGTCAAATTCTGAACTCAGTTACACTTTTGATATGCATAGTGGGACACACACAAAATGGGACACAAACAAAGAATGCACCTAGCTGCATGCATATGTAGTATTTACTCTACATCAGACATGTTCTGGGAAAGACTAAACCTTCAATAAGCAGCTACTGCACCTCTGAATTGTAAGTGCTAAATTTTGCAAGGACTTTTATCTTCTGGATCAAATTCACATTTGGCATAAATAGGTGCAACTTTATTTTTATAGGACACAATCTGATTTGTATGACAGGTCTGTATTTGTGCCTCTTAAAGTTAATCCACATATCTGCATTGTACAATAAGTTTACCTATATATTATGTATACACAAAAGTATAACAATGCCACTTTGACTGATCAGTTAAATATGCATTGTTTTTAAAGCCAATAGCCTAACACTGTTCTGTTCCATGTATCCAATTCCGTATGTCAAGTACTTCATATAATACATGTTAGAGAGAAGACAAATCAAAATATATATTATCTTTTAGAGCAGGTTAGCTGCATCAGGGCTATTTTGGTCTGTGCATTTGGCAACAAAATGTAAAGTAAGTGATTTTAGGGTACATGCCATTTATTTCTTTAGGCCTCATTTCAGTCAGGCACTTACCCACTGATTTCAGTGGAACTTAAAGCATGTGCTTAAGTACTTTGCTGAACCAAGCCACAATTCCTATACATGCCAGTATGCTAGGCAAGTGTCACAAAGAAAGGTGGGGGGAAGTGGGGGCAGGGAGAAGCCAGGAGTAACAACAAAGAATGCAAGCCTAGTGCTGAGAATCTGTGATGGAAACAATATACATTTCTAGGTAGACAGACCAACTGTTAGTACCAGCCTGTGCAAAAGTGATATTAGGCGCCAGATGGGGAAGAAGAGGAATATCAGCACAGTAATAGTTTTAAAGTGAGGGAAAGGAAGAGGTTTAAGGTAATAGACCATAATTAGGTGATAGACCAAGTATGTTTAAAATTATTTATCTGGGGTCCTGTGCACTGAAGTGTTGTGTAAACCTTGTGTTGATTCTCTGCAAAGAGAGTGTTTCACCCCAGAGCAGTACTATAATGTAAATAATTATTCCCATATTATGAATCCTGTTGTTATGGGCTTTGTTTGCAGTGCCTTGCAAAAAGGAGCCAAGTTTAGGATGCTGGGGAAGTCCTCGCTCTGGGGTTTCTTAATATATTTTATGACTAATGATAAATTGTCTGTGCTTTGTTTTTTGGGGGAAGTTTTCACAGCAGAGACTACACCTAGCTAGTGAAAACTTTTATTTAACCACTTTTCTGCCACACTGTTTTGCAAAGCCTGGGGCTGGCCATAAAGATGTTAATAAAATGGATATTTGTAAGCAATATTAATTAAACAACATTTATGTTCCAAACATGCTGTTCCTCCTGGCAGGTCTCGCCTGCGTGGTAGAATGCACTTGTGAAATGAGAACTGCTCATCGGAAAAACACCTAGTGGGATTTCACTGAAGAAACTGCTTTCATCTGCAGTATATGCACACAGTTTTTTGGCTTCAAGGTAACCAAACAGAATTTTTAAATTTCAGCTTCTTCCTCAAAGTTGATTGCCTTCTTTGGAGTCTAGGTAAGGGTGTATGAACAAATTACCTGTCTATTAGTATTTAAGCTGCATTCTTTATGTGGTGTAAGTTAATAGTGGAGAAAGTCATCCACAAATCTCCCTCACACACAGACCTAGCCAGGCCTTTCACTCTGCACCTAGGGCTCTACTGTCAGTGTGCTTTGGGCTAACTGTCATGTAGCAGTGTATTCTGGGGGTTGGCACACAAATCTATGGATACATCACAAATTCCTCTTTGCTTTTTAGCTGTATTACTGCCACATTATAAACGCATTTAAATTGGAGAAAGGGTTAGTTTAGGTAACTTAAATATAAGGCACAGAGTGATTCAATAGATAATTGTTAAACAGTAAATATTGTTAAGCTTCTGCTGATTTCTAGAGCTTTACCAAGCTAAGGGATTAAAACTCTAGACTGTACTCTGTAGGCTCAACAAACAATATAACAGTTCATGATTTCAGCCAGACAAGGTTCAAACTGGATGCACTCATTCTAGCACTACGCTGAATACATGAGGAAAAGTTTGTATTGGTGTACCATCTCCACTGTGCATTTAAGAAAGCAGGACTATGCTTTGATGAGGAACAGCAGATGCAGAAAATTTGGATGACAGTGAGCCAGTGAGAACACAACGAGGGTCAAGAAAGATAAAAATCCACAAGGGTCCCAAACGATCCATTTTTGAGAAGTAGTAGTTTAGTCTCCATTTTTTTAAAGTGCTTTCACCAAGGAAAGCAGCCATCTAAAGGCCTGGACATGGCCAGAGCACACGAGGCAGAATGTTCTGAAAGTAAGCCAAGAAGCTGGGAATGCCCTGTACAAAGTCGGGTGAGCTTTCTGATCCCCTGTATTTTAATTTTTGTTAAAAATTATGCCCACTATGCTGTTTTCTCCCAAAGCTTTCACAGCTCTACCTTTTGCAAACCTTTGTACTTTGATTAATACTTGCTTATTTCTGGTAAAGTACTAAGGATCACGATTCAATAAAGATGGCATTTACTGCCATCTGTCTTGACAGTCTTTGAATAGAAAATGTGAGAGGTGAAAGGTTTACTGGTAGGGCTTATTGCCTCAAGCATACAGATGGAATAAGCAGCATTAGCTATGGTACACGTAATCCTAAGAAAAAATGATCTTCTTATATTTCCCCATCTTTTCCAGCCTGGCTGTACCTTTTTTAGACACTCCTCTTACCAAAACAACTTTCTTTGAAAAAGCAAAATAGAGCAACTTCAGCCATCTAACTGCCAAAGTAACTGCCTGTCAAAACCAGCTCACTAATTAACAGTACCATAGTGCTCACAGACTCCACAACTCTCCCTCACTATTGGACCATTATTATTCACCCTAAGGAAAATAAGGAGATATGATATATTACTTTAATGGTCATTCTGAGATTTAGGTAATTTTAACTGAGCACCCAGTAGTATATAGCTTTATTTTCCTGGCAATTCAGTGAAGATTTTAAAAGAAAATAGAATATTGAATGCTGATAATTTATTGTGTTAAAATATATTTAAAAATTTAACAGAATCTGGATGCATTTTCTTGCGAAGAGTCTCAAAATTTAAATCTCTTTGGATCATATAAAGTCTCTGTAAAAATCCCCAGGCTCTTCTGAATGGAAATTGTACCATGAATGAAAATGGGGGAAACTTTTGTTCTAGACATTTTAATACTAAAATGTATGCAATTGAGACTCAGGGCTTGTTTATATGGTGGGATAGTGCTCTCTGTGGGAGTGCATAATATATCGCTTATTAATTGCTCCATATGGATCTTGTTGGTGTGCTTTATTGTAGCGCTGTTTGAAACAGTGCTATGTTAAAGTGCATTAGAGAACCTTTAGCGCACACCAGCAGGATCTAAACAGAGCAATTTATGTGCAACATGTTTGTGCACTTTACAGATCATATTGCCACAGAGCGCATTACCCAACCAAGTAAATAAGCTCTCAGAGTTCCCCACTAGTGCTAGCTGTACCTTTGAATGTTAGTCTGGCTCCAGGCAGGTTTGACTACAAGGTATGTGCAATTATTTTAAAAATCTTAAAAAGAACAACCGTACTAGTGGCACCTTTGAGACTAACCAATTTATTTGAGCATAAGCTTTCGTGAGCTACAGCTCACTTCATCGGATGCATGAAGCTCAGGAAAGCTTATGCTCAAATAAATTGGTTAGTCTCTAAGGTGCCACAAGTCCTCCTTTTCTTTTTGTGAATACAACTAACACGGCTGCTACTCTGAAACCTTTAAAAATCTTGAACTCCTGTTCTCACAGGTGCAGTATGAAATGTTATATTATTAGCACATAAGAAATCAGGAATTTTTCATAAAAAGGGACGATTTTATTTTTGTCCTCGGTTGCCAAGCCCGGGCAGGGAGCAGGCCACTGCTGCCTCCCAGCCAGGCTCTCTCTGGCAGAAGCAGCTCCATCCCGCTTCCTGTCCAGCTGCCAGAGAGAATGGTGCCCTTCTCCCTCCCTGCCCCGGGCAGGCCAATCTAGAGGGGCACTCGACTCCCCCCACATGCTCCCGTTATGCATCACCTCTGGTTTGGGGTGTTTTTTTTTTGTTTGTTTTTAAACACAGCTATCACAGAGATCATCATGTTCTTGCAATACTGTCAAAGAAATGCTCTCAAGTATTTCTTGCTCACTTTTATTTTTGCTTTTAACTGTCTGTTATGGGTCATACCTTCTTAGCAGATGCAAAATAACATCCCCCTCTCAGCGTTCTCCTTTCCCCCAGAAAAGGTAAATACTGATTTTTTCCCATGTTTTTCACAGATCACAAGCCAGCATTGCTTTGACTTGTTTATTAATCTCATCGATGATGCCATCAGTAATGACAGCACGATTCTAGGAACAGGGTTTGTATTCCAGCTGCCTCTGCAGTACAGAGCAAAGGCATGGTGTGGTCAAGTATAACCAGTGCCTATTCAGTTGTGGATTTTTTTCAAGTAGATTTTTACAATCCAGAGACAATTTTCCATAGTCACCAATGGAGTTCCATTGAAGTGAGGCTCTGCACTGGAGCCAGGATCTGCCTGCAGAGATAACGGGGGGAGGCGAACAGTGTTTATTATATCCCATTTTGATCAAGTATCCCCACTCTCCCTTCATAGAACATTTTGAATGCAGTTTAATATCTCTGTAGTTTAGAGCAACCATCTGTAAAATATTTATGGTTTTTACCTACCACACAGGGTGTTTGCAGTGAGTGTTGGCAAAGCATTCTGAGGCCCTTGGCTATAATGCATTATATGCTATGGCTCAGTCTCTGCATTGCAGTCCAGGAGCTTTACACTGCACCTCAGCCTGGAAGGGCATATCTATACTGCACACTAAACCCAGGTCTGTGGGACTGGGCTATGGAGTACATCTACACTGCAATAGAAAACCCACAACACTGAGTCTCAGAGCCCAGGTCAGCTGACTCAGGCTTGGGGGTACATGTTGTGGGACTAAAAATCTCAGTGTAGAGTTCCTGCTGGAGTCTGGGCTCTGTGGCCCTTCTGTTTCATAGGGTTTCAGAGCCCAGGTCCCAAGCCTAGATGTCTGTACTGCAATTTTTAGCCCCACAGCCCAAGCCCTGTGAGCCCCAGCCAGCTGACCCGGGCCAGCTGTGGCCGTGCTCTAGGTCTTTTATTGCAGTATATCCTAGAAGGCCCTCTGGATATAGTGAATGTTGTATAGTAACAATAAAAGAAATTTACACTTATAAAGTACCTTCTCTCTGAGGATCCCAAAGCACTTGGTAAGCCCAATTTAGCTTTTCTGGGAGCAAAAAACCCAAACAGCTGCCTAGGTGTGTATCCTATATCAAGCAGAGAACTGAAAAGATTAAGTAATATTTTTTCTTCTCAAAAATAAAAAAGTACATGGAGACATTAACTGTATCATTTAATATCACCAAGAGCTGGACATTTTCTGCCCTGCCCATGTGTATGTTGTAAAGATGAACTTTGGTACATGTCAGTTTGCAAACAGCATGAATATGTTAGCCTTTGCTGCTTTATCCTCCGCCAAAAATGTAGATCTGATAGCATCTGTTTCCACTACCCACGCTATTCAAACCATTAACAACGCACAGAAGTAGAGAAGGAAGCACTGAAAGCTTTCACATGTCTGTCTTTGCTAGGAAAATCACTTTCGTGTTTAGCCTTTCTTCCTTACTTTTTGTCTGAAACAGACACAATTGTGATTGACACCGGGAAAAATAGGGTTAAAACCTGGGCAACACCATAGAATGGTTGAAGTATAAATAAGTGTTGTGCACATAATTTACCCAATGCTGTTTCCGCAAGTTTTGGCAAGTTGAAGGTACCCTCCGACCCCCATACACACACCTCTCGTAAAATGAACGAAGGACAACATTTTAAAATTTGGGTGCCTAAAGTTAGTTACAAAAATTCATATTTACACCCTGATCTGGCAAACAGTTAACCACAGGCTTTACTTTAAGAACTGAAATTAGCAGAACTGCTCACAGGCTTTATGGGATTAGGCACTTTTTAGCATGTTAAAATTGAGAATGGGGGTAAAGCTCCGCAGCATTCTCCAGATAATTTGCTAGAGGTTATTGGAAACCTTCCAAAACAAACAACAACAAAATGCAATCTCCTCCCCATCCACTTTGTGCATTCTGTGTAGAAAGGACTCTTTCAGGAGCAGGTTAAGCTGTAGAAAATGTTGGTCTCTCACTTGCCATCTCTTACCACTTTGCTCCTGCACCTGGTAGAGCAATTTGAAAATGTAAAGAAAACAAAACCAAAGTAATTGGTGTCCAATTCTTTCTGACCTATTCGTTTCCCCAAATTGCCAGATCCATTAATACAAAGGGCCCGATCCGTATCCTTCAGGAATCCATGAGAGTTTTTCTGTTGACTTCAAAGGAAGCAGGATTGGGTCCTTGGTGTGGCACACCAAGGCAGTTTTAGGATGTTAAGTGTCAATGGAACATGTCACTGGTGCTTGCAAAATTATTTCTTCAGAAGAGCAACTCATTTAATTTTTTTCAATAGCTAAGCGAAAGGGAAGATTCATGGTAAGACCTACAAAAAAAGGACCAAAGAAAGAACATGAAGCAATAAAGAGGTAAATTGGCAGTAACGTGGCATTAACAAAAAAGCATAAAACTGGCAGCCTAACCTGGGAAGTTCAGAGGAGTACAACACTTTAAAATACTTCTAAAATATCTAAACTTTTAAAAATGTCAAAGGTTGTGTTTCAGTTCTGTGTGAGTTTGGGGCACTGGTTTAGGTTAGAACCAGTTCATCATCTGTACTGGTCTGACCCAATTATCTCAGCCTTGCCTTTTTTCAAACTTGGCAAGTTGTAAACATTTTGCTTTTTACTTTTTCACAGTTCTTTCCTCTGTCTGAAACTTAGTAATAAAAATATGTTATATGGCCTGGGGCACATTAACTTTGTGACATTAAGCTATTCTGTCAAGGCCTATATATTTTGATTGAATAACAGACCGTCAAATGACATGCTGGGACAATTAACAGGAGGTTCTCTCCAACCTAGATAAGAGAAAACTTTATGTGAACAACAGCATGCCCTAGACTATGCAGATATGCTGACTCCCACTGTTAGTGCTTATACTTGATATTATAAACAGGAACATCATGTCAGGGCTGAGGTAAGTTGCTGAGGGTGGGAATCTAAGGTTCCTGGTATCTGTCGTGAGGCTGATCTCATTTCCGTCTGGTGTGAGAAATCCATTGTTTTTTTCAATGCCAATTTCATGAGTAAGAGGAAAATACTGCATGAATGCTCATGATTCTTAGCGGGGAGGCAGAAGCAGTAAGCTGTGTAGTGTGTGTAAGTGGCTTTAGGGGTTTCCAGAGTTTCTAGTCAATTAAAAAGTTGGTTTAGTAAGTTCCCTTCCCATCACTAAGGATGCAGGATGCTACTGTTCAAGGCTCAATGTTCTGTGTTACTCATTAGACATAAATTCTGAAGCCAAGACCTGGGATGAATGTGGTACTTACTCTCCAGCGGTTCTCCAACAATGGCCCTATGCCCCAGTGAAGTCACTATAGTAACCCTGCTGTTCTCTATTTAAATTGGATAATAAACTCATTTGATTTTACTCTGCCCTCAAATTCTCAAAATGCTGCATGGTTTTGTCCATATTAGGGCATAATTACAATGTAGAAGTTGAAAGGAGAAGCTGGAAGTTTTGACAAATGGTTAGATGACATCAGGGCTTTTGATACCAGGGAGTCGCAGGAGGTGGGTTTGGTTTTTAGCAGCTTGGAGGCAGTTAAGGGTTTTTGTACTGAGGAGTGGATGTATCTCTTTCCTTTCTCATTTTGCACTGGACAGAAGGTGTCTTTCAATTTGGGGCAATAGGATTTTATAATCCTCATTCTCTAACCCCACAAATGTTTACAGTAACTACCTGCCCCAGTATCTACCACTATCTCCAACTACAATGTACTGATATAAGCATGGCAGTTGGATGTTTCTGCTAATTTGATCAGCAGTGTAGCTAACAGTGCTGACATTTAAATGTTCATAGCTAGACTTCAGCATTAATACCCCCACTAAAATGAATGGGGTGGCTCATTGCTCTCAAAGCTGTTGGTATGTGCTGTCTGCAGACTCAGACAGGCATCACTGCATTTCTTAACCTTCAAGATGTGAACTGAGAGTATCTTCATTTCTTTTTAGTGGAAGCTTTGGTTTTGTTGCAACATTACTCATTTGTGAATGGGGAATTTGCAGTCATTTATTAGGCGGCATAATTGCATTATACACAGGGCCTCGGCTGCACTCTCTTGATACTCTCACTGAGGTGAGCATACGCAGCATATCTACCATTGCAAGGTACAGCATCATCTTGTCATGCTCTTTTTTAATCTACCAGTTCCTCAAGTTCATGATATAGTATGTTTCATTGTGGCCATTCCCAATGCAAAATTTCAGTCTCCCTTTTTGTTCTGTTTGTTTATTTATTTTTCTTTACCAAGTTCTGAATAAGAAAGAACATACTCTTCAAATATTAATTGGCAGCCATAAATACCAAGGTTGGAGAGGAAATGTTTAGGACTGTACACAGTGGGAGTTAGTGATTATCAATCTAGACATCTACTGCATGTTCATCACCAGTTTCTCGGATGCTCATCATGGACCAATGGAATGAAATGGAGGCAGTAATCATTTAGGCTAAACATCAGGAAACACTTCCTGAGAGTGACCTGTATTAAGCTGTGAGAATTGTCTCTCAAAGGAAGCAGTGGAATTGCCATCATTGGTGGAGAGAGGTGAAGTAAATTGGACAGTATTCTAGAATATATACCAGAAGAACCAATTCTGAATTGGCACAGAGATGGAATGTCCTAAAGAGTCTTTTCCTTCTCTAACAATTGGGAGCGGGATAGCCCCAATAAAATGACACCCTATGAGAAGTAACCAAGTAAAGTGCCACTGTGATGAGATGATATGGACATCTCTGCCAGAGCAACAAATCAATGAACAGTAGCACAATTTTCCTTTTCAAGCTTAAAAATAACAGAAACATTGAATACACAGACGAGTGTGCACACGATTCTTTCACCTTTGCTGAAATATGACTCATTGGTGTGAGCCTCGTTTGGTAATGTAGTAGTCTCAGAGATAGCATGCAATGTGCCAGTTACTATGGTAACAAGATGTTTTTCACTGACGACATGTTAAAATGGTGGCATATAAATAACACATGTATGGTACATTGTCTTTGGGAGAGAGCAACTCTTGTCCTGGGATTGTAAGAACATGTTTTTTTTATTTTCTTTCTTACCCGTCCCCACATTCTTGTGTATTTTTGATGTGCATATGTATCTAATATAGCAGCCTGCCCCATTTTTCAGCACTCTCTGTCCCCTTTTGAAACTGTACAGGATACAGCCCTGATGTGAGGAAATGAAAGGTGACTGAATAATTGTACATGTGGTTAAGAAAAAGAATTTATGGATTGGAAACCAAAAGCATTCACACTGGAAATAACATTGAGACCCTCATTGCACACCCCATAAATATGATGCTCAGTTATGATTTGATCCTGCAAGGTGCAGAGTAAGCTGACCCCCATCAGCAAAGAACATAAATATGTATTTAACCTTAGGCACCAGAGTAGTTCCATTGACTTTAATTAGATTACTTGTGCACTTAAACTAAGCTTGTGCTTATGTGCTTTGCTGGATGGGGGTCTGAGCACCTTGTAGGATCAAGCCTGTACACATTTGTAGGAATTGAGTATTGTGGATACTATTTTACCCAACTTCTCCATCTGTTTAGTTAAAAAGTCAGTACAGATAAGAGCAGAGTAATTTTGTAATTATAAGATGATCAGAGGCAAGCCCAAACATCTCTTTCCTGTTTGCAATTTTTGCACCAAAAAACTTACCCATTTTCTTTTCTTTTTAAAGGAAAATGTAGCATTACAATCTGCATGTAAAATTTGGTAAACTGTACCATTTTGCAAAATGTAATGAAAAGCATGAAATTAACATGTAACACATAAAGGTAGTATTACCTGAAACACTACTAGTTCACTTGGGTATAGGAAAAGGGGATTGATTATGTGGAAGTGGGATTTTAGACTATCCTGCTATACTATAGCAGGAGAGAAAAAGAATTAGCAGAGAGGAAGACAGTATTTATTAATGCAAAAAATTGCAGAAGAAATGACAAAGCACCAATGCTGCACAAGGGTGAACCATAGTATCAAGCATGGTGCCCTATTTCTTCATCCAGTCATTGTTGCATAATCGCTAGGAATGGAGGACTCCCATAATATATTTGTTGAAACATTGACCTACTCTAAAGGGTAGCTGTGTTTCTCAGCCAGACAGCAGGATTGAGCTAGGCAAACATCCTATACCTTGAAAATACTTTCACAGAGCCTGGGATGTAGTGGTTTTACTTCTTGGACCCATACATCTAAGATAGAAGATATGAGGCCTGCCAATTAATTTCCCTCTGTAGAGCCTGAGGCTGTCACTTCTCACCCAGAAAGCTAGTAAAAGTAAAAAGCAGACCCCTTTGGGGAAAGAGGGCACTGGAGGGAAGGCTCCTGACACATTGTATTGAGATGGAGAGAAGGTGTAATAGTTGTTAATGGGATTAGGTAACATTTGGATTCAGTGATCTAAATATTAGGACCATTGAATACAACCATCTGCTGAATCCACATAATAGCAAATGCACCCATTCCTCATAACAAGCTTAGGAAAATCAGGAGACTAATAATCTTTCCTGGGGACTAAGGAAGAAGATGACAGCCAAAGGAGAAATATAATCGTTTGCTTCCCTAATTACTTTAGTGCAACATGGGACATAAATGCAAGAAACCTGGAAGTTGTGGCTGCATCTTTTATGAGACTGAGCCATAGCATCCAAGCCCTGGTCTACACTAGGACTTTAGGTCGAATTTAGCAGTGTTAAATCGATTTAAACCTGCACCCGTCCACACAATGAAGCCCTTTATTTCGACTTAAAGGGCTCTTAAAATCGATTTCCTTACTCCACCCCTGACAAGTGGATTAGCGCTTAAATCGACGTTGCCGGCTCGAATTTGGGGTACTGTGGACACAATTCGATGGTATTGGCCTCCGGGAGCTATCCCAGAGTGCTCCATTCTGACCGCTCTGGACAGCGCTCTCAACTCAGATGCACTGGCCAGGTAGACAGGAAAAGAACCGCGAACTTTTGAATCTCATTTCCTGTTTGGCCAGCGTGGCAAGCTGCAGGTGACCATGCAGAGCTCATCAGCACAGGTGACCATGATGGAGTCCCAGAATCGCAAAAGAGCTCCAGCATGGACCGAACGGGAGGTACGGGATCTGATCGCTGTTTGGGGAGAGGAATCCGTGCTATCAGAACTCCGTTCCAGTTTTCGAAATGCCAAAACCTTTCTGAAAATCTCCCAGGGCATGAAGGACAGAGGCCATAACAGGGACCCGAAGCAGTGCCACGTGAAACTGAAGGAGCTGAGGCAAGCCTACCAGAAAACCAGAGAGGCGAACGGCCGCTCTGGGTCAGAGCCCCAAACATGCCGCTTCTATGATAAGCTGCATGCCATTTTAGGGGGTTCAGCCACCACTACCCCAGCCGTGTTGTTTGACTCCTTCAATGGAGATGGAGGCAATACGGAAGCAGGTTTTGGGGATGAAGAAGATGATGATGAGGAGGAGGTTGTAGATAGCTCACAGCAAGCAAGTGGAGAAACCGGTTTTCCCGACAGCCAGGAACTGTTTCTCACCCTAGACCTGGAGCCAGTACCCCCCGAACCCACCCAAGGCTGCCTCCTGGACCCAGCAGGCGGAGAAGGGACCTCTGGTGAGTGTACCTTTTAAAATGCTATACATGGTTTAAAAGCAAGCATGTGAAAGGATTACTTTGCCCTGGCATTTGCGGTTCTCCTAGATGTAGTCCTAAAGCCTTTGCAAAAGGTTTCTGGGGAGGGCAGCCTTATTTCGTCCTTCATGGTAGGACACTTTACCACTCCAGGCCAGTAACACGTACTCGGGAATCACTGTAGAACAAAGCATTGCAGTGTATGTTTGCTGGCATTCAACCAAAATCCGTTCTTTATCTCTCTGTGTTATCCTCAGGAGAGTGAGATATAATTCATGGTCACCTGGTTGAAATAGAGTGCTTTTCTTCACGGGACACTCAGAGGAGCCCATTCCTGCTGGGCTGTTTGCCTGTGGCTAAACAGAAATGTTCCCCGCTGTTAGCCACAGGGAGGGGAGAAGGTTGAGGGGGTAGTCACGCGGTGGGAGGAGGCAAAATGCGACCTTGTAACGAAAGCACATGTGCTATGTATGTAATGTTAACAGCAAGGTTTACCCTGAAAGACTGTAGCGACTGTTTTATAAAATGTGTCTTTTTAAATACCGCTGTCCCTTTTTTTTTCTCCACCAGCTGCATGTGTTTCAATGATCACAGGATCTTCTCCTTCCCAGAGGCTAGTGAAGCTTAGAAAGAAAAAAAAACGCACTCGCGATGAAATGTTCTCCGAGCTCATGCTGTCCTCCCACACTGACAGAGCACAGACGAATACGTGGAGGCAAATAATGTCAGAGTGCAGGAAAGCACAAAATGACCGGGAGGAGAGGTGGAGGGCTGAAGAGAGTAAGTGGCGGGCTGAAGACAGGGCTGAAGCTCAAAGGTGGCGGCAGCGTGATGAGAGGAGGCAGGATTCAATGCTGAGGCTGCTGCAGGACCAAACCAGTATGCTCCAGTGTATGGTTGAGCTGCAGCAAAGGCAGCTGGAGCACAGACTGCCACTGCTGCCCCTCTATAACCAACCGCCTTCCTCCCCAAGTTCCATAGCCTCCACACCCAGACGCCCAAGAACGCGGTGGGGGGGCCTCCGGCCAACCAGCCACTCCACCACAGAGGATTGCCCCAAAAAAAGAAGGCTGTCATTCAATAAATTTTAAAGTTGTAAACTTTTAAAGTGCTGTGCTTAAAGTGCTGTGTGGCATTTTCCTTCCCTCCTCCACCACCCCTCCTGGGCTACCTTGGTAGTCATCCCCCTATTTGTGTGAAGAATGAATAACGAATGCATGACTGTGAAGCAGCAATGACTTTATTGCCTCTGCAAGCAATGATTAAAGGGAGGAGGGGAGGGTGGTTAGCTTACAGGGAAGTAGAGTGAACCAAGGGGCGGGGGGTTTCATCAAGGAGAAACAAACAGAACTTTCACACCGTAGCCTGGCCAGTCATGAAACTGGTTTTCAAAGCTTCTCTGATGCGTACCGCGCCCTCCTGTGCTCTTCTAACCGCCCTGGTGTCTGGCTGCGTGTAACCAGCAGCCAGGCGATTTGCCTCAACCTCCCACCCCGCCATAAACGTCTCCCCCTTACTCTCACAGATATTGTGGAGCACACAGCAAGTAGTAATAACAGTGGGAATATTGGTTTCGCTGAGGTCTAAGTGAGTCAGTAAACTGCGCCAGCGCGCCTTTAAACGTCCAAATGCACATTCTACCACCATTCTGCACTTGCTCAGCCTGTAGTTGAACAGCTCCTGACCACTGTCCAGGCTGCCTGTGTACGGCTTCATGAGCCATGGCATTAAGGGGTAGGCTGGGTCCCCAAGGATACATATAGGCATTTCAACATCCCCAACAGTTATTTTCTGGTCTGGGAATAAAGTCCCTTCCTGCAGCTTTTGAAACAGACCATAGTTCCTGAAGATGCGAGCATCATGCACCTTTCCCGGCCATCCCACGTTGATGTTGGTGAAACATCCCTTGTGATCCACCAGAGCTTGCAGCACTATCGAAAAGTACCCCTTGCGGTTTATGTACTCGGCGGCTTGGTGCTCCGGTGCCAAGATAGGGATATGGGTTCCGTCTATGGCCCCACCACAGTTAGGGAATCCCATTGCAGCAAAGCCATCCACTATGACCTGCACATTTCCCAGGGTCACTACCCTTGATATCAGCAGATCTTTGATTGCGTGGGCTACTTGCATCACAGCAGCCCCCACAGTAGATTTGCCCACTCCAAATTGATTCCCAACTGACCGGTAGCTGTCTGGCGTTGCAAGCTTCCACAGGGCTATCGCCACTCGCTTCTCAACTGTGAGGGCTGCTCTCATCTTGGTATTCATGCGCTTCAGGGCAGGGGAAAGCAAGTCACAAAGTTCCATGAAAGTGCCCCTACGCATGCGAAAGTTTCGCAGCCACTGGAAATTGTCCCAGACCTGCAACACTATGCGGTCCCACCAGTCTGTGCTTGTTTCCCGAGCCCAGAATCGGCGTTCCACAGCATGAACCTGCCCCATTAGCACCATGATGCATGCATTGGCAGGGCCCATGCTTTCAGAGAAATCTGTGTCCATGTCCTGATCACTCACGGGACCGCGCTGACGTCGCCTCCTCGCCCGGTATCGCGTTGCCATGTTCTGGTGCTGCATATACTGCTGGATAATGCGTGTGGTGTTTAATGTGCTCCTAATTGCCAAAGTGAGCTGAGCGGCCTCCATGCTTGCCTTGGTATGGCGTCCGCACAGAAAAAAGGCGCGGAACGATTGTCTGCCATTGCTCTGACGGAGGGAGGGGCGACTGACGACACGGCTTACAGGGTTGGCTTCAGGGAGCTAAAATCAACAAAGGGTGTGCCTGTACATCAAGGAGTATTTCAGGCAGGACTGCACGGAGGGTTCCAGTAAGAAATGGTGCACCTAAGTTATCGTTGTTATTGGAACAAGGAGGTTAGCCTGGCCTCTGATTGATACATGGCTAGATTTACCTCGCTGCACCTTCTCTGTGAGTGACTGCAGTGTGATCTAGACAGGGGAGGAGGCAAATGAGTACAAAACAAATCTGGTCTATTTCTTGTTCTGACCCACTCCATCTATCTTTTACATCTTTGGCTGGCAGCAGACGGTGCAGAAGGATTGCATGCCATCCACATCTCATGGCTGCTCAGCAGAAGATGGTACAGTACGACTGCTAGCAGTCCTTATCGCCTGCCCGCTCACCATAAGACGGTTCAATAGGACTGACTGCAGGACTAAAGAGAATGACCTGCTGAAGTCACTCCAAATTTAGTCCCTGCGCCCATGTCTGCCCAGGCGCTCCTGATCGACCTCACAGAGGCAACCAGGAGCACCTCAGACATGACGATGACGGCTACCAGTCGTACTGTACCGTCTGCTGCCACAAGGCAAGGGGTTGCTGCTACTGTGTAGCAATGCCGTACCGCGTCTGCCAGCACCCAGGAGACATAGGGTGACGGTTACCTGAGCGGGCTCCATGCTTGCCGTGGTATGGCGTCTGCACAGGTAACTCAGGAAAAAAGGCGCGAAATGATTGTCTGCCCTTGCTTTCACGGGGGGAGGGAGGGAGCGGGGGGCTGACGATATGTACCCAGAACCACCCGCGACAATGTTTTAGCCCCATCAGGCATTGGGATCTCAACCCAGAATTCCAATGGGCAGCGGAGACTGCGGGAACTGTGGGATAGCTACCCACAGTGCAATGCTCTGGAAGTCGACTCTAGCCTCGGTACTGTGGAAGCGCTCCGCCGAGTTAATGCACTTAATGCACTTAGAGCATTTTCTGTGGGGACACACACACTCGAATATATAAAACCGATTTCTAAAAAAACGACTTCTATAAATTCGACCTAATTTCGTAATGTAGACATACCCCAAGAAGGTGGCAGCTGGATCTTCTGCCTACCTCCTTTGTGATATAAGACATTCTCTCTCTCTCTCTCTCTCTAGACACAAGAACCTGCTGTTGTGCTTTGCCACACTGTGTTATAAATAGTCATCAAGCTATATAATAATCAGATATAAAGTTCTCTTGAGGTGACTCTCCAGATTCATTGATCCAAGACCAGCAATGTCCATGTTGACTCCAAGGAATGCTAAATCTTGGTATTCATCTACACAGGTACTCAGTGTGTAGTAGTCTCCACTTAAATTTGTTGCTAAACTTATCATTTTATTTCCTATTCTAACAGGGGGAAATTGACATAACTCCAATACCATCACTCAGACGCACACACCAAATGTTAAAAGAACATTATTAAGGTCAAGCACCCAAAATTTGGGAAATGCCAAAATTAATGTTACATGCTCACATATTTTTTTTCCTCAAGACCCCTCTTGTATAGCCTTGTATAAGAGCTAAGCATTATTAATTATTATTATAGTATTCGAGATCCAGAAGAAAACTACTCACTTTTGGAGAGGTGAATTGTTTTCACTGAGCTCAACTGCAGCCAATCGGGGGTTGCACTGATGTGCATATGAGATCTGAATATCTATACTCCCCACCTCATTTCTGTTATCCTTTGAGAAGATGAAAATTAGGAGTTTATTGACTTCCAGGGAGGAGGGTTATGGCAGTGGGACTCAAGGGAACCAAGTTAAACTCCTGGGTCTGCCACAGATTGCTGGGTGTTCCTAGATAACTCACTTAACCACTCTGCTTCAGTTCCCCATCTGTCAGATGGAGATGATAATACTTCCCTGTTGCACAAGGCTGTTGTGAAGATAAATCCATAAATACTTAGAGACACTTGTAGCTTATGGAGATGGAAGCTGTATAAGTACCTAGTTAGAGAAAAAGAGATCACTGAGCTAGGATTTTCTTCTTTTATATAATGACATCTAATAGAAAAGCAAATCAAAATAGAACAGTCACACAAATAATTCAGAGGACAAATCTTCCCTCATCTCATGTAAAACTAGAGATAGTCTGTGAACATTTTCACCAAAAAAGTACTTTTTTTTGTTTCCTTAAAAAAGGCAGTTCTCTGTAAAACCAAATATCTACTAACCAGACCTGAAGCTGCAGTTTATCAGCTGGGAGATACCTGCTGCCTACTCATTTCCACAAAACATGTTTTTCAAATCAAAATAAACAAGTGATGTGAAGCAGAAAAATAAACTGAGAGGACTCAAACAAACAAAGCTGCCCAAATTAGTCACTAGCTACAGGCTAGCAATGTGTCAGTTACCTAGGGCAACATACAGCTGATGGATAACGTGATTCTGCAATTAACTCTCATTTCTCTACTAAATAATGTCCTGATGCTGCATGAGGACCTGTTAGCACAGACCCCCTGAACCTTTGCTGAGTCACATTGAAGTTAATGGGATTCAGCATAGATGTGGGGGTATATGCTAGCAGATCCCAATGTGGCATTACTGCTGAAATTAGTAATAGCATCATTAGCAGCCACAGTGGCCTACTAAGAGAAGGTAAGAGATGGTTATGGTGCTCTGTAAGATGGAGCCAAGAGCCAGAGGCTAGTTTGCCTGGGTAAGAGCAAAAGATCTTACTGCATCTGTCCTTAGTGTGGATGCTGTTGTGTCTGCAGCCATACCTCCTTTTAGCAGCACTTTGCCTTTGTGTTGGTGATAGCTAAACTATTGGGCCAATTCTTTCCTCTGATATTTGTGCTCAACTTCCATTGATTTCAGCAACAGTTGCACATGCCTATCTGTGGGCAGTTTGGTAACTGACCCCTTCTTAATTGCTGCCATGTGTGCCTGTCTCTACAGCTGCTATGTTTGTGACCATCACTCTGCTTCTGTTAAAACAATGAGGATACAGACTAACACGGCTGCTATGTTTGTGACCATCACTCTGCTTCTGTTAAAACAATGAGGATACGGACTAACACGGCTACCCCTCTGAAATCTGCTTCTGGTAAATTTGCTAATCTTGCAATTGAGGCTTGCTTCTGCTAGACTTGTATTTTAGTTGATCCTTAAACCTTTTATTAGGAATATTATAAAATAATTTCCCTGACTTCCCCAATCCTCCTCTTACCTTCAACCTCAAGAAAAAAAGCTGTAAAAAAAAAAGAGAGATAGCAGGGGGGCTGATCCTGCAGACCTGTAAGTGTGTGAGTACTTCCAGTCATACCGGTAGCCTTGTTTAGGTCAATAGGTCATAGAATCATAGAATATCAGGGTTGGAAGGGACCCCAGAAGGTCATCTAGTCCAACCCCCTGCTTGAAGCAGGACAAATTCCCAGTTAAATCATCCCAGCCAGGGCTTTGTCAAGCCTGACCTTAAAAACCTCTAAGGAAGGAGATTCTACCACCTCCCTAGGTAACGCATTCCAGTGTTTCACCACCCTCTTAGTGAAAAAGTTTTTCCTAATATCCAATCTAAACCTCCCCCACTGCAACTTGAGACCATTACTCCTCGTTCTGTCATCTGCTACCATTGAGAACAGTCTAGAGCCATCCTCTTTGGAACCCCCTTTCAGGTAGTTGAAAGCAGCTATCAAATCCCCCCTCATTCTTCTCTTCTGCAGGCTAAACAATCCCAGCTCCCTCAGCCTCTCCTCATAAGTCATGTGTTCCAGACCCCTAATCATTTTTGTTGCCCTTCGCTGGACTCTCTCCAATTTATCCACATCCTTCTTGAAGTGTGGGGCCCAAAACTGGACACAGTACTCCAGATGAGGCCTCACCAATGTCGAATAGAGGGGAACGATCACGTCCCTCGATCTGCTCGCTATGCCCCTACTTATACATCCCAAAATGCCATTGGCCTTCTTGGCAACAAGGGCACACTGCTGACTCATATCCAGCTTCTCGTCCACTGTCACCCCTAGGTCCTTTTCCGCAGAACTGCTGCCTAGCCATTCGGTCCCTAGTCTGTAGCTGTGCATTGGGTTCTTCCGTCCTAAGTGCAGGACCCTGCACTTATCCTTATTGAACCTCATCAGATTTCTTTTGGCCCAATCCTCCAATTTGTCTAGGTCCTTCTGTATCCTATCCCTCCCCTCCAGCGTATCTACCACTCCTCCCAGTTTAGTATCATCCGCAAATTTGCCGAGAGTGCAATCCAAACCATCCTCCAGATCATTTATGAAGATATTGAACAAAACCGGCCCCAGGACCGACCCTTGGGGCACTCCACTTGATACCGGCTGCCAACTAGACATGGAGCCATTGATCACTACCCGTTGAGCCCGACAATCTAGCCAGCTTTCTACCCACCTTATAGTGCATTCATCCAGCCCATACTTCCTTAACTTGCTGACAAGAATACTGTGGGAGACCGTGTCAAAAGCTTTGCTAAAGTCAAGAAACAATACATCCACTGCTTTCCCTTCATCCACAGAACCAGTAATCTCATCATAAAAGGCGATAAAAGAAAGAGGTGGTTAGGGACTATTTAGAAAAGCTGGACGTGCACAAGTCCATGGGGCCGGACGAGTTGCATCCGAGAGTGCTGAAGGAATTGGCCGCTGTGATTGCAGAGCCATTGGCCATTATCTTTGAAAACTCGTGGCGAACGGGGGAAGTCCCGGATGACTGGAAAAAGGCTAATGTAGTGCCAATCTTTAAAAAAGGGAAGAAGGAGGATCCTGGGAACTACAGGCCAGTCAGCCTCACCTCAGTCCCTGGAAAAATCATGGAGCAGGTCCTCAAAGAATCAATCCTGAAGCACTTGCATGAGAGGAAAGTGATCAGGAACAGCCAGCATGGATTCACCAAGGGAAGGTCATGCCTGACTAATCTAATCGCCTTTTATGATGAGATTACTGGTTCTGTGGATGAAGGTCTAGCCAGGTGGATGATGATATTCATCTGCTTAAATGCTTTGCAGGATCAGGGCACAAAACTGAAGTTATGAACCAGACAACATGGTTTTGATTTTAAATATTTAATTATAGTTTTTGTGACCCTTTTTTAAAAAGATATTTGTATATTTTTTCCTTCCAAGTGATTTGGAAGTAGAACACAAGTGTGGTGGGTTTTTTTTGTTTTTTTGTTTTGTTTTTTTTTTTTTTAAAAAGGAATAAGGCCACATGGTACTATAGACTAAATTTTAATTTTGTCACCTCCCCTTTTCAGTTTCACTAAGTAAAGATACTTTTCAAATAGGAGTTTTTTTTCCCCAGCCACTTGGAAACTCACAGACAGGCACTGTCACTGATTTTGCACTTTGAACATGATATTTTACATACTATTCCAGTAATTAACATTGCAGTATGCATTCGTGCCAGTGACTCTGCAAACTTCCCAAAAATTCATTTATATATATATATATATATATATATATATATATATATATATATATATATATATATATATATATATTAAAGATTTGCCAGGGAAATTCAACAATATCTATGTGAGTGAAAATTCCACAGATCAGGTATCTACATATAATTGTTCCTGTTTACTATAAATAAAAACAATTTATTTTTACATTTTCAACCAGTTAAATCACATCTGTGTTAAAATGAAATTAATCTTCTACAGTGAAATGCAATCACCTTCTGCCTGAGTCACTGTGGCAGGGTTGAGCTAGTCAAATGTTGTGGATGCTAACACAACAATGCATGAAAAATGGGCTTTAATCTTCCATGGCATCTGAGGAGGAGGAGGAACAGCAGTGGAGGAAGGAGAGGTGATTCATAATAATAAGAAAAGCCCATTTAGAAATAGCTTGTCATCTTGAAGACAGGGGAGAACAATTAGGATGTTGAATGGGTTACTAGTGGTCCTGTGACGGGAGTTCAGATACGTGAAAAAATTCAAGAATAGCCAACTTACTTCTTTATAGCAAAGCAGGATGAGGTGTCTCTATGCATGTGTCTGTGCGGTGTGGAATAATTTAAACCTGATTTATGCTTAACCTATTCTGTTTATTTATAGAGACTGATGAGATAACTATTATAAAAAGATAAACTTTTCACCTTCTGGTTATTGAAAAATTTATATGTAGTTTGTACAAATTAATAGTGTTTAACTTTATTTTCCTCAGTATCTTTACTTCTTTCTTGCCAACAGAAATACGTGGCATTCTAATAATACACTTTTTGTATTTAAATTGTTTTCTTCTTTTGCTCCATGCTTTTTGTAATACAAAATAGTAGGCAGTGATCCATGCAGACTTCCATTTATAATATTAATACAAGCCATGTTCTATGCTAATCCATCTTATTAATATTAAAACAAGAAGTGTAAAACTGGTGAGCACTTAATCATTTGCAATTAGCACCTAACTGCTAATTCTGTGAAGGGCTCTTAGAAAGAAAGAAGTTGGGGGGGGGGGGAAGTAGCAGCAGTTTGCTCATCGTTAGTTGATTTAACTTAGAGTATTTAATACAGTGAAAACTCAGTAATTAGAACAATTCTTGTGGCCTGACAACTTTCCTTTAATTGATCATTTAAAAATAAAATAAAGTCCCAGTCCTCTCCCCCTCAAAGAGAACAACAGCAGGATGAACACTACCGAATTGACAAATGCACTTTGTTAATCTAGTTTTAGATCCTGCCTTTGGTAGTTTTATGATTATCCGGACTGTAACCTGCTTAGGGCACAGAACAGATCTTTACTCATTGTGTAAAGCCCAATGCCACATTTATAGTATTATATACACTTAGTAAATAATCTGGAGCTGGAAAAAGTGCCCAGATCATCTTGTTAAAATACTGATCCCAAAATTCAGTGAGTGGGAGGGGGAAGAGGATTTGGTTGGAGCAGCCTTCTTCTATTCTTTGGTGGTGGGGTCTATTCTGTTCTATCCATTTCATGCCCACTACTGTAGTATTTTAGCAGCCTGAGATTACAGGTAATTCGGGGTTTGTAAACTAGGGGAAGTTATACTGGTATAAAATAAGGTGTGAATGTAAACTGATACAGTTATACTGGTGTAATTCCCTATGTCGGTGCTCTTATTCCAGAATAAGAGTGCCTTTTTTAGGGCCGCGAGGGGGCTTTAGTTTGTCACTTTGGAAAGAGGTTTAAACTAAACTGAAAAAAGCCATTCTTGTATATGAAGGGTCTACACTGTACAACTATGTAGAATTAACTCTAGCAGTAAAACTATAGAAGTATAACTGGTCAAACTTTCCCATGTAGACAAGCCCTTAGTGAAGGGACTACATGAAATTTATTTTTACAATGGTGACATGACCCAGAACAGGCACACCTCTGCCAGTGACTTGTATCAAGTTTTATACTAGGGAACTGCCTCTTCACCTTGTCTCCCTTCCCTTTTATATATTTGGACCTTCATAAAACTACTGTCCTCTCATTTTTTTGTTGTCCACTAATGCACTGGTGTTTGCTCTTCTAGGAGGCATGGCCTCTTGGGGGAAGGGTTGAATGGCGATCTGATCAGAGCACAAAACTGGAAAGCAGGATGCACAGCTGTATTGCCAGCTTTGCTGCTGACTTTCTATGGGGCCTTATACAAGTCACATACTCTCTTTGGTTGATGCTAACTATCTTTGAAATGGGAATAATAATAGTTGCTTACCTAACAGGGTGCTTTGGGATTCATTATTGGTTGGAAAGAGCTTTGAGATTCTTGGATGAATGGTGCTATGTATATGCAGTGGACTATTATTATGAATCACAAGCAGAAAACTCTGTCTCAGAAAGAATCTATTCATACAGCATGGAACCTCTGAAGGGACAACGATGGCAAGGTAGAAGTGCAGAGTTACAAATAGCCTTTCTGTCATTAACCCTGAGGGAAATTATATAAATCTTTAGGATTTATGTTTGAGGACGGGAGCAAAATTAGCTTGGCTCCTGCCTCTCTTCTCTTCTCACTCACTCCTCTGCAGTGGCCTGACCTTGCACTCTGCACCTAATTCCTCCCTTTACCTTCCCTCTCTTTGAGACTTGGTACTGATTACTAGCATACTTTGCCTCCTCATCTGAGCACTGAGCTCAGGGCTCCTTGTTAGAGTTCTCTATACCCATGTTCTATTCTCCCCATGGTATCCCTACCCTGCGCAAGTTAGTGGCCTGAGAGGAACCAAGTTGTGGCTGGTCAGAAGGTGAGAGAATGGGAAGGGTATGTTTCTGGCCAGGAAGAAACCGAGCCAGTTTACACAAGAGCAAATTATCCTGGCCTTGCTTCCCAGAGTGAGAAACCTGCCCTCCTCTGACCAAGTCCACAGCTGCGCTAGTAACTCCCAGGAACTGGCCAGTCCTTATGCTGATTAACATTTTAGGATTGGCCAATATGCTAAGGGTTAAAAAACAAGGATGGGTACTTTCCAGGGGTGGCGGAGCCTTCCCAAAAGTTGGGGGGGGGGGAAGGGCAGAGCCCCCAGACCTGCCCCTCCTCTTCCCCCAGAGACTTCACCCCCAGCCAAGCCAGAAGACAGCTGGGCCAAGGAACCAGGGCCCCTCTACCTGTGTGGGGTTGGGGGGCCCATGAGCAACCCCTGGCCCGTGTCCCTGCCCCCAGGGTCCCCAGCCCAAGTCAGGTGGAGGGTCCATGGCGCCCCACAGCTGCCCGTGCAGCTCTTACCCCGACCTGGCTCCGGCCAGGGGGCCGGGCCTCAAAGCCGCAGCCCAGCCATGGTAAGAGCTGCCCAGGAAGCTGTGGGGAGCTGTGGATCCTCACATTTTCCCTGGCCAGGGAGCTCGGGGGGCGTGGACAAGGGCCAGGGGCTGCTCTCAAGCCGCCCCATCCTGGGCAGGTGGAGAGTATGTGGCTCCCCAGCTGGGCTCCAGCTGCTGGTGTACTGGCCTGGCCTGGGGGTGGGGCCTCGGGGAAGAGGAGGGGCAGGTTTGGGACCTGTGACAAAAAGTGGATATGACAGGGTAGTCCACTTTCAAAAAGCATGAGGGCCTTGGCCCTCTGTGCCCCCCTGTTCCAGTGCCCATGGTACTTCCTTCGGGTCAGTGAACACAGCATTAGTTTAGAGTCATCCAGCAGGGGACCTTTTAATGTCTTTCTTTCTTGTCCCACCATCCCTCCAATACAAAGCAGTTTGACAATGTCTTTCATACATACTCTATCCCAAGGCCACGACAACTTTACTTTAAATAATAGAGTTACAGAGTTAAATAACAGCAGAGAGGTACAGGCTAGGGAGGGATAACTTTCCAGCTGAGCTCTGAAAAGAGATGAAGAGAGTCAATGAAGTAGAGAGAGAGAGAGGGATGCTGTTCCAGACAGCTGGAGCGTCAGAGGAGAAGGCTCTTGTAACAATAGTGGCAACTGTGTGGAGAGCAGGTAGGGGTAATTAACCAGCTGCTCTGACGCACAGTAGCACTGCACTTCTGAACAGTTTGTTCAATGCATTCTCACCCCCCTGCCTGCTCTGGCCCTCCCCGACTATACCCTCTACTCCTGCTTGAAGCCAAGCAGAAGAAGGGAACATCAGAAAGAGGAAAAGGAGCAAAACAGAGAAGGTGGGGATTACATTAACAAAGTGCCCTAATGTGCTTGTGTTATCCTGCTGCAGAGAAGCTTGTTAAATACAGTTTCAACTGCTCTGCTCAGGTGGATGGAAAGCTTTGTGTGCTGACAGGAGGAACAGCACAGGGGGGAAAGGGGAAATCGGGATTAGGAGTAGGAAGCGGGCGGGGAACAATTGGAGGAGATGAGGAAGGAATGGAGGAAACAACTAAGGAAGAAGGAGGATGAGGGGACCAACAGGGAACATGAGTAGAAGGCATGAGGAGGCATCTTCTAAAGAACAGTTTGGGGGTTGAGAAGGGGAAATGTTGAAAATCATCCAGGAACAGGAGAAAGGGGGAAAGAAGAAGAGGGGGGAGAGAGACAGAAAAATGGGAGGCTTAACAAGAGAGAGAGGATGAGACCCCAAAAAAGTCCCCAAAGAGTAGGGAGCTCACTATTGACATCTGTTGGTGAATAGGGAGAAGAGCTCCCTACATCTGCTTGAGAACTCCATAGGGGAGGGAGGTCTCTGCCACCATCTGTTGGTGAGGAGGAGGAAATGATTGACGGGGTCAGGCCTTATGTGACAGTGTGACATGAGAAGAAAAGCAGTGCAGAAAGTAAAGCAGACAGACACAAGGGGAGAGATTGGGAGATGTCATTGTGGGAGTGAATGTGACCAGGGACAGGCAAGCAGATAGAGTTCATTGGGAGAAGGAGAGGAAGATTGTGGCAGAGTAGGGGGGGAAAAACAATAAAGAGCATTCCACAAAAGAAGACTGACATTAAAATCCATTTGTCTTTGTGGAGTCTCTTTCCCACTTCCCAGACTCTGACCTGCAGGCTTTGCTCAGGCACCCTGCCATTCTAACTCCCTTCCTTGAGTCCAGCAGGACGTGGCTATGTACCCTTTGTCTTTGCAGTGCAGGCAAGCAACTTGATAAAGCCTCTCTGGAAAAGGAAGGGACTGAACTCTCAAAATGGTGAGATCTGTCACTTGTGGTATCAGTAGGTTTAATTACAAGGGTACCATTTAAAGTGGAGACAGACTAATGAAATTTTAAAACACTGAACTACAATCTGACAAATAGGTACACACTAGAAGCATTCTCTTTTATAGGAGAGAAAATAAATAATACAGACAAAATATTATTACCTTAGAAAGATCATGACCAAGTTCTGATTTCCTCAGACCATAGCTTGCTCTCATGCTGTTCTGCTGAGCCCCACACTCCTGTTTCTCATGAAGAATTGGCTGACAAACAATTCTTCATTGATCTCTATACTTTGAGAACTCTTTGATTGTTATACCAGAGTCTCCAGGAATATATAGCTGTAATGACATCTCCTCCAGAATTCAGTTCAAAAGAGAATCATTAACTTCAGCCAAAGGTCTCACCTTTGTATATTGCCAAGGATCTGTTGATTACATAGCAGATAAACAGTGTTATATGGAAAGTTACCAAAAAAGTTACTGGAATTTGTGTATTGGGGTGGTGGTGGTGGTGGGGGGGGGGGTGTTCTTTCATTTTCTCTATCCTGTTGTCCTAATCATATAAACTGACTTTGCTTTTAACTCTCACACTCAGTCTAGGTGGGGATGTGGTTGGATTTAAACATAAAATTTAAAAATAAAATTGTGGAACTATAACAAGATGCTTACCAAACATCAGTTTAGTGGTATTGCTCCTATGCTAAAACCCTGTACTATCCCATTCTTCATCTGTTTGATTTTCTAAGTGGTCTATGAGGAGTCTGTTTACTTACTACTCTGTGTAGTGCTTATTGCCATGACTAGTTCTACTGAAGTCCACTTGGTAGTAAGGGGATGCAGCACTGGCCTATTCATTTGCAAGTTTCTTGGGGCAGTGACTTTGTCCTTTTATGCATTATCTAAAGGGTGCCTAATGCACCTTCAGCATGATGTAAATAAACAATAATAATAAAATGTAGGTGTTTTCCTATTGACCTCAGTGGGTGCAGGATTGGTCTGAAAATACTCAATTCTGAGAGGCAAAGACCCACCCTCAATGGTCTGACATGTTTTTCTGATATTTAGCTTATGGTTTTGTTCTAGAATATCACTGCAACTGAAGAAACCCCCTTTGCTTTTATAGGAAATAGATCATGAAGACTCCTATGCCCCAGCAGGGACACAGAGTTTTAACTAGAGCATGAAAGTGATAAATAAGTTATGCAAATTCTGAAAATTTAGTAATTTGATACCACACAGGGAAGCTTTAATTTGAGTGTTTTATTGTACTTTACGTATAGTAGCAATCTGATATTGGAGAGAAGAAATACCAACTCAGTACCAATTTTTCATTGTTTGTTTCAGTGAATAATTAGCTTTCCGCTGTGGCTATTTTAAAAATGTTTTATAATAAAAAGTTTCAGTGTAATACTCCTGATGTGTCAGCCTACATATATTTCATAACATGCCTTATCTAACTAAGAATATGTTAAGACCTTGACAAAGTGGATATGGTGAATGGACAAATGCTGATACTGTGGGCAGGGCAAGTAAGGCTCGCAAGGAGAATGGTATCCATTTTTTTTCCTCCGATTACCCCCTGATGAAGGGACACTATGGCTAGGCAATGGGAGTAAGACAATGGGATAGAAACAAGATCTATGAATGAGATTAATTATTAAATAAAAAAAAGGAGGGGAGAGCAATTTTGAACTCAACACTGAAAGAACTGGATGGCTAGTAAAGGTGTTTGAAGAGGGAAGGGTTAAAACAAGTGTACTTTAGGGATCCAGTATGGTCCAGTGGATAGGGCACAGGACTGGCAATCAAGTGACCAGTGTTTTATTCCTGGCTTTGCCATCGACCTGATGAGTGCTGTAAGTCAGTTCACCCGTCTGTGCCTCAGTTTCTCCAACTGTAAAATGGGGTGGTCGTGGGGGGAATGATACCTCTAACGCATTTTGAGCTATATGGAAGAATAGCACTGTGTAAGAGGCAAGTGTTTGTTTGTTATCCCCATTTTGTACCTGTGAGAATGCGGCATTCTGCACATTCTGAGATATGGGATTTGAGGATGCCCTAGAAACAGGAAATAAAGCAACAGTAAAGGAGATAAAGGCATTGTTTTCCTCATATTTTCTTCTTCCTTATTCTTACATCTTTCTGCTCTTCTTCCTCTTTCTCAATTGCCTTCTTTTTGTTTCTTGATGTACTGCGTAATAGGACTTTTAAAACAAGATAGGATGGTCTCTCTTCCTGCTACTCCTTCTCATCCATGGAGGGAAGACTCCACTAAGAGAAGGATCTAATTAGATGTTCTGTGGGTGAATTGTCATGTACCCTGCAAAAAAAGTTCTCTAGTTAAAATTCCTTGTAGTAACCCCCTATACATGAATTTAACAGTCAGGGTATTCCTCATGTCAAAGCTTTTCTTAAATACTGAGGTTTACGCTGTGTCCTCCCATTGATGGTGAGGTCTTTCTGAAAACTTACTTAAGATCAAATTCATCACAGTCTTTCTGGGCAAGAAAACAAACTTTTCAAACATAAATAACATTAATATCCAAGGATCTGATCCTGAAAAGGGCTGAGCAACCACAACTCCCACTGGCTCCTGTGCGGTGCTGAGTGTCTGGCAGGAGGCACTCAGCAACTTAAGGACTGAGCCTTAACTATGTTTTATTGCAGGCCTGTTTCCTATGAGGAATATTTCTTCTTGGCACTCACTGCTGGTTAGCTGGGTGAGTGTTCAGCAGACATAGAAAACGAACCAGTTGTGACTTGCTGCTGCTCAGGTTTTCTCATTATACTAAAGTTTTCCCTCTTTGTCACAGAAATTTGTTTATATTGATCACGTCGAGGCTGGCATTAAATCCAGATTTTTTTTTTCTGAGAAGGGGAATGTGCAGCTTGGCCCATCTGATTACACATGAATCCCTTCTTTCTTCTTTATATAAACCAGAATAAAAATATATCCTGACGTGGGGGGAAATGTGTTCACTTATTTTGGCTGCATTTCGGGGGGTGAATGATATTTTACTCCTTCCTGTCTCTGACGATCCAAATAGTCCAAGGAAAAAAACACAAAGTTACCCAAGGTAGATACACTGCCTCAGTTACACATAGTGGGCCTGCTCCCACTGAACGCAAAGTTAAAACTCCCCCTGAACTCAGAGGGAGTAGGATGGAGCCCAGTGTCCAGACAATTCTAGGTGTGTCCTTCACTGTACAAGTAAGAGAGTTCCTGGAAATTGTGAGACTGATCCAAAGTCCACTGAGGTCAATGAGAGTTTCTCCATTGTCTTCCGTGTGTATTGGATAAGGCCCTTTATTGATGGGTCTGTGTTCCTGGTGGTATGAAGTCCCTCGAGGACAAGCAACCCATAAACGCAGCTTCGTGAGGAGGCTGGAGCTGACTGGCAGGCTACAAAGGGTATGTCTACACAGCAAATGGGAGCATGCCTCCTAGCCTGGGTAGGCAGAAATGCACTAGCTCTGCTCAGGCTAATGTGCTAAAAATAGCAGTGCGGATGCTGCGACAGGGCAGTGGCCTGGGGTAGCTGCCTGAGTACAAGTCCGCCTGACCCCCCTGGGTCTGAATTCGGGTGGCCAACCCGTGCAGCAATCGCTAGACTGCCACTTTTGGCATGCCAGCTCCAGCTGGGCTAGCACTTCTCTGTCTACCTGGTTGGGAGGCATGCTCCCAGCAGCAGCATAGTAATACCCAAAGTGGGCAGCGTCAGCCAGCCAAGGGTGAGCCAGAGTTCCTGGGAGATGCACTGAATAACATACTCTCTTAAGGGAGCTTTTTGAAGCCCGGGTTAAAATTTAAAACTGTCCTGGCAGAGTTTCTTGGAGAAGGTGACACTGCAAACACAGACTGCCTCCCCTGGGGTGGATGAACCCCTGTTAATGTAAATGGGTGCATATAGAATTTTTGCTAAACTGCGGCCTTTCTCCTATGTTTTCTTTTGTTACAGCATATGGATTTTTATAAAGATATAAAATATTTATGCAAATTAGGATTTATTATTCAGTAATCAACCCTTGTTGGATACATTATGGCATAATCAGTTGTATGTTAAAAAGCATTTAATTTCATGCCTAATTAACATATTATAAATTGAAGAGACAAAATTAAATTATTATGGACAGTTTGTAAATGTAGTACATACAGTGTACTTCAATAATTACATGAATATTGAATGTAATATGATGTGTTACTTCTACTCTCTTCTGAGCTTAGTGTTTGGTGATAGAGTGGAATAAATGGGCTCTAAGGGACTTGTCTTGTACTGCCCCTGAGCAGCTTCGGATTCCCATTTACATCAATGGAAGCTGTGCATGCAAACACAGGGCAGTATATGGCCCAATGTGTGTAGATTAGATCAGCTCCATGTACGCATCTGGAATTTTGAAAAAAAGTCTACCTTTCGAGTTGCAATTTCCTGTAACTTGATTATTTTGGCAAATAATTGCACCGTTTCGGCCCAATCCTGCCCTTTCTCTAGTCAATGGCAAAACTTCCATTAACTTCAGTGGGAGCAGGACCAGATGCCAAAAATGTGTATGTAGCCTCTGGAGTTTTACTTTGAAACAATTTCACAACCAGATTGCAACACTGTGAATTTCACAAACAGTTCTGCAGCACTATACTGTTGTCATTTGTAGTTACTTTTACAAAATTCTGCTTTGTCTGCAAAGAGAAGAATGATTACTTGAGCAACTGCAAACTCAAAAATCTTAGTATGCAACTTTTTCCTCCATGAGGCCCAGTTCTGCGGAAGTGTTACTTCAGTTAAACTCATGTAACTACGTTGCCCCAGATGCAGGATTTTTAGGATGGTAGAAATTTAAGTTTTGTCTAATTAAGTGCCGTTTTTAATGTAAATTATGTACAGATTCTTGGGTCAAAATTTGAGGGTAGAATAGAGACTCTTAGCCTCTTGTGCAGCTGAACCATGCAAATTGGCTCACCAACTGAACTATGACTTTTAGCTGAAAAACTATGAGTAAATTTAGTTTATAGACAAATAATAATGCGTTATTGAAGCCCACTAAAGAATAAATCATTTAATGACTGAGATTATGTGAACATTTGTATTGAACCCCCACGTCCCCCCAAAAGTAAAATCCCCTTCAATTGATAACAGGACAATTTTGTAAACCACTTACGGCTGTGATGAAATCCTACTTGACTGGCCCACAAGCAGATGTGACAAGTTGAATTTATTTCCTTTCTTACCAGGAAGCTTTGCAGGAAACTCTTAACATATGGTGCTTTTCACTTCCATCTAGAGCTATAAATGTTATTGGGAAAGGATGTTCCCAGGAGCAGCAAGTTTCTGACATTTCTGCCAAATGGACTCCAAATGATCCTTCTGTGGTTCTGAATTCCCAGAGTTCTTAGGAGCTGGCAGCCAAGAATCTCTGATCTAAACACAGCTCACTAATTTAATTATTTTATTACTGATTTGTAGAAGGCTCTTGCAGAACAGTGACTTTGCATCTGTATTATATCTAGCTATGCAGGAAGTGCAAGTTGTAAGAATGTAAATATTTTGTTTCTTAACTGCTTTTAGATGGAAAACTTGGAAACCATTTAACACACAAATCAGGCACACCAATCTGAAAGCAAAGGAATGTGAAATGGAGATAAAAGTCGCACCAACTAGTATTTCCCTTATATTCTGAAGATCCTGTATCTTCTATGGAAATTGAATAGTTTTTGTCTATTTGATAACTATAACTACACCATAGCATTGTACAACAACCTTTGCCACCAGAAAGGAAAAGCTAAATGGAGAAAGAAATTATACCTAGTACAAATCCATTGAAACACTTGTGTCTGCTTTAGAATATTGTAAGACGTTCTAAACACGCACCAGAGGGCACATGTCTGTTTTATGTGGTTGCCGAATATTTCATTTTAATAAGTTAAAGGGCTGAATTTGATGTTTTGTCCATTAGTAGTTTTGGTACTGGCTAGAAAATATGGGAGCTAAATTAAAAATAGTGACACTTTCGTTAGTAATGTGAGCGTCAATCTTCTTGGCTCACTTTATATAATTGTTCAGATTGTGGTATAATTTGATGAATGGAACTCTATATCGTACTTAGGCTGAGAAAAGAGTGTCTGTACATCTGGGTAATTTTTTTTAACATTAGCTTTAATAAAAATTTTAATTTGATGAATGAAACTGGAAGAAGAGGGTCAGGTTCCAGACAGGATTAGTTTGTTGTGACACCAAGACACCAGTTACTTTACTTCTTGGAGTTATGGTTTCTGTTTTCTGCAAACTTGGGCAAGCATACGTTATACTCTTGTCATCTTTTCAAGGTTTTGTTTTCATGTGTGAGGGCTAGAAACACCTTTTTTAAAAAAGAAGCTGAAATTCTGATTTAATCATAAACAACAGGGAGTCCTTGTAGCACCTTAGAGACAGACACGTTTATTCGGGCATAAGCTTTCATGGGCTAGAGCCCACTTCATCAGATGCATGCAGTGAAAAATACGGTTAGCAGTATATATATTACAGCACATGAAAAAATGGGAGTTGCCTTCCAAGTGGGATGTCAGTGCTAATTGAATTGGCCTCGTTAGCACTGACCCCCCGACCTGGTTGGTTTCAATATAAAATTCATCAGCATTATGGCATTTCCAGCATGGGTGTAAACTCCGTTTGCATTCTTCTGTAGTTTTTATAGCTATTCTCGGTAAGAGTGTACTCATAGGGGAGCAGGTTACAACTAGGGTGACCAGACGTCCCAACATTAGGAGCTGTGTCTTACATAGGCAACTATTATCCCCCTCACCCAAAAAAAACAAGTGTGAAAAATCGGAACACTTTCTATCTGGTCACCCTAGTTATATCTGCCCTCCCCCAACTTCCAACATGGGGTGACAACTGTGCCTTCAGCCACTCCTCTGTCAAGCTCTAGAGAGGAGGGGGAGGAAGTAGCAGAGGAGGCAGATAAGAGAGTCTGAGGCTGCTTTGGGCTGCAGCTTTGAGGACACTCTCTCCCTCCTACCTCCCACTGGTCGCCAATCAGCTCAATAGAGAGGAAATCACTGCATCCACCACAATGCATGACTTTAATTATTTTTATATTTCCATTTTCTCTTTGTTAATTTCTTAATTTTTTGTTGGTTGGTTTTTGTTTAAATTTGGGGCTTTAATTGTTTGCTCTCATTCTGTTCGTTTTTTTTTTAATATAGCGATCTTGATTGCTGCTATTATTTCATGCACTGTTTATTCATGATGTCATTTTAGCTCAAGGCTAGAGTGGTATAACCATTCTGCCTTAAGCATAATTTTTCCCCATGGCATGATATTATACATAGTGAACAATACATATTGCAGATTGGAAGCGTTGTGACTGTCATTAAATTTAACAACAAAATATGCTTGTGGTCACTGTCATGGGAAACTCTACTAGATTGGTTTCAGAGTAACAGCCGTGTTAGTCTGTATTCGCAAAAAGAAAAGGAGTACTTGTGGCACCTTAGAGACTAACCAATTTATTTGAGCATGAGCTTTCGTGAGCACGAAAGCTCATGCTCAAATAAATTGGTTAGTCTCTAAGGTGCCACAAGTACTCCTTTTCTTTCTACTAGATTGGATTCTTCTTACATTCGGGTAAATCAGGAGTAACACCATTGAAGTCAATGGAACTCCTCTGATTTAAAACCAGTGTAAATGAGGAGAATCAGACTTTACTGTTCAATATACCAGTGCATAGGTGCTGGTCCCCTGGCTTGAACTGGTTTCCATCATATACAGGGTTTACATTAAAAAGAAAAGGAGTACTTGTGGCACCTTAGAGACTAACAAATTTATTTGAGCATAAGCTTTCATGAGCTACAGCTCATTTCATGTTCCTCAGATGTTCTTGTCAACTGCTGGAAATGGTCCACCTTGATTATCACTACAAAAGGTTTTTCCCCCCGCTCTCCTGCTGGTAATAGCTCACCTTAAGTGATCACTCTTGTTACAGTGTGTATGGCAACACCCATTGTTTCATCTTCTCAAAGTACATAAATCTTCTCACTGTATTTTCCACTGAATGCATCCGATGAAGTGAGCTGTAGCTCACAAAAGCTTATGCTCAAATAAATTTGTTAGTCTCTAAGGTGCCACAAGTACTCCTTTTCTTTTTGCGAATACAGACTAACACGGCTGCTACTCTGAAACAGGGTTTACAGTGTGGTTCAATGGCTCTCAGCACCCCCACTATAAACATTGTTCCAGCACCCTTGCACCAATGGTCTATAGACATTGACAGGACCTGTGCATAGCCATGAAGTTAGTCACTGGGCTGTAATTGTTGTAGACAAGTTCATTTTTACCTGGTACTTCACTGCTGTCTGCATATATGAGGCACATACAGAATCCTGTTGTAAATGGAACATGCGGACAAACAAGAACACAGGATCAGGTTAAAACAATGCACTTTCATTCATTTCTATTTGAACAGTCTCTCCTTTTAAAAGCCTGAGATCATCAGCAATAATCTATTACTATTGTTACTGAAATAATGCAAATGGAATTTGATTCTGTGTAAAGGTGGTGGGTTGACAGCCCTGGAAACTGAAATCTGTTTATAAATGACTGTGCAATCTTACCTACACTGTTCAACCAATGTGTCTGGACCCCAACAAAGTCCATTCAGATGAGAGGGTCTGATTCTCCTTTCACTTTTATACCAGTTTTACACTGTTATTTCTACATTGGCTTCAAAAATTTCATTGAAATGTTTCCCCCAGAGCCCTTCATCCATTAGATGCCCCCACTCATCAGATCCTGAGCCCATATCAGATGTGCACCCACCAAATACCCCAACCCCAGGCCAAATGCCAACACCCCCTGCACCTCTTGACGCTTTCCCGGCAACAGTTGCTCAGATACCACAGAGATGCGTAGGCCTTGTGGTATGGGTGCCATTACAAATACCTCTATAAATAGATAGCACCCTGCACCCAAATGGCCCTTCCAAGAGCTTTGTAGCTTCTTAGCACTGCTAAAGTGTTATACCACCCACCATCTCAAATACCCTATACACCAGATCTCCCTTCTCCCCTGGTCATTCATCTATACTCCCTGATACACCCACTGCCAAGGACAAGCACTCCCTAAATGCCAATACTAGAGTTTCGTATTCCCGAATACACCAACTCATGAAATCTGCATACCCCTGTCCAGATGCCCAGAATGCCCCCAACTGCCAGCCAGACTCCTCCCTGCTAAGGTCTCAACCCCTTTCCAATGTCCACCAGGTCTGTATACTCTCCACTTCATATGCAAAGTAAATGCTTTATTATTTATTAGGAGAATTTGGCCTCTCTTTTTGTTTGTGACTCTTCCATGAACAGTCTATTACTCTCTTGAATTTGTTATTGGAATTTGTTTTCCCAAATAATTTCTGAGAGTAATTATTGGGCTATAACTTGATCATGAGTAGTTCATTTGTGACTATTTGATATTCAAATTTCAAGCTGTATTTGTTAATTTTTATTGAACATGTAGATCCTTTCTCACATTTCTGTTCTTTGACTGGATGAATGTAATTGTAAGGATTAGGTCTCCAATGCAGTCATTTGTATTTGAGACTAATTTTTCATAAATATATACCAGTATTTGTTTCAAATTCACAAACATACCTCCCAATGAACTTGTTTGTGACACTATTAAAAAGAAAGTGCATACAAAAGAAGGTTGAGCGTAATCATTTAGCAATATGAATTTATATGTGCAGAAGCATTTTTGCGTTATTTGCTCACTTCTAATTTGGACACTTTGCTAAGAACTGGACTGGACCATTAACTTATTTATAACTTTTATAAGTTATTGGACAGCCATCAAATGATAATGACTTTTGGTCATTATCAGCATGAGTTGAGTTCATGCTGGTTTTCATCAAATGAAACTCTCTGTGTCACATTACCATTCCCTTGAGCCATCCAGTTCCTCAGACATCACCGTCACTTTAATTCTCTCTATGAGACAATATAATATGAGCACTGTGCCTGGTTCACACAGAAAATGTGATAATTTTTCATACTTTCCAACACAGATGTTCCACCAAACTTTATCTAGAGTGAGAGGCTAAATCTACATTTAAAAGCAAGGACACCATAGATGTTAGTTTTAAAATAACATACAACCTGGCTCAGAGAAATAAATGAATATTATTGTATCTCAAATATCCTAAATTAGCCCCAGAAGATAAGAATAACAAAATAAAAGTGAAAGTTAACTCACCTTTTAATTACAATGGTGGGACCTTTTGAGACTATGGAAACATTCATTTGTGTAATTCACATTTATACAATCATTACAGAAGGCATTTGCTAACCATCTCTTTTGAATACATTCTGCAGATGAGAAAAACGTCTTTTTTCATCATAAATTAGACATTAAAATTCCAGGAAACTGCTTATTATCATGAACACATTTCACCTGCAGAAATGGTGAAGACAGACCTTTAAAAAAAAAACTTTTAGCATGAAATATATTCTTCTTAAGGTCAGCCTTAAATCTTTCTATCTTCTTTTCTCATTATTAAAACGTCATCTTTCTTTCTCCCTTTTTAAACTCATCCTGTTAGCTGTGCACCATAAACCTTCGAAGAGAGATGGAAATGAGTGTGCGTGTGTGTGTAAGATGATCTATTTTCAGATGTAGTGGCCAAGTTATATTCTCAGTCTTCCAGGAAAATTGTGAAGATTTCCTGATGTATGTCCTCCTAATATTTGTGTTCTTATGAAGTTCAGTAGGCATGTGCCAGAGCATCATATATTGGAACATTATGCAGTTGCAAGGAAAACTCAGAAGATTCACATTCTAGGCCACAATTCACTAGCTTGTCCGGTACTTTGTACCAGTATAAAGTGAGTACCAAGTTGATGTAAAACGCTATGCTGGAGAACATATGTACTGCATTTATATTATCTTAGGCAGAGGTATGTGGGAGGTAAAATATGTGAGTGGAAATGAGATAGTGGTTTGAAACTAAAGGACTCTGTGAGGGTCCACTGGGTTGCTAGGAGCGACCCCGGAATGCTTGTTCAAAAGAGCTGCTGGAGGAGAGTGCGTGTGGTGACTTGTCAGCTGGAGGTCCAGGCTTATTGAAGTTGCCGAGAAAGGTGTTTGCAGAGACTGTTCCATCAGGAATGTAAAGGTCCAGGTGCCGGGAGGGTGGTGGTGAGACTGGAGTGGGAGAACATTGGACTCCATAGCTTATGGAAAGAAAGCCTGAACTGGGGTATGAAATAATACTTTCCAGGACTTGAAAGGTACAGTGGACACTGCTGGATGATCAGGACCACTGTTCATTCATAGCTGTTAACTGTAAATAATAAATTCCAAGTTTGTTAATTCAGTCTGGAGTGGAGCTGTGGTAAATGGTGACTTCTGCAGTGGAGGTCAGAGAAAGCCTCCATACCTATTAGGAGACCCTGCTCCTGGAAATGGGCTCCTTCAAACAAGGGAGCAGAGGGAAGGGTGCCCTGAGGTAAAATGTCCATGTGAGAAGCCTGGTGGTACAGTAAAGGTCTGAGACTGAGTAGTAGGAAACCCAGGGTCGTGATGGCTAACATTCTGACTTGCTATCTTTCACTCTCCTTGCACTTGTACACATGACTACACAAGGTGCAGGGCAATGCTGAAATGGGGCATTGAAGTTTTCCTGAAGTGATAGAGAAGTCAGTTAAGGCAGTGTGAGTGAAGGCTTTGCCTAGAGTAGAACCAAGCCCCTGCCAGTGAATTGTCTGAGGGGGCATACATTTGAGCTGTGAATGTTTGTAAGAATGTTTCGGTCTGAACCTGAAGCATTTACTCATGTGAGTAGTCCCACTGAAATGAATGATCCTATTCACAGGAGTAAGGGCAGTAGGACAGGGCCCTTTGTTTATTGTGTTGGTAACATGTTTATATTCATTAATAAAACATCATGCATTTTATTGATTTATGAAGTAAGAGATTGAAGAGAAAATTTGGAAAACTCAGTTCTTATTTAGTTCCCTCACTATCCAACATAAATGCTAAACTTGTCACAACTCTTCATAGACACTGCTCTGCAATGCAGAGAGCATTCTAAAGAAATTAATTTTTGTCTTCCCTCTTTACATGGGATGTTGCCAAGAAGAAAATTTGTTTAACAAATTTCCTCTAGTTTCAAGTAAATTTTATCTCAGCTTGCATAGAAGAAACCAACAAGGGGTATAAAACAAAACACATCTCAGCTTAATATTGTGCTAGTCAATATAGACGCTTTCCAAATAGCTGAATTTCATGAAAAAACTGCCAAAGATCAACTTCATGAAAAAAAAAATGATTCAAAGTAGGTGGCCACATTGTAATTTTCTATGAAGGAAAACCTGCAGGAGAGGACAAAGAGCCCAGGAAACTCTTTGCAAGACACAGGTCACTGAGCTATTTTTGTATGCTCCCTTTGAAGGAAGAGGTTTAGGGAATGTAGAGGAAGCTGGAGGTTAGGGCACTGAAATTTGTGGAGCTGAGAGATCTGTGAGGGATTCTGATCCTAGACCCTCTATGTTGTTGTCCAGCCACAGGTGCTCCCTGTTCCCAGCAGCATGGTTCCACCAGAAGAAATGTGCCTTTAGTTGCATCCTCCTGTATCTGCACGATAGCAACTGTGGAAAGTCCAGGTTTCAGAGTAGCAGCCTTGTTAGTCTGTATTCGCAAAAAGAAAAGGAGTACTTGTGGCACCTTAGAAACTAACCAATTTATTTGAGCATAAGCTTTTGTGAGCTGCAGCTCACTTCATCGGATGCATTCAGTGGAAAATACAGTGGGGAGATTTTATATCCGCAGGGGGCATGAAACAATGGGTGTTCCCATACACACTGTAACGAGAGTGATCAGGTAAGGTGAGCTATTACCAGCAGGAGAGTGGGGTGGGGGTGGGAGGAACCTTTTGTAGTGATAATCAAGGTGGGCCACTTCCAGCAGTTGACAAGAACGTCTGAGGAACAGTGGGGAGTGGGGGGGGGGATAAGCATGGGGAAATAGTTTTACTTTGTGTAATGACCCATCCACTCCCAGTCTCTGTTCAAGCCTAAGTTAATTGTATCCAGTTTGCAAATTAATTCCAATTCAGCAGTCTCTCATTGGAGTCTGTTTTTGAAGTCTTTTTGTTGAAGAATTGCCACTTTTAGGTCTGTAATCGAGTGACCAGAGAGATTGAAGTGTTCTCCAACTGGTTTTTGAATGTTATAATTCTTGATGTCGGATTTGTGTCCATTTATTCTTTTACGTAGAGACTGTCCAGTCTGACCAATGTATGTGGCAGAGAGGCATTGCTGGCACATGATGGCATATATCACATTGGTAGATGTGCAGGTGAACGAGCCTCTGATAGTGTGGCTGATGTGATTAGGCCCTATGATGGTGTCCCCTGAATAGATATGTGGACACAGTTGGCAACGGGCTTTGTTGCAAGGATAGGTTCCTGGGTTAGTGGTTCTGTTGTGTGGTGTGTGGTTGCTGGTGAGTGTTTGCTGCAGGTTGGGGGGGTTGTCTGTAAGCAAGGACTGGCCTGTCTCTCAAGATCTGTGAGAGTGATGGGTCCGTCCTTCAGGATAGGTTGTAGATCCTTGATGATGCATTGGAGAGGTTTTAGTTGGGGGCTGGAGGTGATGGCTAGTGGCGTTCTGTTATTATCTTTGTTGGGCCTGTCCTGTAGTAGGTGACTTCTGGATACTCTTCTGGCTCTGTCAATCTGTTTCTTCACTTCAGCAGGTGGGTATTGTAGTTGTAAGAAAGCTTGATAGAGATCTTGTAGGTGTTTGTCTCTGTCTGAGGGTTTGGAGCAAATGCAGTTGTATCGTAGAGCTTGGCTGTAGACAATGGATCGTGTGGTGTGGTCTGGATGAAAGCTGGAGGCATGTAGGTAGGAATAGCGGTCAGTAGGTTTCCGGTATAGGGTGGTGTTTATGCGGCCATCGCTTATTAGCACCATAGTGTCCAGGAAGTGGATCTCTTTTTTGTGGAAAGTCCAGTAGAAGTTAATATTGCTTGTTGCATTGTTAACACTAGTGCAGACAGAGTGGCTTCAGTTCTCCATTGCATAGTGCCTGTTTTGTATTCTAAAGCCAGTTGATCCAGCCACTGAAGGATTTCCCCTGCATAGGGGATTGTCAGGTTGCATAATGTTGGTATAGCGGCTTAGTAGCGCACCTTTCCGGCTGCTGGCACAGGGGTGGGGCTGGGGTGTTCTTGAATCTGACTCATATACTGCTATGCAACAGCTCCTGGTATCTAATCTATGCTGGTGGTTGACTAGTTAGCCCCAGGATCAAGGAGATGCAAAGGCAGCTTAAAGTTCCACTGAACTTGTGCTGAGTGCTCCTCATCAGGTCTAGAGAATCTGAGCTAGTATCTGATCAGCTACGCAGGGAAGCATGTGATACAGTAAAGCTGCTCCACAGCATTCTAGCTCTAGCATCAATCCCAAACGTGTGCAGTGCCTTGATCCTAGAGCTCAGATAGAGTTTTCCACAGGGTCCTGGGAGGAGGGAATATACCACAGAATTTCTGTTCCTCTCCTTCCATGTCCCTCTGGTCTGTCATATTCGATCTTCTAGATAAAATAGAAAGGAGCATAGAGGCCAGACTTGCTGATTTAACTGCACCATGCAAGACAAGCATTCAGTAAATCTTTCCAACCTCTTTTCCAACGATAATATATTTTTGTATATCACTGTTATGTACTTGAACTTTATTAAAAACTCATCGTTTGAAAATATGTTCTTTATCATACATTTTGAAATGTTGAGTCATTGAGTTGTAAAGCTTGTAATGTTTGTTTATAACAACATTTGTACTATTATTAATATACATTCAGAGGTATGTTAGGATAGCGTATATGACTATATAAACAATTAGTAGTCTTTGCCAAAGCTTATGCTCAAATAAATTGGTTAGTCTCTAAGGTGCCACAAGTACTCCTTTTCTTTTTGCCAAAGTGATAACTAAGGAAGAAATCTCAGAGCATTCAGTTACAGAAAACAATGTCCATTGTTTCTCATTGAATGTAAGCTGGGCAGAAAAGGATGTCTGCTAAAGAAGATGAAGGGAACTCAGCATATTTAAAACACTAGGGGTGAAATCCTCACTGTCAAGGAACAAGAGAACAACTTAGACTCTAAAGAAAGGCTGATACTGAGAAGATCAGAGCAGGAGATTAAACATCCTGAAAGACTGTCTCAGAGACTTGCTAACCTGCCTGGAGAAAGTTATTTGAGGAAAATGAGCAGCAAAGACTCACTTGAGTGTGATGTGCTGGTAACCTCTCCTCTCTTATTTGTTACAGTTTCCTGTTAGCTATGGGAATTTACAATAGAACCTACATAGGCTTGCATCTCTGTCTCTGAAGTCTTCTCTGGTTTTGTGGGAGCCACTTCTCTGGAAAGTGCATCAGCAGTGAACATGAATTTACTGGGTGTATAGGTCATAACCAAGTCATACTTTTGCAGCTTTATCATCATTCTTTGAATCCTTAAGGTACAGTCATTTAGCGGTTTGCTAAATAATGCTACCAGGGGCTTGTGGTCTGTTTTAACTTCCACTGTCTGTCCATAAATATACTGATTGAATCTCTCCTTCTTGATCTGTGTGTATCTGGTTTCTGCCTCAGTCAGTCATTTGTTGGGAACCAGTGGCATATGCATCCAATCCTCATGCTTCTGTAAAATCTCTGCACCTAACCCAGACTGTGAAGCATCTGCTGAAATTTTAATAGGCCTTCCTGGTACATAGAATTTCAACACTGGTTCTTGTATCAGTTGTTGTTTTAAACCTTCCCATGAATCCTCCTGTTCTGCACCCTAATACCATTCATTTTTATTCTGTAGGAGTTTTCTCAAAGCTGCTGCTTTGGTAGATAGATTGGGTATGCATTTTCCAAGATAATTAACCATTCCCGGGAATTGTTGGACATCTTTCTTTGACTGGGGACATGGCATCATTTCAGTGGCTGAAATCTTCCTCTTAGGTTTTACACCTTCACTGGAAATGATGTCCCCAATAAAAGTCAGTTCTCTAACCCCTTAAAGACATTTTCCCCTCTTTTAGTTTGAGGTTTGCAGCTCTAGTTGCATCCAGGACTTCCCAAAGTCTACAATCATGTTCCTTTTTTGTTGAGCCCCAGATGGTGACGTCATTCATTGAGGTGTCAACACCATTAATATGCTGATAGATCATATGTATGCTGAAGCTATGCCAAAGAGTAAGCATATGAATCTATATCTTCCAAATTGAGTATTAGAAGTGCATAGCTTTGTGCTTTCTTTAGTTAATTTTCGCTGCCCAAAACCTGAGGATGCATCCAATTTACTGAAATATTGAGCATTTGTAAATTGAGCCATAATCTCATCTTTGGTTGGTAGTTTGAAATGTTCTCTTTTTATAGCCTTGTTGAGGTTTCTGGGATCTAAACATCCGCGTAGTTCGCTGTTATTTTTCTCCACAATGACTAGGGAGCTCACCCATTCTGCTAGCTCCTCAATTTTTTGTATTACTTGCATTGCTTCCATCCTTGCAGGCTCAGCCTTGAGTTTACCACGGAGTGTAAATGGCACCTTTCTTCATGTATGGTTAACTGGAGAGACTTGCTTGTTTATCTGAATGCTATGTTAACCCTGAAAGTAACCCAACCCTTGAAACAGGTCATGATATTTCCTAAAGAGTGCCTCATCGTCAGGTTCAGTATGATCTCGTAGTGAGAGCAACTATTTTACCAGAGAGATGCTCTCCACTTTGTTTTATTCAAGTTTTATTCCTTTCTCATTCACTGGTTTGTTATTTAATGAACTCCAAGATTGTTACACTCACTCCACTGAAGTAATTGGCAGAACTTGCATTGACTTCAGTGGGGCCAGGATTTCATCCTTGTTCCCTGCATGCTGCCATATATTTCAAATAATGAGTATCTGTCTATGCAAAGTCCATCCAACTGAAATTTTAGTTAGTTACTATTCGTGGGTTTTAGTAAAATAGAAGACATTTCTTGTGTGCTTTAGTGTCACTTTGGAGAAACACAATAAATGTTTTAAAAAAATAATTTTCAGTACTGATTTTGGATTTTGAATTTTGCATTTAAAAACTAGAAGAAAAATCTTCCCCTACCACTTTCTTCTTTTTCATTTAAATTATTTTCTTCTGTGTTTTATAGCATGTACAAGAAGTCACTGTTGTTCTGTTTTCTTTAGTTACTTCTTTGTGTATTCAACTTCATTTATGTCTTCAGAACTCTGTGAAGGATTATGGGTCTTGAACCTGGTCCCATGGGTCCTCCTCCAGTGCTTAGAACACAGCCACCGTGCAGCAGCCCACCAGAACCTGTAGAGAAGGAGGCTACCAGGAGTTCTAGCTCATCAAGGACTCTGTTCATGAAGCTACTGACTGGGAGAGATGTCCAGCCCCACCATTTGGCTTGGATTCACTATGTAATTCACAAGGAGGCACAGGAAGTTGTCTGAGCAATTGGGTGGATCCCTGGCTGTCTGTTATTTTGAAACTTGACTTGCCTGACTCCTGAGCCATGTCTTCCTGCCTATTCCTGGTTCCTGCCTCCCAGCCTCTTTTTGTCCCTGCCCTTCTTATCCCAGATCCTCCGCTTCTGGCGTCTGCTTTCGGCCTTGCTCCAGGTCCCTGCTCCTCCACCCTGACTCTGGCTCTGGCTTGACCGCTGACTCATCTCCTGATTCAGGCTCTGTCTTTGAACCTTGGCGTGACTCCCAAGTCCTCCTCCAGCTCTAACCCCTGGCTCTGGTTCCTGGCTTCTGATTCTGATCACTTAGCCTGACTGCTCATGCTTCTGTCTTTACAAGTTCTCTGCATAAGATTTGTTGGTAATTTGTGCACCCACTGCTGTTGACACTTAAGGTAGGCCAAGAAAGGTTTTAATGTTTGCCTAGGAGCAAGACTCCCTGGGTAGTTTGGAGTTATGATAAAGAAGTCTAATGAAGAATGGAATTTTACTGCTCAGTAACCCTTAACCTATATTGTAGGCTGTTTTAAGATATCTATTTCATAATGTACTAACTGCAAGATGTATAAAGAATGAAATTATCCAAAAAGGGTATACAGTTGTTGAGACAGTTGCAATGGAACAGGGAACCTTGGAAACAGCCTAAAATAAGAAGTGTATATTCAAAAAGAGGAAATAGAAAAAGACTAAAATGATAGACAGTGAGTGTAACAAGCCTATAATTGCCCCTAAAACCTAGGGGAAGTGAGATGATTTGCAGACTGGAGGCAGGCTCTCAGTGAACAACAGGGGATGTCTTCCACAGCTGTTGTAACTGTATGCTTCTCTGTGTATGTGCTGTCTTTACTAACTGTTAAATTGATATATCCAAACAAAGCTAACTTATCCGAGGCTTGTTATTAGTGAAGTAATTGGGATTCAAGAGAGCCACTAAACATGTAATTACAGTTAACACTTTTATCAATTATTGGTTATCAGTTATTTGGTTATTGATTATTAACAATTGATTATTAACAGGCTCTACTGCAGCAGAGCCAAAAATATTGTAAGTCCTATTTTTCTGCAGTAGAAGAATGGCATTGCAAGTGAAAGATGAATCAAGAAAACTTTCCCCTCTAAATTATAGAAATGTTACTGTAGGTGAAATTTTGCTCTTGAACTACCTCACAATACAGTAAGTACAGTAAGTAATGGTTGTACATTAATTTGTATGTATTATAATAAAGTTTGTCTTGATGAACTGATATGGAATTATCATCAATATGTTTTCCCTGTCTGAAGAAGCAGAAAATTCTGGTTTAACCTCTCCCCCCAGATTACATTATCAGAATGAATAAATTTACTTAAGCCTCAATATGTTGTTCTGACTTGTGGGCTATTACTTTTCCAGTTGCAAGCAATAATGACACAGCAAGGATATTCTATTTGAGAAAATATTTAAATAAAGCTTCTTCATCCACAAATGAGATGCAGCATATTTACATTTTTGTTTGATGAAGCCTGTCCCTGCTATCTTTGTTCTTAATTTGGTCTCAAAAGAATTAGTAGTAAGAGGAAAAAGAGTCTGTAAATATGTATGAAATCAAATTTAGAGGGTAAGCTGAAAGGTATTGACTGCCAGCAGTGCTAAACAGCAGGAGGCAAAATTTCCTCCATAGTTTTCTTCTTGGCTGGAAACACATTGCCTTCCATCTAGATTATTTAATCCTCAAAATGCACATCAAAGCTTCTCATCGGGCGGTGTATGTCTTTATAGGCAGTTGAATGTCAAAGATCTAGCTTAAAGATTTTTGAAAAATGTAAAACATAATAGATCCCAGATAATAACACAGCAGTGAAGCTCCTCTACTATTCGTTCCAGCAAAGTACTAGCATCACAGATTGTGGCTAATCTTTGTGGCAAAAAGAAGAGCAAATTTGCTACAAGAGAATTTGTGACATCCATCCAACTGATAGAAATAAAATTATCGAAACATGTTACTGGACTAATATTAGCTTCTTAACAATTCCCTTCTCTCTTTACACTTGTGGCTTGCAAGAACAATTGGGTATGAGTTATCTCACTCCTACTGCCCAGTTAGGCAGTGGAAAAACATATGCAAAAATAAGTGTGAGGCATTTTCCTTTTGTATATTCTTAACAGGATGCAGGCTTCAGCGCTATGGTTGTCTTTCCAGAACTAATTTAATTCAGTCTTTGGCAAGGATCGCTTGCTTGTAATGATTACCTCAGTTCTCTTGAATGATTATCTCATTGTTAGGGAGCAGTTTAAAAACCTTTTTAACAATTTTGTTTTGCAGTTCTGAACTTGAATTTTGCAGTGGAGATGGATGTATTGAATACCAACCCATTGCAAGGAGACCCATAAATGGAAACTCTAAAGAAGTGCTGTTGCTAAAGAAGCAGTAATTCGGTATTATTCCTGCAGCAGAAACAGGAAGAGGAATCACACCAGCTACAGAAATAGAAGGGGAGGAGATAAAAAGAGGAGTGAAAAATAGAAAGAGGCCTTTACGCTGTGCAGTGGAATATTTCTTCTTTTTCCTTCTTTTTTTAGTATGCTCTCTTCCCATTTTATTCAGTTAAGCACCGGTGGTGATATGTCCTAGAGATGGCTCAGTTGTGACATACAATTAAGACAGCTGTGTTGAGCATCCAGAGGTTTCATTTTGTATTTATTTAAAACAGTCTTGTTTTTAAAACTCTCCATAGTCTTGCTTCAGCCTTCCCTTTCCTATGATTCTTTTGCTTTGATCATACAATGCCGCTTTCCTTCATGCAATCTTTGCACTTTTGGTGTTAAAAACAATCTCTTTGGCTTCTGCCATATGGAGCTGCTGTTCTGGATTTCTCCACCTCATCATCTCTCTGTCTCCTTCCAAATCTCATGGTCATCTTATATAAGTATAAAATCACATGCATGCTTTTGGGCACTATATCAACTTTGAACATATTTAGTCTATTTCCCCTCCCTCCACTACTGTCCTTTAAGTATATCCTCCCGTTAATTGTTTTCCTGCAACAACTGTCCCATTTCTACTAAAGCAGCTATAACTGCCTTACAACTCATTACATCACCTCAGAATTTGGATAATTGTATTTCATGACTATATAGGATGCCAATTATGTTTCTGATAGACCACCAACACAGTTCTCTGTTTAAAAAAAAAAAAAAAAATTCCGGCCTTTTAGAGGATTCCTGAACACATCCCCCATCTTTAGAGTTCTCTAATTCATGTTCTCTGTCTCCGCCTTGGGTCTTATAACAGCATCCATCGCCATAGTTCCTAACACCTATTCACTGTCTTCGTATATTCTGGCAATTTATGTCTATGGCACTGAACTACCAGCAGCATCTGCCTACCGGATGAGATTCGAACCCAGTGCAACCACTGTGGCAGTAACCATTGTCTTCTGGAGTGTTCTCTTTTTCATTCTGTTGGGCTTTGTTACAGAGAATTATCCTATCTCAGTAGCCTGGAAAGATGAGACTTTGTCGAGATATAAAACACATACAGATAAAAGAGTGAAAAATTGAAATGACTGGTTGCAGAGGGAGCTTAAGCCTGACTGTATGTTGAGGCTCAGTAGTTGAAGTAGCTTTTTGTGATGTAATGAAATTTGTGCCCTTTAGACTGGCAGTAATACCAGGTGTTGCAGTAGACTGGCCTGAGTAGATGCCAAAGTTACAAAATAACACCTGCCCATGCTACCCTGACCCATTAGATATCAGTATTAAGGACAATATGACTTTGCTACTGTTTCTATGTTGCTTATGACCTGGCAGGCAAATGAAATCAGCTCAACATGCCTAGAGAGTATAGAACTGCCAAACATTATCTCCTATATACTGCCTTTAATGATAGTTGTACACGTGCGAGTCAAAGTCAATGGGAATTTCATGTGGCAATTCAGGGCAATATGTGGCCTTTAGTTCCTAAAATAAAGCTTCATCCTGTGTGAGACAGAGGAGCCTCAACTCCCACTTAACTCACGAGTAGTTGTGGGGGCTCAGCACCTCTCAGGAGGCGTTCAGCTGCACATTGAATCAGACCATTACACGTCTGATACTTTTTTGTCAAGGTAATGCAATGAATTGATAAGGTCAGCTGCTGGACCCAGCAAACTAAACACTTACAAAATAGTAATCCATCTTTCAAATCACCACCACCACCCCAATTATTTACAGTAAAGGAAAATATACCATATGTTCTTTATTTCTAGGCATCATGGAGGAGGGGCATTAAAACAGAAGTAAAAGGAGTGCTCTCCTTGTGCCCAAGCATTGGAGAACATATGGCACGTTTCACCCTTAACTGCAAATTTTCTTGATTTTATTCACACACTCAACATTCTTTTAAATGTTTTTTTGTGGGTATCCACATCTTTCTTTTATTTCTTATATTTCATTTGGTTGGTGGGGTTTTTTGTTTGTTTGTTTGTTTGACGTTATGGATGTGTCCTTTCTATATATCTGAATATTTTGTGAAATTCAGCAAAACTTTCTAACAAAATAATAATAGATTGACTATTATTATAGGGTAACTTTTCATTTATAAGTTCAAATTTATTTCTAACATTAAAATATGCCTTTTAAGCACTGGAAGAAAGAGCTCATGCTGAAAAATGTTAGTTTGTTGGGTGCTTATTATGTGCCTCTTGTGTAGAATGACTATTTAGTTAAATGAAATTGCTCCTAAGTCTTAAATTTGTTTGTTTTAAAGACAAAGTGTCTGGCTCAAATTAGAGACTAATGACTTGCAAAATGTCTTTTAAAAGCATTTGAATTTTAATTCTTTATTGATTTTAAGATGTAATAATTGTACAGATCACTGTTTAAAATTATAATACACACACAATCTCTATATTAAAAATCAAGCATTATAGTAGGCATCTACTACATACTTACAGTATTTTTAAAAAGCCCTCCTACCTACAGCTTTCCTCTACATTAATTTTAAATGCTTGTTTTGTTGTTATACAAATGTATACTAATCCCAATTACAGTGGTGTAATAAAATATATTTAATCTCCTGATTTATATTTTAGGAATATTTAGCTCAAAACCAAACAGATTAGCTTCAAGTTTCATGCCCCCCAAAATGTGCTCTCTGCCTATGTTTTGTGTTTTAGCCGAGAGCAAATCTTTGTAAATCCCTTAGAATATGTGTTAATATTGCAAGGAGTGACCCGACCTTAAATCCAATATTAATTTAACTCTATTTCTTTTTTTTTTCCAGCTGAAGAAATGTGGCTCTGCTGCCAAAGCAGCTGAATGAGGATAAATATGGACTGAACAAACCTGTCTTCTGACAAAAATCAAAGCAGACCTTTAACTTTCTTTTTTGTGTTGGTAAAGGTTAACCAAAATGTTTTATTTTTTTAAAATGGTACATAAAGCTGATGGACAACAAAGGAGCAATGTTCTTCTTCCGTTAGCAAGGGGTGCTTCCACTGAGCAATCACTTCCCACCAGAGATGCTCAGAGCAACTGTTTGGCACACTGAATAATGCACCTTGCAGCTAAAGAAAATATAATGGCAGACAAGTTGTCACAGCCCTCAAGACCATCACAAGTGGTCTGTGAAGCAGTTGATGGTAGACATGCTGTTTTAGAGGTGGTGCCGTCCTGCCATAGATCTCTGTGTTAAAATTAGCTTTTACTCAGAACATAGAGCACTACTCTCTCATCTTCGCATCTAGATCTGATGCTCATTTTAAAAGGGCTGTTTTTCAGTCCTCGGTTCATTAACTCCTCATCACACCTTCCTGTGGGCTGTACCGCTGATTAGACACACACATATAGGAATATGCACGGGCCACTTTGAAAAAGAATCAATTGTAATTCTGAAAAAGTGCTGATATCCCCATCCAATGTTCCCTCTGCCTCAGAATTCTGTCCTTTGATGGACATGGGTTTAGCGGAATTGAAGCCATTGGGGACTTCTAACCATAAGGAGGTACTCATATCAGTGATGAAGTGAGCTGTAGCTCACAAAAGCTCATGCTCAAATAAATTGGTTAGTCTCTAAGGTGCCACAAGTACTCCTTTTCTTTTTGTGAATACAGACTAATACGGCTGTTACTCTGAAACCTCTCATATCAGTTGGGACTACATTACTTTTCTAGATTTCCAAAGCTCAGCAGTGCCAGGGTGTGCATCTCACAAGTGTGAGTATGCAGTGGGAATGCTCTCAAAGGACCGTTATTACTGGCAGGTAACCTTTCTTTTCAACCCTCCAAGAGCACTCAAACCCTTTGATCACACGGACTAGTCATCATGGCTAACTCTTTAACTGCTTTTCCTGTTTGGCTCCCTGTCTCTGTGCCCCAGCCACACTTCTGCTTCATATCTGTCGGATGCACTTTGCACTGCCCCTCTGGTTGTCTGCATAGTTGTATTTGTTCAACATGTGTCAACAAGTCTCCTTACTGGGTCTTCTTGCACGCCATTCATTCCTCTCCAATTTTCCCAATCACCAGCCTTTCTGCTCCTTTTGGCTTCCTCTGCTCTAACTCCCCATTTTCTGCCTCTGTCCAATTAACCTGGTTCTACCATACATTCCTACCCCACACAGCCATTGATTATTTCATCCTACTATACTATTCTTTCACTGCCAAAAATAATTGAGAAAGAAAAGTTTAAAATAAAACTGCTTCAAATATGTTCCTTTTTCACTTGCCTTCAAAGACTTAAGTCTGCTACCCAAGGAGAGATGGTGACCTAACTGACACCTGAAGTAGCACAGAAGGAGGTATGCTTCTTGCAAGAGGAACACACAGGGCCTGAGCTCAGGTCTTGGTAAGTTTAAAGAACAAACAAACAAAACCCTTTCATTTTCCCCTTACAATGCAATTTTAGTGCCAGATTCTGGCTACCAGTGGTGTATAGTCAATGCCGCAAAACATGCAAGCAGAGACACAGCATGGGTACAAGTTTTCCACCCTGATTCTGGCCTCCTCTAGGCTACATGCTGGCTTTCTGTGACTGGAACACTGGGGGGCATTCACACTCAGGAACCCAGCAGATTTGTGTGTGGTCTGATCATTTGCACAATGTAAGATAAGGCCAGGGCATCTTTAGGCAACCTGACTGCTGCTCATGTGGGATATAGAGACAAGCACAAGCTATAACGTTTGGATTTCAAACCATTACACCTTCCATGTTCCGTCCACCCCTCATGGACCTCAAAGTCTGGAGAGTTCAGATCCAGCATTTCATCCCATTATAGTGATATGGGCCAGCCACAAAATCCAGAACCAGCTTCAGATTCCACTAACCCCAGGGTTTGTTAAACTGGTTGAGACTGGCATATGCACATGTGCCCCCTATTGTCCAAATACAGCCCTAAATTTAAGTTTTATTATATGCATGCTGACAAACAGCAAATATTCCCGGTGCACATCCTAAGGGTGGAGTCTGAGCATAGTGAGAGTTGAAAGGGGAAACAGAAAGGCTAGATGACTAAGCTGGTGAATCAAAAAGCCATCTGCCTCCCAGAAACTGGTTTTAAACCAGTCTCCTTTCAAATGAGTTTGGTGATTGTAGCTCTTCAGTGAGTGTCAAGCCCCATGAGAAGAACATTCTGCCTGACTCTAATTGTTAACCTTACATTACAAAAGTTTTTGTCATAAAACCACCAAGCTGTTTGGCTCAAAGGGCACTCTTTGTTCATGAGATTGCACAGGTTGTAATGAGCACAGAGACTTAATTACTTGCTTCGATCAGTTGAAGGGGATCTTCCCGGTCAGGCTTAAGGCATATTGATGAAAAATACAGGAAATCTTACAGAGAATCAGCTGGCAGTATATTTGAGTTTGCAGATACTTAGAAGAATTCTTTCTCGGTTTATAATTTTGTACTTTGCAGAAGCAATGCATTTATCATACATGTTAGGGGGCTTATTCCTTCACCCGCTTACTTCCCTGGTCCTTCTCGCATGAACAGAGGAGCAACAATACCCAAAGTCCAAAGGTGAATTCGATGTTTATTGGGGTGAACTTCCAGCAAGCATGATTCCAGTTTCCTTCCTTAGTGTCCCCCTTCCTAGCTCTGACACCACAGAGCCTTACCTGTGTTCCCATTTCGCCCCTTAGCAAAACATGATTCTAATTTCCCCACTCCCATTCCCTGTTCCCATTCCTCCCCCACTTCCTGATTGACTGCAGACTATATAGTAAAACTTGAGTTCTGCTTAGCTATACCATAACCAATCATTTTCCTGAAATTTAACTAACCAATCCTAACGTTTTGTAACATGATTATTTAACCAATTATATCCCACCACCTTAATTAGTTTACACCCAGCAAAATTAATTATACAGCAGACAGAAACAATCACAGAACCAGACAGAGATTATACAGACAAACAATAGGGAAATGGGGACTACAGTGATAGAACAACACAGAAATGAGGATTTCACATCCCAGCTATTGATAAGTGAGTTCTTGCCAGACAGGGTGCTATCAAACTAAGTTTCCTTTTACATCTTCTAGGCACTTCCCTTTCTCTGGAGGCGATAGGCATTATCAGGACAGGATTGTATTCCTAACAGCCCAAGAGTAACTTATTTCAGTGTGACTGGTGAGGATGTGACCGTTTGCTTCGCAGCTATGTCTGCCTCTGCTGCTTAGCCAAAGGCCTTAGCCTAAGAACAGGACCTCAGACTGTCACAGTAAGAGAAGGCCCTTACACTGGCAGACAGTGATTTTGATTCTTTCTTTTATACCTCTATAACTAGCTAAGTGGTAAGAATACACCTAAATTCTTAGAGTTTGGCCTTTATCAACAGGCCTAAATATCTATATCCTAACAGTTGGTATGGAAGAGTGAGCAGAGTGGAATAAAGGAGAAATGTTTAAGGAAAAAGACTGGCTCACAATTACTTTGCTAAAATAATTTTCTGCTAAAAACTCTGATCTAAATCAACGGCTGTACCTGCCATGGGTAGAACGTTACTTAATTACATTTGTTTTATTGTGGAAGGCTGCATTTGCAACTGCCTTACTGCAATTCAGAGCAGAAATCTGGCCTCTTCTATTCGGGTTCTGTGTTTCTGAGTATGACCACTTAGTCATAAAGGTGATTTTGTTTAGAAGAAGCTTCTTTTTAATCCTGTTTGGTAGGTTCTATTTCACTAAATACAGAATAAATTTAGAGCTTTTAGATTTTTTTGGCAAAAAATAATTACAAATTTAAAAGTGTAAAGTCTTAAAACAACAGTGAAAAGGAAAGTAGTTGGAAAGAGGTTACTGCTAGATGATAAATCGAGGTTGATTTCACTGGGGGGAAAAATAGCCCCTGAGTCTTTGTTTTTTATGATTGCATCCTATGTGAACGGCTTTTACAACAGTTCTATATATTCTGAAGGCAGAAGCAGGATGTCAGGGCCTTGTCATTTTTGGTCAGTGGAGTAGTTTGTCAGGAGAGTTTTCAACTATAAAAGCATCAGTAACTCATCAGAATATTTGTTGCCTCTTTTTGACAAAAGAGGCGAGTGTCTGTCAAGAAAAATCTGGGGTTTTCCTTGACTTCCCCTAGGAGCATGTAACCACACTGCCTAGCCCAAGACTCCCAAAGCCCTGCGTGCAAAATAGATATCGTTTTTGTAGAATCTTGTTCTTTGTAACACACAGCAACATCACTTAGCCTAGTTGCTACCACGTGTGCAACAAAATGAGCAACTTTCATTAATGAAGCACATGTTATGCATCGAGGCTTGAATAGCAGTCTCACTGTGTATGGAAACAAAATTATAAAATAAAAATAGTATTTCAGATATGGAATTGTTAAATGCCAATATATTGCTAACTTGGGGGGGGGGACAGCACCCAGATACCTGATAGATCATATCTGTACTTATAAACAAACAATTCAGTTGCTTAAGGGTTATAGAAATTTAAATGCAAATAGCACTTTGTAATGATACCCCGGAGACTGACATTGTAGTCAATTTCTTCAGGATGCATCATTGTAAACTTAGTTTTGCTACTGGTTTCCTTAGAAACTAGAACAAGGTATTGTTCAGGACATAAAGTAATATCCTGTTTCAGTGACTGAGGATCCTGAACTAAAAAATAATTGATTTTGCATGAGGCACTGGATTAGTATGTACTCTCTATTTCTGGGAGATATCACGGGCAAAACATATCAACTTAGAAATGGTTTCAAGTCTGCCATTTTACTTCTAATGAGCTCATTGCAAGAATATTGCTGAAAATTTTGGCTTTTAAAGCTTTAAAGGGGTCAGTTAACAAAACTATGCTATATACTGCATGCAGAATTCCCGAAGTGCAGTTTACTAATAATATTTTATCTATTGCACAGGGTTGCCACGCTTTTTACTGCTTAACACCAAAGGAATCTTAATATATACCTCATCCATGGATTGAGGTACTTTACAGGTATGTTTACAATCTCTGAAGGATCCCACCCCTTTAAAAAGCATATAGTTGTATGTAGCAGTCATAAAACTAAAGATTGGATTAACAACTTTTGAAAAATGTAGGTTGTTCTGACCACTGGGAGGATATTAAGGGGCATTTGGAGTTCTAACGCAGGAATAGATGCTTTAGTTTTCCGGAAAGAAGCATTTAGTAGAAGTATATAGCGGAGATGTTCCAAAAGTGGATGTCTGTGCCGTACATGAGTGTACTCATATGGGTTCTCAGATGCGTAACTGCTCATACTACGCACTTAAATACCCATTTGAGTACCCCAATGCGTGATCTAAGTGCCCATGTTCAGAACTGGTGTTCCTCAGCTGGCTGACGTATTGAATTGGTAGATAATTTAGTAGTACCCAGGGGCTGCTTGTATTTTAGTGGCTGATCTGTCTCAAATACTGAATCACCGATGAGTTTCATTTGGGGGGCATGATTGTACACTATGCACCTTTCAATAGGGTTTTTCACTTCTATAACTGCAAATTTTAAATTAAATGTGAAAACATTACTGTTTGTTAAAAATTAATTTTAAAATCTCAGAATCAGGATCGATATTCCTTTTAATGAATGTGAAATAATTTTGCCATTATTACTCCAGAAAAGTTTTGTTTACTAATGGTAAAAGTTCCCGCTGGGTGACATTAAAACAAAGCCAAAATCGGTTGAGTGATCCACCCTTTCACTCCCAGCAGTTGTACTTTATTCTGAGTACACTGTGCCTTAAAGAGATAATCTTGTTGGACTTATTAAACATCCTTAAAGTACTACTTTTACATAAGTGTTTTTCCTACTGCAGTGTCCTTAGTGCTTTTTATGTGCAAAGCCCAATTTTATATTCAAACAAGATGGACTAAAATTGTTTGTTGCACAGTCTCTGGAATTTTCCAGCAACATCATAGAAATTCTGCAGCAGCCAAAGATAAATGAATAACTGGGGAGGGAGGGTGTTATTGAACTAAGTAGAAGAGTAATAACAAAGTACTGTAGTGCCTGTGTTATTTTTTCTGGATTGTGGGATAAACAGATTAACTGGACATTTCTGTGAAAATGATCAGCAGTGAAATAGATACCAGTAATGACACTGAAGTGTCATTAATTTTCAAAATTAAGAAGTCATTTCGCTGACTGGCAGCGGTTAGCACCTCTCAGAGCTATGGTTAGAAAAGACAACACTGCATCAATTAGGCTATATCACTAGAAATGCTGCAGTTTTTCCCATGGCTGTAGTTAATCCACCAACCCAAATGGAGGTAGCTAGGTTGACAGCTCTGTCTTCACAAGGAGTTAGGTCATCTTAACAACATCTCTCAGGGGTGTGGATTTTTCACAACCCTGAGTGATGTAGCTGGGTCAACCTAACTTTTTAGTGTAGACCTGGCATTACTCTTGGTTCATCTTGGATCAAGGTTATCTTTGCAATCATAGGGCACGGGAGGGAGGGGGGATGTTGTGTGTGTTTTTTTTTTTGTTTTGTTTTTGTAATGAAAATTTAGATTCTGGAGCACAATATATCATGGGTATAGCTGCAAATTCTGCAGCTGCATAATTACGGAGCATAAGGTTTTAATGGATTTGGGGAAGGGTGAGGTGGTAGTGGGATTGGGTGATGAGTCTGGGAGAGCTCGCCAGCAGTGGGGAGCATTAGAAGGCCTTCACTTTGTGTCACTACTGGTCACAGCTACTACCTTCTCCTTCCCTACTTCTCAATGCTGGCTGCTTCTCCTTCCTGATCCATGAAGAGGTGCAGCACGATGGGAGGAGGAGAGACAGCTTGGCCAGCTGTTTAGCAAGTGTCACAGTAGCTCCAGTGGTGGGAATGAGTAATTGTAGGGCAAAGCTTTCTGCCTCCCTGCAGCCCTGCTGGATGTGTGACATTACAGCAGGGCTTAGGGAATGAGAGACAGCAGGAATCTGTGTATGAGTGTCATGTAAGTTGCCTGGCACTTGGCAGGCCTTTGTGAGGATGATCACATACTGTACGTGCTGGGAAATGTATGCTTCATTATCTGTTATGGTGTCTGTCTGTTTAAAATATACTTAGTCTTAGTACGTAGTTGCAGTATCGCCTACCCGATGAGCTCAAAATTCGTGAGTCAGACCTGAAAAAATAAGGACCCTCTTTAAAAATCATGGTTCTCAGTCTGTTTTCCGATATTTTATTTCCCCAGCCTATTCCCAATGAGTCTATGGCCATACTGTGCTTGTCAATCTGGCATATTTACTACAAGTAAAAGATTTTGGCCCCTGCCGCAGTTGCTCTGGCAATAATGAAGGGCTCTTGCCTTTATGCAGATTTGGAGCAGGTGCCTGTAGGTCTTGCTCTCTAGCTCTTGCCCTCCCCAGGCCCTGGTGACCACTTGTTCCCCTAGCTGCCAGAGTGTCCACGGCTCCATGTGTGAGGTTTCTTTCTAAAGTAAAAATGTCACTAATCTCCCCTCCATGGTTCTTTGCTGCCACTGCACGGGGTGGAGGGGGGGAGAGAGACAGTGTGAGGGACATTAGAGACTTTCTCACAGAGAAGGAACATCACACATGGAACTGCACAAAACTTCATTTGCCCCACAAGTCGGTTGCTACTGCCACCCTCTCCCCCACAATAATCAGTTCAGACCCCCTTACCTTCTTGTGGGTCCTGCTACTACCCCAGATCCTAGTGCTCTGCTGCAGGAAGCCCTTTGTCAGGATTGGGGAATGTAGAGGAAGATGTAGGAGTCAGACCTTAGCTCTCCCTTACTCCTGATCAGCAGAAGGAGGGGCAGCCATGGCAGGAGAGGAAGGCATGGGGAAGGGCAGATTTTCAGGCAGAGGGGTTGAGAGGATGCTGCTGCTGCAGGCTGAGCAATCAGGACAATGCTACTCCAAGCAACTGCTTGTGAGGCAGAGGGTATTACCGAGAGGGTATATTGAAATGTCTCCCTGTAACAATTTACATATACCCCCCCAGACAGTGGGGTAAGGTGGGAAGGGGCAGTGGGGCTCAGCCATACCTCCCTGTAGGATTCATACAAGGTTCATGCACTTGGCAACATTCAGGGCACACCCGGAGTGTTGTGTAGGAGCAGTGCACACACGGCTCCTCTCAAGGGCATGAACCTTGGAATCTCGCCCAGATGACATGAACCGTGGGAAGCCTCCCAGGACTGGGCTCAAGGCCCGAGAGCAAGGAATGCGGTAGATAGAAATTGGTAAATAAGAATGTTAAACAAAGCCCGTGTATTCCTTTTATCTGTTAGAGTATGTAATGCACGGGGGAAGAGAGAAATAAAGGAGAGGGTGGAAAAGCTGACAGGCAGACCAGCTGTCGGCAGACCAGCCTGCTTACTTGCTTAAAGCCTTGTTCTGTCTTGTATTTGAACCACAACACCTCCCAATCCCACAAGGCAGGGAGAAAGACGGAGGAGGAATTACCATTTTTATCTCCCCACTCCCAGAGCGAGAAGGGATTCCCCCCCAATTGATCTCTGTTTGCATGAGGAAGGAGACTGAAGGCTGGTCCCTGTCACTGACAGTGGCATCTCATCAGATTGGGGAGGAGAGTGGGCCCTCTTGTCAGTCCCACAAAGAAAGATGGGGGAGCAAGCCAGCCAGTCACCCCGAGAAGCTTGTGGAGTAGTGGGGGGAATCAAGACCATGAGATTCCCCCAAGAAGACTCTGAGGGTGAGTAGGGTGGAAGAAGCAGTTTGTGGCAGTGGGGAGTTTGTGGGATGGGAGGGCAGAAGCTCTGGGGGTGGGGAGAGCAAGTGGCTGTAGACACCAGGAGCAGGAAGAGCTCAGGGCATCCAGTTCCTTTTAGGCAACACAGTGAGAAAAGTGACTGGGTGGTGGGTAGCTGCTGGGGCTGGGGAGTGGTGAACACTGAGACAATGAGAGAGAGGAGATAGAAGGGATGGGGTATAGGAGTTCCAGATTACTGGGAGGAGGTGGGGATTGGGGTGGAGGATATACGATACCTGCCAGGGCTAGGAATGGAGAGTGGGGTTAGTGGGAGGGAGGGCAAGGAAGGGGCCAAGTAACTGGGACGGATGGGTGAAGAGGGAAGGGGTCAGGTTGGGAAGTAGGAGCTGTAAATAATCAGAAATAGGGAGGGCTTGAGCCAGTGGTTGGGGACGGGCTTGGTAGGAAGTACCATCTGGGGCTGAGGAGCAGCGAAGGCTGAGACAGTGGGAGGGGGCAGGACTCAAGGGGTCTGGTGGGATAAGGGCACTCAGGGGAGGAAGGGATCAGGGAAGCAAGTACTTATATGGGCCATGGAGGGGAGGGCAGATGGCTGCTGGAAGTGGGAGGGAGATGAGTCCAGACACCTGCTTCAAAGTCCATATGAGGACAGGCATGCCTTATAGCCTCACAAGAGCTCCTGGAGAAGAGGGCAGAATTGTGAGACTTGCAATAAATTTACAAGTGTTGGCAACATTACAGTTGTGACTGCAGTCTGTGTCAAATGGTGAACTTCATTTTGTATTGGCTTTTCTGTTTTGTGTGCTAACTCTTGTTCCGTGAGTGAAACAAACCAGTCTAGCCCTGACAGGGCCAGTGTATTCTGGATACTGAGCTCATGGTAGAGGGTTCAGCACATCCTAGAGAGCTCACAAGCCATCAATGTTGAATGACTCTTTCCTACAAAAGGATGGTTTTGCTGCTGGCAAGGACCATTGACTTTGAATGGACTCTCTCTACACAGAAACCTCTCTGGGAGGAGGTGGCTGAAATCCCCGGTGCGGGGCTGGGAGAGCTGTAATTTCTCTAGCTGAGTAAAGAGGAGAGAAGGTTATTTTGTTTGTTGGAAGAAGGGGGTTGTGAGTCATGGGACCAACCAACACTAGACGGAAAACAACCAGAGCCAGAAAGCAGGAAAGGCTGCCTGACTAACGGACTCTGACCAAACGCAGGACTCACAGGAGTGGGTGAGCTCAGATCAGGGAGGTTGTGGTTAGGACTGTTTGTTATTCTTCAAGGCTTTGTAACTCTTCAGTGCTTTCAAGAGTAAGAATCATAGAATATCAGGGTTGGAAGGGATCTCAGGAGGTCATCTAGTCCAACCCCCTGCTCAAAGCAGGACCAATCCCCAATTTTTGCCCCAGATCCCTAAATGGCCCCCTCGAGTATTGAACTCACAACCCTGGGTTTAGCAGGCCAATGCTCAAACACTGAGCTATTCCTCCCCACAAGAGTCTCTGTAGTTAAGAAATTCCTTTGCTAAACCTATATTCCTGGCATTACTAACCTATGATTGTCCCTTCCACAGCCAGGTATACTCCTGGGGGTAAACATCCAAGCAACTGGGGACTTGGGAGGGCTGAGGTATTGGTTCCAAGGGGTTCCACTGCCCAAATAGGGTGCCAGACATGGGGTCTACACCTTGGGACTGCAAAAGAGACACTGAGACCTAGGAACAGTGATCAGTCACTACCCAGACCCAGGAGGACATGGGGTACAGGACTTGGATCCAGAGGTGGGAAATGGGCCAGGTTTTAACAGTAGTGTAACTAACTCTTGATGAAGTTTCAAGATTTAAAGCATTTGGTCATCCTCTCCCCTCCCCTCTCCTCCTTGATAGCCCTAGCTTCATGAGTCATATAAATAAGTGAGAATTTCATCTTTCATTTAAAAATGAATAGGTTTCTAGCCCTCATGGTTGTGGAGGAAAGGTAGAGTATGTGAACTCTAAATGCTCGGAAACCAAAGGGCAGGGGGGAAAGGATCCAAAAGTTATTTTTTAAAATCCCATTATTTTTAAGAAAATCTCAGGAGTTTTGGTTCCTGACACATGATTTGTGAATGCTTGGGGCTGACAGCACTGTGTATGTATTTTCTAGTGACGAGGATAGACAGGCTTCTGTTTCTGAAGCTGACTTTACATAGTCATCCATTTCACATGCCTAAGAGGCACCATTGTCATCAGAATCAAGCTACTCTTATTAGTCAGTGTTTTGTCAAGTGATTAGTGATTTGGGTGCCTCAATTTTGAGAGACTCAGCCGAGACCTCTAAAGGGGCTTCATTTTCAGAAAATACTGAGTACTTACCTTCTGAAAATTAGTCCTTAAGGTGTCTCTAACTGGGCACCCATGAACCAAGTTGCCCAAAAGCACTAGTCATTTTGGAAAATCTTGGCCGCTGTTTTTAAAGTAATCATTGTTACCAGAAACTTCTTAAAAACTATTATCTCAAACTCTGTTTCACTATTTTTTTTTCCTCTTTCAGTCTTTTGTTAATCTATTTGGAAATATCCACTCATACAAATTGCCATGATACAATTTTTACCACTGACTTCATTAGCAAAGACAAATTACTTCTTACATTATTAATCATTTGGTGCTCTCGAGTGCCTGATTTTTGTTAAAAAATTAACAACGTTCTCAAAAGTTTTTTTTAATTATCAAAATATGTGAAACATTTCTGATTTTGCCATTGTTCTTCCTGCAGATATGAGCAGTTACTGTTTGTTGCTCAAATGAGATTTCCTATGCATCACATAAATCTTTTATCTAGTGTATTTTTGTAGGAAATCAATATTACACTGGTGTAAAATACAGATAAAATATACTTCACAATTCATTCTGCAAAATAGGCTCCATAAAACAGATTTTTCCAATATTTTGTAATATATTACAGCTTATTTGTTAATGTGAATGTACTTCTCTGTCAGTTTACAACTGTATATCTATACCCCCCTGCAAAATGGTCACAAAAAAGAATATCCCTCTTTTTAAACTAAAAGTTTCTTTACACCTGGAATTTTGTTGTCCAACAATTTTCTCAGAGAAAAAAAATCAACAAGCTACCGATATGGTATTATACATTGAGGCACTTTTCAAGTTTTAATGGTATGGCAAAGAAAAGTTAGAGTGTTCATGAATGTAAATATTTTTCATATAAACTATGTAAATATAATGATTAACAATCAACTACATTCACTATTCAAGACATGCAATGTAGCATTTTCCTAATTATACTCACCAGTGTGGGAGGAGGTGACCACACAGGAAGATTGAATAAATACAAATCGTTTAATGTTGCTTTAGACCATTAACTAGAAAACTCAGTTCTGTTGTACTGAATGTGAGAATCTACAATTACTGAAGAATTTGACAGGGCAGCAGCGGCATCCTCAGCCAATGCTGGCTTGAGATGGCAGACTTGACTAATTCTACATCATCAATCTTTTTAGCTGCCTCTCTCTTCCATAATCTCATTGTTTATGGGGACATTTAAACACTAATGAAAATGACTGCTTAATATCAGGACTTTATCTATTTGCAAGTCTAGAAAAAGCCACCTGGCAGGCAGGCTCTCCTTTGATATATTTTTATTAAAATAAAAACCTTGCTAAATGTGTGAATTTAGCAATGTATTAAAGAGGTATTGCCACACTCTACCCAAGAACTTACATGGTCCTCCTCGTTGTAGTATCTGAGAACCCACTAATGTTGTTTTTTCTCTTTATAACCGTTCCATTATTTATGGTGACCAAGATATTGGCGTCAAATAGAAGCTTTATTTATGTACAATCAGTCTGTTACTCCAGCCACATCATTTTCAGGAATGTTCAGCATTTGTGACAACACAATCATGTCCAGAATACTGAGTTGTGATTTCAAACTTAAGCGTTGCTCACAGATTCACATAGGAGAAAGATGATTCTGTCTGAAGATGGAAAGGAAGATGGATGGTGTTAGTGGGTGACTAAGGATTTGGTCTAAATGAACACTGCAACCCCACCACTATGTTTCAGAAAAATCAATTTTTGCTCAGAGGCTTAGTTGCTACAGTCACACTCTGCCTCTCCTCATATTGAGCAGGACCTTACTCTGAAAGTGTCCTGATTGGTTTCTGGAATCACAAAATCACTAATTTTGTTCCTAGCACTTCGCTGATGTCAGTGATGCTCAGGCAAGTCAAATAAGTAAGAAAAACAGAGCCATAAAAGTAATACTTAGAAGTTAAGGGATTTGCCCATAGTCACAAAGGGAGTCAGTCAGTGGCTGAGTCAAGAGCACAACTAAAGTTTCCTGGGTCCCATTCTGCTGCAATCCACATCACAAGATGTTTGCCAAGTGTGAAAGATTCCGTAAGTAGAGAAAGTGGTTTTTTTTCTTTAAAATCAAATGTCAGCTGTGCACACAGTACTGTATCTGTATTGACTTATACAGCCCCATTGAAATCATGTACATTAATATGTGATCTTTCTACTATCTGTTCAGACAGCACAAAACATTTTAGGCAGAACCTGCCACTCACTACAGCTGCTTTTGACAGGCAGCCAGTGCAAAGCTGCAAAACTGGATTAGCCAAAATGTGAGTATAGGGGAATGTCCAGGTAGCACAGGGCTGGTGGTATCCAGCCTACATTGTCCCCATCTTGTTTCTTCTCTCCCACAGTATAGCTTTGTGGCTGGGTGAAGAGGGGAAGGCTGGAACATCTCTATACTTCACCAATCAGCAGCTGCCTGAGTAGCCCTTGGCAGCCATTGCAACAAGAGTGCAAGTTAGAACTGCTGTAACTTACACCAGAAGCTGAACCTGCTCCCAGTGACATATCTCCAAGGCATAAAGGTGACGTACAACTGCTTTTCTAACCTTCCCCACCCCAGGCTGGGTCCTGTGCAAAGTGAAGTTCATCTGGACTTGAGGAGTTAGCCCTTTAGGGCAGTGGTCCCAAAACTTTTTCTGTTGCGCTTCCCCCCCTTACTCATAATGGAACCTGTCCATGCTTCCCCGAGAGCTGTGGTTGGGAACTGGGGCTGGGAGTGGAACCGGGGCCAGAGTCAGGGTAGGAATTTGAGGCTGGGAGCAGAGCAGGGGCATGGGGCCGAGGCCAGGGCTGCGGCTGGGGCCGCAGCTGGGGGTGGGGCCAGGAGCTGGGGCCAGGAGCAGGGCTGAGACTGGTGGTAGACCTGCAGCCAGGACTGGGGCAGGGCTGGAGCTGAGCTGTGGGCAGAGTGGGGTGGGGCGATGCGCCCTCCCTGCCCCCTGTGGAGACTGACCCGGGCCCCGTTGTGCCCCTCTGAACATTCCTCCATGCCCCACTAGGGTGCGTGCCCCACAGTTTGGGGACTACTTCTTTAAGCTGTACATAAAGGCCATCTGTTTCCTCTTCTGTGATGGTAGTGGACATTCTATAACAATATTTAGAATCTGAGAGAAACTCTTCCATAGATCATAAAAGTTTAAAGAGAGGTCATGGTGGTCTCTGTCAACCTGGGATCATATGTGTGACACTGCACTCCATATTCTTCATAGTGATATTATGATGCATTTTGTACGAGACGGGTCACGTGTGGTGTCATTGGAAAAGTTATGATTTGCTGAATATGATTATCCTATTTGTATGCATGTATCATTTTTGTATCTAAATTTAGGCATATTGACTATGTATCTGTAGTTCAATTGTGACACCCACAACTAACCTTTCAGGTACAACAATGAAGAAGTCAGACAGTGCTGATAGCGCATCTGCAAAGACAATAAACCATGGAAGAACTTAACATTCCTGTGAACGTTCCAGACCGCCTGTAAGTAATGACTGCTATGACTCAGCAAAGTTTGCAAGGGCCTGTGACCAGGCCACATGACTCTGGACTCCATCCTGGGATGTCTGTATTTTTCCACAAATTGAGTTTGGGACAAAGGGTTTCCGCCATATGGTAAAGCTGTATAAGGCAGGGAGTGACATCATTTGTTGTTCTTCACTGCCCACACAAGAGGACTCCTGAAAACACCTGAGGAACAAAGAGTGAACTGGGGGAAGTTCTGGACCCGGGCTAAAGGGTTTTCTAGCCTATGTATGAAAATGTGGGGATCCCAAGCTGCAAAACAAGTGTAGCTTGTGCCTTAAGAATCTGAAACCTGCTTGTATCATCAGCCAGGGTGAGAATTTGCTAATTCATATCCTACCTTTCAAGTATCTTAAGCTTAGTTTGTGTTTTTGTTTATTTACTAGGTGATCTGCTTTGATCTCTTTGCTATCTCTTATAATCACTTAAAATCTGTCTTTTTGTAATTAATAAACTTTGTTTTAATCTAAACCAGTAAATTTGGAGTGAAGTGCTTGGGGATCTTAGCTCAGGGGGCTGTTGCATTTCCACTCCATATTGAGGAAGGGGCGACCTCTAGGAGCTTACGCTATACAGTTCCCAGTGCAGCGCAAGAGGGTATAATTTTGGGTTCATACTCCAGACGAGGGTCCTAGGCTGGGAAGATGGCGATTATTTTGGCTGTGGTTTATGCAGTGGCTGGTCAGAGAGCCTGCATGTAACTGCAGCTGGATGTGTCCTTACCTGTGTGAATGCTGGAGGAAGTGGAGGACTGGGAGTGGGTCTACAACTTGTCACAGCAGCACAGTGTGAGAGGGAGTCCCGTCTAGTGGGTCAGAGGGCTCAGTGGTAACCCAGTTCCAGGTGGCACCCCAAGGGGAACTTGTCACAAAATGATTTAGCCAAAATGAAATAGGAGGATACTTTCAGCTGGAAATTCACAGGCCATTGTTAAGTTTGGTGCTGATCATCCACCCAGTTCAGAACAGATCCTTTTAAAAAAATCTTATTTTAAGATTTCTGTGTGCTTCTTAGAAAGTTGATGAGGAGATTATTTAACTGACACAAGCCTGTTTTTTGCTGCTATCATGTATGGCCTTTTCTCAAGTTTGTAGAAGACCCCCCTTCTCCTGTGTCCATTATATGTGTTGCTGTGCACCCATGTCCTCAGACTGTGCAATACCCTCCATTACCTTAGGGTGCTCTGAGAGACCTTGTTCATGGTCGCTCTCTAGGAGGAAGTCTCCTCTTCCAGGGGAGAAACCTCTACTCAGGATCCTGCTAACCCTCACGGTGCTGGATCCTGTAGAGGGGAGAAAATTAGTTGAGGAACACTTAGATGTCCTATTCATATTTCTTCATCTTCACCAGATGAAGCCATCACTCCAGAGTCCCCTCCACTACTGACCAGAGGATTTCAAAGTCTGTCAGGATCTCATGAAGAGGATGGCCACTTCTCTATGAGTGCAGGCAGAGCTAGTGCAAGAGAACCTGCTGTGACCATTCTCTGGGCACCCAGGACTGTTAATTACCTTGTTATTTAAATTTATAATTGTTATTGTTATTTGTATTTGTATAAATAACATAAATTTTTGCGTAAGGTAGTGTAATCTTTCCATCTGAACCAAACTATTAATTTGCCAGCATTTTTCCCAAAACCCCATCCTAAAGATGAAGAAACTCCTCATACCTTGGATGTTTGTAGAACAGACATTTATGCATTCTATCTGGAGTACACCAGGTCTTTCAGGAGTTCTCCCAGATGTTTTTGTAGCCTACGCTGAGAGAGTTAAAGGCCAATCAATGTCCTGTTAGCAAATCTCACATTGGATTTTCAACAGCATTAAGCTCTGCTACCATCTTGTTAAAGTCTCTCCTCTGCTGAGAATAACGGCTCTCTCCACCTGGGCTTAGACCACTTCATCAGCTTTTCTAAGCAACATTCTAGTAGCTGGGATCTGCAAGGCAGTGATATATGGTTGCCTGTGCATACTTTTTCCACTGATTACACCATTAGTCAAAACTGTGGTGGTGATGCCAACTTTGTTAAGTTGGTGTTGCAATCTCTGTTCAGATGGTCCAAAGTCCCTCCACCTGTAAGGGAACTGCTGATGAATCACCTACAGTGGAATGTATATGTATACAATCACTTACCTGTACAGTAACTTCTTTGAGATCTGTTGTACACATATACGTTCCATGACCTTCCCATCTCCTCTGCTAATTTGGATGTTACATTCAGTGGTGTGAAGGAAAGGCAGCAGACATGTCCCTGTTATGCCCTCACCTGAGAATATGAGGAGAGCAGGAGCACATGTGCTGCCTAGTGGTATTGCTGGCAAAAATCTCTAACTCAAGGGCTCTGGGTGCACGCGCTCTGACTCAAGTGGACTGAGTGTACATATGCTTGCAGTACAATATATATGTGCACAATACATCTTGAAAAATAAGAGTTAATGTCTAGGTAAGTAACCATTTTTTATATCAAGCTGGTGACACTGCTTATAATTTGTATATGGGAAGATCATTAATTCAGAAGACTACCATGAAAACTGCATGGGCTTTTGAGTGTCTAAATGGGTACAACTTTAATGAGCCTCCAGGAGATAATCTTCAACAATGTCACTATTGAAAAAGAAGAAAATTACATATTTACAGATTCAGAGGATAGCATTCATGAGTTACTTGTGACCTGACATCTTGCATTTCTCTGTAACAGTTTCCCCTTTCTCTGTGGCTAATAAAATCAGGGATTAGGCCTCAGGAGGAAAGATGCATGCTAACTTGGACTTTGACCTTTGATAGTATGATGGGTTTTATGTGATTGCTATATCTCATTGTATAAATGTAGAAAATAGAAAGGATTATCTGGGAATATGTTTAACTAAAGATAATGGGATGGTGCTAATAGCTGCTGAAAGAAGAATTTTGTCAACTAGAGAGAGTGTTAATTGTGAGAGCTCCCAGGATGATGTCAGTCCCAGAGAGGGGGATGTTTATTAAGTATAAAATTGGTTGGAATTCACATACAGTCTTGATAAAGGTAGATTGAATCAAAAAGCTGGTGTCTCCACTTCCTAAAGACTATTATTTTTTGAAAGAAATACAAAATGTCTTTTTGGTTTTGGTGATTTTTAATGTTGGTTTTAAAAGTGAGCCACAGTGGAGCTAGCATTTTCATATAACTTTGTATATAATCATGTCGTCAAGTAAAAACAGTTGTGTTTTTTTCATTGACTCCCCCCCCCCTTTTTTTTTTTTTTGGCTTTGACATACATGAAGAATATAGGTCCAATCACCCCGTCCTGTGGGTCTGGAGATTGGTTTTGGTTTTATTTGTTAGCTTGTAAAACACAGTGAAATGCAGCAGAGCCTTAACTCCATTTTTAACAAAAATGTTTGGCTAGTGAATTTTGAGTAGTCACAATATGAGGTTGGAGAAGAAAGGAAGACTGGGGAGGGGAATTCCTCACCTTTTTCTTGTCTTTTCTGCTCTGCTCCCTTCATATCCTACAAGAAGAAACCCGTTCTCCGATTTATTCATGCCCTACTTCCACAACCCCACTTTCTATCTGATTGAGACTTTCCAGTGACAAATTACAGGAGGGTTGCTGGCCAGAGAAAGTGCCACAAGAGCAGAGCTGACTTCTTCAGGCCTTGAAGAGCTTCAGATCTAAGTCTCCCCTTCTCATTCCAGGCCTCGATGTCGTGGTGTCAAGCAGAAGGAGAGAGTGGTAGGTGAGGCTGTCTGCATCTCAGAGACACCCAGCTCTATTAATTTAATAGTATCACTGTCTGGGGAACCTCCAGTAGTTTGCCAGCAGGTAGTCCTTGTCCTTGACCTCATATGAAGTTTCATCCCAGAAAGGCTGGTGGTATATCTTCCAGAGACGTTTCTCTGTTGAGAGAAAATACTTCTCTGGGGGCCAATAAAGGAGCAGAATGACATGGAAGGGGAGCACATCTGGGATATTTCCCCTGTCATTGCCTTCTCTAAAATCATTCCCCACCAAATAATGGCCCCTGGCTCTATGGGGCTCAGCCTTCCTTCCTTGTCTTCCTAATCTGGGAAACATCCTCTTGTTCATGAAACTGGGACTCCTTGCAGGTGAACTACACAAGGTTTGCTTGAAGGAAAATCAGCTGCAAGAGCAGAGCTGGTTGCTCAGCTGAAGTATTTGCAGCTCTCTGTCTCCCCTTATTTATGTGCTATTTAAAAATGTTATAATACTAATATGCAAATATTTCTTATGTGAATATACTCTAAGCATATACAGGTTCAGATGTGGTGTTAAAGAAAAGTTCCATGCAATGGATTCTTCTAGTTGGAGGGTCCAGTGGCCAGGTTGTGTCCTTACTAGTTCTGCCAGCCTAGTCATCCCAGAGGGGGCCTCAGCTGCAGCCTCAATCTCCCCTGTGTGCTCTAATTGCTCCCACAGAGGAGGAGCAGGAGGGGCAAACCCACTCCCACCAGGGCTCTAGGGGTTTATCAGTGTCCATCCCAGTTACTGAGCTACCCCAAATAAGGTTTTCCCCTTGCTCACTTCCTGCCAGTCTGGAGCTCCTCAGTTTGGGGCATGCTTAGGAGCTTATGAAACTCTCCTTGTTCTCTTAGGGTATGTCTACAGTGCAATAAGAGACCTCTGGAATGGCCATAAGTGGCCTGGGTCACCTGGCTGAGGCTCACAGGGCTCAGGCTGCAGGGCTAAAAATTGCAGTGCAGATGTTTGGGCTCAGACTGGAGCCCAGGCACTGAGACCCTGCAGGGGAAGAGGGTCTCAAAGCCTGTGCTCCAGCCCAAGCCTGAACATCTACACTGCCATTTTTAGCCCTGCAGCCCAAGCCCAAGTCAATTGACCTGGGCATTGAGTCTTGGTGCTGCAGGTTTTTTGTTGCACTGTAGTTGACTGAATGTATCCTTCAGTGTCCTATTCACTCTTAGGGCTATCAACTTCCAAAGAAGGGGAGGGGAATCCAAGTCACTCCTGTTAGATCAGCCCTCACAAAGCTTTTGCCACTCCTAGCACAACACTCTGCATCAGACTTGCTTCCTGGTGCCACAATGCAGTTCATTTCCCCCCTTTTTCTGTCTTTTTAAACTGTTCCTCCTCTGGGAACATGCCCTGCACCTGTTGAGGACGAGGCCTGCCTAGCCCAGTATTGCTTTACTCCCAGCCCTGGTTCAGTATGGGGCCTGTAGATCTCGTCACAGGCTCTGAAACAGCTGTAGCCTGAGAGGTGTGAATCCTGAGTTTTCTCCTAAACTGCAGTACCCAGATGATGGACTTGCATAGTTTTTTGGTTGGTTGGTTGGTTGTTTTAATTACATGGTTACATTTTAAAATAGAGAAATAGTTATTGCTAACCTGTGCAATAGCCATGTTTTTCAGAGTATTTGCTGGAAGAAGCAATAAATGGTAAGTCTTTTCTTTGTTTTACTGTATCCAGGAATTTTGTTCTACTTAAACCTACTGTTATGGGGGGTTTCTTGTTACCTCTGTAATGTTTTAGTAGAGGCTCTTTTTCTAAAGTTATGTACTGTTTGTATACTTATTGCCTTAATGCATATCTTCTTGCAGATGTAGCAGGGAGGACCCTCAAGCATGTCTCTAGCTTACTCATCTCCTGTCTTAGCTCTGATCTCCTTTTTGCCTTTGCTTATGTGCCTATCCTCAACCCCAGGCTCTCTCTCTCTGTAGCATTTCACAGTGCTTTGCTTTGCAAGTCTATCTTCTATCACATGTGAACTGTGTAGCCAGTGGCCACTACTACTGAACCTTGATTTTTAACAATGCCAAAATGCTAGTCCATGCTGCACATCCTTGATTCTTCTATGGTCTTTCAGAGTCACTTGTATTCATAATTCAGCCCGTTTAGAATGTTGCTTGTATATGCAAACACATCATTGCTATCCTGAAAGACATCCCAGCTTTCTCATTGTCTCCTATAGCGAGTGACTAAAAAAATTCTTGCCTCAGTCTTAAAGTGGTCTCCACAGACTCACTGTCAATCTTTTAACTTCCCTGGTCTCAATCCCTGCTTCTAGTACCACACCCTCTCTCCTGCATTGTATTTTAGCTCAATCCTCATTCCACACTGTCCTCAATCCTTAACTTCCATTCCTCCACCTACCTGGAAAAGCTTCCTCCCTTCCACATCCGAGATTTTCCCTCCCATTTTAAAATGCAGCTCAAATCTCATCTCTTTTACACTTCCTCCAAGTATTAAGATGCCAACTATGTCCCTTAATTTACTATCCCCATATATTCTGTAATGAAAACAAGTTAATTAAACATTTAAAAACCCTTAAGTTACTTAGATTCAAGCTTCAAGTTCCAAAAGCAAGTAAAGGTAGGGAAGTTGTCTTATTTTTCCCAAAGCCAGTTGGCCCAATTCTTAATAAGTTTTCAATAGTGGCATTTTTAAAATAATGACAAGGCAAAAAAATAAATATTTTTAAAATAATTCTTAAACTTCACTTCCTTGCTCCAGCTCTCATATGTGCAGCTCTTTCTAATGCAGCCAATTCACTCATGCCCTGTGCCCAAGTTTCAATTCCAAGGTGTATTTTAGATTTCCAGTCATGTACAACATTTTTTTTTTGTTTGGAACTGTTACTGCAAAGGGCAACCATCTTTCTTGTCACCTTTATTCCTATGCAACTGAAATTTGCATCGGTGCCACCCTCTGAAAGGCTGACATTAAAGGTTCGGGTTTCAGAAATTGTGCCCTTTCTGTTGAGTGTGCAGTGCACACTCTATGTTGAAAATGTATCCCTAATGTAGCTGACAAGAAATATGCTTTCCTTGTTTAAGTTGCAAACACACTAATAGCAAGGTCACTTGCTCCATGTGATGGGAGGAGGGAAAGCACTATATAAAATATGGATAAAGTGTCAATCAAAACTGGTTTTATAGCATACGCTACGATGTTGTAAGTCACATCGCTTTTTATTTTTAAACACAACTAGATGTGGTAGTTTGGCAGCAGTGTTTTTTACCCAGACAGCCCCTTCAAATTCTTTTCATAGCAAGAGTGGTAATCCTGCCAGGTAAAAAAAAAATGTTATTGAAAACCTTTCTCCCCTTATAGGCCCATTTTGACAGGAAATCTTTGAGAGGCAGCAGCAATGAAGTGCCCAGAGATTTCATCTGTCTTCTCTTGCTTCAGGAAATGCTGAGCACAGGATCCTCTATTAGGCAAAATACACAAAGTACCAAATCCCCTTAACAATCATCTCTGGTCTACTCTTAGGTTGACAGCTTTCTGTGTCCTAGTCTGTCAAACAGGGCCTGTAACTGAGACTTGTATTACTGGGACCCATGCGAAAGTTTTTGACAGTACTTTGAGGGGCAAAAATCATATTGTCAGTGTTTACAAGTTATCTGGGACAATCCATTTTGCATGGCTAATCAAAATAAAATCTACCATGCCAAAAATGTTAAGTTGCAGTGCTTTTGCTTTTGCTCTGTGATCCTGACATAAAGTTCCAGTTTGAAAGCATTGTCTGTCATTCTGCGTAATTGGTTGAAATTTAGCAATTATTAGCTGCTTCATTATAATATCCAATAGTAGTTTTTTTTGTTTTTTGACAGGTGCCAAATCTAAATTTTAAATAATCTTTCAGGAATCAAAATGACAGCTTGCAGTAATTCTGCAGGTGTCTAAACAGATGTACTTTCAAAAATAATTAGACAAAATGTGTACAGATTGCAGGAAATAAGAAAAAAATTGACATAAAATTTTCATGAGTAGACATTCTTTGTGTATGTGTTGGGGTTTTTGTTACGTTAAAACTATTAGTTATTTAGAAACTTTCATATTCTTGCAAGATGATGAATATGTATCAAATTTAGAAAAAGCCAATCCTGTCTTCTGTGAATTTTTTAAAAAGAGCTAATAGTGTAGGTGTCTCAGGCAAGTAGGATCTGTGCAGTCCTAGAGTTTTGTGTAAGCATTCTAACATTTAAACAATAAGTACTCTAAATACAAGTATGTAAGAAACAATCAAAAGCCTAGATTCTGCCCTCACACTATGATACATTGGTATGACTCTACTGACTTTGCTGGAGTTATTCCTGAATACACTGGTGAAAATGAGAACTGAATCAGACCCAGAGAATATGTATATTTATTTTAAATTAGGTTTATATGTCTCTTTATGGGAGGGGAGGAAGCAGGAAAGGAGGTTTTAATCTTTTGGCCTGAATTGGGGATATTCTGTTTCCTACGGTTTTGTGCAAAAAAGTTCTATTTTCACACTAACCTTGGGCATTATACGCTGCCCCTCATCTAATCTAATACTTTACTTCACAGCTCAGCATAGCAAAAGCAGAATGGAATGGAAGATAGAAAACTGGAAAGTGACTTAACAAAACCAGAGACCAAAGAATGTTAAGAAGCATGCAAAAAGAAAAAAAGAAAAAAAAAACCCTAGTGTCTGACTAAATTTCTTAACCTCTTTTTCCCCCACTGCAACTTTATATCTAACAGCCCTTTAAAATAGAAATCATAATGAGTTTCTGTTCATTTAACTATGCTGTATTATTAATTGCTTAGTATTTTGTGTTCTTCATACACTACTGTGTGTTGGCACATGAAGTTCATCCTGCTTGCCTTACTCATACCCTTGATTTCAGGAAAACTATTGGTTTGAGTAAGATGAGCATGCATCAACTTTTCTTTAAAATTATTTCGGAATTTTTACCAAGTTTACAACCCTTGCCATGTAAGTACCAGGAACAAAACAATCATTACAAGAGTTAGCTTTTGTTTAAAGAGACATTGTACAGGAATATAATCAATCAGATCTTTTTGTTGCCATATCACAGAGTAAGCATCATTACAATACCTCAATCACTTCTAATGGTTTTGTTACACAGAGTGAAATCTCTATCTACACATTTAACAAACCAGGTATGTCTATCAAATGTTAGTAGTCAGAAAAATTGGACTGGTGTGTTGAGGTTTTTTTTTTGCAGGTGAATGTACTTTGAGTACTGAATAAAAAGTAATCACCTATCTAAGTATCTATCTTTCTTATGTCTATTTGAATGCATCAACTTTTAGGGTATGTCTACACTACGGAATAAGGTCGAATTTATAGAAGTCGTTTTTTTAGAAATCGGTTTTATATATTCGAATGTGTGTGTCCCCACAGAAAATGCTCTAAGTGCATTAAGTGCATTAACTCGGCGGAGTGCTTCTACAGTACCAAGGCTAGAGTCGACTTCCGGAGCGTTGCACTGTGAATAGCTATCCCACAGTTCCCGCAGTCTCCACTGCCCATTGGAATTCTGGGTTGAGATCCCAATGCCTGATGGGGCTAAAACATTGTCGCGGGTGGTTCTGGGTACATATCGTCAGGCCCCCCTTCCCTCCCTCCCTCCGTGAAAGCAAGGGCAGACAATCGTTTCGCGCCTTTTTTCTTGAGTTACCTGTGCAGACGCCATACCACGGCAAGCATGGAGCCCGCTCAGGTAACCGTCACTATGTCTCCTGAGTGCTGGCAGATGCGGTACGGCATTGCTACACAGTAGCAGCAACCCATTGCCTTCTGGCAGTAGACGGTGCAGTACGACTGGTAGCCATTCTCGTCGTGTCCGAGGTGCTCCTGGCCACATAGGCTGGAAGCGCCTGGGCAGACATGGGCGCAGGGACTAAATTTGGAGTGACTTGACCAGGTCATTCTCTTTAGTCCTGCAGTCAGTCCTATTGAACCGTCTTATGGTGAGCAGGCAGGCAATACGGATTGCTAGCAGTCGTACTATACCATCTTCTGCCAGGCAGGCAAGAGATGAGAATGGCTAGCGGTCGTATTGTACCATCTTCTGCCGGGCAGGCAAGAGATGAGGATGGCTAGCGGTCGTACTGTACCATCTTCTGCCGAGCAGCCATGAGATGTGGATGGCATGCAGTCCTTCTGCACCGTCTGCTGCCAGCCAAAGATATAAAAGATAGATGGAGTGGATCAAAACAAGAAATAGACCAGATTTGTTTTGTACTCATTTGCCTCCTCCCCCGTCTAGGGGACTCATTCCTCTAGGTCACACTGCAGTCACTCACAGAGAAGGTGCAGCGAGGTAAATCTAGCCATATATCAATCAGAGGCCAGGCTAACCTCCTTGTTCCAATAAGAACAATAACTTAGGTGCACCATTTCTTATTGGAACCCTCCGTGAAGTCCTACCTGAAATACTCCTTGATGTAAAGCCACCCCCTTTGTTGATTTTAGCTCCCTGAAGCCAACCCTGTAAGCCATGTCGTCAGTCGCCCCTTCCTCCGTCAGACCAACGGCAGACAATCATTCCACGCCTTTTTTCTGTGCGGACGCCATACCAAGGCAAGCATGGAGGCCGCTCAGTTCACTTTGGCAATTAGGAGCACATTAAACACCACACGCATTATCCAGCAGTATATGCAGCACAAGAACCTGGCAAAGCGATACTGGGCGAGGAGGCGATGTCAGCGCGGTCACGTGAGTGATCAGGACATGGACACAGATTTCTCTGAAAGCATGGGCCCTGCCAATGCATGCATCATGGTGCTAATGGGGCAGGTTCATGCTGTGGAACGCCGATTCTGGGCTCGGGAAACAAGCACAGACTGGTGGGACCGCATAGTGTTGCAGGTCTGGGACGATTCCCAGTGGCTGCGAAACTTTCGCATGCGTAAGGGCACTTTCATGGAACTTTGTGACTTGCTTTCCCCTGCCCTGAGGCGCATGAATACCAAGATGAGAGCAGCCCTCACAGTTGAGAAGCGAGTGGCGATAGCCCTGTGGAAGCTTGCAACGCCAGACAGCTACCGGTCAGTTGGGAATCAATTTGGAGTGGGCAAGTCTACTGTTGGAGCTGCTGTGATGCAAGTAGCCCACGCAATCAAAGATCTGCTGATATCAAGGGTAGTGACCCTGGGAAATGTGCAGGTCATAGTGGATGGCTTTGCTGCAATGGGATTCCCTAACTGTGGTGGGGCCATAGACGGAACCCATATCCCTATCTTGGCACCGGAGCACCAAGCCAGCGAGTACATAAACCGCAAGGGGTACTTTTCAATAGTGCTGCAAGCTCTGGTGGATCACAAGGGACGTTTCACCAACATCAACGTGGGATGGTCGGGAAAGGTACGTGATGCTCGCATCTTCAGGAACTCTGGTCTGTTTCAAAAGCTGCAGGAAGAGACTTTATTCCCAGACCAGAAAATAACTGTTGGGGATGTTGAAATGCCTATATGTATCCTTGGGGACCCAACCTACCCCTTAATGCCATGGCTCATGAAGCCGTACACAGGCAGCCTGGACAGTGGTCAGGAGCTGTTCAACTACAGGCTGAGCAAGTGCAGAATGGTGGTAGAATGTGCATTTGGACGTTTAAAGGCGCGCTGGCGCAGTTTACTGACTTGCTTAGACCTCAGCGAAACCAATATTCCCACTGTTATTACTGCTTGCTGTGCGCTCCACAATATCTGTGAGAGTAAGGGGGAGACGTTTATGGCGGTGTGGGAGGTTGAGGCAAATTGTCTGGCTGCTGGTTACGCGCAGCCAGACATCAGGGCGGTTAGAAGAGCACAGGAGGGCGCGGTACGCATCAGAGAAGCTTTGAAAACCAGTTTCATGACTGGCCAGGTTACGGTGTGAAAGTTCTGTTTATTTCTCCTTGATGAAACCCCCCCCCCGCCCCTTGGTTCACTCTACTTCCCTGTAAGCTAACCACCCTCCCCTCCTCCCTTCAATCACCGCTTGCGGAGGCAATAAAGTCATTGTTGCTTCACATTCATGCATTCTTTATTCATTCATCACACAAATAGGGGGATGACTACCAAGGTAGCCCAGGAGGGGTGGTGGAGGAGGGAAGGAAAATGCCACACAGCACTTTAAGCACAGCACTTTAAAAGTTTACAACTTTAAAATTTATTGAATGACAGCCTTCTTTTTTTTGGGCAATCCTCTGTGGCGGAGTGGCTGGTTGGCCGGTGGCCCCCCCACCGCGTTCTTGGGTGTCTGGGTGTGGAGGCTATGGAACTTGGGGAGGAAGGCGGTTGGTTACACAGGGGCTGTAGTGGCAGTCTGTGCTCCAGCTGCCTTTGCTGCAGCTCAACCATACACTGGAGCATACTGGTTTGGTCCTCCAGCAGCCTCAGCATTGAATCCTGCTTCCTCTCATCACGTTGCAGCCACATTTGAGCTTCAGCCCAGTCTTCAGCCCGCCACTTACTCTCTTCAGCCCGCCACCTCTCCTCCCGGTCATTTTGTGCTTTCCTGCACTCTGACATTATTTGCCTCCACGCATTCGTCTGTGCTCTGTCAGTGTGGGAGGACAGCATGAGCTCGGAGAACATTTCATCTCGAGTGCGTTTTTTTTTTCTTTCTAATCTTCACGAGCCTCTGGGAAGGAGAAGATCCTGTGATCATTGAAACACATGCAGTTGGTGGAGAAAAAAAAAGGGACAGCGGTATTTAAAAAGACACATTTTATAAAACAGTGGCTACACTCTTTCAGAGTAAACCTTGCTGTTAACATTACATACATAGCACATGTGCTTTCGTTACAAGGTCGCATTTTGCCTCCGCCCACCGTGTAGCTACCCCCTCAACCCCCCCCCTCCCTGTGGCGCACAGCGGGGAACATTTCTGTTTAGCCACAGGCAATGGGCTCCTCTGAGTGTCCCCTGAAGAAAAGCAGTCTATTTCAACCAGGTGACCATGAATTATATCTCACTCTCCTGAGGATAACACAGGGATAAAGAACGGATGTTGTTTGAACACCAGTAAACATACACTGCAATGCTTTGTTGTACAATGATTCCCGAGTACGTGTTACTGGCCTGGAGTGGTAAAGTGTCCTACCATGAAGGATGCAATAAGGCTGCCCTCCCCAGAAACCTTTTCCAAAGGCTTTGGGAGTACATCCAGGAGAGCCGCGAATGCCAGGGCAAAGTAATCCTTTCACATGCTTGCTTTTAAACCATGTATAGTATTTTAAAAGGTACACTCACTGGAGGTCCCTTCTCCGCTTGCTGGGTCCAGGAGGCAGCCTTGGGTGGGTTCGGGGGGTACTGGCTCCAGGTCCAGGGTGAGAAACAGTTCCTGGCTGTCGGGAAAACCGGTTTCTCCGCTTGCTTGCTGTGAGCTATCTACAACCTCCTCCTCATCATCTTCTTCTTCTTCTTCTTCGTCCCCAAAACCTGCTTCCGTATTGCCTCCATCTCCATTGAAGGAGTCAAACAACACGGCTGGGGTAGTGGTGGCTGAACCCCCTAAAATGGCATGCAGCTCATCATAGAAGTGGCATGTTTGGGGCTCTGACCCAGAGCGGCCGTTCGCCTCTCTGGTTTTCTGGTAGGCTTGCCTCAGCTCCTTCAGTTTCACGCGGCACTGCTTCGGGTCCCTTTTATGGCCTCTGTCCTTCATGCCCTGGGAGATTTTGACAAAGGTTTTGGCATTTCGAAAACTGGAACGGAGTTCTGATAGCACGGATTCCTCTCCCCATACAGCGATCAGATCCCGTACCTCCCGTTCGGTCCATGCTGGAGCTCTTTTGTGATTCTGGGACTCCATCATGGTCACCTCTGCTGATGAGCTCTGCATGGTCACCTGCAGCTTGCCACGCTGGCCAAACAGGAAATGAGATTCAAAAGTTCGTGGTTCTTTTCCTGTCTACCTGGCCAGTGCATCTGAGTTGAGAGTGCTGTCCAGAGCAGTCACAATGGAGCACTCTGGGATAGCTCCCGGAGGCCAATAGCGTCGAATTGTGTCCACAGTACCCCAAATTCGAGCCGGCAAGGCCGATTTAAGCACTAATCCACTTGTCAGGGGTGGAGTAAGGAAATCGATTTTAAGAGCCCTTTAAGTCAAAATAAAGGGCTTCATCGTGTGGACGGGTACAGGTTTACATCGATTTAATGTTGCTAAATTCGACCTAAAGTCCTAGTGTAGACCAGGGCTTAGAGACTTAGGACTAGATCTACAAAAGGGATGTAGGCTCAGCATTGCAAAATCTAGCATTTAGGCATCCTGCTGTGAAAGTGGAATCCACAGCTCTGAGTTAAGCACCCCAGCTCCCTGTACAAAGGGGAGAGAGAGGTGCCTAAGAATGGGATTCACAAAAGCCAGCAAGCTTAGTAGGAAGTTGCATGAGCTAGCCAGAAAATGCCAAGGAGAGGACTGTGACCTAAGCCCTGCCCATCAAAGGCACCTTCCTCTATTTGGGATTCACAGCTGTGCAGTTGGGCACCTAAATCATATAAGGCCCTTCTTGCAACTCACTGAGGCAGCAGTAACAGTCTCCCCTCATAGCCCAGTGGTTAGCGCACTCAGCCCAAATGTGCAAAAAGAAAAGGAGTACTTGTGGCACCTTAGAGACTAACCAATTTATCTGAGCATAAGCTTTCGTCAGCTACAGCTCACTTCATCGGATGCATACTGTGGAAACTGCAGAAGATCTTTTTATACACACAAAGCATGAAAAAATACCTCCCCCCACCCCACTTTCCTGCTGGTAATAGCTTATCTAAAGTGATCACTCTCCTTACAATGTGTATGATAATCAAGTTGGGCCATTTCCAGCACAAATCCAGGTTTTCTCCCCCCCCCCCCCCCACACAAACCCACTCTCCTGCTGGTAATAGCACCAGAAGTCACCTACTACAGGACAGGCCTAACAAAGAAAATAACAGAATGCCACTAGCCGTCACCTTCAGCCGCCAACTAAAACCCCTCCAACGTATTATTAAGGATCTACAACCTATCCTGAAGGATGACCCAACACTCTCACAAATCTTGGGAGACAGGCCAGTCCTTGCTGACAACGCCCCAACCTGAAGCGAATACTCACCAGCAACCACATACCACACAACAGAACCACTAACCCAGGAACCTATCCTTGCAACAAAGTCCATTGCCAACTGTGCCCACATATCTATTCAGGGGACACCATCACAGGGCCTAATAACATCAGCCACACTATCAGAGGCTCGTTCACCTGCACATCCACCAATGTGATATATGCCATCATGTGCCAGCAACGTCCCTCTGCCATGTACATTGGTCAGACTGAACAGTCTCTACGTAAAAGAATAAATGGACACAAATCAGATGTCAAGAATTATAACATTCATAAACCAATCAGAGAACACTTCAATCTCTCTGGTCACGTGATTACAGACATGAAAGTTGCAATATTACAACAAAAAAACTTCAAATCCAGACTCCAGCGAGAGACTGTTGAATTGGAATTCATTTGCAAATTGGATACAATTAACTTAGGCTTGAATAGAGACTGGGAGTGGCTAAGTCATTATGCAAGGTAACCTATTTTCCCTTCTTTTTTCATACCCCCCCTTCTCCTCAGACGTTCTTGTTAAACCCTGGATTTGTGCTGGAAATGGCCCACCTTGATTATCATACACATTGTAAGGAGAGTGGTCACTTCAGATAAGCTATTATCAGCAGGAGAGTGGGGTGGGAGGAGGTATTTTTTCATGCTTTGTGTGTATAAAAAAATCTTCTACACTTTCCACAGTATGCATCCGATGAAGTGAGCTGTAGCTCACGAAAGCTTATGCTCAAATAAATTGGTTAGTCTCTAAGGTGCCACAAGTACTCCTTTTCTTTTTGCGAATACAGACTAATACGGCTGTTACTCTGAAACCAGCCCAAATGTGGGAAACCTAGGTTCAAATCCCTACTCTGCTTGATGCAGAGCAGAGCCTTGAACACAGGTCTGGAACCTGGGGTTGCTAAATCCCAGCTGTTTGCCCTAACCACTGGGCTGTAAAATCAAGCCCCATCTCTCTCAGCCAGCAAGTCCTGTTTGTTTTATCCTGGATAACTCAAACAGTTTATAAATGGGTGAATATAAATAATCTTAACTCAGTCCTCTTTGGTTTTATAGTTTTTAAATCAGTCACTCATACGGGCCATTCAAGGAGTTGACTTGAAATAGGCAAATCAGTCCATATCAAGAATTTTATATCTGACTTAAATCCCACTATTTCTCTCTGGTTACCAAAGGTTAGTTCTATATCGCCTCTCATAGTCTAAACAATTTGCTATTTAACAAGAAAAGCTGTTAGACTCTTAAATTGCAATAGCATTTCAATAGCCTATTAAAATCATTACAAGTACATTTAAATCTAATTCCTTGGCAGTGCTTTACATCTTATCAACTCATCTTGAAGACCTGGTGATGTCATCTGAACTGGAAGTTTGCTGTTTCTTCATGCTGCTCTGTGACTGTTTCTCTTCGGGCCATGGCTACACCACACAGTTTTGTTGACATAAGGCAGCTTACCTCGAGCTAACTATGGAGGTGTACACAATGCAATGCTCCTCTTGCTGCTTTAACTTGCCTGCTCCACCAATGTAATAAAACAATCTCGACAACTGTTGTAGAGCTTAGAGCAACATAGTTAGAGTGACGTAGCGTCAGTATAAATACTGCATTGCTTACGTCACCCAAGTGGCCTCCAGGAGGTATCCCACGATGCCCACCGTGACCACTCTGCTCTCCGCTTTGAACTCCGTTGTCCTGCAGCCAGGTACACAGGTGAACACTCCTCCCCTGCTAAAGCCCTGGGATGTTTGGAATTTGCCCTTCCTGTTTGCTCTGTGTGGAGAGCTCACATAGCAACTGCCCAGCTGATCACGTCAGCTCCACAAGGCAAATGCACTCCTGCCTGGAGTATGTGGGAGGTGTGTGACAGGGTTGAGTATGACCCCGTCCAGTGTGGGGCAAGTATGCCCCATCATAATCCTAAACCCCAGTCAATATACTTGCCCTTCTGAGCTGGGGAGTGCAGCCCAATGGCCAGAGACAATAAATTGGTCCCTGTCAGCAGGGCAGTAAGGTCTGGTGGCTATAGTCCGTAAGTTTGCCCCAATGAGACAGGGCAATAGATTTGCCCCTCTTTGCAGGGTAGTATGGCCTAGTAGTGACAATCAGTACAATCGCCCTAGGAAGACAGGGCAATAAGGCTTAACGGCCAAAGTCCATGGGTTCACCCTTCTTGGCAGGTCAATGAGGCCTAATGGCTAGAGTCAATGTACCCGTCCCTAAGAGTTGGGCAGTGCAGCCCAATGGCCAAAGTCAATAGGTTCACCCCTCTTAGCAGGACAGTAAGGTCTAGTGGTCACAGTCTATAGATTCACCCTTCTTAGTGGGGCAGCAGGGGCCTAGTGACCAAAGTCAGTAAATCCACCCTGGTTTGCAGGGCAGTGGGGCTCACTGGCCAACGTCAATAGATTTGCCCCAGTTAGCAGGGCTGTAAGGCCTAGCTGCCAAAGTCCATATATTTGCCCTTCTCAGCAGAGCAGTAAGGCATAATGGCAAGCACCCCTAATACCTGGGCAGTTCAACCCAATGGCCAAAGTCAATAGGCTTGCCCCTCTTTGTGGCTACTAGGCCTTACTGTCCCACTGTCAGTACATTTGCCCCAGGAAGACAGGACAGTAAAGCCGAGTGACCAAAATCAGTCGGGGAGGGGGGTGGCGGCCCTGATAGGGGGGTCCAATCCCTCCCTCTCCACTGAATCCCAGGCCAGGGCCCTGTTAGTGGCAGGGGCACGTACCACTGAGTCAGTGGAGAGGTTTCAACCGAAACACACTGACTCAAAACACTGGCTCACTAACCGGGCCACTATCTAATTCCCCTGAGCTGCTTCCTACCATAGTTCCCATTGCTGTGGTCTGGGTGTCTCTGCTGTCTCCGGGTTCCCCGGTCTGCGCTGTCCCCGGCGACTCGTGATGCAGTGGGGTCCTGGTAGGTGCCTTAGCATCTGCTTGGGTTACAGCATCTCCAGCCTCCCCGGTCTTGGGCTTTGGCTGATCCTCGGCCGAGGACAACAGAGCACGTCCTTCCTTCCTGGCAGTCAGCCCCAGCTGAGCTGCCCCCTCTTATACCAGTGTACCTGAAGCATGCCCAGGAGGGTAAAGGGGGCGTGGCTTCCTCAACCCACAATGTAGGGTTAAGCAATTCCCATCCAGTGGGGGGCGAGTGCACCCCGTCACAAGGTGGTGGATCTCCTGGGTTTGTGGGGAGACGAGGCTGTGCAGGCCAATCCAGCTGCAGCAATTTGGTCGAGGCATGGAGGGGAAAGGCCATGCTAGGGATACGCAGCAGTGCCATGTAAAACTCACAGAGCCGAGGCAGGATTAGCAAGAGGCAAGGGAAGCAAAGAGCTGCCTCTGGTGCAGAGCCGCAGACATGCTTCTTCTACAAGGAGGGAGCTGGGGTCAGGAGGGTGGTGAATAGCACCCCCACTGAGTTCTCATAGCCTTGTGTTTATAACGCACAGCACAATACTGAAGAGCAGTGCAGGCTCTATGCTTTCTGACAGAGATGGCTGGCTCGCAGTTTCCTAGGGCAGTTGAAAAGCAGCTGGAAACCTAATAGGATGCCCATGGAATGATGGGTTTGAGAAATCTGCACCATGTGACGCTGGACCTTCCTCCATGAGGCATTGTTCCCAGAACACTCTGTGGCCCGTTGCACAGTGGGATAGCTACCCAGAGTACACTGCTCTCTGTGTTGATGCATGAGCTGCTACTGTGGATGCGCGACACAAGAAGCATAGTGTGGACATTCAACAGCAGTTTAATTACAGCAGTGGCTGTACATTGGAGTAACTTAAATCGACTTAACTTTGTAGTGTAGACATAGGCTTATTTTTCTTGCTTGTAGAGACAGACTCATCAGAGGTGAGAGGCTGTGATGAGTCCTGTGAAGGTGAGGTTGGGAGCAGAGTGTGCTACTTGTTTAACTCAAAGGATTTTTATAACCCTTTCCATAACTTCATGGAAAGAAGAAAATAAACCTCTGCTGGATTCAAAATTAGCAGTTGTCATCATGGCTCAGCACCTTCTTGGGTTGGTCTTAGTAACATCTTCAGTTAATGAATACACTTGTCTGTTTAATGCATATGCTGCATACTTCTAATTGCCTTTATTCTTGTGGTGGAAAATTCTCAGAGCATCTTTAAAGTTAGGTTTTTAACTTTTTCTTTTATTCAGACCATTATCTGAGATATCCCTTTAGCTTCATCAGGTTTTAATAGGAGTTGAAATTCTTCTTCAAATAACTTAATATAAAAGTTTTTTAGTTCTCAAAGCAGTCTTTTTAAACATAATTAACTCTTAGAGAAGGTCTTTAAATTCAAATTTGAAAAGGCCTTGTCTCTTTTTTTTCTTAATCTCTGGAGAGGAAGTTGCTTAAGCACGTTAGATAATTAATTTCCCGAGAAATATAAATATTCTATACTCAAATGGTTTCTTATAATAAGTTACTGTACTCCATTATTAAATGACCTTGCTATATTTGTGCATAAGTCATATTACTGTTCACCTAACAAAGGTATCAGGAAGTTATTATATGAGGCTTGCATTTAGACAGAAAATATATGCAAACAAACATCACAAAAGGAACTTATTTAAGGAATAAACAAAGGTTTACACCATTGAGAGGAAACATGAGTTGGATAAAAGTAACCAACATCAACTCTAAAAACATTTTCCAACCATAATGTTTTTCTTAGTTTGAAAATTAAAAATCTTAGAGTGCTAACAGAAGAAATTATTTTTGATAAGAAAATCTTTAGCACCTTTTGAGCAGTAGCATTAAACGAGAGATTTTTCTTTCTATGAAGGGAAGAGGGTAAAGGAAAGTCCACGTTTAAAGCTTAGTTTAATGGCTTCTGATAAAGCTCCTTGCTGTTATGCTTTTTGATCCTGAACAAAGAACACTTTTACATCCTTTTAAAGTTAGGACTCTGTCTAAGACAAAGTTTGTTTTTTCAAGGTGAGATCATATCTATACCAACTGGTATCTTATATAAGAGATCTGTCCTGTTCTTTGATTAAAAACCCTTGTGGTTTGTATGCCTATTGACCAGAATGGTCCTTGGATTTGTGACCTGCCATTTGCAGTACATTTGCAACTTGCAATTAAAGTCTTCTATTAAATATTTTATACAAAACATAAAAACCAATGCTTATATATGTTTTTCAAAACCTCGCTTAAAAGAAAATAGCACAGAAAGTTAAAACAAGATAGAAATGATAAAAGCTGCCTTTTAGATTCTCTGTAAGCACACGTGAGTGCAATAAACATGTTTTTGTGGACCAAAGTGTACTATCTCCCCCGGCATTTGGCCTGTCCCTGGGTAACAGGAAGCAAACATTTCCTGGAATTTCTTTAATTAGCCTGAACATCTCATTTAATAAAATATACAAGTAAAAACATAGGCTTTATATTCTCCAAGCATCATGAGTATAAAAAGCTATATTCTCCAAGCATCATGAGTATAAAAATAGTTGTATCTCTTAAATTCATTAAAGATGCAGGCAAGAATGTAATGACATAACATTATAAGAATAAATTATAATAATTTTATTGATAATTTTGCATCATTGAGGGTTATGATATAGAAAAAAAATCACATGATAGATTACAGCCTTCTGAACTGAGCTGAATTATTCTTGATCCACTGACTTCCAGGGGCTTTGGATCTGTCCCTAAAAAAGAATGATAATCTCTGTGACATTAAATGGTTCGTCACACCACCCAGGAACAAGTATTGCAAACAGAATTTTATTTAATACAGAATCTTTCTTTTCCTCTCAATCTGATTACAATTAATTTGGATAAATTGACAGTAAATGTCAGCTCCTCCATTAGTGCCCTCCAGAAAGTTCTTAGCCAGCATTGTGTTCTTTTTGTGATAACAAGACAGACTATGATTCAAAAGTATACCTAGCTCTTTTGCTGAAAATTTACCAACTTTTTCACTAATATCCTCAACTTTTGTTCACCACAATCCCTTCTGATGGCCTCCATGGTACAGAGTACTTACAGAAAAGTCTCTTCTGCACCTTGAGGTAAGCTGTCTCCTCATACCTCCTGAAGGTTCTCATGCTGAAGATACAGTTTTGACTCAGTGAGGCATTTCATGCACCTGATCTGGGGTCCAGAACTGAACCTATGGTGGAGCAGAGTCTACAGATGCCAGCTGCTCTCAACTGCTGCTAATGTGAGCAGTGAAAAAGTAGTGCTCTGAGCACTGCTGTAATCCTTTTATCTGCAAACTTCTCCCTAACCTTTGCCACTCCTCTCTCCACATCAGCCAGCTCTCTTGGCACTATCCCACTCTCACCACAATGCGTTCTGTTTCCTGCTTTACAGGGCCTAGGGTCATGAAATATCCTTTGACCCCAGTGCTGATGGGGCAGGCTTGTCCATCAGTATGAGTGCTGGCACAGGTGTGCATGAGGTGAGGCGCTGTCCAACATATTTTTGGCAATTTTTAATACCACCCACTTTGTAACATTGAAACAAACACGCACAAATTAAGGACTCGCCCACCCCTTAATGCAGTATGTAATTTATGGGCAGCCCCTGAGAAACAGAGAGCTCAGTTGTTGAAGATGGAGGAAATGCTGGAGTAGGTATAGGATGAGATGTCATAGGTGCAGAAGCAGTTGAAGATAGGATAATCCAAGAAGATAATTCATATGTTTAAGATATCAATACAGACAGCTTGTCTGGTGGTTTGGATGACAGGGCAGGCTTGACAGTCTGTGTGTAAAGTTGGGTGTTGCCTGTCTTAATCATTTTGGGGGGTGGGGGGGGGGGGAAGGTGACGTTTGCTGCAGGTGATGAGAACCGAAGAAAAATAATTAACAAAAAAAGACTGCTAGTGTGGATGAAATTTCAATTTTCTATTGGGCAAACTACTGACATTGTTTGGCAATGTTCTTTTTAAAATAAAAAATCCTACCAGAAACCTATAACGTTTTCTTCTTAGAGATGAACAAAAGCTTAAATGAGTGATTTGGAGGAAAGGACATCAGTATCTCCATGCAGGAAAGTACATTTTCTCATATGACTTGTCAACGTTTCAGAAAGGAAAATAATGAGGACTCACAGCACCCATTGACTTTAACTGGAATTGTGGATGTTCATCACCTCTTAAAAAAGAAAATCAGACCCACACTGTCCAAATGGAATGGGGTCTGGGGAAGGACTGGCAAGCTCCACTTCACTCTTTCCCCTGCTCTCCCAGGTTCTGTTACCCTTGCACAACTCCTTGGTCCTTTTCCTCTTCTTTCATAGTCCCCAATCCCTTTTGCTCTCTTGAGGTAAAATTCTGGACCTGGTGAAGTAAATGGGAGTTTTGCCATTGGCTTCAATGAGAGCAGGATTACATCTTTTTGTCCTTTTCCCCTTCATGGGTCCCTGTTGTCTTCTGCCTCCATTACAATGATTTCCCTTTCCTCTTTTGGTTCCTGGGCCACATCTTCCCCCTCCCCCTTGGATTTTGTCTCCTTCCACTATACATTTTGTGGCTGATTGCTTATGTTTTATCAGAGCAGCATGGGTTGTACTGAGGTTGTAGTGACACTTCCATTTATAACCCCCTGTTTCTGCAATTTAATATTTCATATATGGAAAACTGAATCAGACTAAACTTGTGGAAGGTGTGGGCTTGTTCTTAACTGTTAAATATGTGTCCAGATTACATAAAACATCAGGTAGACATTTAGTCTATTGCAATATTAAGCTATTCCTTGTGGCATGAAAGAAAGAGTGACAAGGTTTCCCATTCTCATGGAACAATTTCCAGATGGGATCTATCACCCACAGGGAAAGGAACATACCTATAGTCAAAAAATACTCATTATCTACATTTCAGTCAGGAATTGTGCTAGCTTGGGGTATAACAACATGCAACACAAAAAAAAAGTGCTTTCCCCAGCATTTAGTACTGTAACATGGAAAAAAAAAAAGCTACAATCTGAATGTGGCTGCTGAATGGAAGTTTTTTAGTTTGAAGTACTGGCTTCCCAGGAAATTTCCCCCAGAAAAGTTTCCAACTTTTTCTATGAAAAAGTTATGAGGATTTTTCCTCTGGTGTAAAAATAAGTATACGTTTGTGAAAGCTGAATTGTGCATGTCCAAATAAATAAATAAATTAAATAAAGGGGTCTCTTCGAAAACAGTAATGTGAAAGAGGAAAGATGGAAAATAGTTAAGAGGCCTTGGCCGTCTCACTGAGCCATGACCCAACAAAATCAAACTCTTTGGCTGGACAGACACCTGAAATAAAGTTTTGTTCATCCTTAATCCTGGTAAGTATAAGATGAAACTCTGGAATGCTGGAATATTGGTTGATCAACCATGTAACAGGACAGGAATCAAATTCTGTTACTCTCAGCTTTGTATATGTAGGATAATGTAACTCCATGTCCCAAAAGGAAATGTAAATTAATTTTAAGCTGAATTACTATCTGTTACATATCTTCTGATTCTCCAACCACCTTCATGCCAGATCTCACCACCACCTTAAGATAGTAATAAATACTTATTTCGGGCTGTTTAAAATTATATACTTTTCTCAGCTTCTCTCTTAGACAAGATTCTTCCTTGGCACATGTGATCCTTGGGCCCTGTGTGTGGGGAAAAGTGGACCAAGATGAAGCTCAGATACTTGTAGCTTTAGGCAAGAGCAATCTGTGGATTTCTATTGCCATATATAAAATCAGGAAATAAATTTATCAAAATGCCCGTTATCTTTATCCCATACAGATGTCCTTGCTCCTTCCCTGGTAAAGAAACTATTTGAAGACTGCCATCTTAATTAGTCTTTACCCCTCCCTCCTGTCCCCCACAAGCTGCAGTCTGTCATTGAGACAAATAATTATCAAATCTATTAAGGAGGTCATTTTATAGAAATTATGTAATGACAGAAGTATACATATTCTAAGATGTGTGAAACTACTTCTAGTAAATTTAAATGAAGATTGGCAGTCTGTGATATAAATGCCAAAAATAGGAGCAGGCAGGCAGAGGCTTCTGACTTAAGATGATTTTATAGTCAGATAAATTACTGGCGTCATAACTAATATAGATTATCCCTTGGAGAGATGTGACTGGTGTCATTTTGAAAATCAGATCATTACAGACACACACAATGATAATACAAGAAAGGTCTGGCGTAAGTGTAGACAATGTGGAAATTCCAAGGCACCATAAACTGAATTATTTCTTAAGTGTTCCAAATCCCATTGTAAAGAAGTTGATTCACATTTCAAAAGAATTTCTCCTAAAACAAAATCGGTGAAAGATACAGTTTTTAATTTTCCCAAATGTTTTTAGTAGCTTAAACTAGCCAGTTCCATGTCATGTGAACTGGTATTTGCTTACTTGTTTGTTTTTTGTTTCCTTCAAAAATTTACAGGTTGAATTTTACAGAGACTATACTGTGTGTGAGTTCAAACAAATTAAAATACATTGTTAAAAATACAATATCAGATCTCAAGAGTGTGACATTACCCAGGATACAAGCTGGACTGTTTAACACCTGTGCCCCCTCAATTCTCCAACCTGGGGTGTCTTTCATACTGCTTCATTGTGAGAGCAACCATTCCTGGTCTGCTCTCACACAGCCTTTGGCATGTAAATTACTCCAGCTATACTGAATGAGTGCTATGGCCAGCCACTCAAATTACACTGTAGAGCAACAACAGCAAATTCCCAGTCCCAGACTTACCCCCCAGAAATATGCATCTTGTACTTCCCAGCCCTGTCCCAGACAACAGGAGCTCATATAAACACCATCATTTTATTAATAGAAAATGATGTGCACAAATCCTGTTACCGCAAATGTAGTTTCCCAAACACTTCAGTCCAAGCACACTGGTTTAGATAAAACAATAAAACAAGTTTATTAACCCATAAAGACATATTTTAAGTGATTATAAGTAATGAGGCATAAAAGTCAGTATTGGTTACAAAGAAATAAAAGATAAAACATAACTAATACCTAACTTAACAAGGCGAGTGAATTCAAAACAAAATTCTCTCTTGCTACATGCTTCAGCAGTCTTACTGACTGATATCCTTTTAGACAAGATCCTTCCCTCAGTCCAAACCTGTTTCTTTATTCCTCAGGTGTCTATATTCTTACACCTTTTCCTCTTCTTTGAGAATCATCTCCACCTGGGGTTCAGGAGACAGGAAGTCTCTGGGAACAGGGACCTCCAGCTGTTTCCTTGCCAAGATAATTTCTCGCTCACACCCTTTTTCCTGCCAAAGAATGGCCACTTAACCATTGGTCCGTTTGATTTCATTGACACCTGACTGAGGCATCAGTTTGAATGTTGTCTCTGAGAAACTGGTTTGTGCCTGCTTCCCCAGATTTGGAATACATCTTAGTAACGTCAGAGAATAGACTTTTGTAACTTCACGTACAATGTTGCCACACATATTTTACCAGGACAATAAAGATCAGTACATGCTATGGGGAGTGGGAGCTGCAGGGTCCCCCAGCCACTCACCATGGCTGGGCAGCTGTGAGAGGTCCCCTCCCTGCCCACGATGACTGGGCAGCTGCAGGAAGTCCCTGCTGCCCGCCATGGCTAGGCAGCTTCAGAGGGTCGCCTGCCACAGCTGGGCAGCTGCAGGGTCCGCCGGCAGGGGAATCCCCGCCACCTGTTGCAGCTGGGCAGCTGCGGGGAGTCCTCACTGCCTGCCATGGCTGGGCAGCTGCAGGATCCACTTGCCGTCCGCTGCAGCTGGGCAGCTGCTGGGAGTGGGGATCTGGGGGCAGGAGCTCCAGCCTGGGGCAGAAAATGTCACAGAGGCGAATGGAAGTCACAGATTCCATGACTTCTGTAATCTCTGTGACATAATCATAGCCTTACCTATAGCCAATCTTGCTAAGCCAGAGAGCTGCATCATCATACACCAGGCGTAGATTATTAATGCTCTTTAAAGATATTCCCATTCTAAATAAGATACAGGTAATGCTGGCTGTTTGGGGAAACATTATAAAATAGATTATGGGGCAGGATGTTTGCCCCATTTTTAGAAGTTTTTCTTCCCCTTATCAATGAGGTTCAGAAAAGGGAGTTACACCTAGATTCCTGATCCTGCCTGGAATTCCATTACATAGAGAGAAATGTGGAGCACAATAACCTAATCTGGAGGTCACAAATGCATAGAGGACTCATGGTAAGGTCCACATCTGAGTAAAATAGTTGTAAAAGTGCTAACTGAAAATGTAAAACTATCTATCATTTCTGGACAGTGATGTTACTTGGGATTCCAGGAGCAGGGAGGGGTCCATGTATGTCCTACAATTCTGAATCTCACAGATGAGAGGTATGCAAATATTCCTCAAAGATAGGGGCAGACACCCTTCATACCATGCCCTAAAGATCATTTTTACAGCTATCCAGCCTCTGTTTTAGCTGGAAGGATCCAGCACAGATATTACACCAGCAGGTTAGATGAAAAAGAAATGTAGAGCTTAGTAGCATCATCCACATATTGATTTGCATTACTGCCCAAACAGCCTCACATACAGAATAAAGAGCAAGGGAACTGAACAGAACCTTGCAAAACTAATAATGTGAAAGAGCTTTTGAGAGAAATGAGCAATTTCCCAATACTAACCTTTAGGAGCTCTTTGAGAGGAAGAAGTGAAACCCCTCTACTGCCTGATAGAGTCTACAATGGAGTAACCCAAACCCCATTGTTAATGGTATCAAAGGCTGAGATCTGAAAGAATCTGCATGTCTATCTGACCTTTGCTCATTGCTAAGCAGAGGTCATTAATCAATGAAACCACACACCTTAACATACACAGGCCAGATACTCAGTCAGCAGGGATAAAGGCCCTTTGAGAGCTCCAGAATCAGCTTCTCAAAAACCTTTCCACAAAGTGAAGAGGTAGAATGATGATAGCAGTGTTGACCATATCAATAAATAGTTTTTTGAGCAGGCACATAATGACCACTCCTTTGATGACTTAATGATCTGCTCTCCATTAGGCAGATACTAATGGTTCATGCTTGATTTTACTAGGTATAAGTTGTATGGGCCCAGTTTGCAGATAGCAGTATACTGTTCCCCCAGCACATAGTAAAGCTTGATGTTTGAGAGTGGCTGGGACTCATCCAGAGACTATGCAGCAGTTTTCATTTCAGTCAAGGATCGGCTTCAGTGGAAGAGGCTGATCTATTACAAATCCATACAACCTTTACCTGTGAATAAAATAGAGAATGCCTTACAGAAGGAAATACTCAAGTGTTCCTGGGTGAGATGATATTACCATATTACTCCCTTTGTGGCCTCCTCCCACTCTGACCCTCATGTCTTTTTTTCTTTTTAATGCTGGTCCCTACACCTGCAATAACATCTTTCTCCCTATGAATCAAGCTCCCTCACTCTCCTCTTTTTGAAGACGTACTCACACTCTTCTTTTGCTTTCCACATTTAACTTCCACTCCTGTGTGATCTTCTCCCTTCTTGCATTGCCCTTGCTCGGTTTCAATTTATTAAATATCAGAATATATAAGATTTGCTTGCAGTGTAGTATGATTTATGTTATCTTGGTCTTTATCTTTAACAGAACAGTGCTACTGACTGAGACTTCACAGATTCTATAATGCAGATCATATTTAAAACATTAGCTTTAGGAACTGGTGGAGTTACATAAAGGATGAATTTGGCCCATTGTGTATGACTTTGAAAATATGGATTGTGCTGTCTGGGGCAAAGATTGGTGGGAAAATTTCGGTTTGATAATAGAAACTTCAAGTATAAATAGAATCTCATATGTTTATTTTCGTTTCCTTTTGCATTGTCAATTTAAAAATGCCTTGAAGGTTTTTAATTTATAATGATAGATATGCTGAGGTTTTGGCTTGAATGATACTGTGGTCCAGAGTAAATGTTTATGACCAAATAATAAACACCCTAAAATAGGTGTTTGTAATGGGAGGATTAAGAGATATTCAGCTACTGGATAGCATCTCAAATGCTGCTCTGTAAGTAAAACACTAGCCTTTGTTTTTGACCACAGAGAATGATACAGTGAGCATTTCTTCTGAATCACACACTAGGGTCTCCAAAACTAACTGTGAGTAGAAAGCGCAGAAAGCCCTGGCTGGTCTCCATGTTAAGTGTAAATGGGTCAGGAAACAATCCATTAGTAAACCTGCTGCCTACAGCAACTAGTATAATGTATGGAGTTGTTTAGTATAAGTCTTTTCCGTTGTAGATAAAATTTCCTAAGGACCATGAATAGATAGCACTGGGTTACCCTACCAAAAGCATTGTCTGCATCTAAGAAAGCTTTCAAAGACTTAAATATCTTTGAGTATAGTGGAAAATATATAGTTACAGACATTGGAGAGTGGGAGTGAAGGTTTTGCAAGGTATACATTTTCTTTGGACAAGTTTATTATTCAAAAAAGGCTATGGTCGAGGTGTAGAAGTGGATGTTCAATGATTTTTTTTTGTATACATTCATCTATAAAATGGACTGGATTGAGAAGAAGATCTATACAAACAGTTTTATAGGTAAAGTTTTAAAGAGAGAAAATGAAAGTTAGCTTATTGCCAGGATTGTTTATTTGCACAAATGTTTTTTAAAAAATGAAAATCAGCTATAGTTTTGTGGAAAAAAACTCCCAGAGAAACTGAAACTTGTGCATCACATTGTAGGAGGCAACTTCATTTCTCAGGCAGTCTCTATCCCAGCTGCCAGCTCTACAGCGATGCACAAATTCACACTGAAAAGCGTATGCAGAGTGAGGGAGAATATATGGCTGTTAGGAACAGTTATTGAGAGCGATGAGAGTGAAAAGGGGAAAGCTTCAGTGGAGATAGAGTTAAAGACAGGGCTGAGATATGAAATTCAGATCCATATCTGACATTTCCCAAATTCAACAATATGAAGATCTGGGATTCTATTTTGGGCCTGTCTCTAGGACAGAAGGTCTGATGCTGGCGGTGATATAAGAGAAAACAGGCAAGAACTGACAAGATTGTAAAGGCATCGGGATCTGCTTCTTCATCCTAAGCATTCTTCATTCTGATTTCTCAAACTCCTTATCTCCCTCCTTTGACATCTTGTAACCACTGCAGTCTTATCCATCTAAGCATGTATTCACGCTACCCTCACCACTGTGGTATTTCAGTGTCTTGATGCCTTCCCTCCTTCGTTTGACTGCTGTTGTGCTTGGCAGAAGATGCTGTGGAGTGACAAGGTCTGTAGTTTGTAATAGAAATGAATGAGGAGATGAAATCAATTGAGGAATCATCTGTCACATATCCATTAGACACTGTTTGTTTTGCCTGCCTATGAAAATGATAGGCGACTTTAACTAATTTTGTTTTATTGTTAACTTCTGTTACCAATATGACTAATTTTTTCAACTATAATATATGTTGGGTGAGAGAGGACAGCTGTCTCATGACAACACTTAAAGTGGCAGCTGTCAGTGGGCCTTGTTGCTGCTATTTGATTTGCTGTTCCACATGGATGGGGTCGACTATCTCTTTTCTACCATCGTGATGAGTGCAGTGGCAGTTGAGATTCCTTGCTGCATGCCCGTGTGGAAGGCAGTGTTTTCCTTTGTCTGTCAGCCATTCATTCTCTCCTTTGTCCTGTTTGTCTGTCCCCTTCTCTTTCACTTTTATTATAAGCAGCATTGGTAGCACTGCCTATAGCTAATGTTGCCTAATAATTTCTGATATAAGAACCTGGTTTTGATTGCTTTGCCAAACATGAACTGTTTGGGATGAAATGCTCCATACCTGGTGTCTGCCTTAGGCTGATTTTTTTTTAAGTTACAACTAAAACAGTTCAGCCATTTATGAGACTGAGGTGAGGGGAAAAAACATTTTTTTTCCTGACCATTCTAAAAAAATCTTGAGATGACTTCATTAAAAAACCTAGTGTCTCCATTCTTTGGACTGGACACTTGGGGGAAGTGTTACAGTACAGCCCTTTGCTATCCCCATGAAAATCCTCTAAGATTTAGCTGCTGTAGTAATCTCTGTTTGCACGTGCTCAGAGAGACTTTTTAGTTTGGGAGATAAATCTCTGAAGATTCTGTCTGCTATGAGAATTCTCCAAACCCTCATGGTTCCGCCATGCTGTCTGCACTCTGAGCACACTCCATGGCTGCAGGAGCGGAGTAGGATTTTTCCTGCAATTGCTCCTCCTGGCTGCCAGGCGTCCATATGCCTCCCATTTTGGTACGTGGCGCCAGAATTGAGAGCAGATGGAGGAGACAAGCAGGAGCCAGGAGGAGCTGTAGGAAGAAGAAGGAAGGTAACCAGAGGCATGAGATGGAGGTAGGAGCAGAGGACAAAAGAGGCAGGCTGTGGGAGACAAGGGCAGAGAAGGGATTACAACTATTAGAGCATATTCCTGTCCAGAACCTGGAATTGACCCCAGGATTGTTGTGACTCAGCATGCCTCTGCTGTCAGCAAATCATTAGGAAATTCACAAACAAAGTGTGTGTATCTTCCCTCTCCAGTCACTGGTCCACATAGAGGATAACAGCCTACTACTGCTACTGTTACTCTGTAAACTCAAGTAATAGAGATCTGTGGCTTGAAAGGTTCAGACCCTACTGATGACTCATGTGGGTATCAGTATGGCTTCACATGATGGAATTTGTTTTTTCTTAAGTTTTTTTTTTTTTTAAAGGAATTACATTTTAAAAAAATATATTAAAAGAGGGTTAAGGTTGCAATGTCAAGTAGTCAAAAGTTAGGAAATGCCAGAATTAAGGTTGCTTGTAGAACCATAGTCCAGCCCCCTCGTATGGAATGGAATATGATACAGTCTTTAATTACATAATTGCATGCTATTTTTTCCACAGCACCCCTGCATGATTCAGTGGACGATGGACCTGCTCTGGGAGTAAAGCAGTGTTGTGTAGTGAATGAGGCTGTTGTGTGTGCCTGCCTTGTTTATTGCAGATGTTGGAAAGTGTGTTTAAAAAAAAATTGCAGGTACTGGAACTGGTGGGTCTAGGCCCACCAAAAACTTAAGGCCCAGCCCCTGAACTAAGAGGGAGGAATCACAAGGCCAAGTCCACAAGTGAGTATGTGGGACAACGAAGGAGAAAATAGGTGCTGGAGTGAGGTCAAAGGTTAAAAATCAGGGATCTAGAGGGGGACACTGAGCAGAGAACCCCTGATAGCACTCAGCACTACTTAAAACCATCTAAGTGGACACTGCCCAGTGGAACTCTGCCCAGAACCATGATTGAACAAGGGAACAGAAATAGATCCCATGGTCACAGAGAACCTCCTCTTGGAGTGATGGATGGCCATCTTGGCCAGTGCAGGAGGAGGTTGACAAGGAGGTCCCAGGACTTTGCCACAGATGGTGTGTGCATAGATTAGAAGATGCGCTGAAAAGCGTAGCTAGAACATCAGTAAGAGGTTCTGGAGGAGCTGGAAGAGGGACTGCAACTTGATGCACCCTACATAGACATGTGCCAGGGGTGCCCTCTCACTGCAAAAAGGACAGGTGTCGGGAGTTTGTGAACTGGGCCAGGTACATGTCCATGCTCCTGAGTCCATGGAGGAGTTGCCAAATAATATCCCCAGTGAGCCATATAACCAGGTATAGACTGGACAACTGGGATTCCTCACCCTCTTCAGGTGGCAACAGGTCCTGCTATTTGGTGTTGAGGCAGGATGGTATGAAGCACAAGTGCATACAGATGTTCTCTGGATGCAGTTCAGAATTGGACCAGCTGAATGTCATTCAATCGACTCAGGTGGCATGGTTGAGGTGCCTGGGGGCTTGGGGAGGGTCTTGTGTGGCAGGGGCCTGATGCTGATTACTGGAGGGTCAGAGGTGAGGGCATGGGCAGGGACCACCATCCCACAGGACCTCAAAGGCATCTGCAGAGTCAGAGGATGTTGCCTAGAGAACTCTGTTTGGAGACATGAACAAACAAGGGGACAGAAATAGTCCCCACTGTGGCCAAGGACTCCCCCACCATCCAGCTTCCTCCTTCTAGAGTGTTGGATGGCCATGTTGGCCAGTACCAGGAGAGGTTGATGAGGAAGTCATAAATGGGGGTGTGCATAAATGAGGAAGTGTGGGGAGAAGTAAGAGGTTCTGGAGAAGCCAATTGGAAAGTGTGTACCTATTGCAGTTACTGCAAGATGGCAGGCCTAAGCTTGCCTATAGCTAAAGGCCTTCCCCCTTAGCCAGAGGGAGAGGCCAGTTAACTCAGGCCTGAAGTGAATATTAGGGGCAACAAATGAAAAAGCAGGAACTGGAGTGAAAATCATAGGGTGAAAATGAGGGATCCAGAAGGGGACACCAAGCGGAGAACCTCCAACAGCACACACTGCTCCTCAAAGGTATCTAAAGAGTCAAGGGACAGTGCCTAGAGACGTGACTGCAGTAGGGATCAGAAATAGGCCTCACAGTTACAGAGCACCCCCCATCCAGCTTCCTTCTCCTGTTATAATGGATGGCCCTCTTAGCCAGCACAAGGAGGAGGTTGACCAGGACATCTTGCAGCTTTGTGGGACCTTGGATAGGGTGTAAGAAAATCAGGAGGTGGGGGTCCTGATTAAGGGGGTCTGGAGAAGCTGGTTGGAAAGTGTGTAGTGAATATAGCAGGGGATTGCTGGAAGAAAAGGGGTGGTCTTGTGGTTAAGGTAGTTGTATCGTGCTTACAACCAGTGGATTAAGATTGGATTAAGATTCACAGACAACCTTAATTATAGAACTTCCTGTTTTTTGCAACCTTAACATTCTCTTACTGTAGGTTTTTTTGAATGTAATATACACCAGATTGGAGATGGGCTGGGCAAAGCACCAGTTCTGAATGCCCTGAGTTTTGGGCATATTCAAAATCCAGATCTAGATCTGCATTTCACAAATTACCTTCTTGCTTATAATACACCTAACAAAACCTAACGGATTTGGTGGCATTCAAAATCCAGATCTGGATCCAAATTTTTTAGCTGGTGCTATCTTTGATAAAACTGTGTTGAACTGAAATAATGAATGTGGATAGTAGTTTACTTTCTCATGAGCATTATTATTTTTTATTCATCATCATCATCAGAAAAAAGTATGTGCTCTTAAAGACATTGCTCTTTGTCTTCCTCTGGTGGTTCCATTTCTTAACTGTGTAGCTTTTCTTAGCAAAAAGTAATTGTTTCTTTATTAGTACTTGGTCTCTATTTTTGCCTCTGCACTTTACTTCTATACTTTCTACTGTTACTTACTAAACAGTGGAGGCTGGGTTTGCTTTCCTATGTGCTGTGGAGCTTAGTGCTAAAAAGTTTCCACTCTCGAGGACTCTGCTGTGTGCCTTCCTGCTTGCACTCCCGAAGGAAGTGCAGAAATCATGTCTCCACTCTCCTGTGGCTCTTTTTCAGGCAAAATTCGCATTGACTTCCATGGCAAATGTGGGGAGCCATATATAGCCATATTGATTTCACTGGAAATTTACATCGGTGTGCGTGAGTGGAACCAGACCCCACTCTTCCATGTCTTTCACTGCAGTGTTTACTAGTGGTCCTTTAAAGTACTTAGCAGCATACTGTGTCTAATCCAAAATACACTGATATCAGTGGAAAGACTCTTATTGATTTCAATGGACCTTGAATTAAACCCATTGAGAACAGGTAGATATTCATAGTTGCTACAATATACTGAAGACTAAATACATTTCTAGTTTTATTGAATCTTTTGGGAAAAAGGTCAGTGGGAGTTGTGCCTTAGTAAGGACCATAATATCTAGACTTTTAATAAGACAGTCTTTCTCCATCTTGTCAGCTTAAAAAAGTCACATGATCTAACTTGTCCACTTTTTCCATGAAGCGCAATACAGTTAAAAGCATGTGTAGCCTAAAATCGATTGTTATATATACCTTTTGAATACTTTAAAGTTAAATTCTTTAAAACGGCAACAATAGACATTCTTTTTCATTATTCTGGTATTCTGAGTAAGAAATCTATTTTTGCTCGTGAATGTGGCCACTATTACTTGCCCTGCTTTTAAAGATTTGTTCATCTCATGAGACAGTTTGCATGCTGTAAACTCAAAAAGATATACAATTAAAACTTGTTAAAGATAATTAAACTGAAGTGACGAGGAAAAAAGCCCTGCTTTGCTGCTTTGTTCATAATAATAGGTTCTGAACTATAATTAAATTCTTCCTTCAAATAATTGTATACATACAAAGGAATTTTTCCAGATAGCAAAACAATACAGTGATTAAAAATGATTAAGAAGTTGATTCCAAAAGCAAAGATGAGCCAGGGAGGGCTGGAAGGATTTTAGGCATCTCTAAATATGCTGTACCAGCTGGGTACCAGATGGTGTTTGGCTACCTGCACCCACTAACTGAAATACCATAGGAACAATTGTACATTTGCCGGAATTGGGTTCCCCTCCCTCCTCTAAAAATGGCACTCATGGGAATGACTTGGCAACATAAAAATATTCCTGTCAGTGAGATCTATTAGATTGTGTAGTAATCTCCCAGAGGTAGAAGTGAAAGCCAAATTGCTTGGCACATTAGAAACAAGAATGGACAAAACACTAGAAAATGCACTATAGGGAATTATCCTACACTGGCTGGGGGAAGAGTTAGAAGACCATATAGGTCTTATCCATATCTAATTTCTATAATGTTACCGTTGCAATAACATCATTGCTTTCTGGGGTGTTACTTTTGGAGAATGAACTGTTTGTGTTCACCTGTTGTGGTTGTTTGTGGTGGGAAGGAAGAAAGGACTTGAGGGTCCTGTTGGCTGACTTGTCTCTAATCAAAAAATGTATAGGTTTCAGAGTAACAGCCATGTTAGTCTGTATTCGCAAAAAGAAAAGGAGTACTTGTGGCACCTTAGAGACTAACCAATTTATTTGAGCATAAGCTTTCGTGAGCTACAGCTCACTTCATCGGATGCATACTGTGGAAAGTGTAGAAGATCTTTTTATGTACACACAAAGCATGAAAAAATATCTCCTCCCACCCCACTCTCCTGCTGCTAATTATTAGCTATTAGCTAATTATTAGCTATTAGAAGCAGGAGAGTGGGGTGGGAGGAGGTATTTTTTCATGCTTTGTGTGTATATAAAAAGATGAAATGAGCTGTAGCTCACAAAAGCTTATGCTCAAATAAATTGGTTAGTCTCTAAGGTGCCACAAGTACTCCTTTTCTTTTTTTAAAAAATGTATAGGCATTCTACAAATATAGTTTATTTTGTAATTGTTTTCATTTACAAGTTACTTTATCCAAACATATACTTTCCTGCAAATCTTGTCAGCACATCTTGTAGAAATAGTAAGCATTACCAGCGTTATACTAGACATGCAGACACCATCAGGTTCTTCAGATAATGAAAAAACACTTGTAATGTGTTCCACTTATCTGTGATCAAAAGATAATTATAAAGAAAGAAAAGATAATTAAAAAGAAATTAGCTTAACTTCAAACTCCCTTTTCTGTTGGCTGTGTGAGAGGCAAGCCAGAAATGGGAACCATATCACTGTATGTAACAGTTTGCTGGCAACACATCTTCTGTAAAGTGTTACAAGCATGATTACATTAATTCTGTCCAAAATGAAAGGTTAGAGAATTCAGTAGAAGCAATGTGTTATGGGATACAAAAAGGAAGTGATCTGATTGGCTAATGAAGGTTCCAGCCTATACTAATATGATTGGAACTTGTTAGCCAGCTAAGACTCCCTGAATCAATACACCCAAGGAAACAGTAGCAGAAAAAAAAGTCATTTTTCCTTTGGTGGTGTTATTACTTATTTATTCATTGAAATGAATAGCAAGCATTGGAAATCTAAAACCTCTGGTGTCATTTGAAAGTACATTTATCAATTTGAGTCCCAGCTGTAGCCTTTTTTGTCTTTTGAACTAAATGCAGCTGTGGCAGAGAAAAAACACTTGTCTCAGAAACTAGGCTTCAATTCCATTTCAAACTAGTTTCTTCCTTAAAATCTCTGTTGTCTCTGCACTGACTTGCATCCATGGATGCTGCGTAGGGAGGAGCTGCCACAGCCTTCTCCACAGACTCTCCTAACTTTTGAAATCTTTGAAGTATACCCATGGGAGCTCCTCTCAGTACAGACAAACCTGGGGTTTTGAAAACTACGCTTTAAATCATCTTATTGTCAGACATTAGTTTATACTGACAGACAGGAAGCAAGGAGAATTAAAGTCTGGTTCTTTAAAGAGTGTTTATTCTTTCTCTACTGAAAATTTCATCAGCACCATCCTCATTTAGTTCAAAGGCAGCAATGCTGCAATTTAAAGTATCAGTTTAATCTGGTCCTGGAACTTTTAGGGTCCAAAGAATCATAGGACATTTTTAAAATAAAATTGTTCTTAAAATCTTTCTTAGTAGCAAGGACTAATTTTTATTTTAAATACCATAATTGTTTTTTTAAAAGCCTAAATATCCTATTGTTTTGAATTTTTTTAAATAGCATTTAAAATCTCCATCTTCCTAGCAGAGCAGTCCACAATGAAGTTTGCAGGTGTCATAAACTCCTGACACACTTTAGATGTTAGAATACCTGGTTTCAAGCTCTGTGACCAAAATAGTGTTAATCGTATTAATTTAGTTTAATTGCACAATTTTTGTACTTTCCATTGCAAAAATAAACCCAATGATATTATCAATACACTACTGCCCTGTTATAATCTGGCTTTGGGGAAAATTATCACCAGCCCATAGCAACAGCAAATGTGAACTGTACTCTTCTACCTGCTTCCCACTCCTACTGCCTCAATGAAAGTGTTGACAAAACTTTGTTAGGACCACATGGAGCAACAAAAATTTAAGAAATAAACACTCAGCAAGAGCCAGATCCTACTTCCTGATAACTCTGCCTTGCACTGCTCCATAGCACAAAGCAGATGTATACCTGGCCAGATGAGGAATCCCCTTTCATAGGAGAATGCTTATGTAACCTAGAGCTGGTAGAGCCAGTTCTACAATAACACTCCTCCATACCCCCAACTACTGTTTTCAGGGCCAGGGTGAGAAAAAAATGTGATTGGCTAAAGAGCTATAATGATCTGGTGAGTCCCAGCTGTTGGAATGGCCCCTGGGGCAATCACATACTATTTAGAGCAGTCCTGAAGCTGCTCTGTCTTCAAGGAGTGGCCAAAGATGTTCCTGGCCAGCCCTAATACTGGGGAGTTGCAAACATGGCATACTGCATCATTTGCCAATGTATGCCATGGGATTCTATATTATATGCTATAAAAGCACAAATATCAAGAGTGTGTGGGCACAAACTGTGGCTGGCTTCATGGACCTCAATGGGTTGCATGCAAAAATGTGTGTGCACCATGGCACAGGGGTATTAGAAAATGTGTGTGTTTGTTTACTCATTCTTCAAAGTGGGAATTGGTCACTCTGTACAGGGCAGAAAGAAATGACTGGTGTTTCTCTCTCCCTACTTCATACTTGGGATGTTGGCTTTCTGTTCCCTGATCACTCCTACTTGGTTGTAACTGTAAGGGAGAAAAAAATGTTTGGAGGGTGTTGAGGAGTCACAAGGCCTGAACCTCAACCATGGGACTCAGAGCCCACATTCATCCCTGGTGTAACTCCAATGACTTCAGTGAAGGCTGAATTTGACACTTGACCATAGTTGGGTTACATCAGGGATAAGTTTGTCCTTCATTCTTCTTTCTACCTAGCAAACTTGTAAGGGACTGGCCATTTCAAATCTACTGAGTCTGTATATAACCCACTTTGCTGCCTGAAGGGGTGCAGTTGAAAAGAACCCCTACTTCCTGTTTTCCGGAACTGATTTTTGCCTGTGGATAGCTGCTTATGCCATTTTAAAAGAGAAAGCAACCTCATTATGATTTGATTTAATTATTTTTTTTGCATGTACTAAGAGTATTGATAAGCCTATTTTAGAAATCTAAATAAAATAATTAGCCCTGGAATATTTACTTTGAATTAATTTGATTGGAATAATCTCCCCATAAATTACAACCATGTGTTCATCATCTTGCTCTGCAACCCATTAATGTATATGGATTAGTGGTCAATGTGCACAATATTTTTGTTCAAGGCAGTAGCAATGATCTTCATTAAACTTTTTATTTCTATAATTAGCACACATAATGAGTGTGAAATAGTGAAGATAATCCTGAAAGCATGAAACAGAGCTGATCCATTGCGGTGAACAGCTTTCCTCTTTTGTGCTTGTGTGCAGCATACATCCTTTCGGAACACAGTCCCAAATCGCAATGATGTCCCAAATCACAGGATTAATGTGTCTATGAACAGACCTCTTATGCCTTCAGAATGAAGCACTCCTTGCTAATTTCTCTTCAAGACACCAGCTTAATTGCATTTTAAACAAATGGGCTGCTTTGCTGGCCAACTTTTAAATGAGATAACAGCAATGTTCACTCTCCAGCAGTGATGAGTGCCTTGCAGTAGATTCAAAACTCTGTTCAATAACAGGTTTAATCTCACACCAGCAGATTTACTGCAGAATAAACTGCCACTGAGCTCATAATTAGTAAAACAAAAAAAATCCAACCTACTAAATATTATTTTGGAAAGCAGCAGGCTATGTTTAGTGGAAATTTTCAGTCCTATTCTTTGTGTGTTTTATTGATTTTATGTATGATATTGGGAATTCATGCTATGATTTAAGATAATGGTCTGTATCGATCACTTAAGCAGTTGTTTAGCTACACGGTAACAAAACGATGCTCCCATTCACAGAATGGGATCCAGACAGCGGGGAAACCACAGTGCTTTTCTCCTTAATGTTTATTTCTTTTTTCCAAAAGCATATTCGCTGCTGGAAAACAACAGCAGCAAACATTCGTGCTTTAGAAACAATCTTCTCATCATTTTCTTTGTTGCAGCTATTAGTGGCCAATTGTAATTCAGTGAAACCCAGATCAGCAAACAGATGTTCTAGATGTTCTGTAGCATGAAAACAAATATTAATGAGATAACTGGAACTAGAGGAAAGCAAACGGTCAACACATATTTTCTAATGTTTGAGGTCATGACTTTCAGAGTTTTCTAGTGTTTAGTGACAGTGTTATAATATAGTATCTGGCTCTGTTTATATACCACATTGAGTTTTTATGAGTCTATATATGATCTCACAAAAGTTAACATAGATAGCAAACATGCTACTGATACAGCATTCGCATGTGATACGTATACGGTATTTGTGTCTAGTTAGATAAAAAATAAATTATACAATTAATCTGTTTGAAATCTGCTTATTTATAAAAGTACAGTAATTCTTTAAAACATCTCAGTTTTACAGATAGATTGTTCTCTCCCTGGTTGAAGTATACAACTGATCCATCCTATAAGACAGTCCGTCGGACAAAATGAGTACATTGTCTTCACTTTAAAATAGTTTATTTTAATAAAATATAGTGGTATCATCATCATTGTATAGGATGCATTACATATAAGACTACGGCTCAGTTTATAAAATAGAACAGTGTGACAAGCACAAAGATCTCGCAAGACAGTACATCATAGGAGACATAAAATCATAGTTAGGGTGACCAGATGTCCCGATTTTATAGGGAACAGTCCCAATATTTGGGGCTTTTTCTTATACAGGCACCGATGACCGCCCCACCCCTGTCCCGATTTTTCACATTTACCATCTGGTCACCCTAATCATAGTACACCTGCTTATGGCTGCCATTTTAAAGCAATTCTTCTGAAGAGCAAAGCTTTGTGGCCAGAGTTACAAGTCCCTTTCTCTGACCCCCAGTTTAAGTGTTGCTGCAGTGATTTGCTCCTTAGAGAAGCAAATCCAAATTGCCAGTATCTTGCAGTTTCAGCAAGATCCCACAAAGGCCTGCTCTTTGTCTCCTGGTCCATGACACGTCTGAAGTCATGGCACAATATGAAAGTAATAGATTAAAGTGCTACTCTGTTTAAAAATAAAGGCTAGCTTTTTAAAGGGACCTCAGTGTCTCCAAAGAACGTCATCTATTCAGTGATTGTATTCAGGTACTAATTGCACATGTAAAAATGCAAATACAAATTGAGAGGTCATTTGTGAACATTTTAGACCTAGATGTCTTGTCTTTGTCTCCGCATTGCTTGCATTTTTGGCCTGCAGTTGAATTGCAAGTGCAAGTCTAAGTGCTTGTGCTTCTCTAAGTGCTGGCACAGATATTTATCTGTGACACATTAATGCTGACCTCTGTGTCAGGGGGTCTTCTATCTCTTAGCCACAAACGAGGACATATGGCAGTTGAGTAGAGGTGGAAATTCTTTGTCTGGGAGCGTTGGGGTGGTGGAGGACATTTGCAGAGCCATTACCATTCAGAACATCACTCCTGCTTCCCAGGGTGCATCAGTCTCCACCAGGAATGTTTGTCTTCTGTACACTATGCAGTGCTATCATATCTGGCAGATTACCATCTGGAAGGATACCAAGGGACAACTCAGTAGCTCACCCGAAGGTCAGAGACCTGTCTAACAAGAATGGTAGAAAGAGGGTGGAGAAAGACTTTCATCATGAAGGGGAGACTGTTTATATTCTTCATTGGGGGGGCCAAAAGGTGTGTTCTGCTTAGAACACGTAGTGAAGAGTGTTTTTTAAAATGTTCACAAGCAGCAGCACTGGTGAAAAGTTAAAAATGCACTTTTTTCACTATTTCTGCAAACATTTGTGTACATCTTTGGTCCCTCCTCCAATGATGATTAAGTCCCTTCCATGATAGTCCAAATTCCTGATTCTTCAGGGCATAATACACACTGTTCATGATGCAAATCTGGATCTTCTCTGCACTCTTCTGAATATAGCTACTACAATAAGAAACTAACTTACACCAATCTATCAATAGGTCTTGTGAGTAAGTTACTGGACAGAAATTTAGGAGATCTGGCATCAATCCTTGGCTCTGCCACAGACCTCTTGCCTAATCTTAACCTTTCTGTGCTTGAGTTCCCCCATCTGTACAATGGGCATAATTTCCTACTTTGCAGGCGAGTTGTGAGGATAGATTTATTATTGTTTGAGTGATGTTCAGTTACCATGGTGATTGAGGCTATGTAAGTATCTAGATCAATAGGGTAGGATACGCTCCTTTCTGTAATAGTTGGATGTATTGACCTTTAATATCAGGAATATCTTATGCCATTTGGAGGTATTCAGATCCCAACTCCCTTCAAATGGGAATAATATTCCAAAGATGGTTAGCCATTACTCCCACTCATGGGTGATCCTAGCAACATACCATTATGACCAACCTGATCCTTTCTGTGCATAGCACCAACTTTAACAATGCTTTATTTTTTATTTATTGAATGCCAACAATGTGCTAGAGCCATATATGAATACAAGATCCCTGTCCTGAAGGGCTTTACAATCTAGAAAGACAACATACAAACTCAGGAAGGGTGTCTGAAAGGACTGAAGTCAGTTGATTGTGTAGTGCATGTTTATAGATGGTTTGATCTTTTTACTTCTTTAAAAATATTAATTTGTCTGTTTGTTTAGCACTTGGCTGAGATGGATACTATGAGGAAGGGTGTCAAGGTTCCTTCCCCACGCTGAACTCTAGGGTACAGATGTGGGGACCTGCATGAAAAACCCCCTAAGCTTATTTTTACCAGCTTAGGTTAAAACTTCCCCAAGGTACAAACTATTTTACCTTTTGTCCCTGGACTTTATTGCTACCACCACCAAGCATCTAACAAATATAACCAGGAAAGAGTCCACTAGGAAACGTTTTTCCCCCAAAAATTCCCCCAAACCCTACACCCCCTTTCCTGGGGAAGGCTTGATAAAAATCCTCACCAATTTGCATAGGTGAACACAGACTCAAACCCTTGGATCTTAAGAACAATGAAAAAGCAATCAGGTTCTTAAAAGAAGAATTTTAATTGAAGAAAAAGTAAAAGAATCACCTCCGTAAAATCAGGATGGTAAATACCTTACAGGGTAATCAGATTCAAAACATAGAGAATCCCTCTAGGCTAAATCTTAAGTTACAAAAAGACACAAAAACAGGAATATACATTCCATTCAGCACAGCTTATTTTATCAGCCATTTAAACAAAACATATCTAACTAGATTGCTTATTAACCCTTTACAGGAGTTCTCACCTGCATTCCTGCTCTGGTCTCGGCAAAAGCAACACACACACAGACAGAGAGAACCCTTTGTTTCCCCACCTCCTCCCAGCTTTGAAAGTATCTTGTCTCCTCATTGGTCATTTTGGTCAGATGCCAGCAAGGTTATCTTAGCTTCTTAACCCTTTACAGGTGAAAGGGTTTTTCCTTTGGCCAGGAGGGATTTAAAAGTGGTTAGCCTTCCCTTTATATTTATGACAAAGGGCCTTTTGGAAGAAGTGAGATTTAAAGTAAGGACTTAAAAAGGGGATGGAAGCATGGTAGATGGGTCAGGGAGAAGGTTTCAGGCATGTGGAAAAGTGTAGAAAAAAATTGAGACACAGACATGGGGCAGTGTAGCAGGACAGTCTGCCCCTTTAAGGGCCTGCAGAGCTAAGGAGCAGCAAGCCCTGGCCTAGGGAGAAGCAGAGATGGCGGGTGTTGGGACCCAGTTAGTCCAGCTAATTAGTGGCCCTGATTCCCAAATTGAAGATATAAATAAAGGCCCAGCTCCATAAAGGATGGAGGGAGGGGTATCAGGAGAGACAAACACTTCCCTGAGCAGTGGTGGAAGAAGTGGCTGGCTAGCCCGCTTGCCTTGTGCTCCTTCTGAGGCTAAGGAAGAGTCATGATCTTTGAGCTAGAGGGGTGGAAATAGAGGAATCTGGAGTATCAGGTCAGGACTATCACCTCTGTTCCTTTTTGATATTTTTTGCATATGTGTAAGAGAAGAATAAAAGAGCTTGCCTTGAAGGCTAAAACAGAGTTGGGTGTTGCTGGCTGTTTTGTCTCCCAAGCTGGTGGACGGACCTACCAGGCAATATGATCCTGAGGACCACCTAGAAACCAATTACAAGCTATGAAGAGAGGTTGAATGTATTCAGATGGTGGGTAAAATAAATGGCACTTTATTTTGAACAGGTGTAGATAGGGAACGTTAGAGTTGAGTCTAGAAAGCCAAAGAATAGGAAAAATAATCAGGGCATAGACGGGTTTCCATAGTGGGAATTGGGAAGAACAGATGTATTCTGGAGATGTAGAGCTGAAAGGGTATGTCAATGGTGTCAAATATATGAAAAGAAGGAGAGAACATGAAGAAGGCACTAAGGTTATGAGACTGATAGACAGGAAAAATAGTTCAGATATCAACAGTGATAGAGAGGGCAGGAAAAGAGGTGAAGAGTTCACATGACCTAAATTGTATTGCGCTACACAAAACACCGAACTTCAGCGTATAGTAAGTACCTCCCAGTATAAAGCTTGAACCATAATTTAGAACATAAAATCCAACACTGCTGCAGCCTTTTTCTTGAACAAAGTAGGGTGTAGGATAGGGATTATTTGGGGGGTTCTGGATATCTTTCACTAGCCCATTCTTTTCACCTTCTTCTTCCTCTATGGAACTTCTAGCCATATTGGCTTGTTTGAATTTCTGGAGAATGAGAATCACAAAATTCAGTCTCATTCAGCTCATTAGTTCTTTGGATTTAGCCTTGTTGTAATTTATAATCCTGCCTTCCTTTTCATTTTGGCCTCACCCATCAGAAATCTTTACCTGCAAGTTGCAACTAAGAATGAGGGAGTGACTGAACTACTATGTCCTCATTCACTCAAAACAAATCTGCATCATTAATATTTACTCTACTTCTCCATCATAGCACAAACGTTAAATATATTGCTTAAAAGCCATTAGATACAAAATAATACTTTCAGCTAAAAAAAATCAATTTATTATAAGACAAAGCTGTATTCAGGTCATCAAAAAGAAGAAAAGAATCTTCAGATTGTTTATTTTAAAAGTAAATGCTCTTATTTCAGCCTGAGGGGAAAGACATGGTAAGTGTTTTATGGTGACAAAATGTTTTTTTGTGCAGCAAAAGAGGATCATGCTGGGCTTTTAAAGATATTTATGAGCCTTCTCTTATTCTCTTGCACAATTCCAAGAGAGTGAAAAGAGATGGAAAGAGATGGTTTAGTTTGAATTAATCCTGAATTTTTCTGAACCTGCACCTCCAAGAATGCTGCTGGCATGTGTGTCTGTGAGAGAGAAGCTGTTTGTTTGGCTGTGGCTGGACCATTTTGGTTCTGGAAGAGTTTTCTGTTTTTATTGCTTTTTACATTTTTCATGTACTTGGTTTATTTCCATGTTTTCTACTCCATTCTCAGACTTGCGTGAAATAGCCTGAATGGACTTTTGGTATGGGATGTTACTAATAGTAATGGAAGAGAGTCTTCCATGCAGAAATTACTGTATTGGGTGGCCACTGAACCTGAACAACAAACCTACTGTTCCTGTGTTATTATTTTCCAGTTTCTGCAACACACCCAGTAGAAAGAGTATTTAGAAGAAGATAAGGGGCAATTGACAAGACCAAAAAAGGTGTTGCTAGATATAGAAAAAACATTTGTAGTTACAACAGGAAAACTAAAAGGCTCCAATGGGGTGTGTGAATGACTGAAGAGATTCGTAATAAAATACAGTCTTTTCACCTCTAGGGTACTGGTTCAGATTCTGCCCAAGTTGATAATGGCTGAAAGCCATTACCATTTCGTAAGTGTTTTGTGAAATGTGGTGATGATATCAGTCTTCTAGTCCCTGCTGAACAGGTGTCTGCAGCTGGCAGTCATGACAAAGAAGTCAAGGATGGAAAAGACAGGGAAATGAACACTCCCTCTGAGTGGTCCTACTAGAAGGGAGTTGGGAAGGACTGTGGGGTGGGTTAAGAAAGTCTGTACTTCTGATTCTCATTTCATAGCTGATGTCTGACTAGGAACATTTATCCTGTCAATGAGGTGCCTTCCTCAAACACTAAATTCACTTTTCAGATTTAGAGAAGAAAAAAATGGTTTTAAAATTAAGAAAAAAGATACAATGTGACTTAACCTCTGACCCAAATGATGAAGAGTTATGTTACAATTTCCATAGGAAGAGGCATTCTCTCCTGTGAAATTGAGAAGAACAGATCTATAATTTGGAAAATGTCTTACATTTTCAAGTTTCCTTCCTAAATTCTACCTGCAAATTTAAAAGCCAATAATATACCAACAGTTTATTTTTTGTTAGAGCTAAATCTACCCATAAGCTTAAAAGCTGGCTTATAAATGAGGTTTATGAGAAGCTAGAAAAAATAGGCATTCACACATTTAATTAAAAAATAGATAAAGAAAGCTTGAGTATAAAGAGCAACTGGATACAATATACATGGTATAGCCCCTTTTTGCTAGCTGCTCATAATGCAGCTATTTGACTACAGTAGACAATGCTGGTTTCAAAAGCCAACTGCACTATAGCAATACCATGTGTTATGACTTAGAAAGCAAAATACTTTTTGAATTCCACTGCATTCCCTTTTTGCTCTGAACTGCTGCTTTCTCTACCCATCCAAAATGTTGGATGGCTTCCTAATATTGCTTAAACCCACCACCTTTTCAGAGAGAGAACATAGAATCATAGAAATGTAGGGCTGGAAGAGGGACCTCAAGAGGTCATCTAGGCCAATCCCCTGCCAGACCAATTCTCTGATCTGTCAAGGTCATTTTGAATTTTAAGCCTGTCCTCCAAAGTGTTTGCAGACTGGTGTCATCTACAAATTTTGTAAGCATGTTCTCCATTATCCAAATCATTAATGAAACTATTGACGAGTACTGAACCCAGGACAGACTTCTGTAGGGCCCTTTTAGATACATCCTCCCAGTCTGACAGAAAACCACTGATAACCAAGTTTGTTTTTTCAATCTGTTATGCACTCACAGGAATATAGACATCTCAGATGTTGAGCAGATTTCTCCAATGTATGCCCTATTGTTCCTGTAACCCTAACATCGTTTTCCGTTTCTATCCACAACTTCCACACCTCTGTCAAGGTCACTTTTTAAAAATATATTTACTAGTGGGCTTTTGTCACCTACTCCTTTGAACCTAGTTTAAAGTGCTCCTCATGAGGTTGGCAAGTTGCTGTCTGAAGATGCTCCAAAGCATTGTCTAGCTAGCAGATAAAGTGTGGGACTGGGAATCAGGGATTGATCGATTCCAATACAAAGTCTGGTGTTGTATTCATGTGTGGCCTTCAGCAAACCTTGCTTTCTTTCCATCTGTAAAATGGGTGTTATGAGAATAAATTAATTTACTACATGCAAAATGTTTTGAAGCTGTAAAGTTCAAAACATCATTTATTATTATTATTCCCTCTCTGAAACATTGCATTTCCCACACATTCCATGCTCCCACTTAATGCTTGCCCTCCACATCCAAAAATATGGCTGGTTCACCACTCCCTTCTTATTTCAGTAGCTGTATTCCTGCGTAGTCATTGGCTGCCACTTCATTATTCTCTGCTCCGCCTACCCCCTGGCAACGATGGATTTTCTCCCAAAACTCAGAGGCTCCCCTTCAGCACTCCTAGCTGTTGCTTTCCCTCTCCAGGTGAAGAGAATCACTGGATGTTCCTACTCCCACTGGCCACTTCCCCATCCCAGCCATTGAGACTGAATGTCAGCAATGGCCAGCTAATCAGGTGATGTTCAGTTCTGTCCATTCCTAATGACTTGCATTTTTTAAAATTAAATTACATAGGAGATTGTAAAGCCAATTTGTGCAACCTTAACTGAGGAATAATACTGCAGCAGGGCCCACAAGCACCATTGTAGTATAGCTTGTGTCCAGGTTTATCTTGTCAATCTCTTATATCAAGGGTTTACAGCTCAACTAGGAAAATTCCTTGGGGGTGAAATTTGGTAGAAAACATCTAAATCACTCAAGCTTTTTTCCCCTCTCCCACTTTTCTTTTCAAGAAAAAAATGTGTTAAGCTATTTTTTAAATTATAGAAAAGATTTAAGAGTGATGGGGCAACTTGGATTTCTGAGCTTTAAAAATCTTTGATTTGTTAAATGCCAACTTTGTTTCCTATAATAAAAATGTTTCTAGCACAAGTCAGATTGACATTAACTTTGGATTATATGGAAAAGCTTTTAAGAAATTTAAGAGCCACTGCACATGTATAGGAACTCCTCTTTATCCAAAATTTTATAAGGATTGTTAGTAGGTGAAATGATTGAGCGTACAAGCCTCTACGGATGAAAAGCTCCCTAAGAATGCACTGATGGGGATAACCAGAGTTGTTACCATTTGTTGTGTCAATGATTTGCAAATAATGGGTCTCTGGGAGATTTTTAAATTGCAGCTTTCACTCCAGGCCATGGAGCTTTTTAGGATGAGCTGAGTTGCTGTGAGGTTTGGCACTCTTAAACACACCTTAGGCAGAGGCTCTTACAATCTCAGTGGAAGTATAACAGCTGGCCATTACAATTAATCAAGTGATGTATTTTTTTCTGTATTTCTTCTTTTTTCTTTAATATTAATGTAATACCAAGAAAAGTAAGGGAACTCATAGTATAATCTGTCACTCTATAAATCACATCATCACATGCAGGTGTATATAAATCACAAATTGATCGTGTACTGAACTCCATCATAACTGAGGTATATAATGGGGTGAACTAGATTTTCTGTAATGTATGGGATTTTTAAAATGGCCATCAATATAGCTTTTGGGTATATATGTAACCCTAAATCAATGTAGGGGCTGACATCACTATGCACTACCTTTTCACTTCTAGAGATCTGGTTGCCACTGCTATTTCTAGGCAAATATCATTGTGTGTGTGTGTGGAGGGAGTGGGAATTTCATTAGCCAGCCCTGTAAACCTCCTCTTTGTGGTTTCATACTTTGCTTTGCATCAGAAGCAAAGCTCAAAGACTAAAAGTTTTCCTTGAAAACTATACAGCTAGCCAAAAATGAGTTTCAGGTCTTCGACTACACAATTTTAAACACAGTTAACTGAGGCCCAAGTCATTCCTGGGATTTTTAGTAGAAATGACTCTTGTGTAGACCACCATGTTTTTAAAAAAAAATTACACTCAGAACACACTCAGGGTGATTTACTGCCCATATTTTAACAAGACACTCCCACAGAATTGTGCACCGTAGCAATTCACACACATCAGTAGGCCCAGTTGAGCCATGTAACCCTGCAATCTAAAACTGAGAGGTGATACAGAGGCAGTGAAAGAAGAGGGGATACAGAAGACTGAACAGGGATCAGGCAGCAGCATCCGGATAGTGGTCACAGGGTCCTGAAACAGACTCAGTCAGGGGCAGCAGCAGCACACAAGCCAAAGAAGCTGGGTCCCAGAAGCTGGAAAAGGAGCCAGCTGGTAAAGCATCTAGGAAAGAGAGGACCCTGAACTTCAATCCAAATATCCCCACTTCCATCTCAACAAGAAGTGTGGGTCAACTGGGTCAGGGGTTGGGTGTCATCACTGGCCACAAGGCACAGCCTAATTTTAAATGAGTAGCATCAACTTAGAAATAGCTTGAAAGATGCTTTTATAAACAGAAATGTTGAATAATAACCCATAGAAATGAGTGATCTACTAACATAGAAGAGGTTAATTCCTTACAAAGTGGCTACTCCCCATGAAGAGGGCCTCAGAAATGGATGCAGTGGAAACTGGAAGAATATAAGCTTACAGTGAAGCAATCATAATGAAAAGGAACATTGTGGATGTAGATCAGATAGTGCGTGTCATTTGGAAGAGGCACACTAGTGGTGAGCAGACCCTGTGACACTATGACAAAGTCAGTTTCATATACAATTATGAAGATTGAGGGCCTGCTCCAACTCCCAATAGGACTCAGGATAGACACTGAGAGCAAACAATATCAAGCCTATTTGCCCAATTTTTGGTACATGCCTCCTGGTCACTCTGAGTATTAGCTGGTTCCAGGTCTGACATCTCCTTTCCCCTGCCTTCTCTTCTTGGCTTTCAGCAAGGCAAGATGCTCTGTGTTCATGGCTTAGTGCTCCAGCCAAGTCACAAATCCTCCCCTCCTGTGGTATCAAAATCTCTTCTTACAAATGGGCCCAGGCAGTCTTTCCATTCACTGCCCAGCTGATACTTCCTCAGTGGCTGCTAAGGGAATCCAGGCTTATCCTCTACTCCAGGTTCCAGCTCAGGGACCCTCTAATCAGCAGCCAAAATGTGTCCTAATCAGGACTTTACTACTTTTTCCCTGAGTCTTTCCTACCCATCTGGTGCCCCCTTTTCTCTGGGCTTGCTAGCCCCAAAACTTCCTCCTCCCAGGGAGTAACTGTAAACTACTTTGTCTGTATAGCCCCCAAACACACCTCCCTTCTCCCAGAGAGCAACTGAAAACTACTTCCCTGCATCTCCCTCTCTATTGTCAACTTCCTGTCTTTATAAATCCATCCCAACTTGTTCCTCCTCAACTGGACACCCTTGTTCAGTGAGGGGATTATTTAAGCCACCTGATTCCTCTCAGCTGTGACTTGTCTGGTTAATTGGTCCCTAGTTAGCCTTCATTAGCACATAGTATTTTAACAGTTTACTTTGACCTGCTTGGCATCTTTACTTGTGAATTAACATATGTTTGTGCTGTATGTATGTATTCAACATTATTAGTAAAACATTCTTGGAGAAAAACTGGCAATTTTGCCTATCTTTAATGACTAGGCAAACTCATGAATACAAAGGATGTAACAATGGTTCTTCATGCAGAGCACATTCTTCCCAGGGAGTACTTAAGTATATCTTTATATATTTTACTACTAATATCTTTGGAGACACTTAACAAGTAGAGCATCTGTACCTAAAAGGCCACTGCAAGGGAAATGTATGAAGGGGCCTGTGACAGGACCCCCTTGGGACTGCCAACTGCCAAGTGCCAAGACTACTTCTGCCCCTGCTTTCCCTGCCAGCTTGAGACTCCAGCACCCTGTCTTGCTGAGCCAGACACTCCAATCTGCTCCAACACAGACTCAGGGTCTGAACCACATGCCCCAAAGCTGCAGACTTAGCTGACAGCAACTTAAAAAGTGTTCCTGTCTTTAACACTTAGATGCCCAACTTCCAATGGGGTACAAACCCCAAATAAATCCATTTTACCCTGTATAAAGGTTATACAGGGTAAACTCATAAATTGTTCACCCTCTATAACACTGATAGAGAGATATGCACAGTTGTTCCCCCTCCACCCCCCCGGTACTAATACATACTCTGGGTTAATTAATAAGTAAAAAGTGATTTTATTAAATACAGAAAGTAGGATTTAAGTGATTCCAAGTAGTAACAGACAAACTGAATTACCAAGCAAAATAAAATAGAACACATAAGTCTATGTCTAAGAAAACTGAATACAGATAAAAACCTGACCCGTAGAGGAATTCCAGTAAGCTTCCTTTTACAGACTAGTTTCCTTGTAGTCTGGGTCCAGCAATCACTCACACGCCCTGTAGTTACTGTCCTTTGTTCCAGTTTCTTTCAGGTATCCTTGGGGGTGGAGAGGCTACCTCTTTAGCCAGCTGAAGACAAAATGGAGGGGGTCTCTCAGGGGTTTAAATAGATTTTCTCTTGTGGGTGGACACCCCTCCCTCCCCCTGTGTAGAATCAAGCTACAAAATGGAGTTTTGAAGTCATGTGGGCCAGTCACATGTCCATGCATGACTGAGTTACTTACCAGCCAAGCCACATTCCTGGGAAAGCTCACATGTGGATTGGCATCTTCAAGTTCATTGTTGGCTTAAGTGGTTCTTGACTGGGCACTTAATTTGCACATTCCTTTCTCCAGAAGCTGACCAAATGCTTTACAAAGACTACTCAAAGTCAAGCAAGTACACAGCCAATATTCATAACTTCAAATACAAAAATGATACATGCATACAAATAGGATGAATGGATTCTGTAGATCTTAACCTTCATAGAGATATGTTACATGGTATCTGTAGCATAAAACATATTCCAATTATGTCATATACACCGGACCCTCGCTAGAACGTGGGATTTGGGATCCATGCGCGGTACCGTGTTAACACGGGGACTACATTATAGTGGGGACCACGTTAAAATGAATTGCAGTTAAAGTAATTACATTTGGGATCCATGGCAGCGACCGCGTTATATGCGAATTCATGCTATAGAGACGCACGTTCTAGCGAGGGTCCGGTGTATATACATTCATAAGCATATTTCCAGAAAGCCTCATGGGGGGGGGGCACCATCACAGGGCCATAGCATGGTGCAGCTAGGGTGGCAGTGACATGCTTACACAAAAAAAGTGATGGCAATTATAGCAGTTAGGAGCTTTTTCTAAAGGTTACCAAGTCCCTCTTCCCGTAAGCTCCTACTATAATGCACTTCACAATCATTTCAACAGAAATTTTATGGGTATTAGGTTCAGAAAGTAACAATAACTACCTAAACTTTCCCTACTGTCTCATTACTGCCACGCTTATGGGTCAGTTTTCCCTTCAGTACAAGCACATATTGTAGCTTCCATAAACATTAACTGAAGGGATAATGGACCCTTTCATTCAGGGCAAGGGATCAGTTCAGGTAGTCTGTGCTTGAGGGAGAATGAAACCAAGTATTTAAGAAGGGCTTCAAGGGAGAATATTGTTCCTCCAACAGACCATTCTGATCAATGGTTTGGTAGGACTGTATGATGAACTTTTGCACGCAACTATCAATGAAGTGACTTCAAGAAACCCTCTTCCTGGTCTCTTTCCTCACAAGTTATGCAGTTTATGGATGACCTCAATGGGGAGTGACCTCACCTCTACTGAAGTAGAAGAGTTATGCTGAATTTGACCAAAAGCATCATAAAGAGCTTTGAAATCTTAGGTCATAGGTCTCTCCTAGAACCTGTCACATCAATCAGCAAATTTGTTCTGTGTAGTGGAACAGCCTGCTGAATCTCATCCATCTTCGATGAGTGTCTGAATTGATTCTGTGCTGTAGTGAGGATACTCCTTATTACTTTGGAGAGAAAATGGAGTAGATTTGGACTAACCCATCTGCCACCATGGGTGCAGAATGATTTCTGGAGGGTATGGATGCAGAATTATTTCTGAATATCAGATCTTCTCTGAGTTGAGGCCTGTAATGCTCACTGAAGTAACAGAGGTGTTGAGAATATTTTGTGTTACAAGCTGGGCTTTGGACCCCTGTCCTTCCTGGGCATCTGAGCTGGAGCCACCTCAGTTACGAGAAAGTGAGCTGCCAGCAGTGTGTTCTCTGTATGGCTCCCTGAACTGTGAATTTCACTCATCCTCTTGGTGCAAAATAGCCAACAGCAGGGCACACTTTGCACTGAAAACTGGGGTTTGTATGTCCAAGGCTAGAATCCATGTCTAGAGCATGATGTTTTTCCTTCCCTGTTTTGTTGACATTGCTGCATTTATTGTATTGTATTTTTGAATTGTTATTTGTATAGCGTTTTTAGTGTATGGCAAACTTGCCTAGAGCTGGACTTGTGCTTTCTTATGTTTTGTATAAATCTTGATAAATAAATGAAATAATTGATATTTGAAGACGCAGGACAGTATACATAGTTTTTGGCAGATCTGAGTTAGGCTATGTCTATATGTGAGCTAGTTTAATAGACTGTGAGCTGCTAATCTACCACCTAACACTGTAGATGCCTAAACACACTACATTTCAGCTGGACAAGTGCACTGCTGCCTTAGGCAAGCACTTGGACACCCCTTTGATGCCTAAGCCCCAGCACAATTCTCAAACCATGTTAAAATAAGTGGAGCAACACCTATCTTGCTGTGGGACCTGATCCAGCAGGCACAGTCAGAGCATGCTTAACACTACAAAGCCCAGGGGGAGAAAGAGGAGAAGCCTCCATTATAGCCTTCAGCCTGCTGGATAGGGTAGTCACCTGGGACTTGGGAGACTCTCTGGCTGAGTTTCCCCCTGGGGCAAAGGGATCTAACTAGGTTTTTTCTACCTCTCAGGTGAGAGCTATAGAGTTATTCTCACTCTTTCTTTGGTCCAATGAATATTTAATTATATAGACCAGAGGTTCTCAAACAGTCGTTCACGAGCTCCATTCAGGTGGTCCGCGGATAGTTCCCTCTAAGGTGTGTGCCTGGGCAGCAGCATACAAGAGAATGAAGGACCACCCACCTAATTAGTGGAGTCGTGCAGGCATGGCTCCACTAATTAGGTGCCTGGACCCTGGAGAAGATGTACATATAAGGTCAGGTGGTGGTCTTGGGGGGAATAGAGGGTAGGTGGCAGGGGGGTGAGAAGAGGAGTGGGGGGAATTTGGGACGTGCAGGGCTGCGGCAGCCAGAGAAAGAGGTGACTTTCCTCAGCTCCAGGGCTGCAGCTGCTGGGAAGAGATGGCCCTTTCCCAGCCCCAGCTCAGGGGCTGTGGGCAGGAGAGAGAGGGAGAGATCCCCCTCCTTTCCAGCCCCAGCTCGGTGGCTGCTGCAGCAGGGGAGACCCCTCTTCTTCCCAGTCCCAGCTCGGGGGCTGCCATGGTGGGGAAGAGAGGGCACATCCATCGCATTATAAAGGTAAGACTACTGATATTAAAATATGAGTTGTGTGCTTTCATTTGTAGAACAAAAACACATTAATTATAATTAAGTTTTTTTTATATATTACTTTTATCCAAAGCGATTTACAATAGTTAGCTAATGGTACAAACAACATTTGGAAAGATCATTAAGTGGTCCACCAAGACCTTCAGCAATTTTCAAGTGGTCTGCGTGGAAAAAAAGTTTGAGAACCACTGATATAGACAATGTGGAACAGCTTCATCAGAGGAGACTGAGAGAGCTCCACATCAAAATATCCCATAGTCCAGTGGGATTGGGCCTTGCAGGTAAAATAGGTGTTGTCCTGCCTATCTTCAATTGGTTTGAGGATTGTGGTAGGGCTTAGGCAGGAGATAGGTCTCTGGGTGCCTGCCTGAGGCATCAGCGTGTATACCCAGTGGCAGAAACTTAGGTCCCTTAGGGATTATTACAGATGAAATTTAGGTACCTAGTGAAGTTAGTGGCCAGCTGAGTGAAGGTTTTGTGAATCACAGTCGTGCCTAAATCCCTTTGCAGATCTGAGCCCTAGTGTCTGGGGAGTTACTGTTTGGGAGCATGGTCTATGGGCGGATGTGCTAGGGTACAAGATGGGGAAGACTCTTTGTAACCTCCTCACTTACATACATGCACAGGGACTGGCCCAAAATTGGAGGAGAAAAATATGTAAGATCTTAAGTTTGAGTTTTCAAACTTATATATGATATTTCAACAGTTGACATATTACTTTGTTTAGAAGCTGCCTTCATTTAATATCCACCCCTTTACCATGCAAGATGTGAGGGGAAGTAATTAAATTTAATAGAAGGAGCACTCATTTTGAAGTCCCCATCAATTTTAAAGTCACAGGGAAATAATAAAATTTACTAGAAGCCACAGATTCTAAACAAAGGTATACTGTACCCGAGTTAATTATGTGTGGTTGTGAGTTTTCTTTGGTGAACATTGTTGTTACTCTGTCCTCACTTCTCTTGCTTTTGATTCTCTGTGTGTGTAAAAGTAATAGAAAAGCACTGAGTAAAATATTTGGTGCCTCAGAGGCTGCTAAAACTGCAAGTAAAACTTTTCTCTTCACTAAGTCTTAGCATTTGAAAAGGAAAGTACCACTTAGTTCAGAGCTGAAGTATAAATTTCCCCACTATATTTTTAAGTCCTTAATCATGTGTGTCTAATTGGCACCTGTGGTGGAAGTAGGCCTTTGAATCTTATGCAGCAGAATTCAGTGGCAAAAATGTATATTAATGCAGAGTTAAGGTTCCTTGGTGATACAAGGTCCTCTTGTAGAACATTGATTCAAGCAAAACTCACATTTCTGAAAACCGGGAAATTGAAAACCTGTGGTCTCATTTAGCAATGCCCCAAAATATGCCCTGTTAACACACACACACCCCTTTACTCTGGCAACCCCACAGTTGTTGAAATGTACAAGCTCTTCACCTCCTTCTGGAATCCATTCACTCGTGCTCACAGGATTCTATCTAATGCTAGTAAAGAACAAAAAGGAAGAAACAAAACATGGGATGTTTCTATTGCTGTTACTTCCCCCCTCCTGTAACCTGACTCACATGCCATACCTGGAGTGAAGGACAATTATGTTACAGTGGAATGGTGTTCCTGCTTGAGTTTCACAGTGTTTGGAGGGTGTGGCACAGCCTAAAAGAGACATTACATATGGAGTTTCTTTTCCAAAATACTAACAGTTTTATGTTGGAGAGAAAGAACATCTGACCCTTGTCCAATAGGTGTATCTCATCTCCAAAAAAACAGTGTGGTGTCAGAGCTTGTAATGTTACTGTGCCATATAGTAAACAATTTCTGGAAGCCGTGAACCTGCCAATTTCCTGATAAATATTCCATCAACTCTTAGGAATAGCTTTCATGCAGTGTTGGGTTGCACTAGCAGGGCTGGGGGCTGCAGATTGGTGGGGCAAGGTAGGTGGGTGCACTGGCAGGGCTGGGAGATGCAGGGGGGTTGGGATGCACTGGCAGAGCTGGGAAGTCCCATGCGTTCCTCACCTGAGCTCCTAACTTCTCTCACCTCCCCTACCATATATTCCCATGTATCGCTGTCCCCTAATTGCAGCCCCAAACTCCTCCCCCCACTCGTCAGCCCCCTCAAACTCCTCCCCTCGCAAGAAGCATTCATGTGTTTTATTTTCCCCTCCAAATATTTTGAACACATTCCCCTCATAATGAAACTGCCACCCATGTCTCACAAATTGGAGCAAGCTCCAGCCACTCAGTCCAAAACTCCTTTTGTCTTCGGTAAGGGGACTGTGATTAACTTGTCCTTAGATATGTTAATTGAAGGGTGAGTTTGCAGCCATCAAGAGATCTGTGATTGAACCAGTCATTAGCATCTCTGTTTAACAGTACAAGATGGTAGGAGGAAACTGGTTTTTAGAGGTGCTATAACTCAGGAAACCCTTGGTCAAGAGACCCCAAATTTGGATCACTAACACCACCGCACACCCTCATGAGGCACAGCAGGTTTCAAAAGAATTTGAATAACTATTTGGATTTCAAAGCATTTTTAAGAGTGGAGTTTAAATCATACAAAATTGTAGCAATGACACATGAGCAGTGTAAAATGTACATTTTCTTAAATACTGCTCTCAGTTTGGGTCCCTAAGAGATTTAGTCAGTGCCACGTGTAAGGGGACTGTTGACCATTTACTGAAACTAAGTCGGTTTCTGGTTGGCCATCTCCCAGTACCAAAAGAAAGGGGAAGGCTCGATGGGCAACCAGGATCCTGTGACTTACAGTCCCCAGGGTGAATATGGAGAGGTCAGTGCTCCAAGTCAGCCTGATTGACAGGGCAGGGTGGCCAATGAGGGTGTCAGGAGGCGGGGCGGGGGGGGAAGGTCCCATCCTCCATGTGAGCTAGAATTGCCTGGGTCAGGCAGAGTGCGTCGGAGCTAAGGAGAGAGCAAGGGCCAGAGCTGAGCTGTGCCGTGCCAGCCAAAGAGAACAGACCTGTCCTGAGAGGAGACCTGCAGCAACCAGAGCTGGAGGGGCCAGAAAAAGCAGCCAAGGGGGCTGAAGGCAGAGCAGCAGCAGTGCTGAGGCCGAGTAGAGCTGGAGCAGTCCAGAAGTGGGTGTGGTGAGCAGCTGGGGAGAGCGGGGGGTTGATGCCGGGAAGAAGGGTCCTGCCATCGAGAGCCTGAAAGCACGTGGCCACCTCCAGAGCAAGTGTCCGACCCACAGCATCCCTGCAGCACCGCCAGGGCCTGAGAAGGAGGCCTGGGATGTGTAAGGGAGAAACTGTGAACTTCCCTTACATTCCTGAGATGGCTGTTTGTGGTGTGTCTGTACCACAGAGCAGGGGTTACATGTTTTCCTTTAACCTTTCTCTTTTTTTCCTTGTTTTTTAAATTGATTTACTGTTTAATAAATTGTATTTGTAATGATCCGTGAGCCAGGGAAGCATCCAGAGCAGAGAGAGTACCCCAGAATGGGGACACCTGAGCCCTTGTCCTAAGGGACCATGACAAGTTTGGGGGTTGAGCGCCCCAGGAATCCTGGGCCCAGCGTTGTCAGGGATATGAGAGAGGAGAGGAGAGTCCTCGAGGTCAGGCAGGCCTCTGGGTAAAGGAAATGGGAGTGAGGATTCAGTTCTTTTCACACTAGCTAATTCCACTAGGGTAGTGTATAAGCCAGAAAAGTTCCCCACAATAGCAAGACCATTCCCCTGCTTGCATATGCACTATCTTCAATAGAACTTGACAGACTGAGACTATTTTTACCCTCATCACATCAATAGTTTGATTGCAAGCTCTGAGCAAAAAACCCCAAAATCCCCTAGAAACTTTTTTTTTAAATGGCTATTTTTTCAGGGCTTATATATCTGGAACCCCTGAGTCAAATTGCTCCAAAGGTTGATCAGTAGCGCTATCTCACACCATCCTGATGCACACCAAATTAAAAAAAATCCAACGAAGCATGTCCATTTTAGAGGACTTAGACATCTCTTTAAAGGTGGACCTGCTTTTCACGGCATTCCAAACAACAAGCCTACCCAGTTCTCCAGCCACAGTTCCCTGTTCTATTTAAATCTAGCAATTGCAGAGACTGAATTCCCTAACTGTCCCCCCTTTCCATTCTCTTCTCTTCAAAATGCACTTTGACTTCATTTTTTTGCTTCCCACTCTGTGAAGAAGCATAATCAGAACCACAGACTCTTCAGACAGGTAATGGTGGAATTACTGTGGAATGAAGGTGGAGTAGGGGGAGGGAGATCTGAGGCAGAAGGGTGTGCTTGTGTGTTTCATGGGTATGAAAAGTTGGAGGGAGGAATGCAGCTGTAGGTGAGGAATGAGCTGAATTGTAGTCCATAAAATCTAAGGATGGCTCGAGGTGCCCGCTCAGGTATGTAATGAACATAATTCCAGAAGAAAAGACAATAAACTTGTGAGCCTTTTGCCACAGGAGTGAATAATACAGTTATGAATTAAACCTTTGTATTGCCAGCCCACTGATATATTGATGGCTGTCTTTTTCATTTTGTCAGTAATATGTGACTCTGTCCCTACTGTAGTTTGCTGGGACTCATGCTTGAAATTACTTACTTGACTGCACTTTGTGTGAAAGAACTCCATCCACTCAGCTATTTTAGATTAACAGTGAATTACAGTTCCTGTCAATGCAATTAGATCTAATGAGGTGCACATGGAGACTACTGGGGCCACCTTGTAACCACATTAGATGGCGTCTGCTGGTTGGCATTTTATTCAATTGGTTTGACCTTTGCTTTTTTGGTAGCTAGCATTCACAAAGAGAAGTTCACTTAGTTACCTGAACATAGTGAGAGATGACAAAAATTAGTCTCTGGATTAATCATGAATTGAGGCCGATACGGAAAGTCTTTATTAAAAAACACAACCCATATGTAGGGGGTTTGATGTGACTGACCAAGGCACTAGTATAGTTAACTTCTAGTGTGAGAGCTTTATTTTCCCCTTCTAACATGGTGTAACTCGAAAAAAAACCCAAACCTTAAATGCATATATCAGAGGCTGAGTAAGGGCCAAGAGTTCAGTTTCACAAGAAACAGAATTTCATTGTACCAAATTACACTGTGCTAATGAAAATGAAGCAGAGACTCAAGTAACATTCCTGAGGATAAGCAGACTTCCTACAAGCTAGTTAAGTCTGTCTCGCTGCATTTAATGATTTTTGTTCAATGATGGAAGGAAATGTTTTTGCTTCCTATGGTCAGATTCTGTAGTCACTTCTTACACAGAATCCTATGAAGATAGTCTGCAATATTGAAATTTACAGGTTTGAAGCTGCAAAGTGATGAGCCAAGAAGAACTGAATGATTTTGTTTTGAGAGATTTCAGTGGGAACTGCTATTCTTGGGAGGAGTTGAATGTGGGGCTGTAATTGTTATAAGGAGGGTGGGGGTTATCACACCTCACCCAATCATAAGTTTTGTTGACATATAGATTACTGTATTGTCTCACCGTCTGATCACAGAGAGAAATTAAACAAAAAGTAACAAGATTGTACAGTTCAGAATTTTGTGTAGGTCTTTATTTGTTGTACTATGCAGAATCACTGTCCCTGCAGACAAAAATCAGGATCTTTCATTTGACCTCTGACCTCTCTCCATGTAATAAGTCCCCAGTGAAAGACAGGTGTTTCCCAGTCAAGGAAACAAAAATGAAGATTTGTTGTGCTATCAGAGGCTTATCAAAGAGGGAAAGTGTGTATTATTCATGATTTTATAGAGATAAAGCTTCCATTTTGGCCTCCTGTCTCCTCACCCTCTTCTCTTTGATTAACCTGCAATTCTAGATCAATGCTCTCATCATCATTCCATTATTAAATTTCCTTTCTGACCACTTCCTTGTCTCCTTCGGTATTGCTTCCCTGCCCCCTCTTCCTTACCTGGCTACCTGGTCCTTTCTTGGCTTCCAATGCATTGATATCCACAACTTCTCCTCCACACTAAATTTCCCCCTCCCTGTCCTTATCCTCCCTTTGGCACTGTTGTCTTGCTACACACTTTTCATCACCCTTGACTCCTTTAATTTTTTTTTTTTTTTGTCTTCCATTGCAAGGTCTGTCCAGCCAACCTCCAGCCCTGACTCATCACCTCCATCAGCTTCTTATTTTATTAAACATAATCATTTAACTGTTATCTTGCCCTGCCTCTCCCTGTTTGTTTTCTGTATCCACCTGTTCTCTCCATTCATGCACTAATATTACAAGCTCTTTGGGGGCAGGGACTGTCTTTTTTAATTACAGGTGTGTACAGTAACTAGCACAATGGGGGCCTTAGTCTCAAAGGTGCCACACAAGTACTCCCCGTTTTTTTGCTGATACAGACTAACACAGCTACCACTCTGAATACTATAACTATATAGATCTAACATATCTCATCAGCCTTTTTCCTGAATTGGTATGATCCTCACCAGTATTAATGGTTCATTTTATGTGGCTGCTTGTAAGGGTTTCCCCCTCCCCCCCAGAAAGCTTCTCTGAACTGCACCTTGAGAGGGGAGATGAGGCAAATGTACAACTTAACAGGAATTTGGATATGAATTCCTGGCTATGAATCACCATAAAGAACAATGTCTTGTTCCTAAGTTGCAATAAGAAACATGTAAACTTCCTTCTGTTTATTGTGTTTCATTTTTTAGTTGGCAAAAGGTTCTTTTGTACTTTAAGGACGCGTGACATCATAAATAATAATGCATTATTTTCAGTGCTTTGGAAACTGTCAAGGAAACATCTACGTTTCCTGGTCATTATATGAAATGAACAAGCTTTTTGTATCAAGTGCCAAACTGGACAAAGTTCAAATGTTAACTACATTTATTCAACTGCATAAAATCCTGGTTCCTGTCACTAATAAATTTATTTGTTAATCCTTTTACATTTTCCAAGCAGATTAGGTCTGGCCCTGGATACCACAAACTAACATGGGTCGGAGTGGTGGGGCAGGAAGGGAGGAAACTCTTTGTATTTCACTGTTAAATCTGAGAATTATATGGTTGCTTTATTGCTTCAGGTATGGAGTATTTTGGCTTACTTTCACACTGTATATATTTGTATTTTTGTGACATTACAGTAGTGGTATGTAATATGCAGTAATTACTTTGACTATTGGAATGTATTTATAACACACTGGTCTGTGCACACAGTAAATATATTGATGTTTATGAACGAGACCATCCAGAATTACACTAGATAGGCTAAAAATATTTTATAAGGGATCTATTCCCTCAAGCTTCAGGACATAAGCCAACCGCTACATGATTGAGTTAGGAAGAAACCATTCCTGTGAATAGGTTTTTTCATAATTGTTCGTTATTCAGTTTCTTGATCTGTTATCTGAAGCATCTGGTTCTGGCAACTGTCAGCCACAAAATACTGGATTAGATGGTCCAGTGGTCTGATCTGATATGGCTTTTTTTTTATGTTCTTATTGTATGGCCCTATTGTTTTATGTGAAATGTACTCCAGATGTGTTGGTTTCTACTATTTAGATTGATTATATGTTTGCCTATTAAAGGAAAATACACAAATGAATATATGGTATAGTGGTTTGCAGCTGAACTTATCTATAGTAGTGTAGTGGGGCGAGCACCCCGCTCTGGGGAAAAAGGGGTTAAAGCGAGCTCTGGGAAAGGGCTGCCCTGAGAAGCCAATCAGGCAAAGGCAGGTAGCAGCCAGTCCAGGCCCGGTAGGGCTGGTATAAAAAGGGCTGTGTGCTAGGAGGCAGGCAGTCTCACTCCAGCTTTGGGGTGGGAAGGACCGGGCTGCCTGGGAGCACAGGGTTCCTTCAACAGAGCAGTGCTGGGGAAGGGGCAGGCTGAGGTGGGGAGCTCAGGCCTGACGACCTCTTAGGCTGAGGCCTGACAGGAAGGCCTAAGGAGGTACTGGGGCTGCAAGGAAAAGGCAACAGGTCCAACCCCCTAGCCAATGATGAATGGCCATTGCAGAATACAGTTTGCCCCTGAGTAAAGGGGCTAGATGAGGACTGGCAGTGGGTCACTGAGGCGAGGTAGGCTCAGGGGAGTGGGGTTGCCTGGGTAAAGGGTAGCACTCCAAGGTAAGGGGCACCGTAGGCCGGAAGGGACGTGGGGCCTACACGTGGTGGAGATAAAGGGACTGCAGAGGGGCAGGGAGAAACTGCTGAGCAGAGCGGGCTCCTGAGCTGAATAAGCTAATTCCCGGACTGACCAGCAGGAGGTGCCGTGCCAGTGAGTTGGCGATCTGCTACAAGTAGTTTTCCTCTTTCAGGAGGGTGAGGAGAAGAGAGTGAAGAGGCGGGGGTGGAGGGAGGGGGAGAGGGGAGGAATGTCAAAGGCCATCTGTTGCCTGTGGTACAAAACTCACATAGGCATTGAGCAAACAGAATTTTAATCTATTTGGTAATGTAAATATCTGTGTTTCAAAAACCTAAATTACTTCAATATTGGAGTTTTGACAGCAGGGGTTTTCTGTACTTTTGGTGTGTGTGTGTGTGTGTATATATTAGTGCTAAGTTTTAATATGTAGTATTTCAGATCCAGATCTGGCAAGGCATTTAAGCACACGAGTAGTCTCTTTGGCCTAGATTCTCTGCTGATGTTCCAGACCTTCTGAGAATTGTCCAGCAAAGCTTAGCTGGCATAAGACTGGAAAAGTCAGCTCCTATACAAAACTGCATCCCATGTATGATCCCTTAGAGACCAGAGCCAGTGGTCATAATATACAGTAGCCCCCAGACCAGTGTAAAGTACACCAGGGCTGGGTCATCTTGAGAGTCAGGGACTATAACATCCCCTCCTCCCCAATCCAATCTGAATGGATTTTGGCACAGGAGTGAATCTTGTCCATCACCTTTAATGGAAATACTCATGTGCTTAAAGACAAGTATGTGCTTAAATGTTTTCCTGAATTGGGGCACCAAATGAATAAACAGTATAAAAGGCTCTCATTTAAAATGTATCAGAGAATGGCTGAATCTGTTTTTGATTAAACTTTAGGTTCCATTGGATTTCAGAGACTTATAGATATTGCAGAAGTATTTTGCTTCCTGTATATCAATGTGCATTCAAATGGTTGGATAGCTTGAAGACTATGTGTGAGTTGTAGCATTAGCTGAGAGTGACTTATCTGAGGTCTCCAAACCAGGTATATTATACAGTGTTGACAATATGCTACATGCAGTTGTGGGTGTGGCTATACACACTTGCTTTGTGTGCTGCTTAGTCTTGGTTATCAAATAATTTAAATTAGTATGATGAAAATATATCTTAGATTGCAACATACCAAGTATGCAAGGTAAAACTGAGAATATGTTTTCATAAACAAAGAGTCAAACCATGTAGCCCTCTTCTGTTTTAGCTACAGTTCCCTAATGCACAGTTGGCAAAACCCAGGAAAAAAAGTATTTTGCAACCAAGACTAAGGACAGAGTGACTGCCACAAAAAATGTCACCAAAGCTGTAGCAGAACTGGTACCAACCATGGCTGCAAAACAAGTTAATGAATGAAATATTTAAATATGTATATGAGGATATAAATGGTTTATTAGTTTGTCCTTATTGTCAACAGATTGGTCTGGGGAACAACTAAGTCCAGAAAAACTTAATTCACATTTAAATTAGTAAGGAAAATGTTCTCAAGATGAAAGTTACCATGACTACATTGGTGACATTCACAAACCTTGGGGACTAATCCTGCTTACCTTAGTCATGCAAGTAGTTCCAAGGAAGCAATGAGATTTTTGGTAAGGTAAAGTGAGCAACATCTGGCCTTTTCTTTTTTCCTCCAGAAAACTTCTTTATTGCATTGAACTGAGCTATTAAAAAAAAAAAAATCAGATCCAATAAGCTGTTGACAGAACTAACTTTTTATATCTCAGTACATTCTGAACACATAGATAATGTTGCTGGTGTAACTTTAACAGATGGAGGAAAATCTTTCTTGGTGAAGGCACTATTAACTGCGTGGTTTCATGAAAATATATGTGGGGGGGGGAGGAGTATACGTTTAACAGTAATTAACTAGGTGTAAACTGAAAGGAAAAGAAGAAGCCAGAGGTATAAAATGCTTGCTAGGTTAGTTTTCTGTTTGGAAAGCTCAGGGGGCTGGACTTGATGACTTTTCAAGGTCCCTTCTAACCATACATTTCTGTGATTCTATGATGACATGCCAAAGATAAGAATTTGTATTATCATAAAACAGATTTTGTAATAAGTTTGTGTTGTAATTTATATTGTGATTCTCTTTACACCATGTAATGCAGCATAATGACATTGCATTAAAGATATCACTTAATTCTGATTGAATTATCCTGTTTTATATTTGAATCTCAGAGTAAGGGTAGGTAGTATGGATGAAAACATGAATTCTACAACTATATTTAATATAAAAGAAGATCCTTTTTGTTCCACTTAAACATAGCAGTTGTGAAGAAATGTCTGTGATTAAAGAAATGGCAATGCATTTTTAAGCTTGTAATATCACCTGTAACCTGGTTCCATTCTCAATTTTCGCTGTTCTGAGTTACATGAAATATGCTAATGATGCCATAAGATGACATTGCATCTTTTCACAACAGATGCAGTGTTCATATTCATATTTCTTACCTACAGATAAGGGCTGTTTTAATCCTTGAACTAATTCTTAAGGTTAAGGTGAAACTTTGAAAATGAAATATAGCTCTACAGTAACATTCAATCGGACTAATTTATTTATTTTATATTAAATTTAACTTGTTCCACTGTTTTAGCACTAGAATGAAATCATTTCATTCACAGATGTGATTTCAATCTGAATAATTAAATAATATGGATGATAGATGGAAAAATTTTCCAGAATTACTGCTGTTCTAATGATATTCATTCTGATTATTTGTTTTGTCTGGAACTAATAGTAACAAAATAATACTTCAGGAATATGGGCAAAATAACAACATTTTTGTCTTCAAACCCAATTAGAACAAAAAACATAATAACACATTATAATATAAATTTGACGTGTAGTTTTCCTTTAGGAGATATTCAGTTTTTAGTTTTCAACAAGTCCCTGAGAAGCTTTAGGGTTCTTAGGATGCCTAGAGTCAATTTTGAGCAATTTAGCAACTTACCACAGGGAATCTTAATTCAAATTCAACAAAATACTGAAAGAGGTAGTGCTTTGGGATACTTAACCTCCTCAAAGGACCATCAGTATGAGACCCCAGAGGGAGAGAAGCAAAATCTAAATAAAATATATCTGTCAATCTGCAACCATGGTTAATAGTAAGAATAGATTTTTTTTTCTCTTTTTCTTTTTCTTTGATCCTAATTAAAAGCCTTTTAGACATTACTATTATTGATGTTCATAAAAACCAATGGTCAGTTCATGTTGAATAGTCCCTTCTAAACATCAACAAAAGCATTGTTATAATCTTAAAATTATATATTTTTGAATATTTTTACTACAGCGGACCGAAAAAGACTGTAGCCTCATACCTTGCCTTCCTTTTTTTCTTAATATCTGCTAGATATAATGTAACCCTTTTATCTGGGGTATTTAATCTGTTGAAATAGAAATTGTAATGAAGATAGATGTACAGGATTTTGACTTCCTTGCTGTGAAGGGGGAGGAATAAAAACAAGCTGGACTCTAGAAAAAGCTGGGGAGGAGTGTTAAAGCGTATACACAAAAAGAAAAGGAGTACTTGTGGCACCTTAGAGACTAACCAATTTATTTGAGCATGAGCTTTCGTGAGCTACAGCTCACTTCATCGGATGCATACCGTGGAAACTGCAGCAGACTTTATATACACACAGAGAATATGAAACAATACCTCCTCCCACCCCACTGTCCTGCTGGTAATAGCTTATCTAAAGTGATCCTCAAGTTGGGCCATTTCCAGCACAAATCCAGGTTTTCTCACCCTCCACCCCCCCCCCCCCCCACTTCACTCTCGGAATCACAGACATGAAGGTCGCTATCTTAAAACAAAAAAACTTCAAATCCAGACTCCAGCGAGAAACTGCTGAATTGGAATTCATTTGCAAATTGGATACTATTAATTTAGGCTTAAATAGAGACTGGGAGTGGCTAAGTCATTATGCAAGGTAGCCTATTTCCCCTTGTTTTTTCCTAACCCCCCCCCCCCCGACGTTCTGGTTTAACTTGGATTTAAACTTGGAGAGTGGTCAGTTTGGATGAGCTATTGCCAGCAGGAGAGTGAGTTTGTGTGTGTGTGTGTGTGTGTGTCCCTGGGGGGGGGGGAAGGAGGGGGGGTGAGAGAGCCTGGATTTGTGCTGGACATGGCCCACCTTGATTACCATGCACATTGTAGGGAGAGTGGTCACTTTGGATGAGCTATTACCAGCAGGAGAGTGAATATTTGTGTGTGTGGGGTGGAGGGTGAGAAAACCTGGATTTGTGCTGGAAATGGCCCAACTTGAGGATCACTTTAGATAAGCTATTACCAGCAGGACAGTGGGGTGGGAGGAGGTATTGTTTCATATTCTCTGTGTGTATATAAAGTCTGCTGCAGTTTCCACGGTATGCATCCGATGAAGTGAGCTGTAGCTCACGAAAGCTCATGCTCAAATAAATTGGTTAGTCTCTAAGGTGCCACAAGTACTCCTTTTCTTTTTGCGAATACAGACTAACACGGCTGTTACTCTAAAGCGTATACAGTATTTTTGTAACTTTGTGCCATAATGGTGGTGCAAATCTTGGTTGTTACTAATAGTACCAAAATGATAACTATGACTTTGTACAGATAGTGAACTTGCTATCTGACTCCTGAAGGTGTGCACCGTCAAATAAGGTTGCAATGCATATAGTTATGAAGAATTTTTGAAAGCAAAATGTTGGAGTCATTCTTTTGTAGCAGTTAACTGTACCTTGCGAAATGATAGGTGTTTTTATGGTTAAAAATATACAGCAGTATTTCTTAAAGTTTTAAAATCTCTTGTCTAAAATTATATGTGTATTCTGTGTCTGCTGAGGTGATGCCAGGAGTTAAGTAACGTGTACCGTTCTCTAGAGAATAGACAGAATTTATGGAACCAACTAGATAAAACCAGCAGTTTTCTGTACTAATATGTAACAGAAATCCTAAAAAATAGGGGCCAGCCATATGAGCTAGTGTCTAAGGATGGCAGAAGGTATTGCTTCTAGCAAGCTTTAGCAGGGAAAATAACACTTGCAGTAGCTCATCACTACAGCATAGCACAAGGTCAAAACATTTGTCCCATGTTACTTTCCACATCTTCTTTGACACTACACTGATATATAGACCTGCTGTCACAATCCCAGTAGATCAAGTTGTTGATGTCAAGTATTTCCAGCCCCTTCAGGGCAAAACTACTATACTGGCAACCTTGCCAGAAAGCCAGATGAGCCCTTTGTACATCATGCAGTTGTTTTATTGCCTCTTCCTAGTGATGAGTATATAACTTCAGGAATAGAAAGGACAGTTGTGCTTGCTCTCTCACTCTCTCTTTTTTTTTTTTTTTTTTTTCCTTCCAGTGAGGGAGGGGATATGGTCAAGTGGATCGGGCATGGGACTGGGAGTCTAATCTCTGCCAGTTATTTTCTATGTAGTTGTGTTGTAGCCATGTTGGTCCCAGGATATTTTACGGTTTATTACAACAATCTATAATCCACAACCCCCACTCCAGTTTTTTTTCCCCCATGACCGGAGAGGTGTTAATTGGCCACTTCACCTTGAATGGTCCTTTGGAATATCTGTTAACCACTTATGCTAAACAATCTGTTCCATGCTTTAAAAAAAAACAACCAAGGAGTACTTGTGACACCTTAGAGACTAACAAATGTATTTATTATCTAAGGTGCCACAGTACTCCTTGGTTTTTTTGCTGATACAGACTAACACGGCTACCACTCTGAAACCTATTCCATGCTTGTATTTAGTTGTGACACTGAGTACATTTCCCAGACCCAAAGAGATGCTCTGTGTAAACCCGACACCTTGTGTCTCTCACCAACAGAAACTGGTCCAATAAACAATATTTCACCCACCTTATGTCTCAGTTATTTTCTCTCTCTCTTTTGGAAAGTTACTTCACATCTCTGTAATTCTATTTCCCCACCTATAAAATGGGGCAAATGATAAATGTCCACCTTTTGTGAAGTGTGTTGAGAATTCATTAATAAATAATGCATTATATATGCTCAATATTCTATATCTATAAATCCTTTAGTTGAATTGTTAAGTCTTCGAAGGATTTTCCTCTAATGCTGAATTTTTCCACAGCTGTATATGATGCCAGATAATGTGAGTTCTCTTATCTCTTTCCTTCCTCTCTGGTGACGATCTCGTGACTGCTTTCTCTGTAGTGTTGGTGCAGATATCTGTTAAAATTTTCCTTCTAGTGGGCAGGAGGTTACCACTGGGTTGGCATTTTCACCTCTCAATACTTCGATATTTTACAGTCTCACAGATCAGGCTGCCTTCTTTTCTAAATCATAATCTGCCTTTGACTGCTCTAGAAATACATACCTCCTTATCTTGATTAACAATGCACTATGACATCTCAGGAAGTGAGGAAAATATTGCAAGGAAAAGAACCTTGAGAACTACAGTATACACTAAAATAAAAAAAAAATTAGACTTCACAGAGCCACAACATCTGAGTTAGGTAATATAAAGTAACTAACTTCTTTCATCTTGACTTCAGTGGGAGCAGGAACTGATTTGTATAATCACCTAACCTAGGCTTTAGCATAAATGGTAACCTTTATTCTGCATGAGATTAAATAAAAGTTCAAATATTTATTTTAGTTAAATAATGGTGACCCTAAGAAGTCGTAATTTTTCGTTCAGTCACTAGATAATTCATAACCATTGTTTGTAGAAGAGTCCAGTGTTGCCAACTGTTGTGATTTTATTGCAAGCCTCAGCTATATTTGATGTTTTACATAATGCCCCAGCTCCTGGATACAAGTGATTATTACACAATCTCATTTCTAGCCCTCATGGTTGCAGAGAAAAAGTTTGACAACATGACTAGCATGTACTCTGAAAGCTCAAGAGCCAGAAGGCAAATGAAATGAGATTAAAAAAAACAAACGTTGGATTTATTTCTGGGGGAGCCTGACTCAGTTGTCCACACTGGGACAAAAGAACACACAGATTGTTTGCTTTCTTAAGAAGGAGTGTCTGGTTTCTTAACTTGTTTGTGCAGTGCAAACACAATTGATCCCTGATTCTTGAGACTTCTAGACAGTGGTAACATTAAAATTAATTAGTAATAACAATTTACAAATATATTGTTAAAAAGAACTCATTAAAACAACACAATACACTGCATAGGCATTTCTCATTAGAGAGATGTGTGAGAGAATGACCTGTACAGCTGTCATGCTGTGTGCAGTTCATTCATTTAAGCAACAGGAATAACTACTGGAAGGTGCTCAGACACTATGCTGATACTGGCGATATAAGAACCTCTACAGAACAAAATAACTAGGCAAGTGCATAGTGGATGCATTACAATATCAAATTAATAGTTTATGCATTTTATTTGTTTTTGCTTATCCAGCTGCCATTTGCAATAACTGTTGAAGTATTTGTTTCTCTAAAAGAACAAAGAGAGAGAGAGAGAGAGAGAGAGAGAGAAAATACAGACTAGCTACACATTCAAAATTTGCCTCCTGTCAAAGGCAAAGAGAAAATAGATTCCCTCAAATAAACAAACACCTACTACATCCACTAACTGTCCCTCATGCCAAAGCCTGAGAACAGAGATGGACCTTGCTTTGTGTTCTTTTGTTTAAGAAGGGATGCAATTATCTTATTAAATAATCTGTTACACTTCTCTTATTTTATCAACCTTTCTGCATTATCTGTCATGTGAGCAGGGTTGAAGAAAAAGCATCCAGGCTTCACGGTTAACTATGTTCCTGTTAGATTTGTTGTTGGTGGGTTTTTTATTTTTATTTTTTAACCGTGTTGAACTTTTCTCCCAGATATCAAGATTTCAAGCTAATTGCTTAATTAAAAATGAGAAAACTGACATAACTGCTTAATTCTGGAATCATTTACTAATACAGGGTCTGAAACTTACACTTTCACTTAAGAGTTTCTTTACATGGTTGTAAATTAATGGACATCGGTGGAGTTACTTCAGCTTTATGCTGGAGTAACTGAAAAATGAGTCAGGCCCACACTTAATAAGGGAAAACTTCGTAGTTGCAATTATTTTAGTAGTCCGTACAAATAATATATTTTCTGGTAGAACTAATGCCTGTTACGGACTGAACTACTCAAGCTCAAGGAATAGTACTGCAGCTCAAGAAATACATTTAAGTAAATATGACTAAGTCACCACTTCTGGTGCATGTGGTAAGTCAACCATGAGAGAGACATAATATGCCACCAGACTAAAAGCCCTAGGTCGTCAGTACTTCTGCACAGATTAACTGTGCTGCATTAAAATGGTTTATATCCAGTAATCATTCCACAAATGTAACTTTTTTTCCATTTGTTAATTATCCATGAGTAGTCTTAGATTTGTATGTACTTATTCTTTACTTGGAATTGTTCTGTGAGAACTCTAAACAACCATATTTTAGTCTATGGGCTATTGATGAGTTATTCACTTAAATTATTTTTGACTATTTACTGTTCTTCATTTGTGATGTGTGAGTGCTCAAGTCACATAATACTCTTTCTAGTCCTTGACTGAATAACTAGAACTTTGTTTGGAGGATGGAAATTAGAGATTCCAAGATGCCCTGCAAACACTTTCAGCATGAACTTCTTTGCAAACACTGTCACATATGTATTCATAAGGTTCTTGCTTTCTGTGAACATTCCTGAAAACAAAATATCACTTCTACAATATTAGTAAAAAAGAATAAATAGGACTGTGGTTATCATGAAAGAAAAAGTGTTGGAGGCCGGATTCTTCATGACATCATATCCCGTTGGTCTTCTGGCTCATTGGGATCTCAGCTCTGCTCCTGGAACTGCACCCCAGGGAAATCTATTCTACATAGGCTGCACTGTGATGAATTGTCTGAATATTTTTGTGCAGTATTCACCTATCTCTACTGATCATGTTCAACCTCCAACAAAGTCTAAAAGCAGCTGTAAAGTAAATACTAAGGGGAAAAATAACACTGGCAATTAGGAAGGCACAAGTACAGTAATACAAACTATCAACTGGAGTAAAAATGCTTTTACTGTAATAACCTTTTGAACTTACTCCTGAAGTAAAATAAAAATAAATTCACTGCCTTGTGACCATGATACAGTGAATTAGAGGCCACTTCTATTGAAGCAGGACATTGATATAATGGAGTATTTTAATGGCATCTATAACCACATTAATATCTCTGGTATAGTACTAGCTACAGTCAAATAATTGGAAAAGTCTTTGTAGGTTAATCAAACACATAGGTAGTGAGGAAAACAAGACAAAAGATTAAGCTATGGTATGTCCATGTTGCAGAGATGAATTACTGCATATATAGAATAAACATGGCTGTTTTGAAGCTTCAAAGATGAGTCAGAGAAATCAACATTCCCTTTTTTTAAAAGGAACCGGTGTATAAAAACAAATAGCATACGTTAAAAGAAAGCTGTACAAGTCTGGCTCACTTAATTGAAAATGGGCTTGGAAAAGGTCACAGGGGAATTGGAGATTACAGAACCGATAATCAAAGAAATTATCAGTGGGTTGAGCATTCTGAGCTTCCTACAGAAAGCACACCTCAGTTTGCCAAAGCAAAGAAAGATAGTAAAATCACATACCAGGAAAATAATCCAGAAAGATTATTACAACTATCTAGACCAATACAGATGCCCCAAACAATATCTCAGGACTTCCTGGCCTAGACTCTGGATCTGTAGGAAACATTGCTGTTTAGCAATCAAGAATCATATATAATTTTAATTGGACGGGTGAGTGTTCATGGAGGATTCATTAAAGTCTTAGGGTCTCATCCTTCTTTTATGTATACCAGTGTAAATTAGGAGTAACTCCACTGAAGTCAATTGATTTACGTTAGTGTAAAACTGGTGTGAAACATGAAACAGGCCATTAATGTCCAGATTAATTTTTTATTATATTACTCCATTCTGTGAAACCTGAAAGCACATACCAGGTTGTTAACTATTTTCTATCTTAGTGTCTGTCTGCATAAAATTTTTCCGTGTTCATGTAGCAGTTTGCCATTGCTCTGAATTTCACGTTACGCAGGAATGTGAGATTGTCTTGAAGGAACTTGGAGAGACAAGGTGGATGAGGTAATTTCTTTTATTGGACAACTTCTGTTGGTGAAAGAGCTTATACAGAGCATCTTCATGAACTTGTAAGTTATAGGTTTCAGAGTAGCAGCCATGTTAGTCTGTATCCGCAAAAAGAAAAGGCGTACTTGTGGCACCTTAGAGACTAACAAATTTATTTGAGCATAAGCTTTCGTGAGCTACAGCTCACTTCATCGGATGCTGGACTGCATGCAGTCCACATCAGCCCAGCTTCCAATGAAGTGAGCTGTAGCTCACAAAAGCTTATGCTCAAATAAATTTGTTAGTCTCTAAGGTGCCACAAGTACTCCTTTTCTTTTTGCAAGTTATAGTTAAAGAATTTGGAAACATTCCTAGCTGAATCAGTTTTTTACCCCAGAGGAAAAGGTTCTATGTTAAGAATGTCATAAGAGAATTCAGAGTTTATTCAGTTTTTGAGATATAGGTACTTGTCAGTTACATTAAAGATTGAACTGCAGGAGGATTTCTAATTTTTTTTAAATTTCTCCTTTCTAGTCTTACAAAATTCAGGAAATGCCAGTGAGGAACACAAGCAAAATATTTTGGCAGTTTGCTTTGGATAAGCATTCAAAAGTTTAGTTTTGGAGCTTCCAATCCAGCACACTTGACACTACATCTACTCCTGCCTGACTTCCCTCCTTCCCAGGTCAGACCTAGCATTGGCTGACACTTTCAGATTTCTACATCTGGTCTCTCAACTTCCAGAAGATTCCTGTGGCTCCTTCTGTACCTTTTTCAAGATGAGTGTCAGGGCCAAACTGCATTCTACTAGTGTTTATAGTTTAAATTCAAACTCAGATGCATGCTGAAAAATGGAGTGCACTAGATTTCAGAGTAGTCATTATGGGACCTAATGCAGATATACAGCTGTGACCCACAATTAGGACCAAGGCCTCGGCTGGTGTAAATTGGCATAACTCAGTTGGTTTCAGTAAAGAATCAAATGCAACTTACTGCAGCTGATGATCATCTGGCCCATAACCTTTAAAATTACTGGAGGAGTGGTGCTGAGTTGTTCAGAAAGGGCTGGCCTGATGACGCCACACTCTAAGTGGGGCTGTGTGGATATCCAGGAATGGTGAAGATTGGAAGCCTGGTCAGAAGGGGCTGAGAAGTCTCCTTGATGGAAAGGTTCTGAACTTCACTTAACATTTTTCCTGCAATTAACTTTTATTTAATAATATAATACCTGTTAGCCCAAAACTCGAGAAACAGCAGAAGCTAGCAATTGGAAAATGTAGACTAAATGCAATGCAGCAGCCACAGATGGAAACTTTAAGCTGAAAATGACCAACATGTTCTGAAATGGCAGCAAAACTGATGAATGAATTAAGAGAACAGAAGGCAAATATTGCATTGCTCAAATATAGCACCTGAACTCAGGATAACACTCTATTTTGAACTGAGCTGCTGAGAACATTGGAAAGAAAATGGAACAATGGCATTCAAGGACAAGAGGTCAGCAACAAGGCAGCAATTGGGATAAGTGCTTTAGAAGTGCTAAGCTGTCTTTTTGGATGTTATAGGAGAGTGTAGTTGATGAGTTGAAAGATGAAAGGGATCACTTCTACAAGACTAGAAAGGAAGTAGAAAATACAAAAGTTCCAGAATCAGCATTTCACACAAGTAGATTAATAGATTCCAAGGCCAGAAGGGCCCATTGTGATCATCAAGTCTGACCTCCTGTGTAGCACAGGTTATAGAAGTTACCCAAAATAATTCCGAGAGCAGATCTTTTAGAAAAAACCTCTAATCTTGATTGAAAAATTGTCAGTGATGGAGACTCCACCACAATCTGTGGGAAATTGTTCCAGTGGCTAATTACCCTCAATGTCAAAAATCTGTGCCTTGTTTCCAGTCTGAGTTTGTCTAGCTTCAATTTCTAGCCATTGGATCATGCTACAGCAGTAGCATGGTGTGGTAATGTTGATCAAACACTCCTGAAAAAAAATTAGACCACTATAATATACTGAATAGCAATGATATTCTCATATATCTCTTAAGGAGCACGCTAAATTATCTCTCTCTAGGGGTCTGTTCTTTCCTTGATATTTTTATTTATTTATTTATTTTTATTTATTGCTTGACTCTTGTCAGGGTTAGTGAGAGATGTGCATAGATTAAGCAGTTGATTGTTCAAGTATATTTATTGCAGAATTTAACAGAGTGAATAACTAATGGTTGATCATCAGGAAGTTTGTATATTATTTTGAACATTTAGTGACCGAATAATTGTCTTATTTTATTTTTTCTCTCCGTTTTAAGAATTACAGACAAAATGTTGGCTTCACATTAGATTTTTCTGGACACTATAGTGTCTGAGGTTCTGGTATATGTAGATGGGTGTTTAATATTTCAGTAAATAGTGAAAGAAAATATGTGGTAAAGTTATAACTTTATATCCAGTAAAAGGGACTCTCTGATTAACATATATTGAAAAATAGAGGAACAATAAATGGATTATCTCTTCCTATTAGTAAAAATTGTAGTTTGATCCATTCCTAATAAAGGATTTGGGTTGTATTCGGTACATTAGTTTCCCAATTCCTTGCCTGGCTATATACCTGTTCAGCAGTATCCCCTAAAACACTGAAGAACAAAATGTTTCCCATGAATGGTCACTCACACATAGAAACAAATTACACACAGCCACAGCAAAAAAATCTTGTTTCCTAAGTGTTTTTTTTTTCTAACCTATTGCGAGTGGATTTCTTTTATCTGGCATGATTTATGGGGATTGGTGCTGATTTTTTTCCTCTTGACTGTACAAATATGCTACCTGCCCTAAAGATCTTACTGTCTAAACAGCGATGAGTCTAAATGAAACCCCTAAACCTGTGGCCTGCTACCTCTGAACTTTGGTGAAGTTTGGATTTAGATCCAATCTTCATGGCTAGGCCTTGTGGCCACAAAGCACTGAAATAACCCCCATCTTGAGTACACTATACTAAAATGTAGGCCAAAAACTCTGTGACATGGGACAGTATTTGGCTTGAGTCAAATACAGACAACACAGTCTAGGTACACATAGTGCTACCAGAGGTCCAGTCTTGAAATGTCACATAGGCAAAGTTTCCTAATTAATATTTTTAATTGTCTGTCCTCTTTTGAGCAAAGAATACGAAAATGTTTTAGTAGAAAGAGCATGTTCTAAGTCGGGATTTGAATTTTGAGAGAGAGGTAGTTTTGACTAGAATTAGATTAAGTGAGTTTTAGGCTAAGAGGAAACATGGAAGGTGTGAAGACAGGAGTAGGAGAAAGTTAAAGAATGTTGAGGTTGCAGCAGGAGGTCAGTGGGTCATAGTAGGGGCAGTATAAGAAAATGAGAACAGAGATGGTGGAAGGGGAAAATTTGTGCAAGGCCTAGAATGGGAAGCAGGGAAGATGAGCTTGATGCAGGAAGCAAGAGGCGCTCAATAAAGGGATTCATAGGGAGGAATGACATGGTCAGAGTTGTGGGAGAAGATGATGATGATGATTTTAGGAGCAGCAGCATTTTGTACTGAGTGGAGTGGGGATAGAGAAGTTCGGGAAGTTACAGTCGCTGAGTTGAGAAATAGCCAGCACAAAACAAAGAATTTTGCAGTATACACTGAAAATTGAAATATGAGGAATGACATACCTCAATTAAATAAAAATCTGTATAGGATTTCATTGTCTAATAGATCATACAACTGAACTAGACCTCTACAGTTACGGAGAATGCACTGTGTCCATGTCGAACTAAATCCACGAGCAATAGTTACATGTATTTAAGCTTTTGCTACCCCTTTCACCTCTTTCAGTTTTATGAACTCTAGAGGATGCTGTATGGGGACTACATGTACAGGGACTTCAGTTTTCTTTGCACAAGAGGGGTCCAAGTTGGGAAGATGCTTTGTGCCCTCATCCTCTACCCAAGAGCTAGGGACAGTGTGACCCAGGGGGTATGTCTACACTGCAGCTGGAAGCGAATCTCCTAGCCCAAGTAGACAGACTTGCACCAGCAGGGCTCAAGCTAACGCAAAAAAAGCAGTGTGGATGTTGCAGCTCTGGTGGAGGTTTGGGCTAGCCACCTAAGCTCAGACCCATGGGGTTGTGTGGCTTGAGAATCTGAGCTGCTGCCCCAGCTGCAATGTTCAAATTGGTATTTTTAGTACGCCACTGTGAACCTGTCTACCCAGGCTGGAAGGTTCTCACCCTGCTGAAATGTTGACATACCCTAAGTGTCTTGCCCTAGGTTGCAGAGCTGTAAATAGAACCACAGAGTCCTGGCTTCCATCACCTATTCTAAACACTACATATCCTTTCTAATATATTTTTTTAAATGAGTTTTCCTTAAAAAAAAAAAATTCTTATGGATCAGGTGCTAAAGTTAAGATTCAGTTACAACGAAGTAGTAGACTGTGATTTAACATTTGCTGAAAGATACATGGGTAGGACAACTATCATCTCCTAGAGAGGGCAATGGTAGATTCAAACTAAATCTGTGTAGAAAGGATTGGCTTCCACTCTAAAGGTTCCTTAAATAGCCTATGCTTTCAACTGTGCAGATAATGGGGCTTCTGGATTTTCCCTAGTTCTTCTGATATTTGAGAGATTACATTACATATTCATTGATATTGTTTTGGGGCTGAACCCAAGTTCCGAATGATTTAACAGATCATAATGCTTAATATAAAAAGGTGGCAAAATAAGCTGAGAGGCTAATGCTTTTTCAGATAATATGCCAAAGAATTTTCTGCTCTGTGTAAAAGTAAATATGGCTGTACAATGTATGGTACAACTGTTAAACATAACGGAGAGAGGCCTTTGAGTGAAAGGGACCGAGCACATTTTAGGAAGACAAATTTGTATAATATCTTTAAGAGGAAAACAGTCTTCTATGAGATGAAACTATATGGTGTTTAAGACCAGGGTTTTCCATAAGAATCCTTTGCTTTCCAGTGATTATTTATTTTCTAATAACCACCTTTCCAATTTAGGAAGTTAGTTGTATTAGAAAATCTCATCCACTCACATACTCCTGGATTACCTGAAAAAGCATGAATTGTCTGTCTCTGTGATAGTCCTTGTAAGTCCCTCTTTGGAACACTTATCATTCCATTCTGGAGGTATGTCGCTCACAGCCAGTAAAGTGAGTGTCCTTCAGAACTCTTCTGGATTGTACCTGGGATAGTCTGCTAGAGTTCGTTTAATGTACACATTTTAAAAGGAAATCCAGGCAGATGCTTCGTGATTATTTAATATGCAATGAGAAAATATTTTTCTGTTTAAAAAAAAAAATCCTTTGTGGACCAGAAAATCTTGGCGGCATACAATGCCACTGAGTGAGCAGAAAGCGAATATAAATGAAATAATTCTTACAAGGATAAGCAACTTATGTACAGTGGCACCACCTAATTTTCTGCTCTCTTCAGTTTTTAGGAGCTAAATAGGGACTGGTTTGGTTGAGTTTTTGGATGCGAGATTTTGGCAGCAAGTGATGGTACAAAAGTTTCAATAGCTGGAACTCTGTTCTGAGTTGATAACGAGCCTGTGCTTTGGGTCAGTATTGAGCCAGGGTCTTCTGCAGATTAAAAAATTATAGCGATTACTTTGAAAATAGTGTAGTTAAGTGTTATATAGTGAAGAATCTCTCAATCTCTGGACAACAAGCTCGATTTTTAGGACTGTACTTATATCTGAATGTTTTAAATAAAACTAGAGAGAGAGATCATTTCAGAATCTGCCCAGATGTAGTGAAAAAATGGAACTGAAAGAAAATACTATATTCACACTATTTGATGGAAAAAATGGGTAGTAGAATGTTGAACTGGCTGAAGAGAACTCATGGTTAAGCACCTGTCATGAGCCATTGAGTGATACTGTTATGTGAATGACATTTGGGATCAGCGTTGCCTCTGAAGTTTCATAAAGAGAAAAAAAGTGTTAAAATCATTCATGGGCATAGAAGATATAACAGTCATTTTTGATTCGCTACATTATAGAGAGCTGCAAAGAATAGTGATGAAAGTGACTGAATCCTAAGGAAGTGATGGACAGAGCCAGGAAGGCAAGAGTCAGATTTAATAAAGACAAAATCAAGTTCATAGTGTAGAAGTGATATAGAATATATTTGGATTTGATAGTCTCTAAAGACGGATGAAGAGAAAATTACAAATAGCTAGAACGCCAAAGCCCCAAACCTGACAGGACAAAGCATTTACTTGGCACGGTGAACTTCTTGTTCGTACCATATGAACTGTAACACATTCACCATCATAGCATCACTGAGAGCTCTCTTTAAAAAGATGTTGAGTGGATTTAGAATAGTAAACATGAAGCATCATGAGAAACACTGAAATAAGTGTTTTATAACAAACCTATGATGGTGATATTTGATGTGAAAGGCTAGTAAAGTTTCAAACACATGCAATGGAAGGGAATTTAAGAACTTGCATCTTTTAAGAGAAATGCCCTAATAAGACTTTGTAGCTCTATCCAGTGTAACGATATGTAATTAGAAAATGACTGACACGGTGCTGTATTTGTAGTGTTGCTGTAGCTTCCTTGGTCCCAGAATATTACTGTGGCATAATATCTTTTATTGGACCAACTTCTGTTGGTGAAAGAGACAAAATTTTGACCTGAAGAAGACCTCTGTGTAGCTTGAAGTCTTGTCTCTTTCAACAACGAAGTTGGTCCAATAAAAGAGATTTACCTCAGACATCTTCTCTCTAATTGTTGTATTCTCATGTAAATAACTGAATTTATATGCAGATATTGGAAATATGGAAATTAACCCTCTAGGAGTCATATTGAGGAAATTGCATTTTTGTCATCATCACAAGGATAGAAAACTGCTACTAATGTTGCATTAGCAATGCTGGTCCTGATTCATAATGCACTACTCCAGTAATTCCTTGAAATCAGTGGAGTTATCCCATTGTAAACCTGCAGAAACATAATGATGAATCAGACCCACTAGTGCATTGTGAAATATAATGTATACCATAGATTACATGTTGTCTACAGCATACTCCAAATAAATAACTCCAGGTAAAGGTCTAAAGTATGCCAAAATGAAAAGTTCCAAGTAACTGTCTGAGTTAAAAGTGGTATTTTTATTAAGAAGATGCTACCAGCTCTAAGAAAAATGAGGAAAAAAATATTAACCAACACCAGACCATAATGGAATATGACTGTTATGAGTTATGAAGCAGATGCTTTGTTATTTATTGATCAGAACCTGATCATAGCAACTGAATTAGGAAGATAAAAGTCATGCACAAATGATGCTTGCATATGAGCAAGAGGAGTCTTTATTGGCTTGAAGTGTCAACTGAGTTTGAGGCGGCAGCATCCAGATGTTCAGCATATGCAAACTACAGAAACAAAAATCAAAAGGAACTTCTACTGCCACAAAAGCCAATAAAATCTTTGAAGTATTTAGAAAGCAATGAGGGGGTGCAGTTCAAAGTCATATTATGTCTCTCACAGTGTACTCTCATTCTGATGGAAGGAGTGAATAATCAGTGAAAAATAGGGCTGTCAATCGCAGTTAACTCAAGTGATTAATGCAAAACAAATTAACTCGATTAAAAATTAGTGCTCAGTTTATATTTTTATTACAAATATTTGCACTGTAAAAATAGTATTTTTCAATTCAGCTCATACAAGTACTGTAGTGCAATCTCTTTATCGTGAAAGTGCAACTTACAAATGTAGAATTATTTTTTTATATATAACTGCACTCAAAAACAAAACAGTGCAAAACTTTGGAGCCTACAAGTCCACTCAGTCCTACTTCTTGTTTAGCCAATTGCTAAGACAAGCAAAATTGTTTACAGTTATGGGAGATAATGCTGCCCGCTTCTTATTTACAATATCACCTGAAAGTGAGAACAGGTGCTCACGTGACACTGTTGTAGCTGGCATTGCAAGGTATTTATGTACCAGATATACTAAACATTTGTATGCCTCCTCATGCTTCGACTTGTAGACTCTAACATTTTACATTGTTTTGTTTCTGAGTGCAGTTATGTAAAAAAAAATCTACATTTGTAAGTTGCACTACAGTACTTGTATGAGGTGAATAGAAAAATACTATTTCTTTTTTATTTTGTACAGTGCAAATATTTGTAATCAAAAATAATAATGTGAGCACAGTACACTTTGTATTCTGTGTTGTAATTGAAATCAGTATTTGAAAATGTAGAAAAACATCCCCCAAATTTAAAGTAAATTAAAATTTATATTCTGTTATAGTTTACCAGTGAAATTAAAAAAAAATGTGATTAATCAATTTTAATCTTGTGATTAATTGTGATTTTTTTAATAGTTTGACAGCCCTATTTTTTATATATTACTTATACATGTGCATACAAAAACATACTATTTTTGACATTTTATGAGTTGTCCTTTAGCTACAAGGTTTCTGGCATTTCATCTGAAATGTTTACATAGCATAAAGCAAGTGAGCACTATTTTTCTGTCTATGCCCCTCCTATCCAATTAAAACATTAGTGTAAAACTTTTTCTGCAGAATTTTCAGCTCCTTTATATCGTACCTTGTCAATTGTGAAAGATCCCCACTCTCTGGTGAGTTAGTGAGGTTTCCATGGCGTACTTCCAGTTACTGGTCTGCTTAATGTGAAGTTCCAGTCAGTTCTGATTAGCCATATGTCAAGGTACATTCAAATCGCCAGAGAATCTATGGGTTCTGTTCAGGTTCCTGGCAGAAGTACCACCCCACTTTCAAAAAAAAAAAGCTTAGTTTCTAAATCAGACTAATATTATAATTCAAACACACAATTCAGAAAGTGGGAACTGGTGATGTCAAACAGGTTAATGTGGAAGGTAAAGAACATTACAGGATGGTCCTATAAAAGAAAGATGTTTGTACAGATGTAAATAGCTAATTGATAAGGTACCATGCAAGACAATGGGCATTGTTACTTGGTTTTGTACAGGACTGCCATGGTTACAGGGCTACTCTAAATGGATTTGAGCCCTGCAAGTCTTCCTTTTGGGAGCTGTGACCAGTGAATAATACAGTGACCAGACAACTTCATTAAAACAAAGTATTGTTTAATCTTAACACTAGGAATGCAGCATAGCATAAAAGAGAGAGGATTTTAAAACAAATAAAGGCCTAGATGCTTGACTGTCTTACCTAGAACTTACCATCTCCCTGCCAGCTTAGAAAGTCCCATCTCCTCCAGACTCATCCTACAAAACCTGCCTCTGTGTCATTCTGTTTCTCTGTAAACAGCTCCTGACGCCTGATTACTCCTGTCTCTCTAAAGGAAATGACCTTTTAACTGTTTCAGGAGCTATGGGGTTGCTGTGTAGAAAACCCTTGAGGCAGAGGCTGGTGGTATGTATGTCTTGGTTCAGGGGTTCAACAGACAATGTGTATAGGCAGATTTGCTGGCAGAACTTGGAGCAGAAGCTAACATGGTGCTGTTGCCAAAAGATGTGTGGTTCATGAGCTACTAGCCATGAAATGCCAAGGATTATGGGGAAGTGTGGTAAATGGATTATCGCAAACTGGAGGATCTCCTGATGGTCCCAAATGGCAACTTCCAGAAGCACTGTCTCCTGTGTCATGGGTCCTGATGATAGAAGCAAATCATCTGTAGTTTCCACCAGGTCGTGGGCAGTCTTTGGTTGAATCAGAATACCCAGGGCTTGGGCCATATTAGCATCTATGAAGTTGTCCTCTGCCCCAGAATCCACCAGTGCCCTCTATGGTGGAATTCGGTAGGACGGACCTGGACCTTAAGGTGTGGGGAGTGCTAGCCATGCCTGGGGCATGACTCTGTGACAGTTGGGTGGCATTATCTTGGAGTTTGCCCAGGCCAACCCCCTCTACCAGGCTTGGGCATGGTTGTTTCCCAAACTGCATCATACCGGAGTTTGGGATGAGCGGTTGGCAAGAGCATAGCTGGATCCCGCACAATAGAAACACAGCCCATGGCGATAACAGCACTTTTTTTTTTTTCCTCAGGGGTCAGATGGCAGCGGGTGCTATCCAGCTGCATGGGTTTGAAGTTTGGGTTGGAGACAGATACCTAGGAGTGCTTGGCAGCTGGTAACACAGTCCCCTTCCTTTCCTCATGTCGTTCAGAAGCTATTGTCAATGCATATGACAAGGTCGATGAAGGAATCTGAGTTGGTTGGGCCTCCACGCAGGCTAGTTCATCCTTAACCTCCTCATGTAGTCCCCACCAGAAGTGGAAGAGCTAGGGACTACTTTGTTCCACTTAGGGTCAGAAACTAGATGTCAAAAGTGGCCAGCATACAAGGAAATTGGTCCCTACCCCTTCTGGAGTTTGCACAGGGCTGCCTCTGCCAAGCAAATGGCTTCTTATGCATAGCTATTTACATGTAACTCATGGTTACTTGGTACTTGAATGAGAGGAAAATGGAGAATCAGGTGTCAAAGTAAAAGAAAGAGGATGTGGAGAAGGCATAGGTCACATACTGTGTGGGAGAGAGAAGAGGTTCAAATGTGGTATGAACAAAAAACACAGGGATGAATTCAAGATGATTCTTTATCAAGGAAATGATGTCTAATAAGCATGAGAGGATTGAAAAGGAAAAGAAAAATGACAGAACTGGCATTTCAAATCACATGCACTGGCTCTTAATAGTAACTTTACCATTCATCCTGAATGACCAGAGTGTTTTGCAGACTGAACTAGTAAAAAATATTTCCTCTATATTTTCAGTATATCTTACGTGAAATGCACAAGTGCATGGCCCCACAGTATGCCAACATTTTTATGGCTGACTTAGAACAACGCTTCCTCAGCTCTCGTCCCCTAATGCTCCTACTCTACTTACGCTATATTGATGACATCTTCATCATCTGGACCCATGGAAAAGAAGCTCTTGAGGAATTCCACCATGATTTCAACAATTTCCATCCCACCATCAACCTCAGCCTGGTCCAGTCCACACAAGAGATCCACTTCCTGGACACTAAAGTCCTACTAAACGATGGTCACATAAACACCACCCTATACCGGAAACCTACTGACCGCTATTCCTACCTACATGCCTCCAGCTTTCACCCTGACCACACCACACGATCCATTGTCTACAGCCAAGCTCTGCGATACAACCGGATTTGCTCCAACCCCTCAGACAGAGACAAACACCTACAAGATCTCTATCAAGCATTCTTATAACTACAGTGTCCACCTGCAGAAGTGAAGAAACAGATTGATAGAGCCAGAAGAGTTCCCAGAAGTCACCTACTACAGGACAGGCCTAACAAAGAAAATAACAGAACGCCACTAGCCGTCACCTTCAGCCCCCAACTAAAACCCCTCCAACGCATTATTAAGGATCTACAACCTATCCTGAAGGATGACCCAACACTCTCACAAATCTTGGGAGACAGGCCAGTCCTTGCTGACAACCCCCCAACCTGAAGCGAATACTCACCAGCAACCACATACCACACAACAGAACCACTAACCCAGGAACCTATCCTTGCAACAAAGCCCGTTGCCAACTGTGCCCACATATCTATTCAGGGGACACCATCACAGGGCCTAATAACATCAGCCACACTATCAGAGGCTCGTTCAACTGCACATCTACCAATGTGATATATGCCATCATGTGCCAACAATGCCCCTCTGCCATGTACATTGGTCAAACTGGACAGTCTCTACGTAAAAGAATAAATGGACACAAATCAGATGTCAAGAATTATAACATTCATAAACCAGTTGGAGAACACTTCAATCTGTCTGGTCACGCGATTACAGACATGAAAGTTGCGATTACAACAGAAAAACTTCAAATCCAGACTCCAGCGAGAGACTGCTGAATTGGAATTCATTTGCAAATTGGATACAATTAACTTAGGTTACCTTGCATAATGACTTAGCCACTCCCAGTCTCTATTCAAGCCTATTTCCCCTTGTTTTCCTACCCCCACCCCCACCCCTTTCCTCAGACGTTCTTGTTAAACCCTGAATTTGTGCTGGAGATGGCCCACCTTGATTATCATACACATTGTAAGGAGAGTGATCACTTTACATAAGCTTTACCAGCAGGAGAGTGGGGTGGGGGGAGAGAAAACCTTTTGTAGTGATAAACATCCATTTTTTCATGATTTGTGTGTATAAAAACAAACATCTTCTGTATTTTCCACAGTATGCATCCGATGAAGTGAGCTGTAGCTCACGGAAGCTTATGCTCAAATAAATTGGTTAGTCTCTAAGGTGCCACAAGTACTCCTTTTCTTTTTGCAAGTACTGAAGTATTGTTAATCTAGGCAAAATAGATTATATTTTAAGGGTGACATTTGAGTGTGTTATATAATTAATTTTGTGTAATACAGCAGCACTGAAATGCAACAACTTCTGGTCTAGAGGCTGGCAAAAAAAATCAGTGCACAGCATGATATATATGACAACGGGGAAGTAGTGAAGAGCACTTGTAAAAATTTTACTCTGACAAAATGTCTGTGCAATTTTTAATATTCATGCAGAGTAGAGAAGATAGTTTAAGGACACACGTGAGACACTGTCACAGAGTAAGCTCGATGAAACTCCCATGATTTATCTTAAAAATATGCAGGGCTGTGTCAGCACTGACAAGATTTGAACCTTTGGTTTCTCAGAATTTAGCTAACCTAAGTGGAATACAAATATTCCTGCCCAATCTTTACAGACAGTGAGTAACACAGCAGTGCCACCTACCCAGTCCAGGGGCTGGGAGCTATGCTGCTGTGGATGACTGCTCTCCCAAGACATGGTTGGCTGGCAGGGTAGAGGAAGCAGATGGCAATGGTCAGGCAGTGACGCTTACATGCCTGTTTACTGAACCTGTGCAGCAGATGGCATTAGGGATCTCCTCCAGTACCACTCCCTCACCCCACTTGTCAGGTGGGTCACCAAAATGAGCAGAGATTCAGAGGGGATTGTTTTCAGAGTAGCAGCCATGTTAGTCTGTATCCGCAAAAAGAAAAGGAGTACTTGTGGCACCTTAGAGACTAACAAATTTATTTGAGCATAAGCTTTCATGAGCTACAGCTCACTTCATCGGATGCGTGCAGTGGAAAATACAGTGGGGAGATTTTATATCCACAGGGGGCATGAAACAATGAGTGTTACCATACACGCTGTAGTGAGAGTGATCAGGTAAGGTGAGCTATTACCAGCAGGAGAGAGAGGGGAAAAAAACCAACCTTTTGTCGTGATAATCAAGGTGGGCCATTTCCAGCAGTTGACAAGAACATGTGAGGAACAGTGTGTGTGGGGGGGGGGGAATAAACATAGGAAAATAGTTTTACTTTGTGTAATGACACATCCACTCCCAGTCTTTATTCTAGCCTAAATGAATGGTGTCCAGTTTGCAAGTTAATTCCAATTCAGCAGTTTCTCGTAGGAGTCTGTTTTTGAAGTTTTTTTGTTGAAGAATTGCAACTTTTAGGTCTGTAATCGAGTGACCAGAGAGATTGAAGTGTTCTCCGACTGGTTTTTGAATGTTATAATTCCTGATGTCTGTGATGTGTCCATTTATTCTTTTACGTGGAGACTGTCCGGTTTGGCCAATGTACATAGCAGAGGGGCATTGCTGGCACATGATGGCATATATCACATTGGTAGATGTGCAGGTGAACGAGCCTCTGATAGTGTGGCTGATGTGATTAGGTCCTATGATGGTGTCCCCTGAATAGATATGTGGACAGAGTTGGCAACGGGCTTTGTTGCAAGTTGGCAACGGGCTTTGTTGCAAGGATAAGTTCCTGGGTTAGTGGTTCTGTTGTGTGGTGTGTGGTTGCTGGTGAGTATTTGCTTCAGGTTGGGGGGCTGTCTGTAAGCAAGGACTGGCCTGCCTCCCAAGATCTGTGAGAGTGATGGGTTGTCCTTCAGGATAGGTTGTAGATCCTTGATGATGCGCTGGCAAGGTTTTAGTTGGGGGCTGAAGGTGATGGCTAGTGGCGTTCTGTTATTTTCTTTGTTGGGCCTGTCCTGTAGTAGGTAACTTCTGGGTACTCTTCTGGCTCTTTCTATCTGTTTCTTCACTTCAGAAGGTGGGTATTGTAATTGTAAGAACACTTGATAGAGATCTTGTAGGTGTTTGTCTCTGTCTGAGGGGTTGGAGCAAATGCGGCTGTATCGTAGAGCTTGGCTGTAGACAATGGATCGTGTGGTGTGGTCTGGATGAAAGCTGGAGGCATTTAGGTAAGTAGGTTTCCAGTATAGGGTGGTGTTTATGTGACCATCGCTTATTAGCACTGTATCAACATGACACATTTCAAATCTGAGTGCATTCATGTAAAAACAGATGTTGGTGTTTGTGAATTGGATCCAGGATGAATTTTTGCTATTTCTATTAGTGGAATAAGCTTTCAGTTTAAAAAAGGTCTTGATTCCAGCCCCGGGCAAAGTAATGAATTGTCCCAGAAAGAAATGTGCTACCTTTGCAGAGCATTTTGTCTGTTTGGCTATGCAAGAAGACTTCTGCAGCAAAACTCCCATCACCAAAATTAAGAACCTAATTGCTTAGAAAATTCTCGGAATCTCAGTTTATTAGTGACTAACTTTGAGTGCGAATCAACTAACTTGAAACATACCATAGTTGTCAACTTAAACCAAAACAATGTCATCATAAATTCCAAGCATGCTGCAGGAAAGCATATGGTTCAGTAAGTACAATAAACCTTCACTACAGAAATCGTATACATAAAACAGATCTCCAAATCTGAACTAGTAAAAAAGGATTATAAAGGCTGCTCTCACAGACATCCCTCACTTTAATGAAACAAGTTTTAGCTGAAAAGTTAAAAGATTAAAGAACCGAACAGAAACTTTCTCAAAGTCTGAGCTTTACAACTACAGCCAGATTCCAGATGCAAAAATGCTCAACTTCTTCCACGATGAGATCACAACTCAAACCATTTCTGTTTGCTTGAGAAATACAATCTTGAGGTCTGATCTGTATACCCTTCCTGGGGTGTAGTCCTTCCTGTGGGAAGTCCAATCAGCTTCAGTGGCACTATTCGTTTATATAGGAACTCATGTCTCAAATTTTTTGTAAAATCAAGACCTTATTTTCCCCTCTAAATTTGTATCTCCAAATAGTCATCACGGTAAATACAATTGCTCAGTTCTCCTTTTGCACATGATGTATATCCAGGCTAATTAAATAAAGGTATGTCTTCAAGGTAAATACCCTGTTAGTGATTTTTATTGTTCAGTTGCTTTTTGTGGAACATAATGATATGGTTAATGATTTTCTTGTGTTAAAGCTTGAAAAATAGCTGTGGGTTCTTGTTTGTTTGTTTTTTAAATAAACAGTGATCAGGCTTTGATCTCAGTTACTCTGGATTTACATTGGTGTAACTCCCTTAATCTCAATGGAGTTATTTAGGATTTACACCAGTGTAACTGAGATCAAATTTTTACTCTGGGTATCTGCTGCCAACAATCTATTGATCAGTAATACATACTGAAAACTGTCAACAGGAATGTAATGAATCTTACAATGGACAAGTGTCCTGCCCTTTCTATCATTCACTCCACAGAATGTAAAACACCATTTGTGCTACCCAAATGTTAATTCAGTAAACCCCGTGTTTAAAGTAATTGGCATTTGAAGTGAGCCCAGGTAGGCATTGCAGTTCAACCTGAAACACATACTACTGTGATTTCACTTTGTAATGATGGAAGCTAGTCACCACCAAGTGGCAAATCAAGTGGCAAATCCTCAGCTCCTGTAAATTGTCATAGCTCCAATTGAAATCAGTGGTGCTGTGACCATTTACATCAGCAAAGTCAGTGTCCTTCAAGCCAGTTTCATCTGCTTTAGCTCAGAAAGGCACTATATCCGGTGAATCACAGCTAGAATCCAAAATACTAACATCTCTAACCGGAACTTTCCCCTGTCTCTTTGCCAGCCTCCCCAAATAAAGAATACAATTCATGTACAGACAAGTTTAGAAGTAGCAAAATTGGGTTTTAAACTAACCAAGGTGCGCGTGTGTGTGTGTAATTAAAACATGTGCTTTCCCCAGAAAATTTCAACTTTTTGTTTTGTTTGTTTTGGTAATGAAAAGGAAAAAGTGACTTTTTTTATTTGGAAATACTGCCTTGGTGCACCTTGAGAGCTGTAGTTCAGGTGTTTCATGCCCCTATTCTCCTCTACTGCCTGGGCTCCCCAGCTGGACTACCTCTCCCTTAATGCATCATAGCAGTTCAGCAAGAGAGGAAAGCATGGTTCATCACAGAAGATGTTGTATGGTCTGGAAACTTGGTTTTCAGCTGACAGTTTTTGGTTTTCAATTTTTTTTGTGTGGAAGAAAATCCCACCCTCTGACCAGCTTTACTGAAAACAGCTCTGATTTGTTCATCCACAGGGAGGTATCCTTTTGGCCCACAATGTAGAGTCATGAGAGTGCTGCTGTGATAACTAACTCTGCTGCAGTAAATAATTAGTAGTACATTCATGCAAAAAGACCAGCCTTAAAACAAGGAATTAGCTAACTGATGTGTTGTCGTGTCTTGCCACCAGTGGCAAATACAGTACAAAACACTCAGGGAGATGTCACAAAGATACGTTGAGAGAATGTACAAAGCAAAATTGACCCCAAAATAACTAGAAATGTCCTGTGACATTCAGAACTGCTTAAGAAAAAAATATAATTTATCTAATTTCATTGAATAATTACCATTTGCTGTGGTAGCTTCTAAAAGATAGTTTACTATCTGGGTTTCATCCAATTAGCTCAGAAAGGCACTGTCCAGTGAATCACATCTAGAATCCAAAATACTAGCATCTCTAACTGGAACTTTCCCCGTTCTAACTCTAACTTGCTAACCTCCCAGAATAAATAATACAATTCATATACAGTTTACAGTGGTAGTAATGTTAACCCAGTTTGACAAATCTTCATGTCAGACTCAACTGTGAATGGCCAAAGGCCAAATGATTGTCAAATGGATTTTGGCACTGGATTAAAAATTAAATCTATTTCTACTTTGCCTCTTTATGCCAGACATACATTTTATACTGCTTTTGACTGCTGTAGACACAGATTAAAACTACAAAGTGGTGTTCTGCAATCCTGCAACCACTGTAGAAATCTTTTGTTAAAACTGTTCAAGAAATTCTTTGTTAGAAAAATGGACTTTAAAAGTTCTTATTAAAATATAAACTAGCAATTAGCTTCCTTTACCCACAGTCCCCACCTTGCAGAATGTTGCCACATGAGCAAGAGTTATTTTATCTCTTGTTTTCTTTTACGTTTTGACTTTAGACATCTCTGGATATTTGTGTAGGTTTAAAAGGTATGTTTCTATTTCTGGGCTTAATATGAGAAGAAACACTTGTTTGCTCATCAGAATACTTGCTTCTTATTTCATTGTGAATTCCCTGGTAATTCAAAGTAGAAACACACTGGGGAACCACAGGAGGTTTTATCTTTATGGGTCAATATTTTTGTGTTAGATGTTGTAGGACTGTTTTATAAGATTCACAAATGCTTTGTGGGACGACTTGTATTAGATTCAGAAATGCTTTTTTTTTTCTTTCGTACTTGAAGGCACTTGACACAAAAAGGAGTTTGAATATCAAGAGACTCACATAATCCAGAGAAAATAGCCAACTGGGAACGAGCTAGAAATTGGCCAATTAAAGTTGAATGGCCAATGAATAGCTGTGCTGGAAATATCTGTCATTTTAGGGACAAATATAAAAAAATACATTTGTCAGTTGAGAGATTTATTTACTATTGCAAAAAGGATAACTAGAAATTAAATGACAGGTTTCAGAGGAACAGCCATGTTAGTCTGTATTCGCAAAAAGAAAAGGAGTACTTGTGGCACCTTAGAGACTAACCAATTTATTTGAGCATGAGCTTTCGTGAGCTACAGCTCACTTCATCAGATGCATACCGTGGAAACTGCAGCAGACTTTATATACACACAGAGAATATGAAACAATACCTCCTCCCACCCCACTGTCCTGCTGGTAATAGCTTATCTAAAGTGATCAACAGGTGGGCCATTTCCAGCACAAATCCAGGTTTTCTCACCCTCCACCCCCCCACACAAATTCACTCTCCTGCTGGTGCTAGCCCATCCAAAGTGACAACTCTTTACATAATCAAGTCGGGCTATTTCCTGCATAAATCCAGGTTTTCTCACATCCCCCCCACCCCCATACACACACAAACTCACTCTCCTGCTGGTAATAGCTCATCCAAACTGACCACTCTCCAAGTTTAAATCCAAGTTAAACCAGAACATCTGGGGGGGGGGGGTAGGAAAAAACAAGAGGAAACAGGCTACCTTGCATAATGACTTAGCCACTCTCAGTCTCTATTTAAGCCTAAATTAATAGTATCCAATTTGCAAATGAATTCCAATTCAGCAGTTTCTCGCTGGAGTCTGAATTTGAAGTTTTTTTGTTTTAAGATCGCGACCTTCATGTCTGTGATTGCGTGACCAGAGAGATTGAAGTGTTCTCCGACTGGTTTATGAATGTTATAATTCTTGACATCTGATTTGTGTCCATTTATTCTTTTACGTAGAGACTGTCCAGTTTGACCAATGTACATGGCAGAGGGGCATTGCTGGCACATGATGGCATATATCACATTGGTGGATGTGCAGGTGAACGAGCCTCTGATAGTGTGGCTGATGTTATTAGGCCCTGTGATGGTGTCCCCTGAATAGATATGTGGGCACAATTGGCAACGGGCTTTGTTGCAAGGATAAGTTCCTGGGTTAGTGGTTCTGTTGTGTGGTATGTGGTTGTTGGTGAGTATTTGCTTCAGGTTGCGGGGCTGTCTGTAGGCAAGGACTGGCCTGTCTCCCAAGACTTGTGAGAGTGTTGGGTCATCCTTTAGGATAGGTTGTAGATCCTTAATAATGCATTGGAGGGGTTTTAGTTGGGGGCTGAAGGTGACCGCTAGTGGCGTTCTGTTATTTTCTTTGTTAGGCCTGTCCTGTAGTAGGAGACTTCTGGGAACTCTTCTGGCTCTATCAATCTGTTTCTTTACTTCTGCAGGTGGGTATTGTAGTTGTAAGAAAGCTTGACAGAGATCTTGTAGGTGTTTGTCTCTGTCTGAGGGGTTGGAGCAAATGCGGTTGTATCGCAGAGCTTGGCTGTAGACGATGGATCGTGTGGTGTGGTCAGGGTGAAAGCTGGAGGCATGCAGGTAGGAATAGCGGTCAGTAGGTTTCCGGTATAGGGTGGTGTTTATGTGACCATTGTTTATTAGCACTGTAGTGTCCAGGAAGTGGATCTCTTGTGTGGACTGGACCAGGCTGAGGTTGGTGGTGGGATGGAAATTGTTGAAATCATGGTGGAATTCCTCAAGGGCTTCTTTTCCATGGGTCCAGATGATGAAGATGTCATCAATATAGCACAAGTAGAGTAGGGGCTTTAGGGGACGAGAGCTGAGGAAGCGTTGTTCTAAATCAGCCATAAAAATGTTGGCATACTGTGGGGCCATGCGGGTACCAGAAATTAAATCTGTCAATAAAGTTGGTAAGTTGTACAAAATTGTGTTCTCAACTAATAAATAGTACCAGGTAGAAATAGAAGGAAGTTTGCACATCAAAATGATTGTTCCCTGTAACAAAGCAATATGACACTTGTACAGTAGCTAACTGGCTGGTGATCATTCAAAGTTTATAGGTCAAGAGCCACCTATATTACATGTTATCCTACATCCTACAGGGTCACATTTGAGATTGTGTATTTAGCACTGGTGAAAAATCTGAAATCTAAATAAGGCACTCTAACCCCTAATTTTTACAACCATTTTTAAAATGGTTATAAACATTATATTCTGGATGGAAACTTTGGAATAAATAAAATCAGACTATGATTTTAATATTTCCCCCCAAAGTTGCAGTATCCTTGACTGTTTTTAGATAGGTTAATAGTTACTATGATGGATAAGAGGAGGTAATTTCCAATACTTTGTGGTTTTACTAGAACTGGCTGGGATACTGAATTTCATTTCTTCTGTGAAAAATTTAGAGGTTTTGAAAAAAATTTCACTCTGAACCTGTCTGGTTTCTGTCAAAATCAGAAATGTGCCATTTAGTTGAATTCACATTATTTACTGGAAAAATTTAAAATGCCCTTTAGGCCATAGAAAAAGATTGAGAATGATTATAGGCCAGTGGTCAGGGTACTTTCCTTGGATTTGGGAGGCTCCAGTCCCCCCCAAAGAATATTTAATTAGTTTATGCAGTGTCCACAGGAGAGATTGAGAGACTCACCCCAGAATATTCCACAGCCCAGTGGTTAGGATACTCAGCTGGAAGGTAGAAGACATGGGTTTGTGTCTCTGTTCCTCTCAGGCAGAGTAAGGAGTTGACTACTGGTCTCCCACATGCTCAGTGACCGCTATCACCACGGGATTATTCGCTGCAAGGGGGGCAGCAGCAGCACCAGTACCTCAGTTTTTGGTAAGAAAGGGTTGACCTGGTTTAGGCACAGTGGCAGAGCTAATGGGAGGGAGGGGAGGAAGGGAGCAGGTGAGTGACCATCTCCCCTGGTGATCTTTAGGTGTATGTCTGGTGCCTTTTCACATGAGGTTGGAGAGCGACCTGCCCTACACTCACCCAATAGTGTTGGCTCCTGACCTGTGGGGCTGGGCCTGGGTCCCTGCTTCAGGCATTGTGACACAGTACACAGGGTTATGAGGCACTGCTACCCATGTGCCATGTCACAATGCCATTCACTCAAATTTGGCCCAGCTGCCCTTCCATCATGACAGACAGTGGCTGGGCCAGACCTGAATGGTGCTGTACACCTGTGCGCGAGGCCACAAGGCCTGGAATGGGGAGCAGGGCCCAGCCCAGTGGTACAGGAGCTGCTGTCAGGTGAGTGCAGGGTGGGCTCATGCTTGAGTCCCAGCCCTCTCGGGGACTCTCTTCTAGGCCAGGCCAGGCTTGGATTAAGTTTGCAGTGCTGGGGTGGAGAGTACTGCTCTGGGTGCTCAGTGCCCCCTGGGTCGGGCAAGTGGGAGGCGGCGGAAGCAACAGAGCAGCTGTGCACTCATTGAATAGGGAGGCACCACCAGTGATCCATCATCTCACCCCAGTTGCACAGCCTGTCTCCACCAGCGCTTAGGCACCTAATTCCAGGAGAAGGTTCATGGGTCTGAATCCCAAGTGGAGATAAGTGATCTATCTGTTCTGCAGTTAGGTGCCCAATTCCTTTTAAGAGACAGGGATTATACCACATCCTCTCCTTGGCATTTCTGATTGGCTACTTTAGGTGGCTCCCTGGTCCGCATGCTGGCTTTTATGAATCCCATTCTGAGGCACCTTACTCTTTTCATGCATAGTATAGGGACCCTGGGTGCCTCACTCAGGCTATGGAATCCACCAAGTGGCAGGGCGCCTAAAGTTAGGATGTAGCCTATAGTTCCTTCTCCTCTTCTGTGCTTTTTTCCTTCCACTAGCATGCTTTCACTTTCACTGTTCTTGTCACATTCTGGGGTGCAACCCAAACCAGTGTGAGGTTGTCACCACTTGGCTTAGGGTTGCCAACCCTCCAGGATTGTCCTGGAGTCTCCAGCAACTACAGATAAATCTTTAATTAAAGATTATGTCCAGTGATTAAACCTCCAGGAATATGTCCAACCAAAATTGGCAACCGTAACTTGGCCTGCAAGCTTGGTTGCCTCACAATGTTCTGCTGTTGTAGCTCCCAACCTGGGCCTCTCGCAAACAGCCAAACAGCATGCAGCTCAAACCCTGAATGTTCATAGATGCGGTTCTGCTGTAGCCACTCTAATCCCAGCGTCTTGTCAGCAACACACCAGCCACACTCTGACTTCCAGCAACCTTGGTTATAGAGTGACACCAACACACACTCAGTCCCAAATTTCCCCCAAAACCTGTGTTCTGCAGTGTCCAACCTTCTCCTGGACGATTCAGATATTATAGGTCCATTGCCCCTAGAAGGCGTCAATATCCAATTGTTTCCTACTTTAACTGGAGATACCAAACTGTTCCGTTTAAACACAATTGTGGATTAGTTTGACTAAAAAAAAAAACCAAGCTTATTTAACTACAAAGAGAAATTTTAAATGAGTACAAGTATATGATATTAAATTCAGAAATGGTTAAAGAGAAATAAAGATAAAATGCTTTAGTACCTTGAACCAAGTCTAGTTTGTTTTAGCTAAAATCCTTACCATATGTCCCCAACAATATTGCCAACCAAATTTTCATGTCAGGATCTCTTCCAAAGTCAAAAGGCTCATTCCTTTGTCCATAGGAGTCAACTCCATGGGTGCTCTGAGGCTGGAGCACCCATGGGAAAAGATAGTGGGTGTTCGGCACACACTGGTGACCCCGCAGATCAGCTCCTCCCCCTTTCCCCCTGTGCCTTCTGCCCACTAGGGGGCCTCACCGATCAGCTCTTCCCCTACTTCCCAGTGCCTCCTGCCAACTGCAGATCAGCTGTTTAGTGGCATTCAGGAGGCACTGGGATGGGAGGGAGCAGAGCAAGGGCAGGGCACACTCAGGGGAGGGGGCAGGAAGAGTGGGTGGAGTGGGGGAGGGAAGAGGTGGGACAGGGATGGGGCCTTGTGGGAAGTGGTAGCATGGAGGCAGGGCCTGGGGTTGAGCATCCCGTGGAAAATCACAGTCAGCCTCTATGCCTTTGTCGTCTTAGGTGAAAAACAGAGAGAGAGAGAGAGAGAATATACCTGGGGTGTTTTTACCTGTCACCCTTTGAAATGCATTTTCCTGGGCGTTACCGCTAGATAAAGTTCATTCCAGCTGTGAGGATGAAGACATGGAGTCTTGTGCTGAAAGAGGTTCCATGTTGTTACTTGCTAAAATGCAGAACAATCTGTTCTTGTCCCCCTTGATTGCTAAAGAATGGCCATTTAACAGGTGATTGTCAATCAACTTTGACACCTGGCTAGAGGTGTTAGCTTGTCCTTTGTCTTTGAGGAACAGGTTTACCCCCTCCCCAGATTTGTCTGGTAAACACATTTCAGTCATAATTTCAGCTTGTGTTCATAACTTTACATATAAAGTTGCTACATCCATTACTCCATGATATTATTGACCAGTGAATTATTTGTTTTCAAATGATGCCTCACAAGGCATGTTTTGTACAAAGATTATTACAGTAGCATGAAGGGTGTGAATACAGAAGTACATTTGGTCACAACAGTTAAAGGGAATGATGGAAGGCTGGCATCCACAGGGATTCAGTGTACTGTCTGTGGTAATGGTAAGGAGTGTGCTTATGGCTGGAGGAGCAGCATGTATGTACCGCTAGTTGGCTTCAATTTTTGTTTTTGTGGCTTTTCATTAGGCATGTGGTGTGTGTGTGTTCATTTTTTTTAAACACTTAACTGGGGCTAATGTTTTAATAGCTGTGAGGGTAAAAATTTAGCTGCTGAAGGAGAAACATTTATCCATCCACAGCTAAGCATGAGCACTTGCATCTGCAGCTATGAATTAGCCCTTTTCTGTTGTAGAATAAAATCTAACAGGAAAGTGTATTTCTTGATGGACAAGGTTTTATGTATGTCTGGCCTCCATCAAACAATGTGCTTAGCACTAAAATTTCTCCTGTTATTATGTGATTAACAGCAAAAAATGAACCAAAATCCAACATTTTCCTTAAAAGATTTTGTTTTGTTTATTTTAAGGGTCCTGCTTTTCCAAGTTTTGAGGACACATGATGAAGGAAGAATTTCAGCCAGAGACCAAATTCAAAGCTGCTGTATTAATAATGTATGAAGAGAAACCAACCCAAATAATCTAAATAAGAAATTCAGAGGGCCTCAAAATTATGTGAAATTTTACGCCAGTTGGCCACCTACTTGTAGAGAAAAACAGGAAATTTGCCTCATCTTAAGCCCATTTTAGAATGCATATTTAACCATGTAGTTGCTAACAGATGGTTCTGTATAATTCCACACACAAATACATACTATCTGCATAAAAGTATACTGTTCTATTTAGAGAGCCATAACCAATAGCATTATCACTCCTAATTGAGATAACAAAGTGATTTGTATGGAGAGTGGGGTAAGACCACACCCTTGGATATCTTAGTGTGACTTTTTGGCTGTGATGCTTCATATCTTAAGTGATAACAATGAACACATAGTAAACAAATAGCAAAATATAAGAGATTACAATTACGAAATAGCATATAGGTTACCCTGGAAAAAAATCAAACCTTTCCAATCCTGAACATTGCATATGAAACACTACAAAATTATAAACACTATTATTCTCTCTTTCTCAATCAGTCAATAACATTAAATAAAAATCTTACAAAACTCCTAAGAAATTCAAAGTCCCACCAGACTTCTTATGATTGCACAAAATGTCATTAATATCACTCTCCTTTGAAGATCATATATTTGTGTAGGTCACATTTTAATTTTAACTGCTCATGCCACCTATAAAACACAGCTAAACTGTACTATCATTATCAATCATGACATTGCCAAGAAATGTAACCTTTGATTTTATTTTTATTGCTTTTTCAAATTACAAAACTTTATTGAAATGTCACATTTTCCAAATGCGCCATTGCATGAAAAGCAAAACCATAGCACCAAAGAGTATATAGTATGTAAGTTCTCATCAAAACCACGAGCTAGATGGTGCTCCATCTCTGGACTGCACAAGAGAGGGAATAGTACCTCAAAGAGTGAAACGTCTACAACATGTATAAATCCAGATAAAATGAACCTTTTCAAGGATGCACTCCCATGCTCTGGGCATTCCTAAGCCTCTGTCTGCCGGAAGCGGGGACTGGATGACAGGGGATGGATCATTAGATAATTGTCCTGTTCTGTTCATTCCCTCTGAAGCATCTGGCACCAGCATACTGCGCTAGGTGGACCATTGATCTGATCCAGTATGGCCATTCTTATGTTAAATAAAAGGAATCTGAATATTTACTGAATACCTGAAAAGAGTTTAAGGGCTTGCTCACTTGCCGATCTAGTGTGTGGCAAGCTGAGATGTAAATCTACAGCGCACTAGCTTTCCATGTAGTAGGTCTACACCACCAGTTACTACCTTGCACTAGAAATTCTGTAGTGTGCTTTGGCCCCCTGCTGTTTGAAATGGCAGTAAGTCAAAGTACACTATGGAACTTCCAGTGTATGGTAGCGGGCTGTATAGGGTGCGATGGTGCACTAAGGCTAGTTTGCAGTAGATTTACACCTCAGCTTGCCATACTGCACTAAATTGCCATGTGAACAAGCCCTTAGAAAAATACAGAACGTTTAAAAGTAGAGTATTTTGTGTGCTCTTGCATTTATCATTTGGATCTGACTGTGGCTAGGAAGTACTAGAAGATTCATGAGGTAGTTTATTCCCACAAGATTTTAGGCCAAATTTCCTTCTCAGAAGGGTTTAAATACCCACCTGAGTTGCTAAGTACCTATCCAAACCTAACTGCCCCCATGAAACTACTGAGGTCCTGCTATTGTTCTAAAAACCTAGAAAAATGTATTGAGGGAAAAAGTAATTTCTGTTAATTATTTATTCAACATGAATTAAGTATGTTAAAATATTACCTTAACTTAAAGCATTACCAATATGTCTTGGAGTTGTTTGCCCTCACTCCAATGCTATATGCAGCCCAAGTGCCCAGTCGAGCATTGCTTAAGGGGGCCTGCTTGTTCTCAGTTTAGGACTTGAGAGAATTCATTGAGAGAACTTTATTGAGAGAGATTAGATTGGAGGGCCCCACAGCACTAAATTCATGCTTAAACGTATAATGATTTCATTCAAAGCACTAAAGCTCTTTAGACCTGTCATTTTTAAAATATTCCTATTTCTGTGCAGCTCTGGAGAGGGAGCCTTTCGAAGAACCATCAAAGTGGAAGCAGCCAAGCAAACAAATTTTAAGATGACAGGTCTGTGCAGAATCTTTGTGGTCTAAATGAAATCTGTATTTTGAGATACTCTGCTGCATCCACTCCTTTCCAATAAAATCTTCCCAACTCACCTCTCTGTTGATGTGTACACCTCTCTGGGGAACTTCCAAATGGGAGCATCAGCTGGATGCAGCAGTGGAGGAGCAACAAGGATTTGTAAACAAACTGCATTAGTAAACAATACCTTTACCTAACCTCCTCCGAGGCTTGAAATGTTGGAGGCTCTTTCTTTTTTTAAATTAAAAAGAGAGCGCGAGCTGGCTTGCCAAGTGGGATTTTATAGGCTCTCCTAGCTGTAACCATTACTAAGCCATAAATAATATTTAACATGCTGAAAGTCCATCCTAGTGCCCAGTGGATATTTGTTCACATCACACAATTTGGCTCAATTCAGTGGGCTTGGCAGTCTCTGTTCATGAAAGGCCAAGAACCAGAGTAGCAGAAGGGCTGCAGGTCAGGATTGTGATTCATTGGCAGAGCTGTGTGGGGAAGCTTGCACTGTCTTAACTGCATTATTCTTGGCTATAGCAAGTGCTGTTAATCCCTTATTTTCATGAGCATTAAACTCATCCCAAATATAAAGTATATATTATATGTGTGTATGTGAATATACTGCATGGAACACAATAAATATGCTACTGATTTGTTAAGTGCCAGGTTCTGATATCATTCCTCATATTGTACTACCTATAGATATGAATAGGACCAATTGTGGAGTAAAGTGCTAATTATTATAGTTGTTCGCTGCATTTTGTTAGTAGTTTTTTGTTAATGTAACTCAGTTTTTTTGTGCTGTATTTTTTAAAATTCTCAATGTGCCCAGAGAAGTTTGTCTTGGGTGATTATATATATATATTTAAATGCAACGTACATTTGTGTTGTGATAGTACTCATAGGTTCCTGAAAGCGATCTCTGCATATCAGTCCTAAAAGACCAGAATAAACACTCTCCACTAAAAGCTGAAGAGATATGTCTGAATTGCCCACGAGGAATCTTTGAAGATTTTCTGGGGAAAAAAAAAACACCAAAAACTAATCTTGGTGCACAGTAAATATCAGGTTTCAGAGTAACAGCCGTGTTAGTCTGTATTCGCAAAAAGAAAAGGAGTACTTGTGGCACCTTAGAGACTAACCAATTTATTTGAGCATGAGCTTTCGTGAGCTACAGCTCACTTCATCAGATGTATACCGTGGAAACTGCAGCAGACTTTATATACACACAGAGAATATGAAACAATACCTCCTCCCACCCCACTGTCCTGCTGGTAATAGCTTATCTAAAGTGATCATCAGGTGGGCCATTTCCAGCACAAATCCAGGTTTTCTCACCCTCCACCCCCCCACACAAATTCACTCTCCTGCTGGTGCTAGCCCATCCAAAGTGACAACTCTTTACATAATCAAGTCGGGCTATTTCCTGCATAAATCCAGGTTTTCTCACATCCCCCCCACCCCCATACACACACAAACTCACTCTCCTGCTGGCAATAGCTCATCTAAACTGACCACTCTCCAAGTTTAAAATCCAAGTTAAACCAGAACATCTGGGGGGGGGGGGTAGGAAAAAACAAGAGGAAACAGGCTACCTTGCATAATGACTTAGCCACTCTCAGTCTCTATTTAAGCCTAAATTAATAGTATCCAATTTGCAAATGAATTCCAATTCAGCAGTTTCTCGCTGGAGTCTGGATTTGAAGTTTTTTTGTTTTAAGATCGCGACCTTCATGTCTGTGATTGCGTGACCAGAGAGATTGAAGTGTTCTCCGACTGGTTTATGAATGTTATAATTCTTGACATCTGATTTGTGTCCATTTATTCTTTTACGTAGAGACTGTCCAGTTTGACCAATGTACATGGCAGAGGGGCATTGCTGGCACATGATGGCATATATCACATTGGTGGATGTGCAGGTGAACGAGCCTCTGATAGTGTGGCTGATGTTATTAGGCCCTGTGATGGTGTCCCCTGAATAGATATGTGGGCACAATTGGCAACGGGCTTTGTTGCAAGGATAAGTTCCTGGGTTAGTGGTTCTGTTGTGTGGTATGTGGTTGTTGGTGAAATATCAGGTTGGTCGTGTAACTGGTTGCACAAATTTCTGTTGCCAGATATACATTCCTTCAAACAGCATTTCATGATAGAAACAGCACTGGAAAACAATAAAACTTTTTTACCATATGCATACAGCTGTGCATCTAGGTGCATATATCAGTCCAGCAAAATGACTGGTTCTAGTTTGTTTTTAAGTATTTAGCCCATAATATCTGATTTGAATGTAGGGTTGCTGATTGGTTTTATTTTAGTATTTATAAGTAAAGAGAAGAGATCTGTGTTGTGATTGACAATTATTTAGTATAATACGTCCTATTGAGCTCTATTGAAAAGTTTGCTGTGGCCTTTATTCACATTTAATTAGCGCCTCATAGGATCAGTACCTCATTTTATCAAGCTAATGCAATCTTAATATAAGATGATGTAAATACAATATGATAACAACATGTACCTGGCTGTTTTAATTAATCTGTCTAAACTGAACAAGCCACTTCAAATTTATAAAGATCAACCTTTAAACTACCCCTAGAATTCTCATCATATTAACTGGCTGCTGTGCTAGCGGATGCTCTTTTTATTGTTCAGTGTACATACCAGCCACTGTAACCCCTGTTGACCCTGAGGAGCACGCATTGTAAGTGAATAATCCATGTTGTAACAGACTCATGGATTAAATAACATATCAGGGTTGAATATTGCCCATAATTCCACGGGGTTAGATGGAGTTAAACCAAGGATGAATAAATGCCTATATTGTATTGTGTTATCTGCTGTTTCTTGATCTCCTTCTGGTTTATATAATTTGTAATGGAACTTTTTATATAGGTGAGAAAACTGCCAAAGAAAGATTTCTGATCACTATTCCCATCTTGATTTGGGAATATTCAAAAGTTTTTAAAACATTTGAGGGTTTTTTTAAATAGCACTTAAAACTTTCTATTATACCTTGCATGAACTAAAATTTTTCCTGCTATTCACACCTTTATTGCCCAATCTTGTATTTACTTGTACCTATATTCTCTAATTCAGATAATCTTTGTAGACTAAATAGCCTTGTAGCCACTATCCCAGGGGTAGGCAACCGATGGCACGCATGCCAAATGCGGCACCTGAGCTGATCTTCAGTGGCACTCACACTGCCCAGGTCCTGGCCACCAGTCAGGGGGGCTCTGCATTTTAATTTAATTTTAAATGAAGCTTCTTAAACATTTTAAAAACCTTATTTACTTTACATACAACAATAGTTTAGTTATATATTATAGATTTATAGAAAGAGACCTTCTAAAAATGTTAAAATGTATTACTGGCACGCAAAACCTTAAATTAGAGTGACTAAATGAAGACTCGGCACACCACTTCTGAAAGGTTGCCGACCCCTGCTCTATGCTCTCTGTTCTCCACAGATACACTATTTGTATGCATCCAAATTCCTTCCTCTTTTTAATATAGAATACAGGCCTATTTGTTCTATCCCTTTGAATAACTAAGATCTTTGAGTGCCAGTTGGTTGTCCTCATACTATATCTTTTCTATTTATATTGCATCTTTTTAATATAATAAGGTGACTAAGGTGATCTGCACAGAACATAGCCCCCCACATCCACATCTTCCATGAACTCTGTACAGTGCCAAGCACAACATTGCTCCAGTCCTGGTGTAGACAGGAGCTGTACAAAGTACCCATAGTTCATAATAGAACAATACAAAGAAGCCAAAATTATGGCCTCAAACTAGTCTCTTTTAAAGTGCAAAAAATAATCTCCTGTGACTCAGTATCTCTTTACATGTCCCTGAGTTTTTACTGTAGGTTTAGAGTTGCATCTACAATTATATTTCTAGTGTACAGTTTTGCAGGGTATATTCACATCAAAGTCTGGTGGCTTAAAGTACCTTTCTTTGTTATTTTCCTGTGCTGAATGTCTCTCATCTGCCTATGCTACTGATATACCCAACTATATTTGGATTATATTGCCCTCCTTCACTTTTGCATCATAAGCAAATTTAATGTTCAGTCTTCCAGGTGAGTGGTAAATAAAATGAACAAAAGCTGTTCCAGCACTAATCCTTATGGCACTTCACTAATCATCTTTCTCTGGTCATCTAGTTCAACCCCCTGCTCAAAGCAGGACCAGCCCCAACTAAATCATCATAGCCAGGGCTTTATCAAGCCAGCCCATAAAAACCTCTAAGGATGGAGATTCCACCACCTCCCTAGGTAACCCATTCCAATGCTTCACCAGCCTCCTAGTGAAATACTGTTTCCTAATATCCAATCTAGACCTCCCTCACTGCAACTTGAGACCATTGCTTCTTGTTCTGTCGTCTGCCACCACTGAGAACAGTCGAGCTCCATCCTCTTTGGAACCCCCCTTCAGGTAGTTGAAGGCTACTATCAAATCCCCCTTCACTCTTCTCTTCTGAAATAACCCCAGTTCCCTCAGTCTCTCCTCATAAGTCATGTGCCCCAGCCCCCTAATCGTAGAATATCAAGGTTGGAAGGGACCTCAGCAGGTCACCTAGTCCAACCCCCCGCTCAGAGCAGGACCAATCCCCAACTAAATCATCTCAGCCAGGGCTTTGTCAAGCCTGACTTTAAAAATATCTAAGGAAGGAGATTCCACCACCTCCCTAAGTAACGCATTCCAGTGTTTCACCACCCTCCTAGTGAAAAAGTTTTTCCTAATATCCAACCTAAACCTCCCCCACTGCAACTTGAGCCCATTACTCCTTGTTCTGTCATCTGCTGCCATTGAAAACAGTCTAGATCCATCCTCTTTGGAACCCCTTTCAGGTAGTTGAAAGCAGCTATCAAATCCCCCCTCATTCTTCTCTTCTGCAGACTAAACAATCCCAGTTCCTTCAGCCTCTCCTCATAAGTCATGTGTTCCAGTCCCCTAATCATTTTTGTTGCCCTCCGCTGGACGTTTTCCAATTTTTCCACATCCTTCTTGTCGTGTGGGGCCCAAAACTGGACACAGTACTCCAGATGAGGCCTCACCAATGTCAAATAGAGGGGAACGATCACGTCCCTCGATCTGCTGGCAGTGCCCCTACTTATACATCCCAAAATGTCATTGGCCTTCTTGGCAACAAGGGCACACTGTTGACTCATCCATCTTCTCATCTACTGTAACCCCTAGGTCCTTTTCTGCAGAACTGCTGCCTAGCCATTCAGTCCCTAGTCTGTGGCGGTGCATGGGATTCTTCCGTCCTAAGTGCAGGACTCTGCACATGTCCTCAATGAACATCATCGGATTTCTTTTGGCCCAGTCCTCTAATTTGTCTAGGGCCCTCTGTATCCTAACCCTACCCTCTAGCGTATCTACCTCTCCTCCCTGTTTAGTGTCATCTGCAAACTTGCTGAGGGTGCAATCCACGCCATCCTCCAGATCATTAATGAAGATATTGAACAAAACCGGCCCGGGGACCGATCCTTAGGGCACTCCACTTGATACCGGCTGCCCACTACACTTGGAGCCATTGATCACTACCCGTTGAGCCTGACAATCTAGCCAGCTTTCTATCCACCTTATCATCCATTCATCCAGCCCATACTTCTTTAACTTACTGGCAAGAATACTGTGGGAGACCGTGTCAAAAGCTTTGCTAAAGTCAAGGAACAACACGTCCACTGCTTTCCCCTCATCCACAGAGCCAGTTATCTTGTCATAGAAGGCAATTAGATTAGTCAGGTATGACGTGTCCTTGGTGAATCCATGCTGGCTGTTCCTGATCACTTTCCTCTCCTCTAAGTACTTCAGAATTGATTCCTTGAGGACCTGCTCCATGATTTTTCCAGGGACTGAGGTGAGGCTGACTGGCCTGTAGTTCCCAGGATCCTCCTTCTTCCCTTTTTTAAAGATGAGCACTACATTAGTCTTTTTCCAGTCATCCGGGACCTCCCCAGATCACCATGAGTTTTCAAAGATAATGGCCAATGGCTCTGCAATCACATCCACCAACTCCTTTAGCACTCTCGGATGCAGCACATCCGGCCCTATGGACTTGTGCTCGTCCAGCTTTTCTAAATAGTCCTGAATCACTTCTTTCTTCACAGAGGGCAGGTCACTTCTTCCCCATGCTGTGCTGCCCAGTGCAGCAGTCTGGGAGCTGACCTTGTTCGTGAAGACAAAGGCAAAAAAAGCATTGAGCACATTAGGTTTTTCCACATCCTCTGTCACTAGGTTGCCTCCCTCATTCAGTAAGGGGCCCACACTTTCCTTGACTTTCTTTTTGTTGCTAACATACCTGAAGAAACCCTTCTTGTTACTCTTAACATCGCTTGCTAGCTGCACCTCCAGGTGTGATTTGGCCTTCCTGATTTCACTTCTGCATGCCTGAGCAATATTTTTATACTCTTCCCTGGTCATTTATCCAATCTTCAACTTCTTGTAAGCTTCTTTTTTGTGTTTAAGATCAGAAAGGATTTCACTGTTAAGCCAAGCTGGTCGCCTGCCATATTTACTATTCTTTCTACACATCAGGATGGTTTGTCCCTGTAACCTCAATAAGGATTCTTTAAAATACAGCCAGCTCCCCTGGACTCCTTTCCCCCTCATGTTATTCTCCCAGGGGATCCTGCCCATCAGTTCCCTGAGGTTGTCAGAATCTGCTTTTCTGAAGTCCAGGGTCTGTATTCTGCTGCTCTCCTTTCTTCCCTGTGTCAGGATCCTGAACTTGACCATCTCATGGTCACTGCCTCCCAGGTTCCCAACCACTTTTGCTTCCCCTACTAATTCTTCCTGGTTTGTGAGTGGCAGGTCAAGAAGAGCTCTGCCCCTAGTTGGTTCCTCCAGCACTTGCACCAGGAAATTGTTCCCTACGCTTTCCAAAAATTTCCTGGATTGTCTGTGCACCGCTGTATTGCTCTCCCAGCAGATATCAGGGTGATTGAAGTCTCCCATGAGAACCAGGGCCTGCGATCTAGTAACTTCCATGAATTGCCAGCAGAAAGCCTTATCCACCTCATCCCCCTGATCCGGTGGTCTATAGCAGACTCCCACCACAACGTCACCCTTGTTGCTCACGCTTCTAAACTTAATCCAGAGACACTCAGGTTTTTCTGCAGTTTCATACTGGAGCTCTGAGCAGTCATACTGCTCCCTTACATACAATGCAACTCCCCGACCTTTTCTGCCCTGCCTGTCCTTCCTGAACAGTTTATATACATCCATGACAGTACTCCAGTCATGTGAGTTATGCCACCAAGTCTCTGTTATTCCAATCACATCATAATTCCTGGACTGTGCCAGGACTTCCAGTTCTCCCTGCTTGTTCTCCCTCATCATTTTTGTTGCCCTGTTCTGGACTCTCTCCAATTTGTCCACATCCTTTCTGTAGTGGAGGGGTCCAAAACTGGACACAATACTCCAGATGTGGTCTCACCAGTGCCAAATAGAGGGAAATAATCACTTTCCTCGATCTGCTGGCAATGCTCCTACTAATGCATCCAAATATGGGTTAAGAATAGTGCAAGTCAAAACAAGGTCCAAGAGACAGCAGCTTTTTCAAAGAAAACTTTAAAGGGAATGTCAATTGTTAAAAGAATAAATAAATGACACAGGAACTGTGCATGCATTTGAAGGGAAACTTTGGCCCATAGACAGTTTATGTGTGTATTGCTGTAATTGGTTTTTGCTTTTTTCTTGTTGGGTCTTTCAGATTACAGCATGACAGGTGTACTTTTAGCGTAAGAGGTTGAGATACAATATCTAATTATTGTGTCAAAGATATTTTAGATACAATTCAGAATGATTAAACTACAATTTACTGGTAATTTTAAGGTATAAAAATATGTCTGAGGGTATTTTTATTGTGTTATCTAGGGGACTGCTTGTAGGTGTGCAGTATCTGCTTTCATTAGCAAAAGATGCCCATCTCATTTTCCATTATCCATGCTGAAAGTTCAACCCTTAATATTTCTTTAAACATATTGTTATAAAACCAAACCACTTGCTTGTTATTCATACTGTAGCATTTGGTAATAGTATTGAAGACCTGAAACCTAGGAAATGTAATTTCTCCAGTTGCTTGCTTTGTGAAAAACATTGTCTTTAATGTCAGCAGGGAATGAACTGGAATTTTAGCAAACTTACCTATAATGCAATTGGACTTGATTTCATGCAAGAAAATAAATTTACTGGAGGACCTATAAATAAGAGAGACACAGCATCAACATGTTGGCAGCTGTGTGGGGTGGGGGGAATGTATGGCAAAGTATAATGTACAGTTTAAGTATTACATGCTATTAAGAAATCCATTAAAAAGAACATTTCTTCTGGATGCAGTTTTCCTTTTGTTTCATGAAAAAAATATGTTACTAAAAGTTCTAGAAGGGCAGAGAAGGGGGAGTTCTGATGGAATTTAGCATCTGGGAAGCAAATTCCATTCTCACTGTCAGCCGTTAAGATTCAGAGTAACTCCATTCATGTCAGTGCAACTACTTTGGATTTACAGTGATGTATCTGAGAGCAGAATTTGTCCCTGCAGCTCTCTCTTCTCTTGCCCCTAAAGTTGTGGTCTAGGGATGTTCAGCTTGTCATCTGGTAACACAAAAAGCACAATTTAATTGCAGTTCTACACATAAAAAGTAACAATTTCCTCAGTGACTGACAGGCTCTAAATGGTTGTCACTTACAAAGTGCATAACTAGCATTTTCAGGTAGTTTATATGAGTTATGTCAACGCTGCAGTTTCTTGTGAAAGTTACACAAAAATGGCATTTTGCCTTTTATCAAAAATATCATGCATCTCAAACCTCTTGTCAGTGACTTAAGGGGTGAGTAGGAGTGAGCATCCCAGAAAAAGAGTGTAAATCAAACAAGGAGACCTGGACAAAGCTGCCATCATACATGGATTCTTCTTCTGGGACATGAGTAAATACAAAACCCTGACCACAAGTACTCTTATGTTATGCAAACTCACTTTTGCAAAATGCTGCTAGAAGAATTCCTCTGTTTGTCAGAGACTTTAAGCATGGAGAAGAAGTAGCTTGCCTGAAAAACTGCAAGTGCCCTACAAAAGACTATCCCAAGATAACATATTGATTAATTTCACTATAAGAAGCTCTGCTCCTGAAAATGTTTCTGAAAGTGAAATCACCACATCAGTTAATTTAATATTATCTGATAGAATGAACTCACTCATTGCAGTAAGTATGGGAGTACTGGCATGTCCTGTGTTAATATCATTGTACAGCTGGTGGTAGGTTGGATAGTGAAATAATAAAACTGGTTATGTATGGTTCCCAAACTTGTCTGGACTCAATACTCTCATCTGTAATCTAATAATCTGTCTAGATTTAATGGCAGAGCCAGCCGTCTTCAAATACAACTAATGTGAATTATACATGGAACTGAAAGAAAAATAGTCTCCATTACTTGTGAAAATTGATACCGTATACTCAAACATATATACTTTATATCATGCCACTTTATATTTTTTCAGTAGAAGCCCACATTGTTATCTTCCATTTACTCTATCCTCTAATCCAGTGGTTCTCAAACTGTGGGTCGGGATCCCAAAGTGGGTCATGACCCAATTTTAATGGGGACGCTAGGGTTGGCGTTAGACTTGCTGGGGCCTGGGGCCGAAGCTGAAGTCTGAGCCCCACCACTTTGGGGCCAAAGCCGAAGCCCGAGGGCTTCAGCCTTGGGTGGTGGGGCTAAGATTACAGGTCCCCTGCCTAGGGCTGAAGCCCTTGGGTTTCTGCTTTGGCTCCCCACCCTGGGTAGTGCGGCTTTGGCTTTGGCCTGCATGCGGACTGGTGAGGCTCGGGAAGGATCAGGCTTCAGTCCCCCCTCCTGGGATCATGTAGTAACTTTTCTTGTCAGAAAGGGTTCATGATGCAATGCTGTTTGAGAACCCCTGCTCTAGTCACATTTCCTTGGGTCACTGATAAATCCTACTTGTACATCCTGCTTTTCTCCACCCAAACTACAGGCTCTTGAAAGACACAATATAGAAACATGCATTTAAACTAATAAGTGGAAACCATTTTTTTCATAAACAGATTAACTAAAACATTTAATTTACCTCAGTTCTAGGATGAAACAGACTTAACATCATGCAATCCTGAGTCCAGGGCAAGTTGCTTTCCTTCTTGAATTAAAGTAATGGAAGCTTTGCACTTGGTTTTGTAGTGGCAATGAAAAAATATATAGTTTGGAAGAGCAGTGGGAAAGCCTGGGGTGTGATTGAGTCCTGGGTCCAGATATTTGTTCACCTTCTCTTTTGTGCCATAGTTTAAGCTCTTCACCCTGTGTTAATACTACACAATATATTTTGTTGAATGTGGATATACTGTCTATGGCACAAAGCTCTTTACTTCCATACAATGTGCACTTAAAAAAATGAATGAGAAATGAAAATATGTGAGCTTACAGTAAGAGAAAGATCTGTTTTGACATTGTCAGTGTGTGTTGCTTTTGGTTTCTTTCTAGGTTTTTACTTACAAACTCTGCATAAAAACCCGCTCCCAGATATGGGTAGTCACCTTCAATTGGAACCAGTGGGAGCTCAGGTGTATGTATGTCGGAGAGTAAACTTTGACCTTGCAGTATGTGGTTATCTTCCCTCTCTACATTTATAAATTCAGTCTGAAACCTTTCAAAGTTCTCTACTTAGTGAAGTAGTTGTAAGAAGCAATAGCATAGTTACAAGCTTCTCTGTCAATTATCTTGAAACTTTAAACCTGATTAGAACACCTGGATGTCATCAGTAATATTGGTGTCTCCATAACGTAGAACGGGAAAAGGCATAATTGAACCTGAAGAGGCTGATATTTCTTATTGAAAAATGGTTCATTTTAATTAGTGTTTAGGTGAGTCCTGGAGTGATAGAAGGTACTACGTTAGTTGTGGGCATGCGTGCACACACTCTGTGTGTTTATACACAAATACACACACAAACATACATATAGTGTATGTGTGTGCACATATATTGTCTACAGTAATGTTCTCATACTGGTATTATACTCTAATATAAATGACTGTCAATATGTTTTGTAGTCACTGGGGAAAACAGAAGAGATTTTCATCGGAGAACAAATGAAGTATTTCAAGAAGGTGAATAATGATTATTTCTACTGGGCATCTTAATAATAGCTCAGTGTACATACAGATAATCAAAATGACCAATGCTATATTAGAATAAGCACTTTGGTTTTCTAGAATTAAGAAAATGTAGCAGTTCTATCAAATAACTGTGTTAGGTTACCTGCAAAATAAAGATCCTGATAGACACTAAGGTATATGTACATTCAACATTCTGATAACAAGGCATTAAGGCAAAATGGAGAGAAATCAATTCTGGTCTTTGTTTAATGAATTCTGAGCTAGTAAAACTGTCTTCAGCCTTTAGGTTCAATAGTTAACTCCACACAAAGAACAATTGACAACAGTGTCAGAGTACCTTTTGTGGAGGAACTGATATTATCTTGGACTACTCTCAGACAAATGAATGGACAAATGTACAAGATGGCAAAACTGAAAATTAATTCTGCCTTTGTGTAGCAGCATGAGGCTACAAACACCTCCCCAATAGGTACCACTAAGGGAAATATCTCCGACTCTGGTGCACTGGGTGTGCACACACACCTAAAGTGGAATGGACATGTGCAAAACGTCTCAAAGAACATCAATTAGAGAACAGGTTAATAACTAGTTTTTCTCTGTGCTGCTCCCAACGTGGAATCTTGGATTTTACTTAAGATAGTTGAGCACTGATAATATTTTGTATTTATATAGTGTTTTTTCTTACAAACCATAGGCAGAGTACTGCAGAAATTCAGCCTCTTCTGTGTGGAGAGAACCAACTGGCTTATGGGACATAGAACAACAGTGGGAGGAAAGGCAATACAAACAGATATCCACACCCTGTCACCAAGTTTTTGGTGGATTGTATGTAGTAGTTTACAGTTGGGAAATGGGATAGTGCACTAAGGACCTGGTACAGTGGAGTACATGCAAGTACCCCTCCCTTGTGTGACTAGTCCCATTGACTTTAATGGTTCTACTTATAGATCTGTTGGACCTAAATCAGAACCATTCCATTGAGTCATAGTGATTTCAACGGACTTTGGACTAGGCCCTTTGTGATCAGAACTGCTCACCTGAGTAACGGTTTACAGGGTCAGGCTCTAAGATATAAGATATGGTGTGAAAAAGAAACACAGGAATGGTTGTTTGTATGTACAACCAACATAGGAAATAACAGAGACTTGTTTTGTACACAACTGCATGTTATAATATGTAATTTATTAATAGGTCCATGCATTCTGAGGTGATCTGATAATGACAGTTTGGTGTCTGATTATGTGTATGATGGTAGCACCTAGAGGCCTACCTGAGATCAGGGCCCCATGTGTTAGGCACTGTACAAACACACAGCAAGGGATAGTCCTGTCCCTGAATGTCTTACAGTGGAAATAGAGAAGACAGACAAGGTGAGACAAAGAAAGTGTTATCTCCATTTTGCAGATGGGGAACTGAAGCACAGGGGGAGACTTTCCTAAGATCACACTGGAAGTCTGTGACAGAGCAAGGAATTGAACCCAGATTTCGAGCCACATTGCCAAGTAGATAGATCTTCTAGTGCATTGGAAAATTTCTTGGGTAATAACATTTATAATCTAGTGACTGAATCTTTTCGGTGGCTTCTTCAGTTCTGATTGGTTTTTTTCTTGAGACAAGATATTCAAATACCTCAGTGATAGAATTTTAAAAAGACGATATTAGATTCTTATGCAAAGTCAGGAAAATGTCCATAAATTCTTCATAAAACAAAATGTATATTTACCAGTTAGATTCGCTATGAATATTCAGGTTGCTATGGAAATGGATCCAGCATTGTTTTAAATTTTCTGTATAGATTTAAATCTTCTATTTCGGCTTAAAAATGTGTACATTTTTATTGAGTTCTATTTTTCCTGAGATAAAATCGGGTTCTGAATGCTCATTATGTTTCAGAGTAGCTAATTTGAACAGACCTGTCACTCCTAAGTACCAGGAGTTTGGGGATATTGACTTTCTATTGAATTTTTTCAGTGAAATTAATAATGTTTCATGTCCTATGAGATGATTATCTGCACAACTGGTATCCCTGTTAGGTCTAGGTTGGGCAGTCAGCGTATCAGAGTTACTGTTTATCAGAATTTCTGAACCTGGGATGGAAGAGATTCCATCTATCCATGAAATATTGTTGGATTTCAGGCATGAGACTCTCATGCTATTTGGTTAGAAATGATTTGGATAAAAATCTGCCTGCCTTTATGTTTGGGAACTTTCATATATAAAACTCAATTTACTGAAATATCCTCAAGTTTTTTTTTTTTCAACTCTTCATGTTTTTTAAAAAAAGGTGTCTATTAAACAAAATAATACTAGGCTTGAAAACACTGCTGCAGAAACAAACTTCCTGCTTTTTTTAATGTCTCAATGGTATGCATTTTATTTTTTCTTTTTCTGTCTGAATCCATCAGAAGAACTGTGTCTCCCACTCCCTCTGCCTTTTGTTCATTTTAAACACTGATCATTGGTGACCTTCACATAACAGCATATACAGTCTATCCTTCACCTATGGGGTTTTATGTCTGATTTGTGAATGAGTGAGTCATTGCCCTGAAGTTTGAGAAATTGAGTAGTTGACTACAATAATTCTGTTTCTTTTAGTCATGGCAGTGACTCATTGTTCCCACCTCTTGAGGTGATGTTAACCCTCTTGTAGTTTTATACTAAGCCCTTGCTAATGGGATTTATCATGTTAATTATTGTGCTTTTGGTTTTTGGGGAAATCACAGTAGCAAGATTAATATGATCAACATACAAAATTTTAACCAGAAATTTCTATTTAAGGAAATGATTGTTCAGAACCACAGCCAAAGGCAGTTAGTTCATCATGTTGCACTGTAATAGGCATGTATAGAGTCAACTTAGTCTTTAATAGAAGTTGGCTAAATATTAAAATTCCATCCCGGCTCCTCCATCTTCCCCACCCCCCAGGCTGTTTTGTCTATCGCTAATTACTAAAATGCCAAAAAGTCAGTGGTTGTAGGTTCAAGATTAGTAGGTGATTTATTTCCTCAATTCCTAGTGCCAAATTTAAAAATATAGATAGAATAAATGTGGGAAGGAGACAACATTATCCCTATCAGTAGCACTGCACCTTAACACAAGCTATGAAAGCTAATAAAAGTTAAAAAATTTATCAGATTACTTGTGACAAAATTCAGCCATGGAAAAAAAAAAATCCCAAGAACATTAGTATAAGCATATGTGCTAGGTACATTCAGTGATAACTTGATGTCTACTAGATGGTAAGAAAATATATATCAAGTGGGGTTCCGCAGGGATCAGTTTTGGGTCTGGTTCTGTTCAATATCTTAATCAATGATTTAGATAATGGCATAGAGAGTACACTTATAAAGTTTGGGAAGGGTTGCAAGCACTTTGGAGGATAGGATTAAAATTCAAAACGATCTAGACAAACGGCCTAAAGTAAATAGGATGAAATTCAATAAAGACACTTAGGAAGAAATCATCAGTTGCACACACACAAAATGCCTAAGAATGAGTACTACAGAAAGGTATCTCGGGGTCATAGTGCATCACAAGCTAAATATGCATCAACAGTATAACACTGTTGCAAAAAAAGCAAACATCATTCTGGGATGTAGTAGCAAGAGTGTTGTAAGCAAGACACAAGAAGTAATTCTTCTGCTCTACTCTGCACTGACTAGGCCTCAACTGTATTATTGTGTCTAGTTGTGGGTGCCACATTTCAGGAAAGATGTGGACAAATTGGAGAAAGTCCAAAGAAGAGCAACAAAAATAATTAAAGGTCTAGAAAATATGAACTATGCAGGAAGATTGAAAAAATTGGTTTTGTTTAGTCTGGAGAAGAAAAGACTGGGGGGGAGGGGCGGGGGACATAACAGTTTTCAATTACATAAAAGGTTGTTACAAGGAGGAGGGAGAAAAAATGTTCTGCTTAGCCTCTGAATATAGGACAAGATGCAAAGGGCTTAAATTGCAGCAAAGGCTGTTTAGGTTGGATGTTAGGAAGAACTTCCTAACTGTCAGGGTGGTTAAGCATTGTAATAAATTGCCTAGGGAGGTCATTAAATCTCCAACATTGGAAATTTTTAGGAGCAGGTTAGACAAACTCTTGTCAGAGATGATCTATATAATACTTAGTCCTGCCTTGAGTGCATGGGACTGGACTAGAAGATCTCTTTAGGTTCCTCCCAGTTTTATGATTCCATATGGGTAGAATATAATCCAAGATTTCATGTTCATCATGATAGTTTGAGTGATCTGTGGTATTGGTCATATGTGCTGTAAGGCATGAAATATTTAGGAAAATGTATTCTTTTCCCTACTTGCATTGCTTTTATAAACCACCTATATATTCCTAAAAGGAACATCCGATGAAGTGAGCTGTAGCTCACGAAAGCTTATGCTGAAATAAATTGGTTAGTCGCTAAGGTGCCACAAGCACTCCTTTTCTTTATACCTATAAAGCTTCTCAATGTGGTGGTCTGGCCCTCTCTAGTGGACATGGGGCTACAGATTGAAGTTGGTGAAAGTGCTAAGCCTTGGCTAATAGGGCCACATCCTTTAGGTCAGTCAGAAGTTCATGCTTTAAGACCCTGAAGTACTGTGTTCAAGCCTAACTGGTGATAACTCACCCAGAATTGTGACATTTTATCAGTTTACAGTTTACAAATCTTTTGTTGTTTGAGTGTATTAAAAAACCCTAAGAGACTCAGTTTATCCAGTCCTCCTCAAACAAAGAGGACACTAAACTACTTGAAGCAGCTGTGCTCTTACTGCAATAACTCACTTGCTTTTAAGATTCCTGCAGAGGAAGTTAGTGACCTTATGGCTTTCTGTTAGAAGCGAAGTGATTATTGGAATACAAAATATGGCCTTGCTTCGATATTCACAGTCATTTCGTATCTCAACAGTCTCCTAACAAGGATGCATTCACAACAGATTAACAATGGTGCTATTGCCATTATGGCTAAATGTAAAACAAGTTGGAATGTAAAGAAACTGTTTCTTCTTCTAAACCTGAATCTTCTGCTTATGCTATTAATAGTCAAATCTCTAAAGGGCCAGACAATGGTAATGGTGCAGGCAAAGTTGCCTGTAGTGAAAGGCAAAGGAGTAAAAGACGGCCTCCCTTGAAAAATTGCACTCCAGTAGATGACAATATGTCTATACATGTGAGTTTTTTAGAGCCTTGTTTTTGTCTTGATTGTAAAGAAGTTACCCGCTTGTGCATTGACATTTTGCATTCTTTGTTACTTCAAGCAGATAGTTAAACTTAGATGGGAACATTTTATCCAATGGAGTAAACATGAGTTATCCCTTAACTTTGAAAGACTCATTTTTACTGAGGGAACTTAGGTGAAATAAGGTCTCATCTACTTTGTAAATTTTATACCTTAGGTGGGATCTGGTTAGAGTATATTCATGCCCAAAATAAATTTAAAGACTTTTTTTTTTTTTTGGTAACATACAACAGAAACTGAAAATCACTTCAGGCTATTAACATAACAAGGTAACATATCAGAAAGCAGCCACAGTCTTATAGAATAGTTTGCAGGACCCAGTGCTGCTTTGTAAAGAAACATTTTCTGCTCATTCATGTTGTTGTTCGATTTGGATACAATTCTGTGCCTTGCTTGGGAAACTGAAATACAGCTCATACCCTCCCTCTGTAATTTAACAGTTTAACATAATATATCTGGAATATCTGGAATGCAGCTCCCCCAACCCTACCATATAAATAGCACTGCAGCATCCTTATAGGATTTTGAGCACTGTACCACATAAGTGGAAACTTACATCCCTGCCCGTCTCCTCCACCCTCACCCGAATTTGCACTCCTCAAAATAAATAAATAAAACCCCATAGGAAGAAAATAAACTTGGAGGTATAACTACAACAGCCTATGAGTTAATTAGCCTGCCTAACTTCTACTATCTGTTGCTGTCTTCATCTGAAGCAGACAAAGACAAGCAGGAGTTCTATGATTGGCCATCATCTTATAGCCACTCTAGTTAGAGAATAAGAGAAACACACTGTTAAACTAATAAGGACTGAAGGAGAGAGACAGTGTGTCACAGAATTTTTCTCGCTAATTGCTGATGCCATGTGCCAGCAGCTTATAAGGAGGAACCAAGACAGAGTTAAAAATCTCAGCTAGCTAATGAGGAGATGGAGAAATAGGTAATTTTAAATCATACTTGATAAAGAGACCTGGCCATTTGACACCTCCCAATGGCTTCTTCATTATCAGGGAGAGCCAAGAGGGACAGTGCTCCTGGAAACAAAACTATTTTGTAATAGTATTTATTTGAAGAAAACATTTGTTGTACAGCAGAGGCCATTAGGAAGATCAGCATTTATCACGGTGTGTTACTTGATTTTACCTCAGTATTTCTTATATCTAGAGTGGGAAATACAACAAATATTGTAATACGTGAACAGTATATGTTGGATTTTAGTGGTGCCCTTATACAAAGGGGAAGCTAATTTCTGAATAAATGCAAACTCCTAAATTAGTCGTAGCAAGAGTTTGCTATGGGAAGAGGTATATAGTAAGAGCAGTGAAAGAAGTTCACTTGCACTTCAAGAGACTTACATTGGCCATATTCAGCTTTTGACACCATTGAAAAACAATCTCCCATCCAACAATTTCCCCTATTGTCATTCTGCAGTGTTTTGATGACATTAACTGCCAACTGAAATTCCTTCTCCTCTTCTTACTGTCACCATCTGGCTGCAGTTTCACTCCAATCAATTTATCCAGGCTTCTTGATTTATGCTAGGATTCAGAATTGGGGTTTATTTTTTGCTTTTTGTTTTTTTTAAATGCAAGAATTCTGCCAATCTGAAGACCACAGTTATTCCCCTTGAGGATCATGGAGGCTGAAATTTTCAAGCATGGCAGGGCTGGCAAGATTTGATTTTACAGAGCTAGCAGCAAGCAAAGATATCTCCAGGCTTGCACCAGGCTACATCATCTCCTTGCCATGCCGTATAGTAAATCTTTGTGTATTTAAAGTATCAGGCTGTTACATTATGTGATCAGACTTCTAGTGTGTGTTACAGCAATCCAAACTTCCCGCCACATGGAAATCATGTTGTCTTCCTCATTCAGTATTAGAAACAATGATTGTAAAAGAAAAATGAGAACTGATTGTTCTATATTGATATGGATTTCCAGAGTAAGACAGTGGTAACAGATTTATGAAAAAAGAAAAGGAGTACTTGTGGCACCTTAGAGACTAACCAATTTATTTGAGCATGAGCTTTCATGAGCCACAGTGAGCTGTGGCTCACGAAAGCTCATGCTCAAATAAATTGGTTAGTCTCTAAGGTGCCACAAGTACTCCTTTTCTTTTTGCGAATACAGACTAACACGGCTGTTCCTCTGAAACCTGTCAGATTTATGAAAAGAGATTCAGAAATATTAAACCACTGGCTTTGGTATTTTATGGCATACAAAATACAGACAGATTCTAATCTGAGGTTCAATAAACTGTAAGATTGGTATAATGAAACCCTGAAAGAAGTTAAAATCTGAATTTGAATTCTCCTGCCTCTCTTTTAATCAAAGCATAGTGTAACTTCGTTATATGCTATGTGTACTATTTATAGCATACCTACTAGTACTCATTAATAGCCAGTTGGCTGCCTCTATTTTTGAAGGTTTCATATCTGAACATTATCACCCAATGTGTCATCCCCAAAACAAGTTTAATTTAAAAAATCATTGAAATCCATTCAGCATGTTTAAAATTGGACACAGTGGGCCTGATTCATGGGAGTTTGCAGGGACTCCCCCAGAAATTTTTGACACAGTACACACGGTCAATCACTGTGAAGCCATCCCTGTGGCAACCCCTAGCCCCCCACCCACCAAGTCTGCGCCACGCTCAGCCCCCACCTTCCAGCCTAGCTGCCCTGGTGCAATGTCACTCCACATACCTGAGAGGGGACACAAGTTGCTGGAAATGGGGTCAGGGTGGGCAGGCCCCTCAGGGGAGTCCTCATGGAGGGGCTAAGCCCACAGCAGCAGCAAGGAGGAGAAGTGGTGGCCACTCCACTATTTATTGAGGCTTGGCCCTGTTGGCCCTGCATCATGAAAGGTGGGAGAGGGAGGGCAGCAGGGCCAAAACTGAATTAATGACATTGACACCTGTTGCATGGAGGCCAGGGGGCCAAATGTGAGCAGCATTGAGACCTTGACTTTAGCAAAGCTTGTTTCTTGACTTTAGCAAAGCTTTTGACACGGTCTCCCACAGTCTTCTTGTCAGCAAGTTAAGGAAGTATGGGCTGGATGAATGCACTACAAGGTGGGTAGAAAGCTGGCTAGATTGTAGGGCTCAACGGGTAGTGATCAATGGCTCCATATCTAGTTGGCAGCCGGTATCAAGTGGAGTACCCCAAGGGTCAGTCCTGGGGCCGGTTTTGTTCAATATCTTCATAAATGATCTGGAGGATGGTGTGGATTGCACTCTCAGCAAATTTGCGGATGATACTAAACTGGGAGGAGTGGTAGATACGCTGGAGGGGAGGGATAGGATACAGAAAGACCTAGACAAATTGGAGGATTGGGCCAAAAGAAATCTGATGAGGTTCAATAAGGATAAGTGCAGGGTCCTGCACTTAGGACGGAAGAACCCAATGCACAGCTACAGACTAGGGACCGAATGGCTAGGCAGCAGTTCTGCGGAAAAGGACCTAGGGGTGACAGTGGACGAGAAGCTGGATATGAGTCAGCAGTGTGCCCTTGTTGCCAAGAAGGCCAATGGCATTTTGGGATGTATAAGTAGGGGCATAGCGAGCAGATTGAGGGACGTGATCGTTCCCCTCTATTCGACATTGGTGAGGCCTCATCTGGAGTACTGTGTCCAGTTTTGGGCCCCACACTTCAAGAAGGATGTGGATAAATTGGAGAGAGTCCAGCGAAGGGCAACAAAGATGATTAGGGGCCTGGAACACATGAGTTATGAGGAGAGGCTGAGGGAGCTGGGATTGTTTAGCCTGCAGAAGAGAAGAATGAGGGGGGATTTGATAGCTGCTTTCAACTACCTGAAAGGGGGTTCCAAAGAGGATGGCTCTAGACTGTTCTCAATGGTAGCAGATGACAGAACGAGGAGTAATGGTCTCAAGTTGCAGTGGGGGAGGTTTAGATTGGATATTAGGAAAAACTTTTTCACTAAGAGGGTGGTGAAACACTGGAATGCGTTACCTAGGGAGGTGGTAGAATCTCCTTCCTTAGAGGTTTTTAAGGTCAGGCTTGACAAAGCCCTGGCTGGGATGATTTAACTGGGAATTGGTCCTGCTTTGAGCAGGGGGTTGGACTGGATGACCTTCTGGGGTCCCTTCCAACCCTGATATTCTATGATTCTATGATTTGGCCCTGGCACCTGGCTGTCATGACAGAGGACCAGCAGGACCAAACCCGCATGGGCAGAGGGGCAGCCCGCGCTGCTCCGCCTTGCCATTGCCAATAGTATGCTCTGTGTGTCATATGCAAACAGTTGTGGGTGCACTGAGAGCTTGATCATTGATTTCAATGAGAGCAGGATTGGGCCCAGTGGGCGTGACTGTGACCATTACGTATATACACAGCACATCTGTGGTGATGATAAATGTGATGAAATGCAGAGCCATGTAATAAATTGTGCAACCATATGATAAATTAATTTATTATGCACTTTTGACTGTTTCATCTGCCCTCTGCCCATTAATCCTTCTCCCCCAAGACATACTCCAGCATTCCAAACCTATGAGCACATTCACACAGCTGCCATTAAAAAATAAAAAATAAATTAACCTTCCAGGGAAGTGCTTCCTCCTCCTACTGAATGTAGAATTTCGTCCCAAATTACATCTGCTCAGAGCAGGGTTGGGGGAAAATCAGTCCAGGAACAGCTTTTCAATGTATAAAAATATCATGACTTTAATGCTAATAATAGCTTTGTAGGAGTACAAATGGAGACTCTATAACTGGGAAGGGGAGATTCCCAGCTTTCCGATGGATACAGTAACCTACTTCTAACGTGGGAAGCTACTACGATAGTAAACTTCTAAATCATGATATACTTACATGTAAAAGTGGTATTTTAGGTCATTTTAAAGGGTTTTATGGATTCCTTGAAGTGCTGTACAGTTGGACTCCTGGTAAATTACCTGGCTTTACAGGCAAAGGGATGGAGAATATAATCCAAACACTTTTTTTTTCTTGAAAATTTGTACAGATGTTTGCAAGAATTTTTCTATAGTATAAGTGCCGTGTACAGGATGGATGATACTGCTGTTTAAGGGTTTTATGGGCAATGTGGGATGACCTGTCACTTTGCCATTATTGAGTAGTGCAGTCATCTCCAATGGATAAAATGTTTATGTCACGGCAAACCAATCATGTGTCCTCTGTAATAAATAATGTAATATGAACATGATTGTATGGGTTAGGGTTATTCAGTTATTCTGATTGTGCTGAGCCATATTAAGTGCTAGATGCAGAAATTACTAGATGAAATTATATGGCTTGTGTTTATGTAGGAGGTCAGACTGGGGGGAGGGGATAATAATGGTCTATGACAGGACGCACTTGCCCTGCACTGGACGGGAAGGGGTTAATGCCACCTAGTAGGCTGAGAAAGCCACACCCCCTTCTCTCTACTGGGTGTGCTCCAGGTGTACCAGTATAAAAGAGAGCAGCCCAGCTCAGTCAGGGGAAGATGCTGGTGGGGAAGGATGTGTGTAAGGAGCTCCTGCTGTGGATGGTTTTCAGCCTGTGCCAGAGGGGAGTGGACACGTGGACCACAACCTCTGACCCCAGCAGCCCACGGACCCCAGGGAGCAGCCAGTGCTGGGGAACTAAGAGATCCCAATGCCTCCTGGACTACAATGCCTGAGACTGTGGTAGGAAGTGATCCAGGGTCGGTGTTGGAGTGGTATCTCCCACCGAGGTAAGCTCAGCGTGTTTTGGTGGGCCTCCCTGCTGAGCTGGCAGCTGGTTGTTCCACCGCTACTAGGGCCCTGGGTTGCGGCCCGGTGGAGTTGGGTGGGCCCAGGCCCCCCTACCTGGGCCTGCTGCTGGCCCCCATGAACTCTGGCCATTGGGCCACACTGCCTTGACATTGGGGTGTGTTTTAGAGACTCTGGCCACTAGGCTGTACCACCCTGAACGAGTGGGGCGTTTGCATAGACTCTGGCCATTGGGCCACACTGCCTTAACAGTAGGAGCATGTTTCATGGACTCAGGCCACTAGGCCACATTATCCCGAGTGGGAGGGATATTTCTATGGACTCTGACTGTTGGGCCATACTGCCCTGACAGTAGGAGTTCATTGTTTGAGCTCTGGCCACTAGGCCGTGCTACCTCAACCAAGAGGGGTCATCCTATGAACTCTGGCCATTGGGCAACTCTACCCCACAGCTAAGCCCAGATGTGCAGACTTGAGTTGGGGGGAAATAGGCACGTAAGGCTAGTGAGTCTGCCCCTATTCCCCAAGGAAGGCAGGTGCACTCACCCTGCACCGGACGGGGCCCACCTTAAACATGTCACATGGCCCCATCTGGCTTTAATATTTATAGTGAATTCCTGGCATCATTGAAGTCCATGAATAGCAATTGTTTAAGGACACTTTTTATTAATGTCCAAAATGTCACAATCATATTATTAAGGAAGGAGGCCTTATTGGTTATTAAACCAACCTGATTTAGAGGGGTAGTAAAGGCACTATAAAATTATCTATCTATATGAAAGAAAGAGGAAGTTGATTTTAATGAATATAAATCAGAAGCTAGGAATTGTAGAAAATTGATAAGGGAAGCAATGGGACACAAGGAAAAATTGATGGCCAGCAGCATTAAGAACAAAAAGAAGGAGCTTTTTGAGTATATGGGTGGGGGGGGGGGGAGGGAAGAATCCTGAGAATGGTCCATTACTAGATGGAAATGGTAAAATTATCAATAATAATGCAGAAAAGGCAGGTGTATTCAATAAATGTTTCTGTTCAGTATTTGGGGGAAAACAGATGATGCAGTCACATCATGATGATAACACTTTTTCCATTTCATTTGTATCTCAGGGGATGTTAAATAACAGCTACTAAAGTTAGACATTTTAAAATCAGCAGATCCAGATAACTTGCATCCAAGAGTTTTAAAAGACCCATCTGAGATCATCAGTGGACTGTTAGTGTGATTTTCAGTAAGGTTTGGAATATTGGGGAAGCTCCAGAAGACTGGAAGAAAGCTAATGTTGTGCCAATGTTTGAAAAGGGTAAGCGGGATGACCTGGATAATTATAGGCCTGTCAATCTGACATCAGGCATTATCTTGCTTTAAGCAAGATAATGGAACAGCTGATACAGGACTTGATTAATCCAGAATTAAAGTAGGGTAGTATAATTAATGTCAACAACGTGGTTTTATGGAAAACAGATTCTGACAAACTAACTTGATATCTTTACTTTTAACAAGATTGCAAGTTTTTGGTAGCTAGTGTTAATGTAATATGCTTACACTTCTGTATGGCATTTGACATGTACCGCATGACATTTTGATTAAAAAACTAGAATGATATAAAATTAATATGGCACACATTAAATAGATTAAAAGATGACGAACTGCTGGGTCTCAAAATGTAATTGTAAATGGGGAATTTTCATCAAGTGATTGTGTTTCCAGTGGAGTCCTGCAGGCATTGGTTCCTGGCTCTATGCCATTTAATATTTTTTATCAATGACCTGAAAAAAAATCATAAAATCACTGTTTGCAGATGACAGAAAATTTGGGGGAGTGGTAAATACTGAAGAGGGCAGGTCACTAACAGAGTGATCTGGATTGTTTGGTAAACTGGGTGCAAATAAACTATGCCTTTTAATGCAGCTAAATGTAAATGTATACATCTGGGAACAAAGAATGTAAGCCATACTTATGGGATGGGAGGACTCTATCCTGACTCTGAAAATAAAAAACACCTTAGGAGTCATGGTGAATAATCAGTTGAAAATGACCTGTTAGTGCAGTTCTTTGGCCAAAAGGGCTAATGTGATCCTTGGATGCCTACAGAGTGGACTCTCAAGTAGGAGTAGAGGGGTTATGTTACCTCTATTTGGCACTAGTACAACTGCTGCTGGAATACTGTGTCCTGTTCTGGTTTCAAGAATTCAAGATGAATGTTGAAAAATTGGAGAGGGTTTTGCAAAGAGCCACAAGAATGATTAAAAGCAGTGATACTCAGACCTCAGTGGTTCAAGAACCAAATTAGCAATCAACATTTACCCAAAAGAGCCACAGGGGAAATATTTGTGTATATACACACACACTAAATATTTATATATACATTTTATAAAAATTTTCACAGCAAAGTGACCAAGTATTTTTATCAACTACAATTGGTTAATAACATAGTAAAAGCATCCTGACTGGTGAATAACTTTGTGTGATTTAATTATTAATCAATCTGTGTTTTGATATCATGTGCTGCAAAGCACCACTGGAGGCACATGAAAGAGCCAAGTGCGGCTCGCAAACCTCAATCTGAGTATCACTGGATTAAAGAATTAGAAAACCTGCCTTATAGTGGTAGACTCAAGGAGTTCAATCTATTTAGCTGAACAAAGAGAAGGTTAAGGGGTGACTTGATTACAGTGCATAAGTGCCTACTGGGAACAAACATTTAATAATGGGCTCTTCCGTCTCATAGGAAAGGTATAACACTATTCAATGGCTGGTAGTTGAAGCGAGACAAATTCAGACTGGAAATAAGGTGTACATTTTAAATAGTGAGGGTAATTAACCACCCAAACAATTTACCCAGGGTTGTGGTGGATTCTCTATCACCAACCATTTTTAGATCAAGACTGGGTATTTTTCTAAAAAGTATGCTTTAGGAATTAGATGAGGGAAGTTGCCATGGCCAGGAGCGAGGCCGCGGTCAAGGCCAGAGCTGTGGCTGGGGCCGTGTCTAGAAGCAGAGTCGCAGCTAGGAGCAGGGGCTGGGACTGAGTGGGGGCTGAGGCTGTAGGCCAAGAGAGGCTGGATGGCATTCCCTCCCCACCCCCTGTGGTGGCTGGCTTAGGCCCCACTGTGCCCCCCAAATGTTCCTCTGCTTCTCCTCACAGTTTGGGGACCACTGCCATAAAAACTATTTCTAGTACCCTAAGTCTACTTTCAGGCTTTCAGACTTTCAGGCTTCTGCTGTTAAATTCAACCTGCCACAACAATCTTTCTCTCCTCACCAGCCACGCCATTGCCCTAAGCATAGAATTTCCTCCCTAGACTAAATTCTTTTGAGGTTCAGAATGGACGGAATTCAGTCTGGTGAAAGAGACAGGTTGAAAATCCAGTATCTCATGCTCACAAGGTGTAGGGATGCTTTCTTTTTACCTCTGGAAAGCTCTGCAAGTCTTTTTATGTATATTATTATTATCTAAACTATTTATTTCAAGCCCTAACAGAACATGCATTACTGGACTTTAAAAACATCACTTTATAACCTGTGGCAAAGCTTTTTAAGATAATTTTAGAGGTTTCTAAAATGAATTGGTTATATTTTTTCTATTCTCCTGTTCATGTCTTTAATTATATGCAATAAAACATATACTATGTGAAATGGAGCCAAGTTAATAATAATAACAATAAACTTAGCTTTTGCATTGTTTAACTTTTTGTGGATTTTAACTGGCAAATGTAACTTTGCATTAAGACAGTATTTTGTATTTAGAATGTACGTGCACAAACTACGGTGGTTTTCCATAGGAGTGAGAGTTACTTCAGAGATTTGCTATAGAAACTCCATATGTTAAAAACAAACAACCCACCACAGTTTTGTGGCGTGCCTTCCAATATCAAAGCCCCTTTGTTGCACCCCATGGCCAATCCTACATAACTGGGGAAAAAATAGCAACTGCAGCTGGACTCAGCTTCCAGATGAATAACTCAGCCAGCTGCAAATTCATGACTTCATCTGGTTTCCTGGGTCTTGCATAAGGACTGGTTCTAGTTTGGGGAATGTTTTTAATTCATTAAGTCATTTTAAAAAAATACCCCCCAACATCCTCATTATATCAGGACTGTATGGAAACCTTGTTGCCAGGTTTATGAAGCAGAATATTTCTTTTTCTTTAATGTCTTTAATAAAAAGAAAATTCTCTTTGACATGAGATACTTACAACACTGATTTGAAAGGTGCTTTGTGTAATAAGAGTATTAGGCATGTCATGTGAACACTAAGAATTAGGAGTGGGTGAAATAAATGACATAGCTCTGAAGTGTCCTGAGGTGTGCCTTGCAAATAATTAAAAGGAAGAGATGACAACCATTTGGGAGAAATTTGAGAAATCAGAAAATTAATATGTCCATCTCCATGAAACTGGCTATATGGAGAATTTCAGTATTGTAATAGGAAGAAAAATGTTTGTTGTGGGGTATGGGTTATGTGTGTAGGGTTTTTTGGGAGGGTGGGGTTGGTTGTCATTGAGGTGTCTTATGTAATGCTGTGAGCACTGGTGTACTTTATAAAAGAGGAAATTAAACTAAAAGTGTGAACACTATAACTGACCTCAGGGTATGTCTACACTACGAAATTAGGTCGAATTTATAGAAGTCGGTTTTTTAGAAATCGGTTTTATATATTCGATTGTGTGTGTCCCCACAGAAAATGCTCTAAGTGCATTAAGTGCATTAACTCGGCGGAGCGCTTCCACAGTACCGAGGCAAGCGTCGACTTCCGGAGCGTTGCACTGTGGGTAGCTATCCCACAGTTCCCGCAGTCTCCGCTGCCCATTGGAATTCTGGGTTGAGATCCCAATGCCTGATGGGGCTAAAACATTGTCGCGGGTGGTTCTGGGTACATATCGTCAGCCCCCCGTTCCCTCCCTCCCCCCGTGAAAGCAAGGGCAGACAATCATTTCGCGCCTTTTTTCCTGAGTTACCTGTGCAGACGCCTGTCATAAATATAAAGGGAAGGGTAAACCCCTTTGAAATCCCTCCTGGCCAGGGGAAAGCTCCTCTCACCTGTAAAGGGTTAAGAAGCTAAAGGTAACCTCGCTGGCACCTGACCAAAATGACCAATGAGGAGACAAGATACTTTCAAAAGCTGGGAGGAGGGAGAGAAACAAAGGGTCTGTGTCTGTCTGTATGCTGCTCTTGCCAGGGATAGAACAGGAATGGAGTCTTAGAACTTTTAGTAAGTAATCTAGCTAGGTATGTGTTAGATTATGATTTCTTTAAATGGCTGAGAAAAGAATTGTGCTGAATAGAATAACTATTTCTGTCTGTGTATCTTTTTTGTAACTTAAGGTTTTGCCTAGAGGGGTTCTCTATGTTTTTGAATCTAATTACCCTGTAAGATATCTACCATCCTGATTTTACAGGGGGGATTTCTTTATTTCTATTTACTTCTATTTTTTATTAAAAGTCTTCTTGTAAAAAACTGAATGCTTTTTCATTGTTCTCAGATCCAAGGGTTTGGGTCTGTGGTCACCTATGCAAATTGGTGAGGCTTTTTATCCAACATTTCCCAGGAAAGGGGGGGTGCAAGTGTTGGGAGGATTGTTCATTGTTCTTAAGATCCAACGGTCTGGGTCTGTAGTCACCTAGGCAAATTGGTGAGGCTTTTTACCAAACCTTGTCCAGGAAGTGGGGTGCAGGGTTTTGGGAAGTATTTTGGGGGGAAAGACGCGTCCAAACAGCTCTTCCCCAGTAACCAGTATTAGTTTGGTGGTGGTAGCGGCCAGGCCAAGGACAACGGGGGGGATATTTTGTACCTTGGGGAAGTTTTGACCTAAGCTGGTAAAGATAAGCTTAGGAGGTTTTTCATGCAGGTCCCCACATCTGTACCCTAGAGTTCAGAGTGGGGGAGGAACCTTGACAACGCCATACCACGGCAAGCATGGAGCCCGCTCAGGTAACCGTCACCCTATGTCTCCTGGGTGCTGGCAGACGCGGTACGGCATTGCTACACAGTAGCAGCAACCCCTTGCCTTGTGGCAGCAGACGGTACAGTACGACTGGTAGCCGTCATCGTCATGTCTGAGGTGCTCCTGGTCGCCTCTGTGAGGTCGATCAGGAGCGCCTGGGCAGACATGGGCGCAGGGACTAAATTTGGAGTGACTTGAGCAGGTCATTTTCTTTAGTCCTGCAGTCAGTCCTATTGGACCGTCTTATGGTGAGCGGGCAGGCGATACGGACTGCTAGCAGTCGTACTGTACCATCTTATGCCAGGCAGGCAAGAGATGAAGATGGCTAGCAGTCGTACTGTACCATCTTCTGCCGAGCAGCCATGAGATGTGGATGGCATGCAGTCCTTCTGCACCGTCTGCTGCCAGCCAAAGATGTAAAAGATAGATGGAGTGGGTCAGAACAAGAAATAGACCAGATTTGTTTTGTACTCATTTGCCTCCTCCCCTGTCTAGATCACACTGCAGTCACTCACAGAGAAGGTGCAGCGAGGTAAATCTAGCCATGTATCAATCAGAGGCCAGGCTAACCTCCTTGTTCCAATAACAACGATAACTTAGGTGCACCATTTCTTATTGGAACCCTCCGTGCAGTCCTGCCTGAAATACTCCTTGATGTACAGGCACCCCCTTTGTTGATTTTAGCTCCCTGAAGCCAACCCTGTAAGCCGTGTCGTCAGTCGCCCCTCCCTCCGTCAGAGCAACGGCAGACAATCATTCCGCGCCTTTTTTCTGTGCGGACGCCATACCAAGGCAAGCATGGAGGCCGCTCAGCTCACTTTGGCAATTAGGAGCACATTAACCACCACACGCATTATCCAGCAGTATATGCAGCACCAGAACATGGCAACGCGATACCGGGCGAGGAGGCGACGTCAGCGCCGTCCCGTGAGTGATCAGGACATGGACACAGATTTCTCTGAAAGCATGGGCCCTGCCAATGCATGCATCATGGTGCTAATGGGGCAGGTTCATGCTGTGGAACGCCGATTCTGGGCTTGGGAAACAAGCACAGACTGGTGGGACTGCATAGTGTTGCAGGTCTGGGACGATTCCCAGTGGCTGCGAAACTTTCGCATGCGTAGGGGCACTTTCATGGAACTTTGACTTGCTTTCCCCTGCCCTGAAGCGCATGAATACCAAGATGAGAGCAGCCCTCACAGTTGAGAAGCGAGTGGCGATAGCCCTGTGGAAGCTTGCAACGCCAGACAGCTACCGGTCAGTTGGGAATCAATTTGGAGTGGGCAAGTCTACTGTGGGGGCTGCTGTGATGCAAGTAGCCCACGCAATCAAAGATCTGCTGATATCAAGGGTAGTGACCCTGGGAAATGTGCAGGTCATAGTGGATGGCTTTGCTGCAATGGGATTCCCTAACTGTGGTGGGGCTATAGACGGAACCCATATCCCTATCTGGGCACCGGAGCACCAAGCTGCCGAGTACATAAACCGCAAGGGGTACTTTTCGATAGTGCTGCAAGCTCTGGTGGATCACAAGGGACGTTTCACCAACATCAACGTGGGATGGCCGGGAAAGGTGCATAATGCTCGCATCTTCAGGAACTCTGGTCTGTTTCAAAAGCTGCAGGAAGGGACTTTATTCCCAGACCAGAAAATAACTGTTGGGGATGTTGAAATGCCTATATGTATCCTTGGGGACCCAGCCTACCCCTTAATGCCATGGCTCATGAAGCCGTACACAGGCAGCCTGGACAGTAGTCAGGAGCTGTTCAACTACAGGCTGAGCAAGTGCAGAATGGTGGTAGAATGTGCATTTGGACGTTTAAAGGCGCGCTGGCGCAGTTTACTGACTTGCTTAGACCTCAGCGAAACCAATATTCCCACTGTTATTACTGCTTGCTGTGCGCTCCACAATATCTGTGAGAGTAAGGGGGAGACGTTTATGGCGGGGTGGGAGGTTGAGGCAAATCGCCTAGCTGCTGGTTACGCGCAGCCAGACACCAGGGCAGTTAGAAGAGCACAGGAGGGTGCGGTACGCATCAGATAAGCTTTGAAAACCAGTTTCATGACTGGCCAGGCTACGGTGGGAAAGTTCTGTTTGTTTTTCCTTGATGAAACTCCCCGCCCCTTGGTTCACTCTACTTCCCTGTAAGCTAACCACCCTCTCCTCCTCCCTTTAATCATTGCTTGCAGAGGCAATAAAGTCATTGCTGCTTCACAGTCATGCATTCGTTATTCATTCATCACACAAATAGGGGGATGACTACCAAGGTATCCCAGGAGGGGTGGTGGAGGAGGGAAGGAAAATGCCACACAGCACTTTAAGCACAGCACTTTAAAAGTTTACAACTTTAAAATTTATTGAATGACAGCCTTCTTTTTTTTGGGCAATCCTCTGTGGCGGAGTGGCTGGTTGGCCGGAGGCCCCCCCACCGCGTTCTTGGGCGTCTGGGTGTGGAGACTATGGAACTTGGGGAGGAGGGCGGTTGGTTACAGAGGGGCAGCAGTGGCAGTCTGTGCTCCAGCTGCCTTTGCTGCAGCTCAACCATACACTGGAGCATACTGGTTTGGTCCTGCAGCAGCCTCAGCATTGAATCCTGCCTCCTCTCATCACGCTGCCACCACGTTTGAGCTTCAGCCCTGTCTTCAGCCCGCCACTTACTCTCTTCAGCCCGCCACCTCTCCTCCCGGTCATTTTGTGCTTTCCTGCACTCTGACATTATTTGCCTCCACGCATTCGTCTGTGCTCTGTCAGTGTGGGAGGACAGCATGAGCTCGGAGAACATTTCATCGCGAGTGCGTTTTTTTTTTTCTTTCTAAGCTTCACTAGCCTCTGGGAAGGAGAAGATCCTGTGATCATTGAAACACATGCAGCTGGTGGAGAAAAAAAAAGGGACAGCGGTATTTAAAAAGACACATTTTATAAAACAGTCGCTACACTCTTTCAGGGTAAACCTTGCTGTTAACATTACATACATAGCACATGTGCTTTCGTTACAAGGTCACATTTTGCCTCCTCCCACCGCGTGACTACCCCCTCAACCTTCTCCCCTCCCTGTGGCTAACAGCGGGGAACATTTCTGTTTAGCCACAGGCAAACAGCCCAGCAGGAATGGGCTCCTCTGAGTGTCCCCTGAAGAAAAGCACTCTATTTCAACCAGGTGACCATGAATTATATCTCACTCTCCTGAGGATAACACAGAGAGATAAAGAACGGATTTTGGTTGAATGCCAGCAAACATACACTGCAATGCTTTGTTCTACAGTGATTCCCGAGTACGTGTTACTGGCCTGGAGTGGTAAAGTGTCCTACCATGAAGGACGAAATAAGGCTGCCCTCCCCAGAAACCTTTTGCAAAGGCTTTAGGACTACATCTAGGAGAACCGCAAATGCCAGGGCAAAGTAATCCTTTCACATGCTTGCTTTTAAACCATGTATAGCATTTTAAAAAGGTACACTCACCAGAGGTCCCTTCTCCGTCTGCTGGGTCCAGGAGGCAGCCTTGGGTGGGTTCGGGGGGTACTGGCTCCAGGTCTAGGGTGAGAAACAGTTCCTGGCTGTCGGGAAAACCGGTTTCTCCACTTGCTTGCTGTGAGCTATCTACAACCTCCTCCTCATCATCATCTTCTTCGTCCCCAAAAACTACTTCCGTATTGCCTCCATCTCCATTGAAGGAGTCAAACAACACGGCTGGGGTAGTGGTGGCTGAACCCCCTAAAATGGCATGCAGCTCATCATAGAAGCGGCATGTTTGGGGCTCTGACCCAGAGAGGCTGTTCACCTCTCTGGTTTTCTGGTAGGCTTGCCTCAGCTCCTTCAGTTTCACGCGGCACTGCTTCGGGTCCCTGTTATGGCCTCTGTCCTTCATGCCCTGGGAGATTTTCAGAAAGGTTTTGGCATTTCGAAAACTGGAACGGAGTTCTGATAGCACGGATTCCTCTCCCCAAACAGCGATCAGATCCCGTACCTCCCGTTCGGTCCATGCTGGAGCTCTTTTGCGATTCTGGGACTCCATCATGGTCACCTGTGCTGATGATCTCTGCATGGTCACCTGCAGCTTGCCACGCTGGCCAAACAGGAAATGAGATTCAAAAGTTCGCGGTTCTTTTCCTGTCTACCTGGCCAGTGCATCTGAGTTGAGAGCGCTGTCCAGAGCGGTCAGAATGGAGCACTCTGGGATAGCTCCCGGAGGCCAATACCATCGAATTGTGTCCACAGTACCCCAAATTCGAGCCGGCAATGTCGATTTAAGCGCTAATCCACTTGTCAGGGGTGGAGTAAGGAAATCGATTTTAAGAGCCCTTTAAGTCGAAATAAAGGGCTTCATTGTGTGGACGGGTGCAGGTTTAAATCGATTTAACGCTGCTAAATTCGACCTAAAGTCCTAGTGTAGACCAGGGCTTAGTCTCCAAAGCCACTTCTAGTAAATCTTTGTCATTACGTTGTGTCTTGCTATTGTAGATTATATGGGGTCCAGTCTTGAAACCCCTCAACTGCAGAATTAGACCCGTAGTTCCTAAATTCACGTACTTCTCTGGATCCACTTGTCTAAGGACCACGTGCTTTGCTGTAAGGTGAGCTCGCAAGTTTGTCCTCTGAATTTCTTTGCTGGTATTGGTTTAAAATTAGGGTGACCATACGTCCCATTTTGACCGGGACAGTCCCTTTTTTAGGCCCTGTCCCAACTGGACAATACTCAATTTTGTCAAAAAAGTGCAGTGGGACTCCTAGCAGGATGCAGAGGAACATGCTGGGGGTCGGGGGAAAGGCAACGCCAGCCCTGCACTGGAGGGAGGGCTAGGGAGAGCAGCTTGGGCCGGCCTGCCTGCCCCACATACAGTGGGGAGAAGGGGCCTTGGGCAGCCCCACATGCAGGGGTGAGAGGATGGCTTCGGGGGAGCACTGTGCCTGAATGATTGGTGTGAGGGCTCCTCGAACCACCAGCCCTGCATGCAAGCAGGTGGCGGGGGGCTTTTAGGACCAGCCCCATGCATGGGGAGGAAAGGGGGGCTTGGATGAGGGGGCAAAGAGGACTGTGGGGGGAAGGGGAACCACGAGCGGGTGACCGGGGGGGCGGGGTCAGAGGACCAGCTCCACCCATGGGTGGGCAGCAGGGGGCTTGGAAGACCAGCACGGCGCACTGGGGGGGGGAAGAGGGGGCTTGGACCAGCCCCATGTGTGGGGGCAGGGGCAGAAGGGGGGCTCAGGCCAGCCCCCTAGCACTAGTGAGGAAGGGGACATCAGGCTGGCCCGGCACAGGCAGGAGGCAGGACACTGACCAGCCCCATTCACAGTGTAGGGGAAGGGGACCACAGTGGAGGGGCAGGTTGCGGGTGCACAGCAGGGGGGCTCAGAGGATCAGCCCCATGTGTGGGCAAGCAGAGGTAGGACTCAACCAGCTCTGCGTGTGTTGGGGGAAAGGGGGTCGCTGATGAGTGCTGTGGGGGGCCTCAGGCTACCCTTGGTGCCAGTGGGGAGGGGGACCTCGGGCTGGCCCCCCGCAGGAGGCAGGGATGGCTTGGTCCGGCCCCGCATGGGCTGGGCGAGGCAGGCTCAGGCCAGCCCAGGGGGTGTTCCGGGTTCCATTTGGGAAAATATGGTCAGCCTATTTAAAATCCATGCCCTTCATGTCATTTGTATGCACACTATTTCTTATTATTTACCACAAAGGACTTAGGTAGCAAAAAGTAACAATACATTTTAAGAAATGCACATGTTCAACTTGCCATCATGCAGTATTTGTTACCTTATGGACAGTTTTTAGCAGAGATGGACCTGAAACAAACTGCTGATCCAAACATCCCTGAACTCTGGGGTTTTCAAAATCTAGCTCTATAGACTTGAACTCACCTCTGGTCTTTACTTTAAGTACTGTTTCCTCATTCTATCCTATTAAATTAAAAGTAAGTATTTGTACCACAAGGAAATATACATCCCCAGGACCTAGTGATTATTTAAAAGTTGCTCATTTATCTCCAATATCAGCGACTCAATGAATTTATGACCTCCTCAGTGCAATCAAATTTCTTTTATAGTCTTCTAAACAAAGTAAGTACTTTTCAGTGCTGGAAACTTTGGCAGTGGGTTTAATATCACCATTAAAGGAATACTGAAAGTGTAAACTAGTGTGTTTCGGGAGAGTTACAGGTTGAGAATGTTGGAATTATAAAATCAAAGGAAGGTGGGGTGGACTTTTAATTTGAGCACTGGGTTAGATTTGCAACTCCCATTATTATTAATGGGTTATGAAGTCTGGTTCAATCTAATCTCATCTATTGTACACAGCACTGAAAATTTTCTCTGACATTCATGCTGCTTTATTCTTCATCTTTACTTTTATTTTAATTCTTTAAAAGTAGAAAGGACTCATGAGTGTGTTCTGAAATCAAACTGGTTTTCAGAAGATGTGAGTTAAGTGTTATGCCAGTCCTGATCTTATTTTAAAAATGGTATAGCAAATTGAATTGGCCTCGTTAGCACTGACCCCACCCATTTGGTAAGGCAACTCCCATCTTTTCATGTGCTGTATGCTTATACCTGCCACCTGCATTTTTCGCCCCATGCATCTGATGAAGTGGGTTTTAGCCCACGGAAGCTTATGCCCAAATAAATTTGTTAGTCTCTAAGGTGCCACAAGGACTCCTTTTTGTTTTTGCTGATACAGACTAACACGGCTACCACTCTGAAGTTTGTGCTATAGATGCTACTGCTGTCCCTGCAGAATAAAACAAGAAAAAACTGCAAATTCTGTTCCAATAATGATTAATGCAATGTTTTGTATCCCAGTGCTAAAATATTAAACACAAAAAACTGCAGGGCAAAACATCTAGCAAATGGACTATGAATAGCGTGTAAAGTTAATGATAGATCTTGTCTCTCACACACTTTGCAGTACAAAATAGCAACGTTGGTACATTAACTTTGAGGGAGTAGGATGAAGATGTGAAACACTGCGTAATGTTTAATTTCACATGTATCTAAAACAAATGTAACCGCAAAGTCATGGTCCCTGAAGAACTGATTGACAACTTGAACTGCATCCCCACAACATCCTTGTCAAAGAACGAACTGTATATCATTACCGACAGGGAATGGCGGTTAAGCTCTTCTTAAAATGAAGGAAAAAATTGAGAGAATGCACAGGCTATAATATTGGAAACAGACGGTAAATTGTTGTTACCCTTCTTCCTGAATCCTGGATAAGTGTCTAAAGGGGGAAGAAAAGAAATAAAGTACCTTTTGTATATTTGTAGATTTAGGTAACATTTTAGTCAGACTAACTTGAAAACTGACCCTGGAAAATCTATCAAGGGAAACCAAACCCATGATACAATTGAAACAATCAAAATATCTATTTTCTGCAAAATGTTAAAGGAACCAACCTATTCTTTATGATACCGAGAGCCAAATATTCAAATGGACCTCAGTCTAGCCTTGAAAATTGTAGCCACTGTTTTTATGTGCAAGCCAATTTGTGCATGCAGACTTCATCATGCATAGATTAGGAAGTCAGGCATATGACTAACGATGTTGTACACACATTACATACACAAATTGAAGTATTTGAAGGATTGCTTTCACAAAAGGTTGCAAACATTGTTTTCCAACTCTGCTTTTCAAAATGTGGCCCACATTGGCAGTTTAATTCAAACTTACAAGATCTTTATAAGCCCTGGTCTACACTAGGACTTTAGGTCGAATTTAGCAGCATTAAATCGATGTAAACCTGCACCCGTCCACAACTTAAAGGGCTCTTAAAATCGATTTCCTTACTCCACCCCTGACAAGTGGATTAGCGCTTAAATCGACCTTGCCAGCTCGAATTTGGGGTACTGTGGACACAATTCGATGGTATTGGCCTCCGGGAGCTATCCCAGAGTGCTCCATTGTGACCGCTCTGGACAGCACTCTCAACTCAGATGCACTGGCCAGGTAGACAGGAAAAGAACCACGAACTTTTAAATCTCATTTCCTGTTTGGCCAGCGTGGCAAGCTGCAGGTGACCATGCAGAGCTCATCAGCACAGGTGACCATGGTGGAGTCCCAGAATCGCAAAAGAGCTCCAGCATGGGAGGTACGGGATCTGATCGCTGTTTGGGGAGAGGAATCCGTGCTATCAGAACTCCGTTCCAGTTTTCGAAATGCCAAAACCTTTGTCAAAATCTCCCAGGGCATGAAGGACAGAGGCCATAACAGGGACCCAAAGCAGTGCCGCGTGAAACTGAAGGAGCTGAGGCAAGCCTACCAGAAAACCAGAGAGGCGAACGGTTGCTCCGGTTCAGAGCCCCAAACATGCCGCTTCTATGATGAGCTGCATGCCATTTTAGGGGGTTCAGCCACCACTACCCCAGCCGTGTTGTTTGACTCCTTTAATGGAGATGGAGGCAATACGGAAGCAGGTTTTGGGGACTAAGAAGATAGCTCACAGCAAGCAAGCGGAGAAACCGGTTTTCCCGACAGCCAGGAACTGTTTCTCACCCTAGACCTGGAGCCAGTACCCCCCGAACCCACCCAAGGCTGCCTCCTGGACCCAGCAGGTGGAGAAGGGACCTCTGGTGAGTGTACCTTTTAAAATACTATACATGGTTTAAAAGCAAGCATGTGAAAGGATTACTTTGCCCTGGCATTCGCAGTTCTCCTAGATGTACTCCTAAAGCCTTTGCAAAAGGTTTCTGGGGAGGGCAGCCTTATTGCGTCCTTCATGGTAGGACACTTTACCACTCCAGGCCAGTAACACGTACTCGGGAATCATTGTAGAACAAAGCATTGCAGTGTATTCAAACAACATCCGTTCTTTATCTCTCTGTGTTATCCTCAGGAGAGTGAGATATAATTCATGGTCACCTGGTTGAAATAGAATGCTTTTCTTCAGGGGACACTCAGAGGAGCCCATTCCTGCTGGGCTGTTTGCCTGTGGCTAAACAGAAATGTTCCCCGCTGTTAGCCACAGGGAGGGGGGAAGGTTGAGGGGGTAGCCATGTGGTGAGGGGAGGCAAAATGCGACCTTGTAACGAAAGCACATGTGTTATGTATGTAATGTTAACAGTAAGGTTTACCCTGAAAGAGTGTAGCCACTGTTTTATAAAATGTGTCTTTTTAAATACCGCTGTCCCTTTTTTTTTTCTCACCAGCTGCATGTGTTTCAATGATCACAGGATCTTCTCCTTCCCAGAGGCTAGTGAAGCTTAGAAAGAAAAAAAAACGCACTTGTGATGAAATGTTCTCTGAGCTCATGCTGTCCTCCCACACTGACAGAGCACAGACGAATGCGTGGAGGCAAATAATGTCAGAGTGCAGGAAAGCACAAAATGACCGGGAGGAGAGGTGGCGGGCTGAAGAGAGTAAGTGGCGGGCTGAAGACAGGGCTGAAGCTCAAACGTGGTGGCAGCGTGATGAGGAGGCAGGATTCAATGCTGAGGCTGCTGGAGGACAAAACCAGTATGCTCCAGTGTATGGTTGAGCTGCAGCAAAGGCAGCTGGAGCACAGACTGCCACTGCAGCCCCTGTGTAACCAACCGCCCTCCTTCCCAAGTTCCATAGCCTCCACACCCAGACGCCCAAGAACGCGGTGGGGGGGGCCTCTGGCCAACCAGCCACTCCGCCACAGAGGATTGCCCAAAAAAAAGAAGGCTGTCATTCAATAAATTTTAAAGTTGTAAACTTTTAAAGTGCTGTGTGGCATTTTCCTTCCCTCCTCCACCACCCCTCCTGGGATACCTTGGTAGTCATCCCCCTATTTGTGTGATGAATGAATAAAGAATCCATGAATGTGAAGCAGCAATGACTTTATTGCCTCTGCAAGCGGTGATTGAAGGGAGGAGGGGCGGGTGGTTAGCTTACAGGGAAGTAGAGTGAACCAAGGGGCGAGGGGTTTCATCAAGGAGAAACAAACAGAACTTTCCCACCGTAGCCTGGCCAGTCATGAAACTGGTTTTCAAAGCTTATCTGATGCGTACCGCGCCCTCCTGTGCTCTTCTAACCGCCCTGGTGTCTGGCTGTGCGTAACCAGCAGCCAGACGATTTGCCTCAACCTCCCACACCGCCATAAACATCTCCCCCTTACTCTCACAGATATTGTGGAGCGCACAGCAAGCAGTAATAACAGTGGGAATATTGGTTTCGCTGAGGTCTAAGCAAGTCAGTAAACTGCGCCAGCGCGCCTTTAAACGTCCAAATGCACATTCTACCACCATTCTGCACTTGCTCAGCCTGTAGTTGAACAGCTCCTGACTGCTGTCCAGGCTGCCTGTGTACGGCTTCATGAGCCATGGCATTAAGGGGTAGGCTGGGTCCCCAAGGATACATATAGGCATTTCAACATCCCCAACAGTTATTTTCTGGTCTGGGAATAAAGTCCCTTCCTGCAGCTTTTGAAACAGACCAGAGTTCCTGAAGATGCGAGCGTCATGTACCTTTCCCGGCCATCCCACGTTGATGTTGGTGAAACGTCCCTTGTGATCCACCAGAGCTTGCAGCACTATCGAAAAGTACCCCTTGCGGTTTATGTACTCGGCGGCTTGGTGCTCCGGTGCCCAGATAGGGATATGGGTTCCGTCTATGGCCCCACCACAGTTAGGGAATCCCATTGCAGCAAAGCCATCCACTATGACCTGCACATTTCCCGGGGTCACTACCCTTGATATCAGCAGATCTTTGATTGCGTGGGCTACTTGCATCACAGCAGCCCCCACAGTAGATTTGCCCACTCCAAATTGATTCCCAACTGACTGGTAGCTGTCTGGCGTTGCAAGCTTCCACAGGGCTATTGCCACTCGCTTCTCAACTGTGAGGGCTGCTCTCATCTTGGTATTCATGCGCCTCAGGGCAGGGGAAAGCAAGTCACAAAGTTCCATGAAAGTGCCCTTACGCATGCGAAAGTTTCGCAGCCACTGGGAATTGTCCCAAAACTGCAACACTATGCGGTCCCACCAGTCTGTGCTTGTTTCCCGAGCCCAGAATCGGCGTTCCACAGCATGAACCTGCCCCATTAGCACCATGATGCATGCATTGGCAGGGCCCATGCTTTCAGAGAAATCTGTGTCCATGTCCTGATCACTCACCTGACCGCGCTGACGTCGCCTCCTCGCCCGGTATCGCTTTGCCAGGTTCTTGTGCTGCATATACTGCTGGATAATGCGTGTGGTGTTTAATGTGCTCCTAATTGCCAAAGTGAGCTGAGCGGCCTCCATGCTTGCCTTGGTATGGCGTCCGCACAGAAAAAAGGCGCGGAATGATTGTCTGCCGTTGCTCTGACGGAGGGAGGGGCGACTGACGACACGGCTTACGGGGTTGGCTTCAGGGAGCTAAAATCAACAAAGGGGGTGTCTTTACATCAAGGAGTATTTCAGGCAGGACTTCACGGAGGGTTCCAATAAGAAATGGTGCACCTAAGTTATCGTTGTTATTGGAACAAGGAGGTTAGCCTGGCCTCTGATTGATACATGGCTAGATTTACCTCGCTGCACCTTCTCTGTGAGTGACTGCAGTGTGACCTAGAAGAATGAGTCCCCTAGACGGGGGAGGGAGGGAAGCAAATGAATACAGAACAAATCTGGTCTATTTCTTGTTTTGATCCACTGCATCTATCTTTTATATCTTTGGCTGGCAGCAGACGGTGCAGAAGGACTGCATGCCATCCACATCTCATGGCTGCTCGGCAGAAGATGGTACAGTACGACTGCTAGCCATCCTCATCTCTTGCCTGCCTGGCAGAAGATGGTACAATACGACTGCTAGGAATCCTCATCTCTTGCCTGCCCGGCAGAAGATGGTACAGTACGACTGCTAGCAATCCGTATCGCCTGCCTGCTCACCATAAGACGGTTCAATAGGACTGACTGCAGGACTAAAGAGAATGACCTGGTCAAGTCACTCTAAATTAAGTCCCTGCGCCCATGTCTGTCCAGGCGCTCCCAGCCGACGTGGCTAGGAGCACCTCGGACATGACAATGACGGTTACCAGTCGTACTGTACCGTCTGCTGCCACAAGGCAAGGGGTTGCTGCTACTGTGTAGCAAAGCCGTACCACGTCTGCCAGCACCCAGGAGACATAGGGTGATGGTTACCTGAGCGGGCTCCATGCTTGCCGTGGTATGGCGTCTGCACAGGTAACTCAGGAAAAAAGGCGCGAAACGATTGTCTGCCCTTGCTTTCACGGAGGGAGGGAGGGAACGGGAGCCTGACGATATGTACCCAGAACCACCCGCAACAATGTTTTAGCTCCATCAGGCATTGGGATCTCAACCCAGAATTCCAATGGGCAGCGGAGACTGCGGGAACTGTGGGATAGCTATCCACAGTGCAACGTTCCGGAAGTCGACTCTAGTCTCGGTACTGTGGAAGCACTCCGCCGAGTTAATGCACTTAATGCACTTAGAGCATTTTCTGTGGGGACACACACACTCGAATATATAAAACCAATTTCTAAAAAACCGACTTCTATAAATTCGACCTTATTCCGTAGTGTAGACATACCCTAAGATGCAGAACATTTCTAATTTAGTGAGGGTGAGGATGTTGCTTAAGATGAAACAAAGCCTGAGAAAGCTTGAGGCAGCAATGTAGAAACAGCCAGAGTATGATCTGTTCCAGGCATTTCATCTTCAACAATGTCTTGCTAATGGGAATGAAAATCCTGAAAAGGACAAGATGGATGACGAGGCAATCTGATAATGAAGAAGCAACAGCATTCTTCAGCATTGTGTGAGAAGCTCCAAAGAGCTGTTATGCCTTGTAGTGACATCCAGAATTACATTACTCTGGAGAGCCCGTGTTTTAGACATCTTTTTAATACCTTTTTATACAAGTGTAAAAAATCCTAATACCACCCAAAAAATCTCAGCCCTCTTATTTATTATTTCTGTGGTGATAGCATTTAAGGACCTCAAAAAGGCCTGCATTGTACTTAGCACTTACTAAGCATTTGCAAGCAATATAAAGACAATCTCTGCCCCAGAGAGGATTAGTCAATCTACAACAAGTGAATAACAAAACCGTGAGGGAAGGAATTTTGAAGACAAGGTAACAGAAGAGACTGGTGTGATTCCCCACAAATCAGGTTTATGCAGGTTTTATGAAAAAGCAAAACATTTTTTCAACTTTTGTGTGAAACTTAAAAGCTATTTGTGAAGATGCAAAATTATCATTATGGCCTGAGAGGAGGTGAACTTCTCTGCTAAAATAACGAATTTCTGTCTGAGGCAAATCAATTAATTAATTATTTTGAGATGTTTTTGCCCAGAGGAGATGGAGTTTTGTCATTTTCACTGTGATAAGTTGTGTTTGGTGTCAGACTTGGCAACATGTCCCCACAGATCATATTCATGTAACCATTGGGATACACTGGATTTTGCTGTTAACCTATGTGTGTGTACTGAACCGGACATACAGAATGGCCAAATGCAGACTTCACTGTGGTTAGGTAAATTTGAGAAAGAAACAATCTTGGATCTGAACCAACAGTGCTTTTAATTTTGTAAAACAAAATCTTATTGATGAGGTTTTCCAAAACTGATAAAGTGCATCCTCTCCACCTATTGCACATAGCATGGCATTCCATGGCTCATTGGGGTGCATACCTGATACCAAAGAAGACGTACAGTGTTTGCAAGCATTTCTCTTAACCTGCCGTGCTTTCTTTAAATCAGAACATACTGAGCCCACAGAATTGGCATTGGTTCTGGATCCCCAGGGAGTTGTGGGTGCCTACCACCTCTGAAGATTAGGATTTTTCTGAGGATTCTTTGTACAGCATGAATTGTATATCCCCCCTATCAGTGCACTATGACAGCAGACAAATTATCAGCTTTTATTTGCCATGTATTGGCTCAGAAATCTGAGGAGCAGACACACTGAACAGTGTGCTCGCACATTGCTAATAGGCCAGCTGTAGCACAGACATCGCTATCCTCAAACTAATGTGTCTGACTGCCTAATTAACCTTCCTTCACCATCCAAACATCAATCCAAAAGTAAAATTAACAAACTTCTTAGGTCATGTGTGCTCTATTAGGATTTGCTGTATAGGTCAGATATTGCTGGATAATTGTGCCAGGTGCCCTTTAATTGCTGTCACTCTAGTTAGGCAGCTCCAGGTTAAGTCAACTTTTATTTTTAGACTTGCACTTTTTTTTCATAGAAGCTACTCTCCTCAACTCCCCATCAACTTTCCTCATTATTAGGCAGCCCCTCTTGTGCCTAAAAATGATATATTATGAAGGCACATTGCTGGTAGGCAAACCTGCTGATAGCTGTGATGGTCTCCTGAGAGCTAATGACTTTCTGATCAATAAGGTCCTCAGAATTCAGTTGCTGTCTCTGGGGAAGGAAGGACTGTCACTCTGTCAGTTAGTGCAAGGTCATGTCAGACCCCTGCCAACCAAATGAATGTGTCCAATAATAACAAAAGGAGTGGGAGTGCCGAATCGGAGGGACCATTTCCACGCCTGGATCCACTCAAGTCCAGGAGGAGGCACGGGAGACTGTGAAAGCCCTATCCCCTGACAAACCCTATGCCGGGCCAGAGGGACTCCTTTCCATACAGGAGAAGCAGCTAGAACTAGCCAGAGGCTTTGGGGACGGAGCAATATAGTAATGTGGTCCCTGCTGCAGACCCCATGGCAGTACCTTAGGGTGCTTGTTACATTTTGCTTTTCTTCCTCCAGGTGGTAACCTTGTCCCAGCCAGTTCAAAGACTATGATGGGAATCGGAGACAGGGAGATGAGAGGTGGAGAAAGAGGGCCCTGTTTGGGAAGGGAGGGCTGGACCAGGGAAACATGGCAAGAATGATGTGATAAAGGGGACAGCAGTGGAAGTTTTTTTAAAAAAAAAAAGTTGTAAGGAAATTAGCACAAGCTAAGCAGAAAGGCTGGTGAAGGTATATGTTAGTTTACATCTTTCTTAAATGGTGGAACTAGTCAATGCCAGTCATCACCCTGCTAACTTTGCTTATCTGCTTTATCTCTTTCCCTGCCCCATTCTTTGTTTCCTGTCTTTTGTTTCATGCCCATAAATGCTTGTGGAATTGGAGCCTTATGTTGTAAGCTCTTTGGGGTGCACAGTGTTTCACAGTATCTCTATGTAGTGAAATTCAGCAGTTGCTAGAATTACTCCTTCAACGGGCTTCTCATCCTGTCTTTGAAAATATAGAGACACATTAATGATTTTCCCTGTATTAAAGGTTCTAGGTTGGGACAGAAGGCTCTCTATATATCCACAAAGCAGATACAGACCAGGCAGCTGTAATAGAGGTTTCCCTAGATGCTCATCCACCATGGCTCAGCCCTGAACTGGAGGGACTAGCTTCAGGGGTATCAGGATAGTTCAGTTTCCAGACCCAGTCAGTCCTTTGCCTGTCTGCTGAGACTGCCAACAAGAGCTCCAGCTACTGCCAGTTGCGATTGGTGGTTTTGTTTAACTCCTGTCCATTTGGAACTGGACAGAGATTGTGAAATGACTTTGACATAAACTATGGAATAGCCACTAGATTATGGTCACCCTAAGCTGTATTTTAAGATGCCAAAGGGCTCAATATCTCTATCTGACACTCCATTTACTTTCTTGGTGTGTATAGACATGCAAGTGTTTTGAATTTGTTTTTATGAACTGCACATTTAAATCGGTCTGCTCTTTGGATTTTGCATTCAGTTCGGAGTTCAAATGCAGCCTGAACCGTGCACTTTTCTCTTTGTTCGGAGTTGTTTTGTTTTTTCCCTAAATCTAAAATGCCAGAGTTTAAGTATTTCATTGTTCTTTGTGTGTGGGGAAAACACAGTACTTTTTTTTAGTTTTTATCATAGTTTAACTGCAGATAAAAAAAACCTTCATACTTCTGCAGAAGCAAGTAACACTAAATCTCAGCATAGTGCTATTTTTCTCTTTCATACAGATAATTCACTTTGTAAACTCTACTTAGAAATAGTTATGGTCACAAGAGCTTTTGGATGCTACTATGCACAGATATTCTAAAATGAATAGCTAATGGTGGATTAAATAATCTGTCTCTATTGCACAGAACAAGACTATACTTGTCATCTTGGGAAATACTTCTGTTGCTTAGAATCAATATAAATCATTTCATGACTTTACCTTCCTTCTGAGTTAATTATGTCTTTGATTATCCTGCATCATGTGTTTTTCTACTTCAATCAATGTAGTTAAGTTACTCAAAGCAATAGGTATTACTAGTCTATATGTAAATGCTGGAGCTGCAAAAAGCTATTTAACAGAGATCTAAACTCTGGTGAACAAGGCCCTGTTTTGTTCACCTAAACAAATCCAGGCCTATATCTATAGGGGGTTATGGTTTGCATCAGACTTGCAATTAAAAAAAAAAATCAACCCTTCCTGTCTCATTTCTGAAGAATGGCTTCAAGCCACCTGGGCTCTGGAACTGCTGCAAGCATGTGGGAGGAAACGATCAGGCAATGTTCAGAACCACTACATCTCATCATCTTATTCTAAGTATCATCTACGTATTTCTGTTTTTTGGAGTACTGCAGCGTGGGCTGTATATTTGTTACTGATTTCACTGCCAGCAAAAGGCAGAGCATAGTATTTTGTCACAAAATCACAAGCAATTTTTAAACATTATGCCTTGAAGAGTATCAAGTGTCTTTTTATAGATTTATGTTGTTCCAAATTCAAACCGCGAGAAAGCTACCAGCATAACAGAGGGGAGGAAAGCATGACTTCTTCTGATAAATAATACCTTTTCCTTCCTCCTTGAGAAAATCATCACATTTTCAAAATATATTTTGGTGCAAATTAGCATTTTATGAGCTTTTAGTTTATATATTGTTTTCTTAAATTAACAAGTATTCTAGTATTTTTACTTTATTGCTTACAGATTTAATAATGTCCAGACATTGGTACACTTGCCACTGTCTGTCTCATTTAATCATATTGCAATGATAGGAAATTAACATTTATCCTCAAAGTGGGTAATGTGAAATAAATTGATGACCGAGAAACATTTTTGGTTTAGATGTGCTGGATCTAGGCAGGATTGTCACTAAATTCATTTCCCAGCTTCACAGAAAAACACTTGGAGATCAGTTACCAAAATAAGTCTGTAATTTCATATTTTTTTAAAAAATCTCTTCTGTTCTCTCAGTGAAATCTCACATCACCAGCCCACTGCCATAGGCTAATGGTCTGGAACAGAGCTCATGCTCAGAAATGTCAAACATAATGAAAAAGGAAAAATCAAAAGAGAGAAAGTTGACTATAGGTGTTCCGATGGGGCTTATCTCACATGCTCTGCAGGTTCTTGTACAGCAACCAAACCTGAACTAGGAGAGTCATGCAGCTACCAGTGTCGTTTAGGTGACATCCATCAAAAGCAAACCTCCAGATAAACAGCACAGTGTCAGTGCTTTTTGCCAGCCCAAGATAACAGTTTTATTACTGAAACTCCACTGGAGTGCTTTTCCTTCCTTCTCTTTTAACAGCCTAAAATGTTAAAGGACCTGGACCAAAACTTATTAAAAGTTTTGCAGCAGGTGATACCACCTATGTACCGCATCTTATCCTAGCAAAGCCCCTCTGCTACACAGCTGTGGAAAAGTTTGGAGTTGATAGTTGAAGGAGGAAAGTCAAAGAGAGAAGAAAGGGATTATTACATCGGGGAGGAAGCAACTGCTATAATTAAGGTTTCATGAGAATTCCAAATTTAATCCCATGTCTTCAGGTGTTCAAAAAATCTGAAACATTTACCTTTTGATCTGAAACTTTCTAGGATTGATCTCTGCCCAAGTGTTTTTGTTTGTCCTGTTTGTTATTGTTTTTTAAGTTTGTCACATATTACTCTGTATTGTATCACCGACATTTTACATCTAAGTTAGCTTTTTAGTTAACTTCTTCATCCTCCAGAATTGCGTATAATAAGGAGGCTAGATCTTCAGTGGTTGTAAATTGACATAGCTTCATTAGCTATAGTGGAACTATGTAGATTTACATCAGCTAAGAATCTGGCCTCAAAACTCTGTATATGGGCAGAAGAGTTAGCTTGCTGCTCAATCCCAGAATTTAAGGAAGGCTGTTCAGGTGATTCCACATGTAGCTGGCTATGTTAACTTCATTAACTGTTTCATTCTCTCCATGCCACCAAAGAGGACTCCACTACTGATTGGAAAAAAAAATGTATAACAGATGGGTTCTGAGTACGGCCCTGATCCTTCAAAGTCTTAGGCATGTGCTTAATTTAATGTACTGTCAGCAGCCCCATTGACTTCAGTAGGATGACTCATAAAGTGTCACTTTAAGCACATATGTAAGTCTTCGTAGCATTTGGGCCCAAATGATTAAAATACATAATTTAGAAGAAAATCATTCACAAGTCTGTCAAGAAAAAGACAGTGGTGAGTTAGGACACTGAAATGAGTGTTTCAGAGTAACAGCCGTGTTAGTCTGTATTTGCAAAAAGGAGTACTTGTGGCACCTTAGAGACTAACCAATTTATTTGAGCATAAGCTTTCGTGAGCTACAGCTCACTTCATCGGATGCATACTGTGGAAAATACAGAAGATGTTTGTTTTTATACACACAAATCATGAAAAAATGGGTGTTTATCACTACAAAAGGTTTTCTCTCCCCCCACCCCACTCTCCTGCTGGTAATAGCTATGTAAAGTGATCACTCTCCTTACAATGTGTATGATAATCAAGGTGGGCCATTTCCAGCACAAATCTCCCCCCCCCCTCCACACAAACCCACTCTCCTGGGTTTGTGTGTGTGTGGGGGGGGGGGAGAAAACCTGGATTTGTGCTGGAAATGGCCCACCTTGATTATCATACACATTGTAAGGAGAGTGATCACTTTACATAGCTATTACCAGCAGGAGAGTGGGGTGGGGTGGGGGGGGGAGAGAAAACCTTTTGTAGTGATAAACACCCATTTTTTCATGATTTGTATGTATAAAAACATCGGATGCATACTGTATTTTCCACAGTATGCATCCGATGAAGTGAGCTGTAGCTCACGAAAGCTTATGCTCAAATAAATTGGTTAGTCTCTAAGGTGCCAAAAGTACTCCTTTTCTTTTTGTGAAATGAGTGTATATATTCAAACAAAATGAGAAAAGGTTCAGCCTCTGTGTCCAAAGTGGTCAAAAATAATGCATACTTTGTTTTGAAAAATAGCATGTGACCATGTAATTGAAGGTCTATATTTTAATCAGAGATAGCTGACTATATTTTAAGAAATCAAAGACACTAACAAATATCATTATTTCAAAATACTTGATTTGATGAATAGCATTCAGCCAGTGATAGTGTTGCGAATAAAGCAGTAGTATTTGACTAATACTAGTAAAAATTACTAGGAAGCTTGTAAAGTTAAGGGTATGCATGCTACCGTAACTTTGTTGTTTCCTGACACTTGAATGCTTAAGCATGCAAACTAAATGTCCCTTTAATGTAGATTTTTTGCATGGAATTATAATGAGTAGTACCAGTGGACTTAGATATTCTTGTTCTTTCTGAGAAACAGCTCTTGGTGATGTGCTTCCTCCTTCTCTGTCCCTGCAACCAGAGGTCCCCTACCCAGCAGGGTCAACTCAGCCCTTCATCTTTCTGAGGGTGATTAATCAAGTTCCATGTAGTTTACTGTGGGTAAGTCTTTAAGACCTTACAAACTGAGGTCACGTTTGTTCCGTGTGGACATACATCATTTTGTATTTTCCATGGGATGGAGAAACTAGTTTAGAATATGCATTTCTTTTAGTTACATTTTTGCCAGGGTAAAATACGATATGGCAAAGATAAATATTTGTTATAGTTTCACGCATTAGTTTTATCCTAAAATTGGCCTGGCAGATAGCAATGTAACATAAGCAAAGATATAGAACTAGAGCCATGTCTTAATGTATCCAACTCAAATGGGTCCTGGCTGTTAGTTACAGCTGGTTAAGATAAGCTCACACAGCTGTACTACTCACAGATAGAGGTAATTGTAAAGCCATGATGAAATGTCTAACCTACCCTTTCATGCAGAATTTTTTTCTAAGGCTCATTAGAGCACCTGTAAAGGTCAGAATGGTACCATGTAGAATCTTAGAATTGTAGGATAGAAAGGAACCTTGAGAGGTCATCTTGTCCAATCCCCAGCACTCAAGGCAGGACTAAGTATTATTTAGACCATCCCTGACAGGTGTTTGTCTACGTGCTCTTAAAAATCTCCAATGATGGAGATTCTACAACCTCCTTAGGCAATTTATTCCAGTGCTTAACCACCCTGATAGCTAGGAAGTTTTGTTTAATGTCCAACTTAAACAGCCCTTTCTTCAATTTAAGCCCATTGCATCTTGTCCTATCCTCAGAGGTTGAGGACAATTTTTCTCCCTGCTCTTTGTAACAAACTTTTATGTACTTGAAAAGTGTTATCATGCCCCCCCCTCAATCTTCTCTTCTCCAGACTACACAAAACCAATTTTTTCAATCTTCCCTCATAGGTCATGTTTTCTAGACCTTTAAGCATTCTTGTTGCTCTTCTTTGGACTTTCCCAATGTGTCTACATCTTTCCTGAAATGTGGCGCCCACAACTGGACACAGTAATCCAGTTGAGGCCTAATCAGCGTGAAGTAGAGCGGAAGAATGACTTGTGTCTTTTTTACAACACTCCCAGAATAATGTTTGCTTTTTTGCAACAGTTACACTGTTGGCTCTTATTTAGCTTGTGATCCACTAGAACCCCTAGATGACTTTCCACAGTACTCCTTCCTAGGCAGCCATTTCCCAATTTGTATGTGTGCAACTGATTGTTCCTTCCTAAGTGGAGTACTTTGCATTTGTCCTTACTGAATTTCATCCTATTTACTTCAGACCATTTGTCCAGATCATTCTGAATTTTAATCTTATCCTCCAAAGCACTTGCAACCCTTCCCAGCTTGGTATCGTCCACAAACTTTATAAGAGTAAGCCCTATGCCTTTATCTAAATCATATGGGTGTTTTGGACATAGAACAGGACTATGAAAGGCTGTCATGTAGTAAAAGCAGTGGATTGAGGATTAAGCAATCTGAGTTATAGTCCTGACTCACAGTTAGGAGCCTTCAAGTTGAAGGGTTCCACAGTCTTTCCCCCCTACAGCGGCTATGAGTCCTGAAGAAGGGCAGTCATTTCCACCCACAGCTAGTCTCTTTTGGGGGATAACTCCTGTTGTACATGCACACAGCACCAATGCACAGGACATGCCCCTCCAGTATTAGAACTGCCACAAGTGCCCTCCAGGCCATTGTCTGGCTTCTTGCAGAAGAGCTGCCTCTTCCAATAAGCTACCAGTATAGCCTCTAGACACGAGAGGGATCTAACTCGGAAGGAGGAGAAGATGAAACAGAACAAAGGAATGGGAGGCCCTGGTCTCTTGCCTACCTTTTGGGAAATAGAGGAATAAGGTATTTCACTCCAGAGTGAGAGAGATAAAAGAAAATATAAGGGGCAGAAGAAGAACAAACTTACCTGTCCCACCCCCTCTCTCCATTTTCATTTCAAAGGAGTTGGCCCCATTTAGGGGGTGAGGTGGAAAGAACCTTCTCATTGGAAAATATTACGGCTGGCCAAGAGTGATAAAGGGAGGGTTACAGACACTCAAGTGTGCCAGTGAAGCCTCCTAGAGGCAGAGTTAGGGAGAGACATTCAGGAGGAAAAGAGAGCTGAGGAAGGATGATCCAGTGGTTATGGTGCTAGTCTGGGACAGGGGATACTCTGTTCTACCACTTCCTGTGTGACCTTTGGCAGGTCACTTAGGCATTTGTGCTTCCATTCCCCATCTGTAAGACTGAGATAACACTCCCCTACCTTATTGGGATGTTGGGAGGATAAACGCATTAAAAGAATGAGATGCTCAGAGTCTGTGGTAATTGGGGTAGCTCAGATAGGTCGAGCTGAGGCATCCAGTGGTGAGCGTGGCTGGTGTCACGAGAAACCAAGAGAGGGATTAGGTGAAGTAGAATGAGGAGACAGAATCTTAATGAGAGATAAGGAGTAGAGGGATGGGTGGATTTGAGAGATTTAGGAATAGTAAGGGTGGAAAAGAAAACCTAAAAAGATAAAAATACCCTGAGGGGGGAAAGTGGTATATATAGAATAAAAGAGAGAGATTAGAGGAAAGATGAAGACTAAATTTAAGAGAAAAACAGCACATTTTAAAATATTATTTTATAGAATAATTCATGCCAAAATATTTCTTAAAATATTATTCACATTTGATTATAAATGTATTATTGGGCATGATCGGTGTTATGAAGGGTCTTTGGAGGACCTGTGGCTGGAAGGAAGGAATGGGAGTTGCCTGGTGTTCCTTCATATGGGGGAAGGGATAACATGCTTTGTTTGGGATTCTTTATTAAACTTATTGTTGAGATTGGCTCTGTTAATTTGTTATATTATTGTGGTGAGCCCCAGAGACTGGAGACATTGCTATTTGTAAGTCATTATAACACAGTACTGCATATACAATACTATGCTGGGTGACCGTTTTAGTTAAATATTTTAAAATAATCTAAGATGCAGGAAATGGACCCTGAGATTTCAGTTTTCCAGGGCAGACTATTCCCAGGCTTTGTTCATGGGCTCAGCATAGACTGAATTTCTCCCTCTCCCTGTTGTGTGCCTGGCTGCCGACATGGTGAATGAAGGAGGAGGGAGCAGCTACAAAAACTGCCCAGTTTTATTGACATAAAGATATTCCCTTACCAGACACCCAGCTAGGAAGGTTCTGTCCCTCCTGAATCCCACATCCTATGGCTTATTGATTCCTCTCTCCTAAAATCAGTTTGATGTGGTGCCTTTCGAGACCACCTATTTCAATTTAAGAAAAGATTAAATTTTTAATATACAAATAATCTTTTTTTGATGAGACCATATTACTCCTTAATTCAGTCAATGAGTAGTCAGGTTGTGAATATGTGTAACCACCTCATTGGTGCTGCTATAGCTATACAGCTAAATCTGTTTTCTTTTAGTTTTTTTAGCTTCAACAGCAATCACTAGGTAACAGACATTCTCTGTTGAAAACTTAAATCTAAATGAACTGGCTACCATGCGGTGCACCAGCAGCATGTTTCCTTCACTCAGAGCTCAGTGTAGACTGAATTCAAGTCATGATATCTGTGTTTGCAGGAAGAGGATTTTCTCATGTCTTGGGCTTTAGAATCCTATGCTGGTAAACCCATCCAATTTTACTCATGTTGCTTGCTACTGTTTTTCCCCCTTGGTTGTAATAAAGTGTCGGAAAATGTTTATCTGTTGTGCATGGAAAAAGATGGACACAATGCCCATATTTGCCTAATCTAAGCGAGCCCAAAATTTAGGCTGGGTTTGACGAACAGTTTGCAAAGTATGAACCTTTCAGAGGACCTAAATTAAATTTCAGGTTGATAAGAAGATGTAATATCAGGTGCAATGTCATGAAAATTGTGATGCCTGTTGCATGGCATTGTGCCCACCTACATATCTTAGTGTGAACCTGAAATTCAGCCTCCAGTCCTCTGAAGTATTAACAAAAAACAGAAAATCTTTGGCTAACTTACTTCATGTTTGGGGCTGGCACTGCAACCTGAAACCAGGTGAATGCTTCATGCAGATATAGTCATTGGCCAGAAAGCAAAAATTCCCATGGTGGTTGGTGCTCTTGCATCCACTTCTGTGTAGGTGAGGTAGAGAGGGAAAGCTGGATGATAGTTTGGCTTCTTTGTGAACTTTTTCAAATGGAACAAATTGTACACAGTGTCTGGGGAGATCACATACAACAAGTTAACTGATTCTGCCATGTTGGGAAATGAAAATGCGTTCAGTGATTTTACAGTAAGTGCACATAACCTGATTCTCTGTTAATCGGGGACGAGAAAGGTAATCCGAATTCAAATTTGCCAAAGCTCTCAATTGGGATTTACATTTAAAAGCCTTAAAAGTTCCATACAAACCTACTGTTCTGCCTTTAAAATGGTTCACAAGTTTAATCACCAACTAGAATTGATGCTATGGCACCAATGGGACCAACACATGTGTAGAATTTACTCTCATATCTCTTGGTGAACAAGGCCACATCAGCTATAAGCGTTAACAGAGAGTGGAAAATAGCCATATGTGATTGAAGTGAAAGTCTGTCATTTGTGTCTGTCTTAAAGATACTGACTTAGTTTCCAAATGCATATAATCCCAAAATTGTTTATGCAGTTGCAAATAAATGAAAAGAGTTAACAATTTTCCTCAGTCTTTATAACCTATGGTGATAAATTGTCAAATGTAAATATCTTATTTTTAATCATGAATCAGATTTCCCATAGCAATGAAGTCCATTAAAATGTTGCATTTTATATTTATAATTTTAAAGTGGATGGCCTGTTCTAGAATGATAGAACTTTCCAAGAAAGGATATTTTATTTCAAATTTAATAATTAAATCATGAGGGTCAATGAGCCCGAGTCAATTTTAGATCATTATTAATTACTCCTTGGATATTTCAGTAAGACAATTGGAGGCATAGTCAAGGTAATTTATTTGTAACCCAGTTAGCAGCTGGCTCATTTAACTTTTTTGTACTTTTTTGTCCTTGTTCTGAAAAAGGACAAAAGGCAATACTATTTGGTCAAGCCCTGATAAATCAATAACTTAATGCTGTTAGTTACACTTACTTAGGGCAGTTAATATTAAGAGCTTGTAAGAGTTTCCTTGTATTTACTTCTTTATTCCCATATCAACCGTTAAAGAACATTCTAATTTTCCACATGAAAGCCACAGAAGCCATTTCAGAGCCCAGACCCAACAGACTGAATAGCAAATGATTAAGTGACTAAGCTACCTAGCATTGCTTGTTTAGCTCTGCCCATAGGATTTGATTTTGCACTACCCTGTTAAACATCCAAAAATAATTTAACCACATCCCAAACACTTCGTAAAGAAAGTCTCTTCCATTTCTCGCCTCTTTAGATTGCATGTCCAAAGCAATTTCTCCTAAATTAAATGCCATTTGGTTGTATTAGAATAATCAGGACAACTGCGAACTTTAATAAGCAAAGTTATTTTAGCCTAATACACTTGAGATGGGCCTGAAGCAAAACCCAGGATCTGAATGCTCTCAAACTTTGTGTAAGGAACATAACTGCAATGTGAACATGTTCAGATCCAAATTGCACATCTCTGCATTGTGCTAAATCTAAAACTCTCTTTCAAACACCCTCAAATTTTGGGCATTGACATCTGGATTTGGATCAGAATTTTGCATCTTAAAACTTAGATGAAACAATATTTGAATTATGTTTCCTGTCTGCTTGACCTTTTTTTAGTTTCAGTTTAGTCTTTCAGTTTTAATAGTGAGCTTTCCAAATGTAATCAAAACATTGTAAATGCAAACAATATTTGAAAGTACTAAAACAACCATAGGTAAGCTTTATATTTTACTGCATTATGCTGTGAGTCTCCTCTGATCTAGATGATGGTAAAATATTCCTTCCTTCATGAGAATCTTATATTTTTTTATATAGCACAGATATAAAGCAGTCACTCTGCCCTCCAAAATTCATTTGGTGAAATAACAGCCTCCGTCATAGAATACTTTTTTAACCTTCTCATCTTCACTTAGGCATTTCTTAGACCTGATCTCTGCATGGAAAAAATGGTTTTAAATCATGAATACAACATTCTTGCATATAAAACCATGCTCACCTATATAAATAAGCCCAGAGACTAAAGAGTTGTATTCTCTAAAGGCCATTTCATTTGTTTTATTCATTTCAAAGTTAAAAATTGTGATTTCTAACATCACAGTAGCATTCTTGTTTCCACTGTGCTACTTTGATATTGGCAGAAATCAGTTCAAAAGAATATTATGAAGTCTTCATTAGGGGACTGTGATACTCATAGACAGTAGTGGAGCCTGGTTTTGAGCAGTGGCAGAGCCAAGGGAAGTGGTGGTTCATTGATGGTGCCACCTTCAATTATACCCATCGCCTTGAAAAGGTGCCATATGTACATCTAACGCCATGAGGGAGTGGTCGCCTTTCCAGTCCGCCTGTTAGACCTGGCACTGCTCACAGAGTCTGTGGATACAGCCCTGGGGAATCAATTGAGGAAATATTCAAAGTGAAAAGTATACCACCTTTTTACATTCACATACACCAGAGCCAACCACTGAGATTTACAACAAGAGCCTGGGCCTAGTCTCAGTGGTTGTGTTCAACATGTTCTTCAACTCTCATTACCCTAAGACTTGAATACCTGTTGGTATTAGATTAAACTTTTAGGTTGTGATGTATTGTGGTTTCAATCCAAGGCACTCACAAGTTTCTCTTACACTTATATATTTGTTAACCATGTCTGTGGGGGCACAGATGGGACCACAGGGCAGTTTATATGAAGATGAAGCTAGTATGTATAAGCAGAACATGCTTCAGGATACTTGGCCAATGGATGCTCTCTGAGTGAAACGAGTGAAGTGTGGGCCTTGCAGAGTAGACTTTCATAGGATGATTAACAAGAAATGGTAACAAGAACAGTGGTCTACAAAAGCATACTGTGAGATATTAAGGTCATTATCCTGAACAATTCAGGATCCCAAATTTAGTTTAATAGATGTCTAATAGTTTAACAGATGTCTAAATGACATCTCAGAAGATAAAGAGCGGTAATCAAATGATCAGGTAATAATCCCAAGGCTGCAACACCTTAACTGATTTAACAGGCTGTTGAAGCTAGGTACATCCAAAGAAAGACTAACTTCACCAACGATCATACCCCTTCCTGAGAGATACTAAATGCCTTCAGTGAGAGCTGAGGACACTTGACACCTCTCAAGAGGCACTCAATGTCTTGCAGGATTGGACCCTATATAAAATGTCAAAAATGCTTATGAAATTAAAACAACCACCTCACAACCCCAGCTAGCCCTACAGGATATAAATCTGTATCTATATCTGCATTTGCAGCTCAGCTATGCTGGTTATGTGCCTGATCCTGATGTCTCAGCTGCTGCTCTAAGTTGCACCCAGGTACAATGGTAGCTAAGGGGCAATTCTGGCAACTGGGGACTGCTAGAATGCAGCAGCTTGCCAGTCATGACCATATTGTTATTGTTTATTTACAGCTATGCTTAAAGGTCTCACAACTAAGGTTGGGGCCCTCTTGTACTTTGGAACCATACATATGCACAGTAAAAGATACGTAAGGGAAAGGAGATCTGGGTTCACAGCTCTGACACAAACTTCCTAGTTGACCTTGGGCAAGTAACTTAATCTCAAATCTAAAAACAAAAACCACCCTAACACCCACCCCAAGATAAGCCCTTTCCCTAGGAAAAGTGGAAATTAAAGTTTAGTTTGAAAGGCACATAATCTAGACTTTGGTAAATGAAAGAGGGAAGCTAGTTTCAGAATCTAGGGACTCCTCACAGAGATGCAAACCACCAAAAAGTGGTAAATACAGATTTTCTTTAATATTGTAACTCTGTTTTGATTAAACAACCACCTTTTAAAAATGAGCAGGATTACTTTCCCCCAGTCTCACACAGATCCAATATCATATATAGGCTTATCTTCTACCTAGTGCTATTAATTGTTAAATAATCAACACAAAATTTTTATCATCCTTTTCTAAACACAGACACAGTTGGAAAAACCTGCTCACCATGCATTAGTTCAATAATGCTGCTGTTTAATATTTCTAGGACTTAGTCTTAATTCACTCCTTGGCTGGTCCAAACAATATGGAACAATGCATTAGACAAATGATCTCTTATTTCAATTTTATGCAGGATTAATTTAGTTGTTCAAGATTTACCAATGAAGACACCATCGGAAGTCCTTTAAAAGTTGAATGTTACTCTCCGCTAAATTGAATGTTGTCCATATCAGCTAAAATATTTCTGGTTTTGTACTCTCTATCTAGTTGACCAGTTTGATAGCTCCATTCTTTCAGACAGAAATTGCTCTAATTTTTTTCTTTGATTGATTTGACATTTCCATTGACACAATAGCCTATGAGGCTATGAATGGTTTTCCAGAGTTATTGTTTTGAATTATATTCACAGCTGACTCTGCCTCATTTAGATCTTCCAGTATAAACACAATATTTGGATTGCTTTCAAAGTAGTAATGCCCCAAAGCTAAATTGAATATTAAAAAAAAATATTATGTGCCCATCATCTTCAAGAACCGCAAAATGTTTATTGGTGGTAGAATGACCATAGATGCTTGGATCAATTGTTTTCCTGTAGGTCAGTCACTGCTTCTCTTATCCAGTGAGTCATATTTTCTTTTTAAAAAACCCTTTAAGGAATTGACTGTGACATGAACTATTCATGGTGAATTATAAGCCTCCACTCAACGAATGCATTGGGTGAGGAGCTGAGCTGGTTGATTAGAACAAAATGATTTGTGAATATTTTTTCCATTAAACATGAGGAGGCTGATTCTTCATTGCTCTGCCCCTTGCATGGTCACTTATATGTTTACAAAGTAGGGTAAAATGTGACTTGATCAGACTGGTATTTTATATGCAGCTTGCACAGGTGTATATGACTTTATGAAAGGCAAGGCAGTGAAGAATTAACCTTGATGAGTTTACTACACTATTTACTATTCACAGGGTCACATTGTCTGTTGTTCAAGAGTATTTAGAGGACTGCTGTTCTATTTTACTGGCATAAATGAATGAAGTTGGCCATTCTAGTTATCATCTAAAGATCATAAAAAATAGACAAAATCTCACAACCCTGCAATATCATTTAAATTGTTGTATTCTGTTACAAATCTTTTCCTGATAGATAATCATTTGCTGTTTTCGCAAATATCTGTAAAAGTGTTTTGATTTCCCTTTTGGTTCTTTCTTATAACCACAATAAGATACATTTTGTTTCTATATAACATTACAGTAGCATTTTATGACACTATCCAATATAAAATCACATCCGTATGCACAGTTGTGCTGACAGACTGTGCATTGTTTACTGTACCTCTTCACCTTTGAAATATGTTCAGCCTGAATTTTGTGTGACTATAGCAATTATATACTTTGGAAGCATCTCCAGCACCTTTTGATGAATATTTTCTTTTTCTAGAAATGTAGTGATGTACACATTTATTAAAACAATTGATATTCAGTGACCAACTCATCAGCTGTTTCATCTTTTACTTGGGTTTTGCTGAACTACCCGTCTTTTATCTGATCTTTTCCCACTTTTGAATTGCAGCTCTTGATCTTTCATTTCCTGATTTATATGAAAAAATATACATTTTAATAATTTTCCCTAACAGTTGGATCATGCCTGTAATTCAGTATCCTTCTGATGCCACTTTCATAAAGCTTTTTTTTAATCATACTTTTTTTCTCAACAATATTTTTGAAAAACAGCTATGGACTTATTGAAAAGACAAAAAACAAGAAAAAAAAATCTTTACCTACTAGATTAGATTTTTTCTTTTTAATTTAACTTTTAAATTAACGGCCAGAATGTGCCTGGCCTTCATTCAGGTAGAGTGAGGCAGACAGGGCACAAGAAATTTGTCCTTGTTCCTCCTTATTGCAGTCCATGTAAAGGTTAGGCACAGTTGCAGTCACTCTGTTCAGTGAAGTCGGGAACAGGGATTCTCACTCTCTTTCCCGTTCAGTAAAAGTGATCTATGAGGAAGTCCTACTGCTGCTTCCTGCACACGTCATTGTTCACTGCCCAGTAGTTCCTTACAAGTTCTCTTTTTCAAACTATCTTTAATCAACACATCAGACAAATGCAAGACACAACATGTCAATATAAATAGAATTATGCAATAGAGGATGTACTGTACAAAATATATATATTTACGTGCTGTGGATGAATGGAGGGATTCAAGATATGGACCCACAACCTCCCACGAGGACTACACCCCTTGACATTCCTTAACAATTACCATAGAGACATTTATATTTGAAACAATTCTTCAGTTGGGTTTTATTTACCTTTCTCAGTCCCAGCTGATCACCAGGTTCTTCAGGCTTTGTCCCTTCCTAAAATACAGCCTTTTTCTTACCTGCCACCTCTTGGGGCTCAGGTTAATTTACATGTAATTCCTTCCTCAGGTCTTTCTTCTTCCCGAAGGGGTTTGCAATTTTCATTTGGGTAGAGCCCTTTCTCCATGGCCTCTTCCCAGTCTTCTCCACCCTCCCATTCCTGGGGTTTCTCCCCAGACTAAGTTCCAGCTTTGTTTATGTAGCCATCTATTTGATCCCCTTGCAGCTCAGGTCAATCATTGTAATTAAGTCACAATCACATTAATCTGGGGGATAGCTGCCTGGTCATGGGCCCAGCTTGCCTTAAAGGGTCAGCCAGCCTGTGAATACATGCACACTCTCTTTCTCTAAAATTACTCTTGGGTTTTATTAGGAAAAAATAAACTCTATGGAGGAAGAAAAGGTAAGCTAGTAAATCATAGACATGGAGCACTGGAAGGGACCTCGATGGGTCATCTAGTCCAGTCCCCTGCACTGAGGCAGGACTAAGTATTATTTAGACCAGTGGTTCTCAAACTTATTTGATAATGCCCCTGCCCTGCTCTGTGTCTGTAGTCGCTTATGCTCCCTCTCCTCCCCCCAAGTACATATACTGCTGCCCAGCTCTGAAGGCAGAGCAGAGCCAGGCACTCAGCTCTGAAGGCTTACAGGAGATTTAGTGCCCCATTGTCACCCTTACTTCTGCACGGCTGCTGCCACCCTGGGGCTGACAGCTGGAGCCTGCTGCTCTGGGGATCCAGCTGTCATCTCCGGGGTGGTGGGACTCCAGCTGTCCCCTGTATCCCATGTCCCCAGCTCCTGGATGTGCACGGCCCTTCTGCACGAGCCCCAGCAGTCCTGAGGCTGGCAGCCAGAGCTCTTAAAATGTTTTTAAAGCAAAAAGTTCATTCCTCCCTTGACACATTCCCATGCCTCCCATGGGAGGCCCACCCCACAGCTGATCTAGACCATCCCAGAGAAGTGTTTGTCTAACCAGTTCTTAAAAACCTCCAGTGATGGGGATTCCATAGCCTCCCTTCATAATTTGTTCCAGTGCTTTACTACCTTGTTTTTCCCAAAAAGTTTTTCCCAATGTCCAACCTAAATCTCCCTTGCTGAACTTTAAGACCATTACTTCTTATTCTGCCCTCAGGAGCAGAGGCAGTGCTCACCCATTGAGGGCCCTAAGCAGGAATATGGGGGATAGCTGCCTGGTCATGGGACCAGCTGCCTTAAGGAAGTAATGGACTTAAAGTGTTATCTTGTCACCCCTTATGTCCCTAGCTAGTTTAATAACATTTTTTGCTTTGGCCTTTCTAATTTTGTACCTACATGTTTAGAGGGTTTTTTTTTTATATTCATCCTTAGTAATTTGACCTAGTTTCCACATTTTGTATGACTTTTTTTTGAGTTTCGGGTAATTGAAGATCTCCTGGTTAAACCACGGTGGTCTCTTAGCATGCTTCCTAGATTTCCTATGTATTGGGATAGCTTGCTCTTGTGCCCTTAATAATGTCTCCTGAAAAAACTGTGAACTTTCCTGAACTTAGACTTGCTTCCCATGGGATCTTACCTACTAATTCTAAAGTGTGTGCTAAAGTCTGCCCTCTTGAAGTCAATTGTCTTTATTCTGCTGTTTTCCCAGTGTTTTCCCAGTGGAGCCCTCCTGGCTCCAGCTTCTCTTCCGGTCTACAAACTACTCAGAGACCCTGGTGCTGATCCAACACCTTGTGCAGTTTATTTACAAATGGAGTCCCACCACCTTCATGTACAGCTCCTGTAACAAGGAGGGAGAGGCGGGTATGCTCTCTTTCTGCATCCTTCCTGTGCCTATCTGTGGGCTCTGGCTAATAGTTTAATTAGCCTTTCTGCCTGCCCCACCCACAAATTAGGCAGAGCTCTGCTTAGTCAGCTCCATTCAGCCTTGATTGGAGCTGCTGTGAACAGAGTGCTGACTTAGCTTTTCTTGCCCAGCACTCTGTCACATCCCCACCTCCATTCCTTAGAATCACGAACTCATCATTTCATGATCGCTTTCACCCACGCTGCCTTCCACTTTCAAATTCTCAACCAGTTCCTCCCAGTTTGTCAGAATCAAATCTAGAACAGTCTCTTCCACAGTCACTTTCTCTACCTTCTAAAATAAAAGTTGTCTCCAGTGCATTCCAAGAAATGGTTTGATAATCTGGGCCCTGCTGTGTTATTTTCCCAACAGATGTGCGGGCAGCTGAAGTACCCCATTGCCATTAAGTCTTGTGTTTTGGATTATTTTGTTAGTTGGTTTAAAAAAAAAAAGCCTCATTCACCTCTTCTTTCTGAATAGGTAGTCTAAAGTAGACACTACTATGACATGACTTTGTGTTCTCTTTTTAACCCCCTTTTAACATAGTTCAGTAAGATTACTAGTACTTGTTTTCTGGGATTCAGAGTCCAAAACACTGTTAGTATTTGTTTTGAAAATTTTGCAGTGAAAGAGCTGTCATTCATTAATAACTGCCAGATTTGGAGCAGTGTAAAATTTTCTGTTATTTCTCAGATTTTGGGGTGAAGTCCACGAAGTTTGAAGTAGTTTCTTGATATTTAATGTTAATCAATGCACAGTTTTTATGTCAGATGTTCACCCAGGTCAGTTTTTCAATTACAAACATGAGCGAAGTATTTGCTGAGAGGTTTTTTTTGTTCTGCACAGCACTACAACCAATGGGTTGTGCATTGTTGATGTCACAGTATGCATACACTGTCTAACACTAGCTGTAGGACAGCTACTAACCATTATTTGGCTCACTGTTCATCCTGCCTCAGGCGTCTGTAATTCTGGCAGTCTCTACTGGCTTGGTGGTTGTCTTCAGACAGTATGAGTTCCAAGGCATCAGAGGGAAAAGGAAGTATTTAATGGCACAGATGATTAGAAAGTGTGTAAAATCTGAATTGAATAGGTAGCCAGAACCTGAAAGAGAGTGCCAAATTCTCCCTTGACTCTCACTCACCTCATGTAGAGGAGAGCATTTGGCTCTGTGTCTCTAATCTGAAAGCTGAACTAAAAGCAGCTACTAATTGCCTGTCATTAGGAAGAAACTTCCTCTGTGTGCAGTTTATTCCATTATGGGGTTTCTTGTAATTTCTTCTGAAGCATTTGGTAATTGCTTCTATCTGAGGCAGGATACCAGATTATATGGACCATGGTCTGATCCAGTATGGCAATTCTTGTCTTCCTGTTCATGCAATGTAATAACACTTACGGTGGGGCCGTTATTTGAGGGTCAAGGAGTTGAATTTAGGTATAAAAAGGGAGGCTTATATGTATTGAATTGGGGAACTTTTTTACTTTGACATGAGATTTGCACCTCAGGGATCTGCACCTCAGGGAAAGGCACAAAGGTCTGTTGGATTGGAAGAATGTGAGACAAATTGAAGGCTCAAACTTGGGCACTGTAATTCACCCGACAGACTTTCTTTCATTTGAAGGAAGATTTAACAAAATGTTGTGGCAGATACTGTAATGACAGGTGAGGAAGCTGCAATCCACTATAAAAATGAGGGCAGATAGAAATAAAGAAGCAACTGCAGCAGGAGGAGGAATTGTACCACTTCCTTCCACGGACAAAAACTGTCGGAATCTTATCCTTCCATCTCAAGTAGATTTTCACTTCTGCAATTCATCAGCATCAGCTCTATTTCTCTCCCTTAGTAGTCTTGAGCATATGTGGCTGCATTACAAAGGACATTTCAATCACCCATTATAGTAATTTGTATTAAACTCTAGCTCCAGCTGACTGAAGGTCTGCATCATTGCTTGGCTTCTGTGAGTAGGAATTCCCTTTAGTTAGGGTGACCAGATAGCAAGTGTGAAAAATTGGGACAAGGGATGGGGGTAATAGATGTCCATATAAGACAGAGCCCCAAATATAGGGATAGTCCCTATAAAATCGGGACATCAGGTCACCCTACTTTTAGTTCTTGTCCTGACTTGCACTACTACTTTGCAGTGGTGGTGTAATCCTGTTGATACTCTGCAGTGGTGGTGTAACCTGGTCCGAGGCTATTAGAGTGACTAGGTGTGTGAGGTAATATTGTACTAGGTACTGACAGTTGTTGTGATAATGCCATAGACACAGCTGTGTAAGCCAAAGGGCAAAACAAAAAAGGAGCCATTGTTCTGATGTAGCAGTGAAAGGAAAGTGAGTAGGTGAGTGGTGTCCCTAACTAGATGTTTTTTGCAGAAAACATCACAGACTTAAGGGTCATATCCTGAGCCCTTACTTGTACTTGACCACCCCCTTTGGGTTCAGAGCAACACAATATATCCACAGTCATCAAGGTACTTACGGATGTGTCTAACTTTAAGCCCATGACTAGTTCCACTGAAGTCAGTGGAAGTACATGTGGAGTATCGGCACTATTCAATGGAAGAAAAGGGATGTGAATTGACAGAAAGGTGTCATAATGGCAACAGGCATTTCCTATTGTATATAGATTTTTTTGACTGTTCAATTAAACTCAAAACCTGAAGTCCCTAAGACAAACAAAAAGTTAAGCATGCGTGCATGTGTTGCGTGATCATGGCTTTAATTTGTATTTGCGATGACCATAACTGCAAGTGTGAACTGGGTTTTAAGTATGCATATGTTTAACTGATCATCTGGGCAATCAAATGTCTGGTCTGTGAACACAATCATGGTAACTGCACAAGGAAACTGGGCACATTGTTGTACGTTTGTTTTTGTTTTTTTAAATCATCCCTTAAGTCAATTTGATTTGAAAAAAATATATATTTTAGTAATAAAATCATAACTCCTTTGTTTATGAGACAATAATCCAATTTATAAGTGGTGGCACTGTTTGGCAGGAAAACAGGCCATTGCTGTTACAATGTAAGTTTAGTCAATGCAAAATTGTTTCTAATTCTTCACAACAGAGGGCCAAGTTCTATGGCTTTCTGTGGCCTACTGCAGTAAACCTACCGTAGGGCCAGTGCCGGATGTGAACAATTCCCATTACAATTAATGGTATTTAAAATCAGATTTTGTGCTGCTTACAAGACTGGGATATATTGTGTTGATTTTGACCTCAAGAGCCTGGACAAGCCTTCTACAGGCTTCCTGTGTGACCTTGGGCACATCGCTTACTCTCTCTGTGCCTTAGTTCCCCATTATAAAATGCCAATAATAGCACTTCCCTACTTCACAAGGTCAACGTGAGGATAAATGTTAATGACTGTGCGGGGCTGTCATAAATATAAAGGGAAGGGTAAACCCCTTTGAAATCCCTCCTGGCCAGGGGAAAGCTCCTCTCGCCTGTAAAGGGTTAAGAAGCTAAAGGTAACCTCGCTGGCACCTGACCAAAATGACCAATGAGGAGACAAGATACTTTCAAAAGCTGGGAGGAGGGAGAGAAACAAAAGGTCTGTGTGTCTGTCTTATGCTGGTCTTGGCCGGGGATAGACCAGGAATGGAGTCTTAGAACTTTTAGTAAGTAATCTAGCTAGGTACGTGTTAGATTATGATTTCTTTAAATGGCTGAGAAAAGAACTGTGCTGAATAGAATAACTATTTCTGTCTGTGTATCTTTTTTGTAACTTAAGGTTTTGCCTAGAGGGGTCCTCTATGTTTTTGAATCTAATTACCCTGTAAGATATCTACCATCCTGATTTTACAGGGGGGATTTCTTTATTTCTATTTACTTCTATTTTTATTAAAAGTGTTGGGAGGATTGTTCATTGTTCTTAAGATCCAAGGGTCTGGGTCTGTAGTCACCTAGGCAAATTGGTGAGGCTTTTTACCAAACCTTGTCCAGGAAGTGGGGTGCAAGGTTTTGGGAAGTATTTTGAGGGGAAAGACGCGTCCAAACAGCTCTTCCCCAGTAACCAGTATTAGTTTGGTGGTGGTAGCGGCCAGTCCAAGGACGACGGGGGGGATATTTTGTACCTTGGAGAAGTTTTGACCTAAGCTGGTAAAGATAAGCTTAGGAGGTTTTTCATGCAGGTCCCCACATCTGTACCCTAGAGTTCAGAGTGGGGGAGGAACCTTGACAGGGGCTCAGATATTACAGTCAGATATGAGCCATATGAATAGCTATAACAATGCTCAGGCACTAGCAGCGTGTCAGTTAGCAGGGACACAAACATGTGAGTGTTCTCATACTGTACATTGCCAAGTGGTTTCTTTAAAATGTACTTTTATGATGATGTATAATATTAGATCAATGTCTGATCCCTTCCCATTGATTTCACATGCGGTTTTCAGGCACTTATACCACATGCTGAAACATACCCTAGTTTTTACATTTTGAGCACTGACGTTTAAGTGAGACATAACCGAGGGTTTTACACTGAGAAGTGTCATATATTAGTGTTGAAGATTAAACCACTGACACATAAGTGAGATGTACCAAGTGCTTTATCTTTTTTATTCTGAAACATTTTACCCAACTATTCCTCTGTACAGAGAAGTGAAATGTTCAAATTCTGGGATATATTGAAATATTCCTTACCAAGTGCTTTATAATTTTCAGAGACAGATTGTACAGAGATAAAACACAGACTTGGTGCCTTCTCCTTTGGGGAATGGGAGGGAGCATCAGTGTGCCACAATTACAATGGTATTGTGTATTTGGGTGAGCCTTAAAGATGGAGAGGGATATGCTTCCTCTTTCCTTGCACCTGCTCAATTGCATTGAAAGAGACTAAAGATACATTAAATAATATAGACTTTCCATTAAAGCAATTTCCACAAAGACATTATGTGATTTGTGAATAGGAAGGAAGATGGTCCTTCTGATGCAGATGAGATGGGAGGTATCCATCTCTTTATTAAAATGTGGTCTACGCTATGGAAAAGTTTGAGGACAGCTGCTCTATAATGAACTACTTTCCAGAAATGTACTGAAAGAATATATTTACTGAGGATATCAGTCTTCAGCCCTCTGAAGTTGTCGGTCACACAAAGCTGATTATTGGAAGCCCATAGTGAGGACTCTCAATAACTCAATAGCATAACTGAACACCCACTATTTAACAATAAATGATATTTATTAAGTTTGTGCAGCCAATGTCTGCACTGAGTCACATCCTCATTATTAAATGTGTGTTTTTCTAATCTTGCATCATCTCAGTGCTTTATTTAAAAACGAAAATCAATATTCATGTCACAGAAAGCTTTTCTTTTCCACTCTTGCTTAAATCTCTCTAGAGTATTCCTCTAGTTTTCCAGCACCTTCAGTACAGACAGATAATGTGTCTACCACAAACCTAAATCAGAGAAGATACTTTAAATAATTTAAAATTTTAAGGAAGATTCAAGAATAAAGGCTTTTTTCCTTCTGTCTGAAAATAAACAGCACACTGATATTTTTTACTAGGCTACAATGCATGATATAATAATTTTTAAAAAAAGGGCTAGATGAGCAGCACATATCTTTGGTAGCTAATAGACAAGATAATAGTCGTAGAATCTTAGTAGTATTACATTATTGAGCTAATTACTGAAGTAATAGCTCACAAACAGTGCAATAAGAAATGTAGCAGTTAAAATTTGAACGATCTAGCAAAATAGTTAAATATCATTTATGACAGGGCTATTTACTGCTCTACATAATGCTCTTTTCTGAAGTATTACCTTAAATCTTTTGTCTGAAAGAATGAAATAACATTCCTTGTAAAGGCATGCTAAGTCGGTGAGATATTCACACTGTACTTTGCGTTTGCATTATTATACAAATGGTACAAAAAGTGCTAATAAGTGAATCAGTAATAGTAGAAGACAAAGAATATTTTAGGTGTCTCAGCTATATGCCAGGAATATGGGAAACAAAATGTTGAAGCTGTAGGGATTCTATTGGTGTGGGTGTGTAATCTTAAAAATTAGAGGTTGCGTATGAGAATGAGATTCATAATACAGACCTTCAGAGTAATCCCCAAAAACATAGCCTCGAAATGAGAGAAAAGCTGTGACCCTTCATAACAAATAAAATGAATGCTCTTTAAGAACAATAAATTAATGAAAATCAAGTTAGTAGACAGAAGGATTAAAGAACTGTAATAAGACCATGCTACAGATATCCACAACAGGAAAGCAGGAGAAAGGAGGAAGAAAGACTATACGATGAGATAAGAAAAGTATGTATGGATAATAAGATTGTGATGATGGATGATCACACCCCCATAATATTAATTTGAAAACCTTTCAGACTCGATAGAAATAAAAGCTGTTGTAAATTACTGCTTCCTAGGTCATATCGGGAGCACAAATCTGGCTCTAGCAGAGCTGATGCAAATACCAGCATCACTAAATAAGAAATAGTTGATACTCACAATGGTCAAGTGACCACAGCAAGATAATGTTTCTTTAATCTGAAAATTGAGCCAATTAGTATCAAAAAGAGACACAATAGTTTTACAATCTCTGTGTGTAAGAAGCAAACTGTGCATAAGAAGCAAATTCTGATCTCTGGAATCTGTTTGAGGCCCCCTGCTCCAACTCCTCAGCCTGCAGCTGCTCATGGCAAGCATCACCTTCCATAAAAGGTGAGAGTTCTTTAGTATGGACTACATTCCACCAGAAAGTTAAAGTCCAGGGGTATCATGGAAGCCCAAGGAGGGTCTTACAGACAGTCTCATAAGTAGAAGAAAGATGGAGAGGTCTGAGTATGGAGAAGAGACTTGGAAGACTAGGGCCACTATTGAATTTTGTAATGGTAGTTTTACTGGAGTGGAGTGGAGAACACAAGAGTGAAAGAGAAAAGAGCTGAAGCAGAGGAGAAAAGGAACTGGAAGGAGACAAGCCCACTCTTGAGTTTGGATATAAGTTGATAAAGACAAACAGGACTGAGTGAAGATTTCTTTCAGATAGATGAAATAGGATGCGTGAATGAGGATAGGGAAGAAACAGATACTGAAGATGAGTCTGGGTAGAGATGGGGAAGGCAGCAAAGGTGCATGTTAGGGGCTGAGAGAGACTAGTTTGAGTTAACATGTTCAGGCATCTGTGGTGGAAAATAGCATGGAGACCTTGGAGTATAAGACAGAAGGCTTTTAAGAGGATAATAGTAGAGGAAGGGAAGAAAGGATAGAGAGTTTCTTCTGGATCTTGTAGATTTTGCTTTTTAAAGAAATTAGCAGAGCTCCTGGGCAAAGGAAAGAGCTAAAAGAAAGAAGGTAAACGGGAATAAATAAAACAGTCTGATTATGTATATAATGTCTTCTCTAATATAAACCCATTGCATCTGTAGAAACAAAACACTGCTCAAATTATCCATCTGGGGAGGGAAAGAACCACACCTGACAGATATCAGTCATGTCACTTAATGCACTACTGGAAAATGCTCAGACTATGGTGATGAGGGTGGTATAAGTACCTGTATAAAATAGAATATGTGAGGGACATTCTAAACTACTGAAACACACTGCACTAATCCCAGCAAAGGAGGCATAAACATTATCAGCATCTCCCCCAAGAGAGGCCTGACTTGGCATTTTCACTTTGTTTTAGTTTACGGGAATAAATGTGCAGAGGGGGGAGTTAAAGCAACTATTTTTCTTAAGTGACTGTTCACTTAAGCACTGTACTTTCACACTGAATAACTTGGCTTGTATTTCAGTGGCTATATAGTTTTAAGAATAAAATCTGTAATCTGTGTTTTGGCATTACTACCTTACAGATGAAATTAATAATGAGGGAAGAGGTCCAGCTAAAATACTTACACCTAATATTTACTCCAAACTTGAATTTAAACCTTTTCTGAGGCAAAGGGAAAAAAGCAGTTCAAATTATTGTAAGTGTTTGCTTGCTTACACTTCCTGGTTCCGGCCAGAATGGAAGCAGAAATACTTTGAGAGGCTGCAGGCAGGAAGCTCAGGGTGTAAATAATACTTTGAATTCCAGGGCTGAAAACTGCAAAGTCCTTTACAGAAGAAGGTGAACAGTTTTAGCCTCATTTGACAGTTTTACTTAGTCACAAATAATTGCACAAAGTCGCACAGCGGGTCAATGGCAATCAGGACTGGCACCCAGAGCTCCTGACTGGACTAATTCTGATCAGATTATTTAACTGATGATTTTGTTATGAACACATCTTGTAACAAAAGCCACTTCTGGAAAATAATGAAGACCTTTTCAAGGTATTTAATATTGTAATGTGACGTGGGGGGGAAGCTTTTTCAAAAGACTCTGTGCTTAGCTCCCACGGTTGGGGTGCAGCTGTTCAGTAGCGTTGCAACGACATATTCACCACAGTTTTGAATTCTAACAGGCCCCTCCAAATTTGTGAGCTCCTGCAGCTCTCCCATTATGTTTCTGTCTGGCAGAAAGACTGCTGCCACTGCACTGACATTCATCACTGAGCATTCTAGCGTGGGCCTGGCACTCCCATGCTGACACACTCAGTTGAAATCAGCAGGAAAGTGCATCAGAGCCTAGTTATCTTGGAGAACGGATTGGGAGTATTTTCCCCTAAATGTTTCCCCCTTCTCCTGCCCTTTGAAATATTTCTGTAATCTGCAAAACTGGGCAAAAAATTGGGGTAGGAGTGGAATTCCACAGATTTAGACAGAAAAAAACAAAACAAAAAAGCTTTCATTGCCTTTGCTTTCCTAAGCATATGGCTTATTAATCAGAGTTGTTAACTGGGATTCTGCCTTTTGAAGATGAGATCAACAAAGGAACAATGGGCCATTCCAGCAGTCGTTGCTCAGGAGAAACTTCCATTGAAGTCAAATGGAATTTTGCCTGAGTAAGAACTGTATGTTCTCTCAATAGGGTACAGTCACTCATCATGTACACAAGTCCCCACCCCGCTACAGTGCTGGTTCATGGGATTCTGGGTCTTGTTTTGTTGCAGTGCCATCGAAAGCATTGTGAATTTATATAGAAGGTGACAGTAAACAACATTTCCTGGTTTTTCTTAGGCTTGTGAACAGTTAAAATATAAGCAAACTCGATCATCAGCGTGAGTTGTTTTTTGTTTTGCAGACTTGTACAGCCTAATGGTTTTGAATTGTAGTTGGCATAGCACAATATATGTAATACACATTAGAAAGTACTGGAACCCATGCAAGAAAGTGCTGCAAAAAGCACATATTTTACAGGTACCTCTTCTTCTTTTTTTCAAGAGGTTTTGCCTCCTTTTGTAAGATTGTCATACATCGAAGTGTGGAAATGGCACAGAAATGAGACAGAGAGAAAAATAAGGATCTATATTTTTAAAGTGCTGGACATCTGCAGATCCTCTTAATTTCAACTTGCATTTGTGGCTGCATTTCTGAATATTAGGGCCATGGTTTCTGGGGCATTTCCTGACAGTAATACCTGGAGCTGCAAATTGTGGAATCATTATGTGGTTCACAAAATAAGTATACTTTCATTGCATATACATAGAAAATAGAACATTTTTTCAGCCATTTTCCTTTATCTTTCTTGAATGATTATGAAGTGTTCATGCTCATTTTTAGGGTTTATTCCAAATTGTAGTACATGGGGGTTAGGTGTCACCCAAACTACTCCTGAGAACAATTTAGAATTTCAAAGAGGCACTGAATTTATCTAATTTATAAAATGTAAATTAATATGTAAAATGTATTTACATATGTATAAATACATCTTATATATGCATGCACACACATATATACATATGTATAAGCTGTACATATACTCAGTAAACAGAATATAGTATGTGTATATATATGAGTAGAGAATATAACGTGCAAGACCTCATGTGTTCTTCAATTCATGACCAGAGAATTTGAGGCAGAATCATTCCCTGTCTCCAGAGATTGTGCTCCAGAATCTAAGTTTAATTTTTAGAAAAATGAAATTTCTGGTGTTTATGGTTGTGAACAAAACTTTACAACATGAACTGAGTGTAAACTGGTACAGGCTTGAATGCCTGAGTCTGCGGAAAGCCTAAAACAATAGCCTGAGAGAGAGGTGAGAATTGCCCATTTATTGTAAGGGGTTTTCTAAGTTTAAGATCTCATGATGGCAGTTTAAACTATCAGCATTAACTTTTGCTGCTGATCAATTATTTACAGCCCTTTTTAATTTATTTTCTAAGAACATTTATGGGAGATTTTTCTTTTTTGCTCACAGAAATGTTGGCAGAATGAATGTCTCATAAATATTAATGCAAATGTGTTTGCATGAAAGTTTGCCCTTGAAGTATTTGAAATAACTTTTAACTTCCCTCCTTCTGTTTATAAAATTTCAGTAATCCAATCAGGGAGCAGAAATAATATCACATGACTTTGGTGACCACACACCCTCACTAACGAATAGCAAATATGGGAAGATAAAGGAGAATGATTCACAAACAACTCCCAAACTGAAATATGTTTGCATAAAGTGGTAACTGAACCATTTGGAATCATGAAGCAATATGTAACGTTTTTAAAAATTTGTTCACAGATAAGGCATTTACTTTGAGTAGTTCATCTGGCTTTAATTAGGAAGCATTGGGTCACTGTGTGTTCTTCACTTTCTTTTGTTTTGCAATCCAAGTACCCAGAAATAAATCTGTAGAGTTTCTTATTTTATTTTTACAGTCCTTGTGGGTAGATTGCAGTATTATGGATTTTGGTATCAGTTAGAAATAATAAGCAATGATATGAAAATCAATATGATATGAAAAAGAGATTGTGAAAATCAAATGGGCATGTTTAAAAGAGAAATGAGTAGTTTCTACAAAATGTCCTATCTTAGTGTCATTTAAAGAAATTGAGCCGTATTATCTAAGCTATGTCTTTCTAAAATACCTATTAATACAACCCGAACAACCTGCTCTCTAGCTTTTGTAATAGTCTCATGAAATCATATCTTGGAAATAAGCTCTACTCATCAAAACATGCCTATGTGGGTGTTAGCCAGTTTTTTTTACTTCTTGTTGTACATGCAGGTAAAGTACTTGATTCTAAATAGTTTCTGTGAGTAATTGTATTTCCAAGTATGAATTTGGAAGTAGAATTTAAATGACCAAAGGTGGAGGTGAAAACTCCACTCTTCAGTATTAATGGAACCAACTCCATAAACCTCAGCACACCAGTATTTACTAGAATTGACTTGCCAATGAATGGTATGTCTTAGCCTGAAAATTAAACATTACCCATGCCTGACCTTCTCTGTTAACTTCTGCCAATTCAGATGCACATATTTCTTTTGGTATACGTTTCAGTCCCTGGAGACAAGAATTTACTGAACTGAGCTGCTATATTTCATTGTTAAAAGGACAGAAGGGATGCATCAGCGAGAAGTGCAATATATCTTAGGCCAACAACAAATCTTATGTCAAAATTTTCAAACTTGATATCTAAAGTTAGGCGCCTGAGTTCATATTTAGGCTCCAAAGTTAATGATTTGAATTATCAATGAGCACCTGTAGCTCATTTTGAAATGAAACATCTGCTGTTTGGAAATGTTTTCCAACCATGGCATGGTTGGAAAAAGATATCCAAAAAAAAAGATATCCAAAGCGTTTTGCTCTACAATTTTTGCAAGTGAGTGAGCTCCGGTAAACCAGTTCCTAGATCCTCACTTCTATGACATTTAGTGTGAAAGGGCTCTGGCAAAGACTGAAGTGAAGTTGCTCGTTCAGGGGGCTGGAGTCAGAGGGTGGAGGGAGTTTGATCAACACTATAGTATTTCATTATTGACTTAGAAGTGGGAACTGTGAGTGCTCAGCACCTCTGATAATCAAGCCACTTTGTGAGGTGCCGAAATACAGACCTAAGGGCCTAATTTTATGCACCCAAGATTCCAAGTTTTTGGGGAGATGAGAAAGGCACAGAAATAAATATGGTTCAGAGACAAACGACTAAAATAACTAACGGCATGGAAAGGCCTCCAGATGGGAAAGAATTGAGAAGATGGGCATTAGGTTGGAAAGGTAAAAGAGTGGAGACATGATAGATGTTTATACAGTAATGACATGACTGATGCAGAATAGGTAAATTGGATGTTTCTATTTACCCCTTCTTGTAACACAAAAATAAGGGGACATTCATTGAAATTAAAATGCAACCAGTTAAAAAAATTATAAAAGGGTATACTTTTCTTTTACACAATGCACAGTTAACCCATGGAACTCATTGCCACAAAAGGTAATTAAATCCAAGAGTTTTATAGGGTGTTTTTTTAAAAAGTTACTATTATGTTGATAATAGGGACTTCCACAGTTACATTAGATAGGATAAAAAATTTAAAGGTCTGTAAACCCTCCTGAATAAACCAAACACTTAGTGATCAGGCTTAGGAAGGATTTACCCCGTCAGATGATTTACTTAATGTTGGTCCTCAGTGGGGCTTCATCAGCAGCATCTAGCACTGTCAGAAACAGTGGATAGACCACTGGTGTGATCCAATAGGGTAATGCTTTATTCCTATAACAGCAGAAAGGCTATTGAGTATGTGGTCATTCAGAGGGCTGAGCAGTAGACTTGTTAATATATTTTTATATTTTCCCCCTGGATGGTTGTAATTATCCCCTATTTATTTCACCTTGAGCAAATGAAGAAAGAAAAGACTCCAGTCATCAATTCAGTGCCTAGAGAGGATCTGAAAAGTCAGGACCTGGAGTGTCACAGGACTCCTGTTATTGCTGGAATACCATGTGTAGTCCTTGTTGCAGATCTCTTCTCTCCTCCTTCAGCCCCCATTAGTTCTGCGGTCACCCGGCTTGCTGTCTTAACAGCTCATCCAGTGGGGAAGGGAGAGTAGTATTCAGTAATGTAACAGCTCAAGATGAACCACACTACCAGGTTGAGTAGCATTTAGCTGCCTGTGATACAATTTTGTTATTGTAAATGCAGCATATATACTCTTTTGAGGATTGAATAAATTCTTTCACTTTAGATGCTGACTGTGCAGTCAGATGCTATTCAATCAGGTGCAAAATATATTATGCATGCATTAGCACCATGCTGATCCCTGGGTGGGGGAAGGGGGATCTTTGGGTCAAAAATTCCCCTATATACGGTGACTCTCGTCCAAGGCAGCTGGTGGTTGTGAGAAAGTTGTGTGGAATGTCACAGAGCAGTGAGAAATATGTGGGACTCATGAGCATGACGCATCTTTTCCTTTGAAGTCTCACTACTTCTAAACACAGCACAAAGCAGCAACCTTAAAGGGGATATCATGCCTGTTTAACTCAGGTACAGCTGCTGTTCTAGAACTTGCTTAGCCTGAGATAGTAAGGTACGTACTATCAGTGACGCAAACTCGGCACTTACTGTGGTCTCCTTTCCAACATGTCTGAGTCACTACATTTTGGGGCAGCTTGTGCCTTGCACCAGCACTGATGCACAAGTTGGGGAGAGGGCACAATGAGCAGGGCATAATGCCAGAAGGAAGCTTTTTGATGTGGATCTGGTCTCTGAGAGGGAGGGAAATTTTTTAGGGAGCTGTGTTTACTTGGCTATTGTGTGGTTAGCTGCTAATTAATACTTTTTGTTCCTGTAACTTGTGCCAGGGGAACCTAGGGCTTTGGACAAATGTCCCTTATTATACTTGCATAACTCAAAAGAAATAATTAATGCCAGGCCTTGCTGTACATTCCAGCTGAAACCTCAGTGTCTGAGCCAGTGATTCTGTCACATAGGTGGCTGAATGGATTGAAGAACTTCCAGCAGTAGCTGATGATAGGTTTCACTTGGTCCTTCTTCACTTGTCCAGGGTCCACTGGTCCTCCAAGACCTGTTCACAATGTCAGTAGTGAGGAATTGCTCTCAAGTGGGATATACTATTATCAAAGAAAGTCTATAGGTTCTCTAGGCAAATATGTTTCATGCAGTTTCATTGGCTGTTTCACCCAGACTCCACAGTGTCTGTCCCAGCTCCTCAAGACATTACAAGATCTGCTGGAGAGCAGCATCCTACTTCACATCCCTGAAGTGCACACTAGCAGAGTTTCCATCCTGTGGACCTCCTAAAATCTCCAGGAGAGGAGCATCTATCCCTCCCCCCAGCCCCGCCCAAGCACCTTAGGAGGCCCACAAGAAGGTTTTGCCCTGTGGAGTTCTTGTCTCATTTCTGCACACCTGTGCTACAGTGTTGAGTGCACTGCTAAGTTAGCCCAGATGCATGTGCAGCACAGCGTTCCTGAGCTGTGCACTTTTGGACCAGGGCGACAGAAAAATCTGTATAACATATCCCGTGCATGTACAGTATCTGACTCTCAGAGACTTAATCTTAGTAAAATCCAAACACATTTCCATTGGGACACTCAGAGCCACTTCTCTGCAATAAGGACTAATTCCCTGCCAAATTCCAACTTTCTACCTCCAGTCATTTCATCACTAGAGTTCTTTAAAAATATATATATATAGTTGGGGAACTGATTTCCCTCCACGATTTTCTTACTTGAAGTGAATTTTATTGATGGCATTTTTGTTGGTTTATTTCAATTTCTTTTTTTAAATTTAAGTCCAATAGATGAAATTATCAGAATGTTCAGAGCAAATGACAACAGGAGTTAGAATGGACATTATTATGTAACCTCAGCTATCACAGTCACTGCCACTCCCGCTCTTGTGAAGAAAATTGCAACCAGTTAATCTCATGATGCAGTGAACTCATTTGAAATATTACACCCATTTTCCCATAGCTATGGCAAACTTAGGAAAACTTGAAATTCCTGCTAACTCAGTATCCGTCTTCTCCACTAGCTGATTGTAGCTCTTTCTTTAAGAGACACCGAGTCCCGATGTTAATTTGATCAGCATGAGGTCTATGCAAAGTGCTCAAAAATTGTTCTGAGCTCATTTTCATCGTGCTGAGTCCCCTGTTCAAGGGACTTGGAGATTAACCCAATGAAGAAAGAAATATGTGAGCATATTCAGTAGCTCTCTTAAAAATAAAAGGGTTTTCTTTCCACCTAGAGCTTGAGGAGAAAAAAGCAGCTTGAATTGGACACTATAAAATACACATTCTGCCCATGTATAAATATTTTTTTGTTCAACTAGTTTCACCTCAACGTGATTTGAAATAACCAGGATGTTAAATTTAAATATGAGTTTGTAATAAAAGTTCTTTTCACACCTTTTTCTAAATGACACTACAAGAAACCTTTTTTATTCACAAGCAAGGAATTATCAGCATGTAGAATTGCTCATTACAATCTTATTTATGTTTATTAAAGACAACCAGGAGCCATACAAATATGTGCACTAATAGTTGAAATATTGTTCGCAATAGCCTTTGTCTTAAAGCCAAATCTCATAAACTTCACATTATTAGTATTGACCATTAATTTATACTGCGTCAATTGAATTTGCAGCAGCTTGGAGGTAGTATTAAACTCCCCCTAGGCAGGACCTATAAGTAGACCACTATATCCACTTCACATCAATAATTGATGTGTTGTATGTGATAAAGTATGAAATTGTTGACACAGATTAACATACCACTAAGACTAGGAATGCTTCCTTTGATTTACATAGTTTTTATGCCCACTGTAAAATCCCGGCAACCATTATTTAGAACCTGTGCTGTAAGAACTCCTCCCCATGTGCGGAGGCTGGACAGTCTCCTCTTCCTTTGAGTCTGGAAGAAGGTATGTGAGGCTGCCCCTCTCAGGAGTAGTTATTCCCTTCCTGGGGATGGGCAGGATGGCCAGTTGGTGAAAGGGCCCCCTGGAAGATCAGAGGTTTGGATTAGTTAGACCTCACATTTTTTCTGTTCGGTTGGGGTTCCTGAGCAGAGCTCTCAAACGTAGGGGAGGGAGGAAGCTCCTTTGGTCCTACCTGGTTTGTCAGTCTGAAGCCTTGCTATCTACTGCATAGTATACATTCCATTACAAACCGCATCCTCTTCCTTGTATTGTCCATGAACGTTCATGGACAGTGAAGGGTTCAGTTCTCTCTTCTTTCATTCTCTTGGTGAGTGGATGTTTGTTTATTCAGTAAATTGCTCGCATAGTTCTAGGTCAAGGTTTACAGAATTTGTATGGTAGACTGTCCCCTGTCCCCACCCCCTTTCCAGTGTTTTGGAGAGGTAAGGGTCTCTCAAACTGGAGCCAATGATAGGCTCATCCCAATGGATGGGCAAATTACAGCAAAAAAAAACACTTATTGTGTCATGCTGATAAAGGGCCTCTGAATGCTTGGGTTAAATTCAGGCTCCTCCCTCCCTCCTCCATCTGCCCAAGGCAGGTCTGGATAAGGAGGGACTGGGGTTCTTTATACTATACCATATTTACTTCTGAATGGGAAAGGAGTTGTGGGGATGCTTCTCCAGTGTAACCCCAAACCGGAAAATGGTGCCTTGGGAATTTATGAGAATTACTCCTAGGCTCCGTTCTCTGCCACTGTGGTAGCATTTTACTCTATTTTGCACACGTGTAAATGATAACAAAAGGCACAAAATAGTGGAAAATCAGAACCAATATTTGTAACTAGCAGATAGACCAGCTCTTTTATAGAAGTGAGAAATGGAGCATTCTCTTGCCCATCAGCACTTGTACTGCTTGCAGATGTTTTCCCTGTGACTTTCATCTTTGCTTCCCTCTGTGATTTCATTTTTTACTTTGACTCTCAGCTTTGGCCTGGCTTCTCAGTTATTTACACAATATTCCTGTCAGCATCATGTTAATTTATAAACTCATCGACTTTAAGGCCAGAAGGACCGTCATGATCATTTAGTCTGACCCACACATTGCAGACTATAGAACCTCATCCATCCACCTCCTGTTATAGACCCATGACCTCTGGCTGACTTACTGAAAACCTCAAATCATGATTTAAAGACTTCAAGTTACTGAGAATCCACCACTTACACTAATTTAAATCTACAAGTGACCTGTGCCCTGTGCTGCAGCGAAAAGTGAAACCTCCCTGCACCCGCCAGGGTCTCTGCCAATCTGATCCAGGGGAAAATTCCTTCCCAACCCCAAGTATGGTGATCAGTTAGACCCTGAGCATATGGGCAATACCCACCAGTCAGATATCTGGGAAAGAATTCTGTGTAGTATCTCAGAGCCCTCCCCATCTAGTGTTCCATTTCTGGCTGTTGGAGATATTTGCTACTAGCAGTTGCATACTGACTACATGCCACTGTAGGCAGTCTCATCCTACCATCTCCTCATAAATTTAAGATTATTACTTTGTACTGGCATTTGAGAATGCCCATCTGACTCTCACTCTTTTCAGACAGAGTAGTACGTGTGGGGGAACTCTTCCAGGTAGCATTCTTTGTGCAAGTGCCCATTCCCTTCTTGTCCTTCTGCGTGCTGCCTGTCATAGGTTTTCACTTGACCAACTGCAGCAGCCACAGGGGGAAAAAAAATCCCTGTTGTTGTCTTGTGGTAAAAGTGATAAAGTTGTCCCGGGGAAAAAGGAATCACAGATGATTTTCTGTTTTCCTTTCTTTTTCTTAATGATTTTTTGCACAATGAGGAGTAGATATCCTCTCTCTCCACCTTCCCCATTGTTATCTGTGAGAGTTCTCCTTGCAGTATATGGCGCTTAATGCGATAATATGATATGATCTTGTACCTTGATGCTATACAGCGATATGGGGAAATTCCTTTTGGATCAAATAGCTGCTTTTCATCCTGATTATTTGTACCTAATCCAAAATTTGACAAGTACTTTCATATACAGTCAGCATTTGGCGTCCCAAACTAAATTGAAATTATAATACTCCCTATGGGGTTAACCAAGGGAGACCTTTTTAGCAGGTTTTTCACTAACTAAATGAAATATTTAGGATTTACTTTAGCTTCAAAGGAAATATGCTGACAGGAGCACATCCCTTATGGTTCTGGTTGGCAAAGATGTTACAAATGTCAGTGATGATCAGGCATAGGACAGAGTGTTGCTTTCATTTGGTTGAAAAGAGGCTGTTGGGGAGTGCCAATTAGCCAGAGTGGTGGTTGTGACACTGGGGCATGAGAGGCATCGCCACACTCAAAAATAAGAGAAAATCAGAGTAAAATAAAGGCGTTTTCATCCCAGCTTTACTCAACAATTCTGTTAGTTTAACAGAATGGTTCTTTAAAATGAAGGATCCACATGACAGCAGCTGCTCCAGCGCCCCTGACTGAACAGTGCGGATGCAGTCAGGGACACCACCCCAGCAGAAGTAGGGCTTTGTTCAGCAGCTTCACAATCATAACAGAGGACAGAGTGGCATTTTTAATTAATGATCACAGGCATTTTATTTGTAGGGTTCTCTGTGGCATTCATCACTGCACAAATGTGAATGAACTAAGTCTGAAGTACGGAATGTCATTATTCCCTGTTTTACTGATGGGGGAAAATGCATTTGTATGTATCAAATCTACCTTCAGAAAGGATGTCACTTGATCAAGGTCACACAAGTCTTGTGGCAGAGTTTGGAAGAGAAGAAAGACTCCCAGTCCTGTGATCTAACCCCTAAGGCAATCCTTTCTTGTAAGGTGAAAGCTGTGGTGAATTACTGAACTTCAGTTGGCTTCTGGATGCCTTAATATGTTATCACTAAAAATGTATTTTCCAACATGGACCAAATCTTCTAGAGAACAAAGCAAAAAAGGAAACTAAAAACAAAAAGCCCTTTGCAGATCTCCTCTGAAGACAATAAGAAACACAAGGTCCTTCTAGATATCACAATGATGGGCACCTTACAAATGTCTAAGATAGACACTTAGACATACATACCACCTTATAAAAACTGGGTTGCCAACTTGTGTTTTTTATTAAGAGTCTTGTGGTATTTGGTGTTTTTTCTTAAAGTTCCAGCTCCTGGAGTCCTGTGATTTTGTGATAATTTCAGGGTGCGTGTGTTTCATGTTTTTGTTTTAATTTTTCTAGTCATTGTGACTGTGGAGAAAAGTTGGAAAATATGAACTATAAAGGCTCAAAAGCCAGAAGGCAAAATTAAAAGACCTGATATTTATTATTTTTAAAATCTCATCATTTTCAGACAGATGTAATGATTTTGGGGGCATAACTCATGTTTTCTGAACACTTGGGATTAACAACACTGGAAAGTGCTTGAGCCTTCCCGTGAAGATCAATGATGGTATATATGGAGCGGGAGAGAATTTCACAGCCATGAGGTCTTTACCAAGCCATATCTATCTCTGTGCATTCAGCAGATCCAGTCCCATCAACCCCAGATGCTGTGACAGACAAGGTAACAGACAGTCCTTCTCTCATCTATATCCTGCTTGACTTAAACCTTTATGTACCAAAAGCACAATCTCAAAGCATGTTCAGTGATCAATAGACAGCCAGAAAAACTCTGAAGTCTGCATATCACTGATGCTCCCTGGCAAAAGCCCTTGATCAGGCCTACAGTAACTGCAGCCTATGAGTGCTTTTTGCAGGTAGACACAAATAAAACACAGTATCCACAAGTAACACAGCTATTGTCACAGTTTGAGTAGTTTAAACTCCTCATGTAAACAGCAGACATCTTCGAATACTCATTTTAATTCTTGTTAATTTAATTTCAAATAATTTCAGCAGTTCTGGGTTATTTTATTTTATTTTTTTAAAGAGAGAAGGGATACAGAATAGACTGCGGAAGATAGGACTGTTATCCAGGGAAGAAATGTACATGATGCACACTGCATTTACTGAGGAAGCAAGGCCAGTGACCAAATAAATGAGGTGTGGTGAATAGCTGTTATCATGCACATTGTCCAAAACCTCAGTTTTAAAATATAAATGAAGACAGCAGCATCTCAACTATATGTGTGCCTGGCTGCCCAAGAGAAACCTATTGAAAATTATGGACAAGAACAAAGATACAGCACCAAAGAGAACTGGGAGTGGAGGAAGTTGTATTGTTGGGGCAAAAGCCAAACCAGGAAAAAAAGGTTTGATGCTCTTCTCCCTGGAGCAATTGATGAAGGAGGAGTCGCATGTGATCCTGGGGGATGGACAGTCAGATTGCTTAGGTGATTAAAAGACACTAAGTAGAAAAAAAAAAGTCATGTATTGGCAGAGAGTCAAGGTAGATTACAAAAGGTCAGTGCACAGAGAAAAAGACTGCTAGAAAAGGTGGCGGTGGTGGTGGTGGTTTTCTATTTATATGTTTTATATATATTTGCAATAGGGTTTAAAAATAGAATAAAAGTTCCTGTACCTAAAATGAAAAGAAATGAAGATGTTGCAGTTTCTGGGTCAGCCCAAAGGCTCAATGGATAGATGCAGACTCTTACTTGCAGGAGATCAGATTTGGGAGTGACATTGGAAATTTTGTTTTTGTAGGTAGCTGGGGCTGACAACATCTCAACCTGGAAGGAGGAGCAGTAGGCAATGCTATTCCAAAGAGCTAAAGTGTCTGACTTTTAGGGGAAGTTGAAGCCTCTAAGGAAGTTGCTTGCCTTCCCATGAGGCAGGGATGATCTTAAACATTAGCCAGAGCAGGAATTGTTTGAGTCCCTGAACAACCTCTGTAACTGGGACCAGAGCGAGAGACAACTGACAGGCTAACGTTCCTCCGATCTGTTCATTATCTGAATAGCACATGATAGCACTTTTGGCTGATTGGTATGACAGAGAATGCCCTGTCAGCAGCCCCTTTTACTTATATTGAAATGGGACTATATTAATGTGCACACTTTCAGTGTGTGGTAATGTCCACATGCGCAAGTTAGTGTGCAACACTGTAGGGCATACTAAAATGTATACCCCTCTGGGGGCAAACTCAAGCAGCATGTAGACTAGCCCTAAAATCAGATTAGAGATTTGCAGAAAGTGACTTGAACAATTGGCAAATACTACATTGGCATCACCAAGCAGAGGGAGCACAGCCTATATCTGGAACTCAGGAGTGAAGTTAGGTGGTCTTCAGGTATGTGTCAGTGTGGATCCCATTGAAGACCAGATTATTTTTTTTTTGACTAGCAGAGTCTGTCAGGGCCATGCATGCATCCTGTGTCTCCTTATGCTCCCACCTATGGGCATAAAAGGCAGAGGGCCATGACCCTCCCTCAGTTCTCTCTGCTTCTTTTCTCAGGTGAAACTCCTTTCGAGACTTCTGCAAATCTTCAGAAACACTTTTGATCTCATGTATGATCATCATAAGCTGATCACCAACTGCCTGGCCCAAATGTCATTGGTCAGACACACCTGTATGACTTCCCATATAGATTCCCCGGCACGGGGTTTCTCAGATGGCGTATTCAAACCTGCGGCCTTCAAGACCTGTCCATCCTGTGATGCACTAATCCTCCGGAAAAACAGGCACAATATCCTCTTCAGCCTGGGGAAATTTCACATTCCAAACAGATGCTCAGTATGCTTATCCTTCTCTGCAAGGACTCACAAGTCACAAGATGCAAGACTGAAACTCCACCCTCTAGAACAGTCCATGAAAGTTTCATGGGTGCCAGAGGAAACTAGCTTTAGAATTATACTAATAGAGAAACTAGTGTCATATACCACCCCATCAAGTAGACAGGCAAGGCCTCAGAAAACACAGAGAAGAGAGCACCAACAAAAGACCCAGCATTGACATGGACACCAGCATAAACATTGGCATTGGCACCAAAGCTGCCTGGAAGTTTTGATTTTGAAAATGTCAGGGCGTTTTGACAATTTCTAAACTTGCAAACAGTTTTGATATTTTTCAATGGGAAAATAGTTTGCCAAAAAAATTCCCAATTAGTTTACTTATGGGCTTCTCCTTTTACCGGACTAATCCAGCCAACAACATCACCCGTATTCATAGCACTATTGGAGCCCACCTTCACAGGCATCGAAGAGCTGTCTCCACTACTGAGGAAGAGGTCTCCCTCATCAGTGGCATTCTTGTCCAGATCACTGATGCCAGAATATCAAGAGGAGGTAGAGACTAGCTGAGCAACATAAAGTCGTAACCTTGGCACTGGTGTTGGCACCAGAAGATTGTAAAGCATTCCAGGAGCTCTTTATGTGGATTGCCAGCACTGGATATCGAGACTTTAGTCATCTCAGAGAAGTCTCACAAGTTGTTCAACATCCTGTCTGCTTCTATTCCTGCTAGGATTGCCTTCCCCATTAATGAGGATACTAGACCCAGCTAAAGCCCTGTGGCAGACAACAGCCACTATACCACCGACAGTGTAATGAGTTGAGATAACCTTTGGGGCTTGAGTATCTCTGCACTCACTCCAACCCTGGCTCCTTAGTCAGCTCTACAAGAAAAGTTGAAATCAAAAGTATGCCAAAGGAAAAAGACACCAAGCATATAGACCTTTTCCTCAGCTTCACTCCACCTTTGTGTGGCTAACTGCTGGCCAAGTATAACATTCTTACATGGAGCAAGGTGACACCTTTCTTTTGCAAAGCTCTCTTGACAGCAGAGAGGAAATAAGGACGTAATTAAAGGAGACCAACTGGTAGCCAAGGTAGTCTTGCAGGTGGTAATGGACACCTCAGACACCATAGCCGGGTCTATGGCTGTAGGCCTTGCTAGAGCCCTAGGCATAACTGGCAGTGTGAACCAAGGGCTGTTAACCTGAGTAGGCCTGGCCTTGGCAGAATAAAAACACACTAGGTATTAGTATAAACTTATATATGAGTAAGGATGTTTTGTTCAAACAAGCAGGTAAAAGCATAAGTGTAGTAACTAACAACATCTGGAATGTAATATGTAACTTGTTTGTATCAATGTATAAAAGGAGAAGTTATAGGAGGGGCTTCTTTGTACTTGCTGAGGGGACAGCATCTTGGCCAGTGGCAGATTAACGCATGGGCCCACAGGGCCTGTGTCCAGGGGCCTCAGTCAATTTGGGGGCCCTCACAGGAGCTCCAGAACCTGTGTAGAAGTAGGGGAACAACTGGCACCAGAACTATGGCCCTTCTCTTTGCTCTTCCTTTTCCCGTGCTGGGTTTATATAGAAGCTGTGAAACAGTCAGGACCCCCAGAATTCTGCCAATTGGATTCCAGGAATGGAGTCCTCTGTCAGAGATCAGGTCCCACTCCGATAGTGGTTAACAGGTCACTGGGTGACAGATTGGAGCTTACTAGCTTTGAAGAGTCCTGTAGAGCAGGGGTTCAAGATCTGCAGTCCCTAACAATTATATATGATGGATATTTATTTGATATTGCAAAAATTTAATTATGTGAGGGTGATCAGAGAATGGGATGCGTGTCCTTTTGCATTTTATAAATCTAAAGAATTAATACTAAAATACTATTGGTGCCTAAGCACATAGGCGCCGACTCTGTGGGCGCTCCAGGGCTGGAGCACCAACGGGGAAAAATTAGTGGGTGCTCTGCACCCACTGGCAGCCAAGCTCCCCTCACCCCTAGCCCCACCTCCTCCTCCCCCCTGAGTACACCTCATCCCCACTCCTCTGCCTACCTCCCAGCGCTTCCCACCAGGCTGCTGCAAAACAGCTGTTTGCACTCTCCCAGGGGAGGGAAGAGCGGGAACATTGCGCGCTCAGGGCAGGAGGCGGGGAAGAGGCGGGGCCAGGGCAGGGATTTGGGGAAGGGGTTGGAATGGGGACGGGGAAGAGGCGGAGCTGGGGTGAGGGGTGGAGTGGGGCCAAAGCCGGGGTCAGAGGTGGGGTGTCGAGCACCCGCGGCAAAGAGGGGAAGTTGGTGCTTATGCCTAGACACTAATAAGTCTTCTACAAATGCTGTGTAATAAAGGGGGAAGACAAAGATCATTTCCAAGGCTAATGTATCCTGAAGGGCCTTAGACTGCTCTTGAGGAAGGAATGTTTTAACATTAAATGGCCAATGGGGGGGGGCGGGACATTAAACTGTCATTGAATTCACCTGCTTAGAACTCCTTGGGGCAAGCAGTGTGTTTTCCTCAGTTTTGTACAGTGTTGAGCATGATGTCAGTGTTCTACAAATAACAGCAATAATAATGAAATTGTCCATGCTACTTCAATAGTGAGACTGCTTCTGCAGCATACTTTCCTGATCAGTGCTCTCCTGTCACTCTGCATATGCTACGTGTCCTTCCTCCTTCACTCCAGGTCAGTAAGCATTCTGGAGATATGCTTAAATCCAACTAGATGCTATTTTTTCATATATCTCAACAGTGGGGAAAAAAAGCTTATGAACATACAGCTGAGGACAAAGCTATAATCTCACAATGGAGGAATTTAGGTGAATGAACTTCCAATACAGTTCTGTTGAGCATATGGGCTTTTTTATGCCCACTATTCCCTTGTAAATAAACTTCTCCCTCGAACTTTCAGTTAATATTTCAGTAGTATTGGGAGGCACATTTGACTTTAGACAATCCAGAAACATAGTAAGAGAAAGTGGAAATCCGCCTTTCAACACAGCTCATTGTACTGAGCATTACTGAATCCCATGTGATCTAAACTGACATACTTCAGGTGTATTCCTCTCAAGTGTTGTGGCAAGGTCAATAGAATTGGAGGGGGCTCAGAGCCTCACAGGATCTGGCCATGTATGTCCTGCTAAATTCTCATATCAGTGTGTAAAATATTTATGGATAGTGATGCTCATGATCATTGCTGGTTGTCACATTCATAGATCCCTGTGTCTGTAGATAAGTATGTATACTACTATGTGTTGATTGCTTTACTCTTTTGCAGTTGTTTCTAATATAAGGCCTTAACAAAGCACAACGTACATGCAGACAGTAGCTATGCTAAGGAAATAAGTAGCTAATCCTGATAATTGTATCTATTTGTTGGAGACCCGCTGTTTTATTGATATTTATTCTGAATAATGGGATCAGAGCATCTTGTCCTCCTTTTGAAGAACTAGGGAGCATTGAATTGTCATTCAGGTGCAACATCGTTATGGCAAAAATTATATTTAATGTTGAGTGAATTATAAAATTTGAGGTTACCATATTGAATGCTTATGATCTATGATACATATCATATTTCTGCAAAATTAGAGACTATTAAATGCTTTGTTACCTTTGGTAAGTGTTGTTATCAATTATACTCTTAATTATTATTATCTGTCAGGATAAGCTCTGTGAATACATTTAAGGCAGGGTTGAGGGGTTATGTTTCTATGTCATTAATTGTAACTTGTGCAAATTAGAAAATGTTTGGGAAATTGCTCTTTTGATTCTGAATTTTTCCCTTAAATGATTTATTCAAACAGATTAAGGGGAGGAAGACAAGAGGCTAATGTAATTCTATATTGCAGAATCATCAGTCTGTATCACCCTGCTACTTAAGAATTAATTGACCCAAAGAATTTACTGTGTAGTCAGTGAAGATAGGTCCAAATATGATGTAGTATTCAACTCAGGTTTATGGGTTTGAAAGGAATAGGAGGATCACATTCAAATCAAATACAAAAGGCTGAAAGACAGTTGTCTCTTTGGTTTTATGATCCCTTAAAAATAAAATAAATTAATTCTATTGCACTAAAAAGCAGGAAATGGTAGTGCATTCTGGCTCATCCTCTAAGGCTGAGGGGAGTGCAACTGCAAAGTCACACCCTGAAGATAAGATTATAGCGAATCAAGGTAGAAAGCCACCCAAACCCCATTAAGACCACCTGTGACCATGGATGAGAAACTTGGATTTCTTGGGGTAAGGAGTCTCTGGAGACTGAGAGACAATGTTGCAAAGCTTGTGGAAAACCCAGAAAGTTCAGATAATCATTTGGAAACATCCCACTTTAACCTTTTTGGGACTGATTCATAACTAAATACTCACCAAGAGCCAGATCCTAGCCCCAGTTCCACCTGTTTCATGCTGCTCTGGTGGGAGAAAGCAGGTCAGCTTTCCTCCTAACTGTTCAGTTGAGGATTAACCCTCTGTGAAGAATACCCAAACAAATGTAGATTCTCTGAGGCCACCAAAGCAATACAGTTCTCCAGCCATCCTCTCCTTCTACTCTGGGCATGACTTCTTCACAGAGGACTCTAATGCCGGAGTTGAGGTAGAGCCATTCTGCCATCTTTATGCCAGTGAAGGAGGCCTATTATGCTGGGGGTATTCACGAAGGGCTATTTTTGTGACATAGAATTAGGTCCGTTGTTTACACCCAGAAAACTATGCAGGTTTCTCAGTAGTTATGGTGTTGTGGATAAAATATATTTAAACAGAGTGAGTGAATCATAGGCATTTTACAGAGATTCCCACAGGTCTAAAGCCAGCATAAGCTCAGTTCAGCTCCTTTGAAGGTATTGCAAAAAATTGTGTCTTTGAAGTCATATTATATGGAATTGTGTCAATCTGTATTCACGTGTGCTAGGTATACTGACATTATCAAATGACTCACTGAAACTCTGACACTATAATGCATGGCAACTCGATTGTTTCAATCCATGCTTAATGATTATTGAATTATTAAACTTGAACTTACCATACTGAATATTTAAAATCATCATGTTTTTCTGGAATTAAAGCAAGTGGAACAGAGAGAAACTATTAAATGCTTGGTCACTTTCAATAAGTGCTATTATCAATTATATTCAGTGATTATTATTATCTGTCAAGATCAGCTTTGTGAATATGGAGCCTTCATGACGTTAATATACCCATGCATATTAAAATATATGAAAAGTTGCTATGCATGAAGAGTAGCTGATTTTCACATATTTATAACTCTGATGTTTCCATTAAAAACATCAAAACTATCTGGTTCATATTATGAGCTAACAGGCTGAAAAAACAAATTAAAGTACTTGTAGTGTTTTGGAACCAGTGGACCTTAAAAAGAATCCACACCCAATAAAGCAGTGTTTTTAAAACAGCCAAATGGACTCTTATGAAGATGTGTAAAGTAAAACATTCTAAACAATGTGTGATAGTATGTACACCTCACAAAGGATTTTAAGGAGTTAAAGTGAACAGGTAAGCCAATTAACTGCCCAAGCTTCACATAGAGGAGTAGCCAGGAAGCAAGGAGTTGATTAAAGGAGACTCAGCTGACTAGGAATGGGCGGGGCCTATAAAACACAGGAACTGAGAACAGACAGAGCTGTGGGCGAAGAGCAGTTGATCCTTGGGAAGAGGGAGGAATGTTTGGGGGTTGCAGAGAGGTAGTCTGCAGTCACTCCCTGGGAAGAGGGAGCTGGTACGCTCAGAGAAGCGGGGAGAACCAGGAAGAGTTGGAAGCTGTCCAGGGAAGGAGCAGCAAGGGCTGAGAGGGTAGAGCCCAGAGCTGCTGAGCTGAGGGTCCCTGGACTGGAACCCAGAGTAGAGAGTAGTGTGGGTTCCCCTACTGGCCACTGGAGAAGTGGCACCATCAGGGCAACACAGGAGAAGACTGCCTGGAACTGTTTGCAAAGAAAGACTCTGGGGTAACCCCAGAAAGGGGAAACATGGATGATGACCCAACCAGAGGGCCGAGGACGCTGCCGTTCCTGGACTGAGGGGGGTCTACAGGGTGAGAGGACGAGGGGGGAGACACACCGAAAGAGGGCACACTAACTGGCAGAGTTAATTCCCAGTACGGCCAGCAGGAGGCACCACTGTGGTGAGTGGACCCTGTGACATCATGTTAAAAACATATGTGTTCTTTCTGCCAAGTGCCATTAGCAACAGAAAGGACCAGATTCAATGGATGACTGAGGGGTTCTTGTTTAAAATACATAAAATTATTGGCCCCAGTCAAATCCCCTGATCCTCTTTGCAGGTGTTTCTTCCACACTTGCAAGCATTAAGGAGACCCTGTGATAATGAAACTACAAATGCTACTTATCTGAGAAAGTAAAATAAAAGTCACAATAAAATGAACAGGAGAGGCATATCACGGTCATGACTATTCTACACAATATCATCTCACTCAAACTCCATCACCATTCACTTCTGTGTAAGCTGATTTCACACCTTCTGATTTTACAAGATGAGCCACTGAAACACAAAGCCCCTTAAAGGTTTATTTAAGTACAGAATCTTGCCACTCTGGTTATGCTATCCCCCATAAGTAAGGTTGCTGAAAAGAGAGTATTTGTAAGTTTATTCCTGGTTAACATAGCCACTACAACCTGATCCTTGTAGAGCCCAAAAGTCAAAAGCAAACTTAGGTGATCTCTTATCGCATCCAATCCAGTGAAAATGATTGTTAAATTTACTTCTTTTCTTTTTCTCTTCCTGAAAAATATCTGCTCCCACCAGTAACAGAAATATTGTTAGAAATACTAATGCTATTATTCTTGTTTGAAGAATTAAACATATTAGAGCCTTGTACACGTTCTCCAGTTTTAAATCATAATCCTCTTCCTAAGAAAAGAAGCACTGCATCATGTAGATCCATTGGGCCCCACACTACAAGAAGGATGTGGATAAATTGGAGAGAGTCCAGCGAAGGGCAACAAAAATGATTAGGGGTCTGGAACACATGACTTATGAGGAGAGGCTGAGGGAGCTGGGATTGTTTAGCCTGCAGAAGAGAAGAATGAGGGGGGATTTGATAGCTGCTTTCAACTACCTGAAAGGGGGTTCCAAAGAGGATGGCTCTAGACTGTTCTCAATGGTAGCAGATGACAGAACGAGGAGTAATGGTCTCAAGTTGCAGTGGGGGAGGTTTAGATTGGATATTAGGAAAAACTTTTTCACTAAGAGGGTGGTGAAACACTGGAATGCGTTACCTAGGGAGGTGGTAGAATCTCCTTCCTTAGAGGTTTTTAAGGTCAGGCTTGACAAAGCCCTGGCTGGGATGATTTAACTGGGAATTGGTCCTGCTTCGAGCAGGGGGTTGGACTAGATGACCTTCAGGGGTCCCTTCCAACCCTGATATTCTATGATTATGAAAGGCTAGTGCTTGCTGGAAATACTGTGGACGTGATGCTTTGAGAGGCCCTTGCTAATGCTGCCTTCATATTCCTGCAGGAAGAAAATTTAAAGGATAGATTAAATATACATGGCTTTTTCTGGAGTGACCTAAAATCTTGACCCCCTTGCTTTGGGTTAACAAGTGTCTTCTTTGCATACACTTGTTAGAGGGTGAAGTCACTGAGAGAAAAGCAATTCTGAATTCATGGACAAATAACTGAAAAAGATACATGACATGCCGAGTCGAGTATTTCTTGGTTCATAGGTTATTCCTTCACTCCCCCACCCTCCCTCCAAAAATACCCCCAGTATATTTGCTGATAGTTCTGATGTCCCATCCCATCTGTTTTAGACTTTTCTCTATAGACATAGTACAAACTGGGAAAAGGAAGAATAAAATTTGTGGTATTTCTTACTGTTTCTATCAGAGATGGGTTGAATATGAAGCATCAGCTATGAGGAATGGAAGCTTGACCTGGTTCACTGTTATTTATCATCCAATTGACACCCAAGAAAAGTATCTCCTTTATTTTGGCTGCTACAGTAGTTGAGTGAAGTTCCACAACTAATCACACTCACCATCAAAGGTGACCAAATAACAGCATCGCTTTTCCAAAACAGGAAACAATGTCATACTCAACCATGCAACACATGCTGTCCCTGATGAAGACTTCAGGCAGGCCCAAATCATTCCGGCTAACCCTGAATCACAGGCATAAAATAGGCAACTTCAGTTGCCCTGCCAAGAAGAAAAGGCTACTATTCATAAATTGTACATACTCAAAGAGCACATTCATTACATCGATATACAAGGTTGTACATACCTGATCATTCTTAGTATCTCAGGGATTTCTGTGGTGACTCAGCCTCATGTACTGAAGCAAGTCCTAAAGGTACTCCTTTGGAAAGAGCTTCTAGGGATGATTCCCATTTTAGTTTATTATGTTTGTCCAATTTTGTGATATACTTCCAGAAATTCTGCTTTGAAGAGCAAGAACATCAGGGACTGATGAGTATTGCCCATCATTTAGACAATAACATCCTGTCCTCCCCCCCACCTCCGCCCACCTTTTGCTCATGGATCTCTGAATAGTTCTGTGCTTGTAAGTGTCCCCTTCTCCTGTCTATTAAGACAAGCATTTCTTATCAGAAATCAAGCTAAGAGGTTGAACACACCAGTCGGAGAACACTGGTATTTCTGTATCTTTCATTTTCATTTTTTTCTTTAGTCATCCAGGAATGTTTCCATCCATTGTCTTCCCTTATCATGGATGTCTCCTAGTTACTGAAGAATTTAAGAGAGGTCAAAGCCACTCTCTATTATTTTCTTTAAACCCACCAGTGGCAAATTCTTCTCTGATAACTTTCTCATATCAAGAGATACTGAACCCTGTTAAATGTATATTTCACATCATCTCCTCTCAGCTTATAAATTGATTACCTGCTGGTTTTACAAGAAGATACTGTACTTCAGAAGTAACAGCCTTATTGAGAGATACATTAGCTTCTAACATTCTGCCATACTCAGGCTAGGCTAGTCTTGGTAACTGCACTTTGTGATTACCTCATCTATCTCAGGACATTTCATGTCAGATCTGAAAGTACAGCTATTGTAAGTTTCTAGCTCACTAATATTAACCTCAGAGCTGAAGATGACAGACTATTGTGTAACCTTACATACTTCTGAGCCCTTGCTGCACCAGTTTCTGCCCATGTACAGTAGCAGTTCATTTTGCCTAGCAGTACTGAAACACAACTTTTATATTCCTGAGTGATTATAGCGAGTGAGATAAAACACAAAAGACTGTTTTAAAGTGACACAGTCAAGTACATTTTAATACTTTAAAAATATGTTCATAACTAAACAGGACATGTACACAAATAAAAAGATGGAAAAGACAAAGTCAGAATTGAAACCAATTACAAGGATTACAAAAACATATGAGGTATTTCAAATAATCTTTCACCTATCAGAAATATAGGGAAACCTAATTTAATACCCAACAAGAAAGTTTACAGTGTGTAGAAAACACACACTAAAATTTGTCACATAGTATACATGTAAGTGCGGTACATTATTGATAACCATGGTAAAAAAAATTGAGTAGGACAGTGCTAGACATTTGCTGCAAAAGGCTATTAAACCTGATCACTGCAGTCAGAAAACAGGAAACATAGTCATTGTGAGAAGAGTGAATATATGATCTAGAAAGAAAGATTTTGCCATTCCACATCCAAGTAAAACGTATGACTAACCTACACACATTTTTTATAGCCTTAAAATACTTTGAAATTTGCTAAAATCATGTAACAAAATAGATTTTGGGGTATGGTACTATATACCCAGAAACATTCACTATTCTGTTTGAGAAAGTCCCACTATTTGTTACAAATAATGAATTCATTGAATTTGCTCTCTTTTTTGTTTGCAAACAAAAATGAATGTAATACGTTTTTTGTTCATAATTGTGCTAGAAAGTTTTTTCCTGCATGCTGGAGCCTCTGGGATGTTTGTAAACTGTTTGCAGCAAATACTCTATTGATTACTCAGATACTCAAATACTCAGACTCACTTCTTTGAACTGTGTGATATTTCAACCAAGTAACATAGATGGTTTCTGTTCTCTGGCTAAGTGGCATGAGATGAGCGCTCCCAGAGCAAGCATGGCTGGTTGTGTCTGCGTATTTTGGTTTGTTAACAAATATCCATAAAATTAATAACAGTGATGAAAGCTCCTCACCAAACATTTGTGGAAACATACACACAGTTGCAGAATGTCTGTGGAAAAATGAATGAAGAAGTATATAGCTATGGTTGGAGTCGATCACAATTTATATTTCATAGACATGTTTGCGAATACCTTTTCCCACTATGGGCTCAGTCCATAACTCCCGGAAGTCAGTAGGAAGTGTCCCATTTACTTAGATAGGCTTTGGACCATGGCCTATTTTCCCAACAGTATTATATCAAGCCTTCACCAACTTGACAGAAATATAGTATTATATTAATATATGTTCAATATTACTATTGATCACTTGCACTTCTCCAGTGCCCATCAGTATCCTTCAGCTTTACCAATGCCCATGAGAGAGGATGTATTATTTCAGACTGTGTGAATCTTAGTTTAGAGTACCTTGGTGGATTTTTTTCTGTCCTCATCAGTGTCATTTGGTAGCTTAAATTGGTAGCCCCTCCTCAGCCCAGCCCAAGCCTGCCAGAGCTGCCGGGGAGAGGAACCCCTCCCCCAGCCCAGCCCAGGCCAGCTGGAACTGGTGCAGCCGGGGAGAGGTGCCTCTCACCCATGGGTGCCGACTTCTCCTCTGCCCAGTAGGTGCTCGATCCTCTCCCTGCCTCCATTCCATCCCATCCCCAAAGTCCCTGCCCCTCCTCCACCCCCCCCCACCGCATCCTCGCTCCTCCCCATCCCTCCAGGAAAGTCCTAAGTGCCGCCAATCAACTGTTAGGTGGCGGGAAGCGTTGGGAGGGAGGGGGAGGAGCAGGGACGCAGTGTGCTGCAGGGTGGAGAAGGAGGCGAGGATGGGGTATCTTAGTGGAGCACTCACTAATTTTTCCCTGTGGTGCTCCAGTCCCAGAGCACCCACGGAGTCGGTGCCTATGCTCTCACCTGGCCCCGAGCTGCTGTGGTGAGAGAGGGCTGGGGGAGTCCTCTCTCCCCACTGCAGCCTGCACCCCTAACCCCACATCCCCATGCATCCCAACCTTGTGCCCCAGCCCTGATCCCCCTTCTGCACCCCTCATCCCTGGCCCTAACCCAGAGCCTTCACCCCCAGCTGGAGGCCTCACCCCCTGCACCCACCCTCTGCCCCAGCCCTGAGCCCCCTCCTGCACCCTGTACCTCTCATCCCCAGCCCCACCCCAGAGACCGCATCCCAAGCCAGAACCCTCATCCACCCGCACCCCAACCCTCTGCCTCAGCCCTGAGCCTCTTCCTACACTCAGAAACCCTTGGTCCCACCCCCACCACACATCACCTCCATATTGGTGCACATAACAAAATTCATTCTGTACATGGACCTAAAAAATTAGATGGAACACTGCAAGGCACCAGGCCCAGACAGCATCCCAGCTGAGGTTTTGAAAGCTGGTGGAACAAATGCTCCAGCACAAACCTTTCCAACTCCTCAACAAAATCTGGACCAGTGAAGAAATTCCACCTGACTTCAAGAACACCAACATTGTTACAATATTCAAGAAAGGGGGCAAATCTTTATGCAGGCACTACAGAGGTATTGCCCTCTTCTCCATCGCAGGGAAGATCCTTGCCCAGATCCTACTAAACTGCCTCTTCCCACTTGCCAAGGAACTCCTCCCTGAATCACAGTGTGGCTTCAGGCCATCCCGAGGCACAACTGTCATGATCTTCATGGCATGCCAGATTCAAGAGAAGTGCAGAGAGCAACACCAGGAACTGTTGATAGCATTCATCGACCTAACCAAGGCCTTTGGCTCTATCAATTGTGATGACCTAAGGAAGGTGCTTTTAGGTTTGGCTATCCACAGAAATTCATTTCCATCATCAGACTATGATGGGATGACTGCCACAATTTTCTGCAATGGCTCAGAGACTGAACCATTCATCATTCACGCTGGTGTGAAGCAAGGCTGTGTCATTGTTCCAACACTCTTCTCCATTTACCTTGCTGTGATCCTGATTCTCATCCGTGACTGCCTTCCTGATGGAATCAGGATTGAGTATCATAGGGATGGCCAACTCCTCAATCTCCAACGTTTCCAAACAAAATCGAAGATCACGAGAACTGGCATCGCTGGCCTTCAGTATGCAGACGATTGTGTCATCCTTGCACATACAGAGGCAGACCTGCAAAGCACCCTAAATCTTTTTGCAGATGCCTATCACTGCCTGGGTCTCTTTCTCAACATCGGGAAAACCAAGGTACTCGACCAGCCCTTATCGGCACAAACTACTCTTTGTACCCCACAAACCACCGTCAGTGGAGAACCCCCAGAAAGTGTGGACCATTTTCCATACCTTGGCCGCCACCTCTCCCAAACAGCCAGCACTGACACAGAAATTGAATATAGGAACTGCTGTGCCAGCACATCCTTTGGAAAACTACTCAAATGAGCCTTCAATGAAAGGGATCTGCAAACAGGCACCGAGATCCTAGTTTACAAGGCAGTTGTTATCCCCACCCTTCTCTATGGGTGTGAGACCCGGGTAACCTACAGAAGACATCTCAAGTGGCTGGTGTGGTTCCAGCAGTGCTGCATCAGGAAGATTCTCTGGCTGAGCTGGGAAGACTGATGCACTAACATCAGCGTTCTCTCTGCAGCCAAGATCAGCGGTATAGAAGCTCAGGTCATGAAACACCAACTCCGCTGGGCTGGCAACTGTGTACATATGCCTGACACTTGCCTCCCAAAGCAAATACTCTTCTCTCAATTAAGTCAGGGAAGAAGGGCTTGCGGAGGACAGTGGAAGCGCTTTAATGACATACTGAAAGTACACCTTAAAAAGGGAGGCATTAAGTCCTCCCAGTTCGTTGGGTTGGCATGAAACAGAACACTGTAGCACCACACCATACACCAATACACAGATCACTTTGAGGAGAACAGACATGCTCGTGAGACAGAGAAGCAACAAAGGAAGAAAGAAAGGTCACAACAGTCCAGCCAACAACTATGTCTCCTCCAAGATTACACCTGTCACTTCTGTGGGAAAATCTGCAAGGTATGAATTGGGCTCCTCAGCCACTTAAAAACCCACCAATGAACCCGTTTGGCAGACATCATCCTCACATTGAGAGATAGCTGAAGAATAATTCCTATATTATAAAAAAATATTGTAAATATGTTAAAGATAACTAATGTAGTAGAATAAGCTTATGATGGACTGGTTGCTCCTGTAAAACCCTGCATTGTAGGAACTGTGAAGATCCCGGCATACCACTAACAGTTGACAATTCATCCTTATCAGATAAAGTGAAATCTTGCAGCTCCTTTTTAGTATTGAGTTACCTTTATAAGTTCCCTTAGATATCACTGGTTTGCCTTTCTACTGTATCATGGACGTGGCTGTTCCCATCAGCAGTCAGCCTCTTTATTACTTTTATGCATGTGATGGGAAGAGAAGCCAGGCAATTCAGACAAGAAATAAGTCACAAGTCTTTAACAGTGAGGGTAATTAGCCATTGGAACAACATACCAAGGGTTATGGTGAATTCTCATCACTGAAATGTTTTCAATTGAAGATTGGATTTTTTCTAAATGGGTTGCTCTAGTTCAAAGAGGAATTAATTCAGGAACGTCCTATGATTTGTTACACAGGAGGTCAGATTAGATTATCACAATGGTCCCTTCTGGCCTGATAATGTATGATGCACTGTTTCACTCTGCTAGGTGGTTTATTTTGGGTTACTTCCTTTTGTAATGTCCATATGTTTGTTGAGGCATATTTGACGCACAGATTCTGGCAGCTATGGTTCACTCTCAAACCTTTGATTTAGGAGCTTCTGCTATTAATTTCCGCCTCTCTCCTTTAATTTATTATCTTCTCTGAAGCTCCCACATATCTACCCACCAACCTTCTTCAAAAACAGCATTGATAACACCCTTTAGTTTACAACTACATCGCTTTAGTTAGATAGGTGAAATTATGTTTAAATAATTTAAATATGTTTAAATAATGCTGTCCTTAGGCAAAATTCTATCAAGATTTTTGCCTTTGGAGGGACTGTAAAAACAAGCTCTAAATGTCAAGGCAGGAATGAACAGTCAAAACATAGTGTCTTACTAAATTAATTGCCTAGTTTAATCACAAAATATAGACTCATAGATATTAAGGTCAGAAGGTATGTGCTTTAACCATATAGAGTTGAATCCTAACTCTGAAATCCTAGCCTTTGTCAATGTATTATATGGATGGGACAAATTAAAAGTGAGTTACTGAAATTCTATTCTGTGTATGGATAGTGAGGTTGGATAGACTAGAACTTTGGCTATACCTGAAAGTTGGATCTGTGGTATTTGGAATTTTTTAATTTAATTTAATTTTGTGGGGACAAGGGGAGAAGACACTGGAAAAATGGGGGGAAAGTCAAATGTTGAGAGAGTTTATCTGAAAAGAAATTCCGCCCCATTGCTATCCTGGAAGTATTATGGACAACTGCTCTATACAATTATACCAGTTTAAATCTTTTAAACCAATATTTTGGAGTGGCAAGGTGATAATAATCACACCTAACAACTCTGAGACTCCCAAATATCTTTCCTTTTCTTTTTTTGGGGGGGGGAGTCTTATGAATCAGAACCATCCAACAACTTTAAACATATTTCATAAGAAAAAAGAAATTGCTGGCCAGCGGAGACCATGTAGACCAAATTTCAACCTGGAGTGAATTTGACAGCTGAGTTATTGTGCAGACATCACTGACATAATACCATTACCACCCTGAGTGGATGCATACATGGAATATGCTCTACAGAGGAACTGAAATAGCTTGTTTGCAATTCAGAAAGCCCAACTTGAGCTTTAGGCTCTAGTGAAATGGATTGTAACTGCACAGTGACATACTGGAGGGGGTATCTGGGAGTTCAGGGAACCTCTTGCTTAAGTCCTGATGCAAACTAAAATGAGGCTTGGTGTGATACTCCCGTCTCTGGATACTGTAAAATCATCCCTGCCTGAAGTAGTCTAAAGAGCAAATGCTTTTGCCTTCAGAATGTACCTGGATTGCACCATATGACATGATTTTAAAATATGTTTCTAGGGAGGATACATCAAGCCCCTCACCCCTACAAAGTCTGTTTCCCTCTCCTTTCTAGACGCACACATGCTTACATACTACACCCACCCTTCAGGTTACATTACACTGAAAAGCGTACTTTATTATCAAAACACTTAGTATATTTTTCAAGAACAAAGTCTGAACATTTCCAGCAAACAACATTTGATGAAAGTCCTTCTCCCAGGGGTGCTGTCTCCCTCTGTGGTTCTAGTTGTGAGAAAGCATTTTTGTGTAACTGAGAATCTATTTGTTTTCCTTTGCCCCCTGGGACATGGTGTTTATCACAAGCTAAATGGGCGGATAAAATTGTAGTGGGAACTCCTTGTTAAAATACTGACAGTTCATAACTGTAACTGCACAGAGAGAGAGGGCAAGGGGATCTTAAATTAACAGATTCCGGCATGTATTCTAAATATACAGATTATAGCAAATTAAATGTTGTGTGCTATCTTCCTGGGTAAATACAGAACATCTTTGTAATGGGGTAGCATGCCCTTTTAAGGGCTGGAGGCTTAGAACTGGATTAGCCCTTCCATGATACCTAGGATGGAGTATGTGGTTTAATTAGTAAAACCAGCTGGGTACAGAAGGCTGATTGCCCTATAAAGAGCAGCAGGGGGGTGCCCTATAAAGAGGAGCAGAGGGAGTGCTCAGGGAGACAATGAGAGACTACAGAGACTGATGGGAGTGAGTAGGCTCCAGTACAGAACCGAGTCTTCAAGAAAAAGGTTGTAGGTGGGGAAGGTTTGGGAGTACAGACTTGATGGGGATTTGAGACCTTTATTTGGGAAATTATTTTGTTATTTTAATAAATTCAGGATCAAGGAGGGGTGTGCTGAGCCCGAGAAGAGTTTGTTTTGGTTCTTTGATTTAAGAGGCCCTGGGTTGAAGAAGAGGGAAACTGAGGAAGGGAACCTGTGGCGCAGCCTCTGTCCGATGAGGAGGTGTTGAGGAGGCAGCCAGCCCATAGACAATCTTCACCTCACTGAAATTTCTCTCAAGAAAAAGTGTCCTTGTGAGATTTCCTTTCCTCAGTTGCAAGGCAACATGTTTTTCTCAAAATGTGCTACAATCCAGATGGCATATCAGTCTTTCTTCTATATTATAGATGTCTGGTAAAATTCCTACTGTGGTTTTTCATTCTTTATGCTCCCCTGTCTCTATTAATGAAAGAAAAGTTCAGATTACAGAACTCAATTTTTCTATCATTCTTTTGGGGTGAAATTCACCCTCTTGCAAGGGGTCTTCACAACATTCTATATACCATGTAAGCTCGTAGCCTGCAGTTCAAGTGAGCCTTAAATGGTGTATCGGATCTTACATGAACCCTTTGCATTGGGTGAATTTCACCTTTGCTTCATAACTCAGATTGCAACAGTTTTTATGTGACTTAGCTCATCTGAGATAGATGGGTATTACAATCAAATGACATTAGGGTGACAAGACGTCTCAATATTAGGAGCGTTGTCTTATATAGAACCCTATTATCCCCCCACATCCCGATTTTTCATACTTGATATCTGGTCACCCCAAATTACGTAGAAACAGCATTCTGCCTGTTTATAAAGAAATACCACTCCTGTTGGAGAGTTTGGTAGCATGTTTGAACACAAAAAGGGATCACAGCTCACACATAAACAGTGTGGAAATGGCCAAAATGATTAAATTACTATAAATGTATTCTTCTTTTGGAATATGTGAACAAATATTAAAGTATTTGCTTCCAGGCAGTTCTAACTTGCATGCTGAGCCTGTGCTAATATCGTAAACACCACACCACAGGAAACCACTAACACTAACCATGACCAAAACATTTGTGTCCTTCCAATACTTTTAATATAATTACTCTAATGAACTCATGCATTATTAGAAAAGTTTCCAATGTACAGTAATTCACTATGAAAAATCACTTGTTACATACTATAGTGTTCTCTGTTCATTCACATGTTATTAGGAAGCCATTTCGTAACTGTGTGGGCAGTAATATGGTGTGATGCAAATGGTAGCACTTTGGAAAAGTATCTATGGTCAGTGATAAAATATGGTATAACTCTCATCGGGGGTGGGTTAAAAATAAATGAGGCCTGCTTCTGCTAAAACTTCAGGCCTCTTTGACAGACTTTTCCTCTCACCTTTCCTCTAAGAAGGACTCCACAACTGAACCCACTTTACAGATTTTCTGTGTCTGCAGCTCACACCTAAAGTTCTTGTTACTTGTGTTGCCACATGTCAGCCCAGTGGAAGGAGTGTGTTAACATCATCTTAAGGCAACGGAAGAAACATACCAACTGAGATCGTATCACAGGAAATTTCCCATCTGTCACCTGCCTAGAAGTGCCTGCCTGACCTTCCCTAATAATATAAACATAGCTAGTTCACCTTTGTCCATTATTTAGTGGCACTCTGGGAGAATTTGTTGAGAATGCAGAGCCATGACGTTTCTGGTACAGAAGTTGTAGGAACTTTATATATCTTATGTACAGGTAGAATAAAGATCGTGTGGTGATGCTGTAACTAAGACCATGGGAAGTGATGATGATGGTTTCTTTATGGGACCAACGTTGTGTGTACTCACAGTCTGCCCTTGCCTTGCTTTTGTTATATGTGGGGCTGGCAGTCCGACAGGGTAGTAAGTCCCAGTTTTCAGTTGCTTATAAGCTTGCCAAGCTTTAATTGTTCGTGCTGAAAGTTTCCATGTCAGGTGTCCATCTGAAGCTTTGAGGGAAGATACTGGCAAAAAAAAATAGTTGAGGAGTTAGGGGGCAGGGGAACCCATCGCTTCGCCCACATTCAAAAATTCTTAAAACCATTTCATGGAGTTCTAACTTCTCCATGATTTGGAACAGAGACTTGACATTTGACAGAGAGGGTCACCTTGTGTCAAAGATGGGCTTGTGTTGTCCCTGTGAAAGCCTGCCCAAATTTGGTTGAATTATAAACCTCCAAAAATCTCAGTTTGCACAGGGCCCAGAAGGGTTTGTCAGGTGAATTCTTCAAAGAGTCCATCTCCACTGAGCATGTGCTAGGCAAGGGCTGGAGATGCTGAGTAGGACTTCTGCTGCAATTGCTCCTCCTGGTGGCTATGAACCACTGTAGTGCAAGGTGCAGGAACTGAGAGTAGGGAGAGTCTCCGGTGCGCTCAGTGCTCCTGCTGCTGAGACACAGCGCGGGGATTTGGGGAAGGAGGAAGCAGCATGATCAGCCAGGGTGGTGATACTGGAATAAGGAGGTGTGAGGGAGACTGGAGCTGAAATGAGAAACAAGGGGGTTGGGCAAGGGAAAGATGGTGTGTGCTGATTTCTGGGAGTGCAACTCGAGACACCTAGGGGCCTGCTTTTCAGAAACACTGAGCATCCACAACTGCAGCTGCGGTGAATGGGGGCTCTATGCTGAAGATAGTGTAATGCTAAACTCTGTGAAAAATCAGGCATCTCAAAGTGAGGCACCCAAAATTAGTGTACCCTTTTGACCTTCATGTCTCTGTACTGCAGTTTCCTATCTGTAAAATGGGCACAGTACCCACCTCCTCACCAGGGAGTTGTGTATAAATTTATTATTATTTATGAAGCACTCTGATGCTGCAGTGATGAGCACCATGGAAAAGCCTATGAGGAAATTAATAATTTTGTCTTCAGAGCAGGGTGTGAGTAGTGTGCAGTAAATACGGCATTGGGCCATATGTTGGACAGTGAGAATACAACAAAAGATTGAATAACTGATCATTACGTGAGCACTGTCCTTTCTGTGCACTGAATAAGGCCAGGATTCTGGGGGAGGAGGGGGGAATAGTATGTGATCATGTCATTAAAGGCTGTATGATAAGGCTTACACACATGGAAGCAGAATTAAGGTTAATTCTGGCATTTCCTAACTTGTGAATACTTGATTTTTATTAAGGGTGCAGTGTTTGTGTGTGTGTGATATTGTACAGAGAGCAGAATAAGTACATACTGAAATACACAATAATGTGTGCTTCTTCACCATTTACTAGGAGCAGTGGTTGTTATGTCATTGGGAATTTTTAAATTTATTGTCAAGAGCACCCTGATCTAAAGCTGTTCTACGTGACCTTGATGATAAACTGCTGCTCTTGAGACACAAAGCTTACATTAAAGATGGGCATGCATAAGGTCAGAAGATCACAAACTAATATAATGTAATACTAGGCTTTATGGATGTGTTTGGGGCATGTTTTATGCTACAGCAATTTAGTTAGAAGAAACACTCTAAAACCCAATGACCTTAAGTTTGTATCTAACTCATTCTAATAGCAAGCCATTTGTCACAACTTTTTTGCCTTTTTGTTGAGCATTACAAGAAGCAACTGAAAATAAGCACTATCTGGTCTTTTTAAAAAGTTCAAATATTGGTTTATTGTGATCCAATTTCCCCTAAAATGACCATAGAGGATTCCTCCATTAAATAAATGTCTGTCATCAATTTATGCAATAAGTGGCTCATTTGTCCCTTGAGGTAATAGTAAATCACTGTCTTGTCTATCCACATGCTGAGCTTAATTAATGTTTTGTTATTTTCCTAATTTTTTCTTTCTTACCGAAAGAATATCCAATGAAAGGTAGTAGTAAACTCCTGTCCATTGGCCATCTTTCTGGTAGTAACATAAGGGGGTTGCATTCGGCAGCATTTTCACTTAGACTCTGAATTATTCAACCTCTTATCATTTTAACATTTTTTTAGCATTTACTTACTGTACTTTTCAATATTAGCTTTTTGAAACAGTGGGAGAAAACCTGTTCATCTTACAGCCCTTTTCAGTCTTGAGGGTACTCTGCACCTATAGGGGACTTTCTGCTGTACCTAAAAAAAGGAAAGGCTAGAGAAAGGTAATACACATGGAAACATGAAATGCAAACAAGCAATAATCCTGTGTTTAAAAAAACCCTAGTTACTTGTAACAAGAATTAAATGGATGATTTTGCTACTAATTAGTTATTGCCAAATTGCATTTTGCATGGGGTCTTTTGTTCAGAACTATTGATTTTCTTTTTAAAATGTGCACTTTAGTAATTCATCAGTGGAAGAGAAAGTACCTTAATAGCCTTTAGACAATGTCCCAATACACTTATAATCTCACTATAGTCTTCACCACCTATTCATATGATTGCTTACCCCTTTTTATGTGGCTTGTTAGTCCCATTTTATTTGTGGACATTTAAGTATATCTGTTCATCTGTTTAAGTGCCTCTAAAATATAGCTGGATGTATACGGGGGGGACTCAGATTTTTAGAGGAATTCTCTTTGGGCCATGCTCACGTTCCTTTGTGTTCACATTCTGCAAACAATCAAGCAATTGGGTTTTACTGCTACAAACTGTGTGCGGAAAATAAATTTCAAAGCCACGTAAGAGAGTATTCACAAAAGACAAGTTTTAAGTTCATTTATGTGAGAAATATTTGTGCACTCTCCCAATCTGGGATCAATAACAGTATCATGTGACCTCTGTGCTCAACCACAGTTAAGCAATACAGTTTGAACAGAGTGAGATTCACGTGAGTGCTCAGAGGGCATGTACAAAGCCCTGCACTCTATTAAGGCCCTGAATTTATAGTTTTAGTGGTACCTGTGTGATCCATGTAGGTTTTATGATGATCTTCACTGGGGTAAACACCTGCAGATAATTGTTTGTGATCAATGCATAGAGTTTAAAAATCTTCCAGAGGGGAAAAAATGAATAATTTTAAATAATGAATATATATGAGGAAATCACAATCTGCTCATGGATGTTTTGTGATCAGAATGAAGTTTAATTTGTCAGATAAATTACTTGTTGCAAATTATTTGCTTAGCTTTTCTGTACAGTTATTAATAGAGATGAGTTACATGGGTGGTGCTCACATCCAAATTAGGGCTCCCATCCGGAAAATTCTCATACACATGCCTAACATTAAGCAAGTGAGTAGCCTCATTGACTTTCATAGGAGTATACACATGCTTAAAGTTAAATGCATGTGTAAATGAAGGTTTGGAGCTTAGGTTGTGGTCAGAGTAAAATCAAGGCAAAGGGTCAAGTTCAGATTCAATAGCAACAAAATAGCGAAAGCTGTTCTTGCAAAGACGTTGCCCCCAGTTGGTGGAAATCTCATAAAATCAGCAGTTTCATGAAACTGTGTGCTGCATCCAAATTGGAAATTGGGCTCTTATATTTTTTGAACACAGAAGTAAAACTGTGAGGAGTGGAAATAAAGGGAAAAGTAAGATTTGCAGCTATATCTCAAAAGATTCAGACATTCAAAGGATCTTGTTTTGGTCCATGTCCAGTTCTGATTAGTACAGAACTACACAGTGTACACATCCACCTTGCAACAAATACATTATAAATATAGATTTGTTATTGACTCTCCAAAATCACAATTTCATATCATTCCATGGTCTGCCAATGTGACTTGCAATAGAATAAGGTGCTGCTCTGACAGAAGTCTCAAAGCTTGTTGTTGGATGAAAGTCTTCTGAGATCCACTAATCCCACGAGACCTGTCTGATAGGCCTATATAGAAGGTATGGTCTGATAGTTGTGGCACTGCTGCAGTAATCAAAAATAGCTGACAAGGTTAAGCTATAGAAGTATACTATCAGTGCAATGCAAGCACCAACAGAATAACTAGGTAGGGGGACAAAGCATACCTGAAGGGCATTTAGGGACAGGTGGAGGAGGAACAATTTACATGTTCCCTACGGCATCTTCTATTCAAAGCAATATTGAGAACAGTCTTTGAGGAATGCTGCAAACCTGTCTTGTCTGGTAGTCACTGCAACAGGGAGACTTTAAAGGAGTGAGATGGGAAAAAAAAACATTTTGATCTTGAACTAAGCAATGAGAAACAGTCTATTCTCAATGTAGTTAGCTGAGTAGCAGTAGAGAACGTGAACATATTACAAAAACAAAAAACTATTCCAGATTTGCCTGAAATTTCTGCTTTTCATATTTATTTATTCAAGCTACATTAATTTTAAATTCATTTTGCAGACAGGGCACATGAAAATTTTTGGGATGAAGTTTACTTTTGCAAGTGGCAGAATATACTATACAAATTTACATATAAATCAGCTGGCCCTTACTGATGGGCTAGAACAGTAAGAACATGCCATTATTATTGTGAAAGAGTCTCTGAAAGTGGAAAACTTTTGTGTGTTAAAGTATTAACTCTAGATGGTTACACATTATTTTCCATAGAAATATGCTGTTGCTCCCTGAAGTTGCCGCAATGCCTGCTAAAACGCCCCATCGTTTCTTCCCTTTCTCTTATAAGCAAAAGTCGAATATGCTTCTGTTGCGTGACACATTTAAATTTCACTTGCACCAAAAATAAATAAATAAATAGAGGTGGGATGAGGTTGCATTGTTTGAATGCAGATTCATTTGGACTTTGGGAGCTGGATTTTTATTTGATTCCTGAATTCAAATCTGATGACTAAACATGGCAGAAAGTGTAAATTGATCTCACAAGCTGACTCTGAACTTCCTCCCTTTTTGTTGGTCATTCACTGTTAGAAGTATTCAGTGGTAGGGGATCATGAAGACTCCACTTCCTTCCTCTCTTCAAGGGATGTTTGGTGGTCACTTGGTGCCCTTCCATTTTATTAACTGCTAGGTTGGTTCAAGAGCTTTTGGAATTTGTAATGCAGAGGTGATAGCAGAGACCATGCCACTCCCTACTGTATATGTGAGACAGAAGCCTCAACAGACAGCCCTCTTCCAAAAGATGCTAATGGGAGAAATAGCCAACCAGTGCTTTCCCCAAGACCTCACAAAGAGGGGAAGTGGATGGAGGCTTGATGGCTGCTTTCCCTAAAGACTTTTAATGGTATGTAGCTGGGACAAATAATCATCATTGGGTGTCTGGGAAAGAGGAGGTGCAGAAGGGATGAGCCTTGTATTGGGGAGGCAAAACTAGGCAGAGTATGTATGGGACATAGGTGATGCAAAGGCAACCTCTTAATTTGGAAGATTAAACTTGCCCATGTGTGGGTGTGGCTGCTGTTCAGGGAGGCTGGTGCTAATTGAGATGGACATTATGGGGTCTGATGCTTGGTGTGTGAACTAATGTTGAAAGTGAAGTCTGGGAGTCTGGCGCTAGATGTAGTAGCTAGCGGAGATTGGAGGAAGCCTTGGGGACTGAGACAAGGTTTGGGGTGCTTCTCCTTCCCCTGCCCTACAGGGCTGGTTGAAGAAGCTATGGAGCTGGCTCCACAGCCTTTTAAAGCTCCTCTTCCACTCTCCAGGTGGTGAGTGCGAAGCAGCTTCTATGGGATTGCTGCAGGGGTCACATAAATGGAACAGAAGCCAGGCAGTGTCTGCAGCAGGATGATGCTGAAGAAGGGAGTGAGTGAGTTGTGCCCCCTCACCCCCTACCTCCCATTGCCCCAGGAAATTTTGCTGTCCCCTCCCTCCCCCCAATTTTGGTACACAATCCAGCAGGCACTCTCTCATGGCACACATGTCGGTCATGGCCCACCAGGTTAAAAGCCCTGCAGACAGCAAGGTTAGGCTTGATATATACCATCCAGAAAAGCTGTATCGGCATATTTCTAGCAAGAGCCATGGGTATGCAGGAGAAAGGTGCTAACACACCAAGGTAGAGAGGGCCTGTAGGCAAATTTTTGTGCTCATATGATTGTGTCTAAAACTGTTAAGATTTTTGAATGTCCTTTTTGCTGAGTAAACCTTGTAGATAAGAATTTATGTGTTCCCAGTCATTTGCTGCTGCTCAGTTTGACAAATGAGGAGAAGTGGCTTGTGTCATGGATACTGACAATGTCAGTCACAGGTCTGTCATCAATTTAGGAAGCGCCATCATCGGGAGAAAGATCCATGAGTGTTTAGGTTCATTCGGCTTTTCCATATTTCACTGTTGAAAAGTGGGTAGCCGCAGCGCCGGATTAAGGCAGGAGCTGCAGCCCAGGTCCCCAGCTCAAGGGGGGGCCCCCACAAAAATAAATCACAGGCAGTGATCTCCAACTCTGGGCTGATAAAAGTGCCACAGTGGAGAGGGGTGCTCAGGCAGGCTGCCTGAATGCCAAGGCCCCACGTTGCTTCTGGAGGTAGCTGGCTGCTAGCATCTCTCTGTGACCCCTGGCAGGGGGGCAGCTCCGCACGCTGCCCCTGCCCCCAGCACCATCCCTGCAGCTCCCATTGGCCAGATCTGGGGGTGGCGCTTGTGGGCGTGGGCAGCGCACAGAGACACACTGTCCCCTTCCCCCAAGGGGCCACAGAGATGTGCTAGCAGCCAGCCACTTCCGGGAGCAGCATGGGGCCACAGCATGCAGCAGCCGGGAACTGCCTGTGGTAAGCACCTCCTGGCCAGAGCCTGCACCCTCGCATCCCTTCCTCCACCCCTGTCCCAGATCAGAACCCCCCTCCTGCATCCAAACTCTCTCCCAGACCCCGCACCTCCTCCTGCACCCCAATCCCCTGTCCCAGACCCCTCCTGCACCAAACTCCCTCCCAGGAAAAAGACTTGTGTATAGGGGCCCCAAAAATATAGTAGCCCTAGGCCCACAGGAGACTTAATCAGGCTAGATCAATTACTTGTGCTGCTGAAAGTAACTTGAAATTGTCCCATCTACAGCGGCCACCACCAAAGTAAGTGACAGTAATGTTTTCTGCTGAAGAATGTGCAGGGATATTGATCAGAATGGGCATTAGTGCTCATTAAAGGAAGCCAATCTAGAATGAAAAACAGAGCTTGAAAAAATTAAGTGCTGAAGGGTAGCTTCTCTAATGGATTCATTCCCACCAATTCACTCCCACAGGCACTGTCCCTGTCTCACCCCTCCTCCTGTCTGCCCCTGTGCACTGCTGTGCAGAAAACCCCTGGTGTGGAGGACCCCAAATCCTGTTTGTTCCACTACGACTTGTAAATCAGAGTCACAACAAATGAGATAGAGGATAGGTAACTGTACTGTGAAAATGGCATTGGGTGTATGCATGCACTCAGTAATTCTCCGTAATGATAGCTTAACATAAAATGGAGACCAGTGCATAGGTGCTGGAACTAGGTGTGCTAGGGTGCTGCTGCACGCCCTGGCTTGAAGTGGTTTCCATCATATCCAGGGTTTACAGTTTGGTTCAGTGGCTCTCAGCACCTCCACTATACAGATTGTTCCAGCACCCCTGGAATACTGGATTCCATCTGCATTTGGCAGATATGGCCTTGTGTATCTTGGGATTTTAGGCATCAGTGAAAACCTCTAGCATAGACATGGTTTATACAGGTGTAGCATCATTTGCCCTGGTGCAGTTTACCCAGGTTTTGAAATCCCAGTGTAGACAAGGCTTAGAAGCCTGTACATATACACACGTGCTAATACCTGTGTGAATGTGATGAAACATAAGTGAATGTAAGGTTTGCTGGATGGCCAGCAAATCTGTCTTTTATCTTTCTCTTTCGCTTGGTCAGGAAGGAACATGGTTATTTCTATATCTGTAGGGAGTATGTAGTCAAATTCAATGATTGTTCCAGTGCAAAAAGTAATATAGGAAAAGATTCAAAAGGTCCTAATATAGGCCTTCTTTGTCTTTCTCCCTAGAATGCTCCTCTCCTACTCCCTGAGAAATTCAAAGCCCTAAAGATATTTTCAGTCACTCCTCTTGTTTATAAAGATGAGGTCATGCAATCAGGGAAAGATGCCCTCCAAATCAGTTGGCTAAATTAAGAAAAAACATCTTAAGTATGCACTGTTTGAGTTTTTCAGTGGTGGTCATTGCCATAGTATTTACATGCATCACATACATCCATGAATTTATGCTCACAACATGCCTGCAAGGAATGGAAATATTCTTACATCCATCTCTCAGGAGAGGCTGAGAGACGGGGTCCAGTCCCAAGTCACAGAGCACACTTCTGCTGGAGCCAGGAGCAAAACCCAGATCTCCTGAGTACCAGGCCATTACCTACACCACAAGTTCATCCTTCCCCTCACAGGTGTGTGGATTTGTATTTAAGGGCTTGGCTACACTTGCGAGTTAGAGCTAGAGTTAGAGTTAAAGTAGCCCCGGGCGCCCTAACTCCTGATGTGTCCACACTGGCAAGGCACGTAGAGCGCCTGGACTCTGCAGCTGGAGCGCTCCTGGTAATCCACCTCCATGAGAAGCATAATGCTTGCTGTGCCATGGCTGAAACACCTGGGTGTCAGTGTGGATTAGGTGTTGCATTACTGCACTGTGATTGGTCTCCGGAAACATCCAGTAATCCCCTGAAGTCAAGTGGCCACTCTTCTCATTGTTTTGAACTCGGCTGTAGGCATGCCGATATCCCCTTGCAAAGCTCCGTTTCTGACAGCCGGCATGCTTATCTGCTCTGGGACAAAGCAACCATTAGTGTGGAATGCTGCAGTTGTGAGTGTGTGTGAGAGAGAGCGGGGGCAGGGAGGGGGGTCTGTTGCTGTCTGAATTTACAGGACAGCATGCTGACACACTCTCAGCCCCCCAAAACACACTGTCTCTCCCCACATATACGCATAACACACTTTGTGTCACACTCCACCCCCCCGCCAATATGAGAAGCACGTTGCACCCACTTGCACACTGGGATAGCTACCACAGTGCACTACTCTTTGTGGCGTTGCAAGAGCTGCTAATGTGGCCATGCCAGTGCGCTTGCAGCTGACAGTGTAAACACACGGCAGCATTTTCCCTGCTGTGGTCTCCGAAGGCTGGTTTAACTCCCAGCGCTCTACATCTGCAAGTGTAGCCAAGCCCTAAGAGATCTTGAGGGACTCTAAAAAATTCTAAATCGATGTAACATACACAGTAAGAGAGCCAGAAGAAGGGTTAAGTCATGCCAATTTAGACTCGCTTCCAAATTTGCCCTAAAATTCTACTCCACAAAAAAAATCCTGAGACTAAAGATACTGAACCGTTTAAGTATTGACTCGGTCCCTGCACAGAATCACTGAGAGCTTGTCCACATGGGGACATTCAGGAAAATTAATCCTAATTAACTAAAGGTATGAATTTAAAAGTGGCTTAGTTAAACTATATTAAACCCCTATGTGGACACACTTATTCAGAATTAAAGTGAATTCTGAATTCAGTTTATCTTGAAAAAAATAAACCAAATTAAAGCCACTTTAATTCTGAATGAGAGTGTCCACACTGGGGTTTAATTCAGTTTAATTAATCCTTTAATGAATTAGGATTAGTTTTCTGAGTGTCCCTGAGTAGACACGCCCTGATAAAATCAGCACTCAATTTGTCTCCCCCCTCCCATGTCCAACTCTTACACTGTGAGCTATAGTAGCTCCAGAGCTGTAGCTCACGAAAGCTCATGCTCAAATAAATTGGTTAGTCTCTAAGGTGCCACAAGTACTCCTTTTCTTTTTGCGAATACAGACTAACACGGCTGTTCCTCTGAAACTTAAATTACTGTCTCTCAAAGACTCTTTAAACAGAATGAGCCAAATTCAGTTCTGGGGTAAATCCATTGTCATTTATGGGCTTACTCATGGGATGTGTTTAGCCCAGTGTCTGAACACCAGTAGTATTCCTCATTGGCCACGTATGTGGCATGTTGTTATTCATATTCATTTTCAGATTTATTGCACTATTTTGACTTTTGTCATTTTTAGCACCTTTAGAGGATGTATAATATTTAAGAAGCATAATTCCTATGTTAGTGTACTATGGCACAAGTCTATAAGACAGGGCTTGGAAACTAAGGCATTGTTACAGTGTATCACTATCTGGACATTTGTCTCAGAGCAGCTTTTCATAATAAGCTTCAAGAAAGGTGGAAGCCCAGATCTAAGATTCAGATTTTTCAGAAGTAGTTCTATAACAGGAGCTTTATATTCTCTGCACTTGGACCAATAATCTCCACATGACCATAAAGATTGAAATAAAGCTTACTTCTCTATCTCACAATATAAGTTGGAACTAAAAAGACACTATTTAAAATCTTGTATTTAATTTATATCCTCTATAACCTCTTTGCTTCACGGAATTTTCCTTAATCTGTTTAGGACAATGTGCTGAAATTAGAGGTGGGACAAAACCACCTATCAAATTCTGAATCCCTTTGAATTTGGGGTGTTCAGAAAAAAATGCATCTCAAATCTGAACCAGGTTCAGCAGTGCACAAAGGCTGCTGGACCCAAAACCCACATTTCTACTTTGGATTCCAAGTAAAATATCATTAGACCAGCCTTTTTCAGAGCATTTTGGCATGAAAGACGTCACCTGATAAATTCTGTAGGCTCAAATCTTTGGAATTTCATGCATCACAGCTCTCTGAAGAGCTTTTGACTGTTCTGTGCAATTGGAGAGTATTAAAGAACCTCATATCTCCAGATAGTTTGAGTTGTGTAGCAGAAAGAGAACATTTCACTTAATTTATATCTTATGTTTCTATACACAAATTGACAGATTTGTGTATGCAGTAAACAAGCACAAAGAAAAGGAAAATAGGAGGTGTGCAAGGATGTTATGGTTCCCTTTCATGACTCACTTGATTTTTTTTCTATAAATCATTACAAAAATAATCATGATAGATCTGTGCATACATGCATTTTGCATAAATTCCACATCTGACTCAGTGGGCAAACCATAAGTTGTAAAGGTTTGTATGTGTAGGGGGAAGGTAATACAAACAAGTGCATTCTTACTAACTGACTCTCTCCATTGGCTAAAATAACATAAATGGACCACATTTTAATTTGCATTTTATCATCATATCAAGAACTGGATCTCTTTCTGTGAATAGTATATAACCACAGGGAGCTCCTCCTGCTGCAGAGAAAGTTCCATGCCATGACTCCACACATTTGCCCCTGGAATTCTTTCTTTATATTCTGGAGAAGATATCCATATTTGACCTAACAATCTTGACTGGTAGATGAAAGAGCTGATGGAGTAGGTATCCAATAATTGCAGGTTTCAGAGTAGCAGTCGTGTTAGTCTGTATTCGCAAAAAGAACAGGAGTACTTGTGGCACCTTAAAGACTAACAAATGTATTTGAGCACAAGCTTTCGTGAAAGCTTGTGCTCAAATAAATTTGTTAGTCTCTAAGGTGCCACAAGTGCTCCTTTTTTTTTAATCGAATAATTGTATCCCTTTCATATCTGTCCTTTTCAGATTTACTAACCAACGCTGGGTTTTGCACAGATTTTTTTTCTAGAGAATACCAAAGAAATATGGAACTATTAAGACAGGTGGTCTTGTAACCTAGAGGTCAGACAGGTGAACTGACATAGCATTTTTAAATATGTTGTTCTGTCAAAATGATTGGCAGTTCTGTTATGTGCATAAAATCACATATTGCTGTGAATGTTAACTTAGTTGTCAGGAACAGTTTTGCCATTCTGTTTAGCCTTGTGTCATGTAAGATTCCTTTAAGCAACTAAAAAAACAGCCATAATCCATTTGATTTTCTGTCTTCCCATGAGGAAAACTTTTGACAGATGATAAATAGCAACTGCTGACAATCATCAACGTGAAGCTATCATTCTTTTACATTTAATACAAAAACAGAGTTGTAAAGTCACTAGGGATAAGACTTTTGACACATAAGAGACAAATATATAATCCTCAGAACTAAATCACTGTTGGGATCTAAGCAAGTACAACAAAGCACAGCTGCTTTTAGAATCTCACAAAGTCAAACTAAAGCTAACTTTGATATCTGGAACCTTATGCATGTTCCATTCCAGCGTACCATGCTGTTAAACCACGAGCTACTGTTAAACATGCAAACATCAGTGAATGTATGTGCACAAAAATAGAAAGATACTTTACCATTCTGTCTCCTTTAATTAGGACAAAAAGGGAACAACACCAGAATAAAGATTGTGCTGTTTGCTGAGTGAACAAGAAAGTATGGGCCATGCCTTTTATAGTAAAATGCTCTATAGCTTAAGTGTTCTGTCTATTATGTTCTATTTCATACCAATAGTTCCACCCATTTACTTTTAAAATTAGTAATAAAATGGAAATACAAATGAACAAGATGACACAATGGGTTCTACAAGCTGGAAGTTTTGAAGAAATGACATAGGCTAAATTGTCATCATGAACTGGAAGGGACCTCAGGATGTCATCTAGTCCAACCCCTTGCTCAAAGCAGAACCAATCCCCAATTTTTGCCCCAGATCCCTAAATGGCCCCCTCAAGGACTGAACTCACAACTCTGGGTTTAGTAGGCCAATGCTGAAACCACTGAGCTATCCCTCCCCCCCTGAAGTTGTCTGAGTCTTTTGGGGGAGATGATAAATAAAAAAAACAGTCACGGTAGCAGTACTTGTAGTCTTGCATCTCTCCTACTGAAAAATGTAATGTATGATCCCTTAACAGCCTTACCCTTATATGAGAAAAGGGTAACAATTTTGAAAAAAAGAAAAAAACATACATGTGATTTTTTTGAATGTATAACTTTCACATCACGAGTCTTATTTTTGTTTGATACTGTGCTTATTTGTAATATATACTGCAGAGAACCCATTGTGTTTAACTGCAACAGTTGTGACTTTTGAGAGCAATGGAAAAATTACAAGTTAAAAAGAGGCACAATTTAAGTCTTATAAGTGCCAGCAAGAGGCAAAGGAGTAAACCAGTTGGGTCAGAACAAATGATTTGCATAGGAGTGCATTTCAAGTTGAAGCATGTGGGCCAAAGAAATGCAATATGAATAGAAAAAGCAGAATGTACTATGTACCTCAAATATACTCAAATGTGAATTTATCGTAAAAATACTGATTCTTTTTTACACTAGGGGAACTTCACAATGCTCTTGCAGTGTAAAGGGTCTGTAAAGTGAAAGTATAGCATATTTACACCAACTTTACATGAATTGCATGGTGAAAATGATGAAGTGAGCTGTAGCTCATGAAAGCTTATGCTCAAATAAATTTGTTAGTCTCTAAGGTGCCACAAGAACTCCTTTTCTTAGTGGAAATGAGCATCAGGCCCCCAGTGTCATTTATTGGCATATACCACGTTCATATATACACATTCCCTCGATTGCAGAAATTACTGGGTGAAATTCAATTGCTTGTTCCATTCAGGAGGTCAGACTGCAGGATCATAGTGGTCCTTTCTCTTTTTAAAATCTGTGAATAGACACAAACTATTAATATACTTTTTGAAATGTGCTTCATTTTTTGTGATTTTTCTGTTTTTTAGCTAAAAAATGCTTACATTTTATAATGCTGGGAATGGGTGACGGGATGGATCACTTGACGATTACCTGTTTTGTTCATTCCCTCTGGAGCACCTGGCATTGGCCACTGTCAGAAGACAGGATACTGGGCTAGATGGACCTTTGGTCTGACCCACTACTTGGGGACCGTTCTTATGTTCTACATTAAGCCAATAGACAAAGAAGATGATACATGGTGTGAACAATATCCTTTTGCATCTAAGGTTATGATTACACTTGAAGTTGACAGTATGATTGATTCCCTTGCTCAAGACATAGCCGCGCTAGCATGCTAAAAATAGAGCACAGCTGTGGCAGCATGAGCAGCAGGACAGGCTAGCTGGCCTCAGTATGTGCCTAGTGTCTCAGATGGGTACATACGCAGGACAGCTAGCCCCTCCTTCAGCTCCCACTGTCCTGGCTACATACTATTTTTAGTGCCCTAACTTAATGAGATACACCTACACAAGCTCTCATCAAGCTGGGAATCACATCCCCAGGTCAAAGCGAGGATATAGCCTTAGATAAAATTTGTTTACATTAGTGTTGCATCATGTCTTAATGTCACAAACTGGAAATAAAAAGAAGGAGGTATCCATGGTATATGGAATTTTAGTGGGAATACCCAAGTGTAACAATCTGTAGGGAAGCTGCATTTCCAGCTTGTAAAATCTCAGAGAAGTCTTCCATATAATAAACAGAGCAGCCATCATCAAACACAGTTTCCACTCTTTCATCTCCATCTAACACTGGCCATTTACATTTGAGAGGGCTTGGTATGCTAAGAGCATGTTGTTCTTCTCCCTGTCACCATCTCCGGCAGGTCTTATAATGTTAAACAGTCAGAGCAAAGTGTTAGGAGGAGGATATAGGATGCTACTGTGCTGAGAAGACTCTCGCTGCCATTTAGGAGTCACTTGGAATGTTGTCTGAAAGCATAAAGAACGATTTACAAGACTTTAATAAACCAGTTAAATATGAATCAGAAACTTATAGCTAAAACAGCAGCACAAAGGGGAGCCCAAAGCCTGCTCATCTTTCTCTCAGGAGTAGTCCTACCATATAGGTAGTGTTTTAAGTTCCAGAAGCATTAGAAAGAGCAACCTAGAAGGAATTAGGTGGTGTCTGCGGGAGGGAAAGAATTGTGGCACTTACATTACTCCATACCACTTTAACTTGCATGCTGAGTAACAATGAGACCTTTGTGTAAGATCATGAAGGGAAAATGTCTGTTAATGAGACATCAGTGTATGCATGAACTCCAGCTTTCTGTAGGTATTTGTCTTTCTTTTTTAATGTATACAGCCTGCCAGGCATTTTCTTCTAACTGGCCACTAAAGTAGTTGTGAGGAAACCAAACACATGAGAGCTGCCATTTTATTTGCAAAAAGAAAAGGAGTACTTGTGGCACCTTAGAGACTAACCAATTTATCTGAGCATAAGCTTTCGTGTAGCTCACGAAAGCTTATGCTCAAATAAATTGGTTAGTCTCTAAGGTGCCACAAGTACTCCTTTTCTTTTTGCGAATACAGACTAACATGGCTGTTACTCTGAAACCTGCCATTTTATTTCTTCACCCTGTAAGCAAGGGACTTTGAGGAGTGACACAACAATGCCATTCAATTAGCAATTGACAACATTGTGCTATTGTTAAAGGAAACACCACTTTTTGTCAGGGGAAATTAGTCCTAATGATGTAAATCAAGATGGCAGCATGTAAATACAATAACACAGAGTGAGTATAGAAGGCAAGTGATCTCAATTCAGGTTATCTGCCTAGTTTCCATGGAAACAACAATTATGACACAGCTAGAGGAATTTACACTATTCCCTTCTAGAAAATAAGCTAGTTGTTCTTTCTGGCATACACGAAAGTCAGCTAGTCAAAATACCCCTGCTACTTGCAAATTGCTGAACAATGCTTTGTTCACAAGTACCTGAGGTCTGGCACCTCTGTTAGTGAACTCTTATTTCCTTTATACATAATGTATTTACCCGTTTGGTCTTCATTTATTTTTCATTGTTTTCCAACTGAATTTAACTGATTTAGATAAGAATCATAGGACCTGATCCTGAGAGGAGCTGGGTACTCATAATTTTCCAGAGAAGTCAGAAGGAACTGGGTGCTGGAGCAGATCAGCAGCTCTCAGAATCAGGTCCTATATGTCTAACATTGAATATCCATAAAACAATTACCCAAACTAAAAAGCCAACTTTTAAAATTGAGCCCCTCTACATTAGCACCCAAGTGCTAACAGATTCTTCCCAGCATGACTTTAATCCTCCAGATAAGTAAAAATGTATTATTTTATTACCATAGCACTTAAGAGTCCCAACCAAAATCGGGACCACCACTGCAGTAGGAACTGTACAGACATACAGTAAAAGACATTCCTGATTCAAAGAGCTTACAGGTCAAATAGACAAGATAGATAAAGAATGAGAGAAAGGAAGTAGCTCCTAAGTACTCAGCTGTGATGGGGTGTCTACCCCCTATGAGACTAGAAGGGGTTAAGATGGCCAGGCAGACCAATAAACTCCACAGGCTTCACCTGGAGGAGGAGCAGGGGATTGATTGGGAACAGGCTCAGCTGGGCAGGAACGGGCAGGAACAGGCAGGACATCCATAAAGCCAGGGAGCAGACAGCAGAATGAGGCTGCAGGGAAGTAGGCTGCAGTCACTCCCTAAGAGGAGGGAGTTGGGAGGCTGGTGAATCCAGAGAGAGGGGAAGCCAGGAAGATAGGAGATGGCTCAGGGGAAAGCAGCAAGATGGGACAGTTCAGGCCTTGGCTACTGACCAGAGGGCCCAAAGGTGCTAATTAGGTGTGTGGGGGGGTGTTGCCTCCCCCCACCCTGAGTTCCATACAGGTGGTGTGCTTCCAGGCAGAGCTCTTAACTGCTCAGCCTGAGTGTGGAATGTGAGTTCTGCAGAGGAGAGGTGCTTCTCCCATCTGATGAAGTGAGCTGTAGCTCACGAAAGCTCATGCTCAAATAAATTGGTTAGTCTCTAAGGTGCCACAAGTACTCCTTTTCTTTTTGCGAATACAGACTAACACGGCTGTTCCTCTGAAATCTCCCAGCTTGTGTCCCTGGGGCAGGGAGTCTGTGTTTTGTTTACAAACAGATTACAACACGGTGATTAAGATAAGAAAAGGCTGATAATTAAATTAAGGATCTTAACTTCATTAGATGAACCTGTAAAACAAGAATCCCTCTGCAGGGAAGTGGGGTTGAAGAGAGAAGGCAGGGGACTCAGAAGAAATATAGCCATGCCTTCTGAGCTAATGTTACATTCAGAAAAGAGGAAGATGTGAGGGGCCTAAGTGAAAAGAAGGGGCCAAAACCCAGGGAAAGGCTAGCACTGGTATAGAGAAGTTCCCATTCTACCTCTGGTACTTATGTGGCCCCATCACTGTAGTGTTTGGTGAGCGGGGGAGCCATCAGCTCCATCCAGAAAGGCTTCATGTCCTGCGAGGGCTGCTATGAACATAACTTTGTCCTCCAAACCACCATCAAAATGGCCAGAAGGGCGCAGAGGCAGTGCACAGTAGCGTGACTCGACCTGGCTAACGCCTTTGGGTCCATGCCCCACCACCACACCTTTGCCATGCTTCAGGAGTTTGGGATGCCAGAGAACTTCCTTCATGTAATCCAAGAGGTGTACAAGGGATGCAGCACCACCATTCGCTCGGTCCAGGGGAGACCGCTGAGATCCCGATCTGGAGTGGAGTTATGCAGGGCTGTCCCTCAGCCCCATTATCTTTAACCTTGCCATGGAGCCGTTGCTGCGAGCGATCTCCAATGGCGCAGATGGCTTCAGCCTCCATGGTGAGAGGTTGAGCGTCCTGGCTTACGCGGATGACCTGGTCCTGACCGCAGATGACCAAGAGAACCTCCAACGTATGCTAGATGCCACCAGTCGAGCTGCCGACTGGATGGGGCTCCGCTTCAATGCAAAGAAGTGCACAACTCTCAACATCTATGGCAGCAAAAGGGACTCGGTGCAGACGACAGGGTTGCAGATCCAGGGTGAGCCCATCATCCCCCTGGCAGAGGGGCAGGCGTACCAGCACCTCAGCATGCCGACGGGTTTTTGTGTCTGGTAGACACCTGAGGACACCATCCAGGAGATCTTGCAGGACGCCACCAAGATCGACGCCTCCCTGCTAGCACCATGGCAGAAGATAAATGCCCTGAACACCTTCCTGATCCCCTGCATCTCGTTCATCCTAAGGGGCTAAGGTACCCCTCAACAAGGCAGACATCATCTGGCAGTTGGTGAAGAAGTGGTTGTTCCTTCCCCAAAGAGCCAGAAATGAGCTGGTCTATATCACCCACAGGCATGGCGGTGCCAATGTCCCCTGCATGGGCGACCTGTGTGACATTGCGGTGATCACCCACGCCTTTCGCCTGCTGACGTGTCCCGACGCCATGGTAAGGAACATTGCAGAAAATACCTTCAATGACGCTACAAAGAAGCAGATCGGCAGAGCCCCCTCCAACCAAGACATCGCCACCTTCCTGAGCGGTTCCCTGGATGGCGAATTCGGACGGGACGTGTGTGACATCGCTTCACTCTGGTCCCACACTCACAATGCCACGCGTCGCCTAGGGAAGTGCATCAGCTGCCGCTGGGAGTGGTGCAAGGAGTGCCAGAAGCTGGGAGTCCTGGTGCCGCAGATCAGGTCCTATGACAACACCATCATCACCCTGAGTGCCAGAGGCATGCTGGAGAGGACCCTGAAGGCAGTCATCCACTCACTGTACATGGAAACCCTGAAGCATAAACTGGACCAGGGTAAAGCCTTTGAACTGACCAGCAGGTGGGACACCAGCAACCACTTCCTCGCCATGGGCGGCTTCACCCATTTCGCCGACTGGTGGTTCATCCATCGTGCCTGGCTCAATTGCGTCCCGCTCAACGGAACAGGAACCGAGACAAGCACTGCAGGAAGTGCGGCTACTCCAACAAGACCCTGCTCCACGTCCTGTGCTGCTGCAAGCCCCACTCCAGAGCCCAGCAGCTGCGCCACAATGCCATCCAGAACCGCCTGGTGAAAGTCATCACACTGCGCCTGGGGGAGGTCGCCATGAACTGCGCCATCCCCGGGACTGACAGCCAGTTGCGACCTGACATGGTAGTCACCGACAAGGCCCAGAAAAAGATCATCCTCGTCGATGTCACGGTCTCCTTTGAGAATAGGACCCCGGCCTTCCGCGAAGCCTGTGCTCGTAAACTGGAAAAATACGCCCCCCTGGCCGACACCCTGAGAGCGATGGGCTACGAGGTGCAGATGGATGCCCTGATCGTCGGAGCCCTTGGCACTTGGGACCCCTGCAATGAGCGTGTGCTGCGGACCTGTGGGATCAGTCGACGCTACACACGGCTCATGCAGCGCCTCATGGTCTCGGACACCATCCAATGGTCCAGGGACATCTACATCAAACACGTCACCGGCCACCCACAGTACCAGGAGGTGTGAGCCGGTACGACATTGTGCTTCAACTATGGGAAAGGGTCTGAGAGACTTTTTCCATTGGACCATATGAACTGGAACCATAAACTCACTGAACATTAAATCCCGCCAAATGAGGGTAAATCCATCCTCATCATCGTATCCACTCATTATACTCCACACCTGAACATAGCCATTATATGGACAACATATCCCCATATCTCAATGTCTGTACTTTGAGCCGTTAACCTTTTACCCCCAATCGGGGAGATTGCAGATTATGTATTCCTTACGCCGCCCAATCCTAAACCGAATTTCGCACCCCTAGATAATCTGTACCTTATTCCCTGATAACTAGAAACTTCTATGCTTAAACTCTGTACTCTTTTTCTTTTAACATCATCTTAATAAAATTATTAAATTTGAGCGCCTCACATCACAGCCCCTTGGTGAGGTAGAGCAGTGCTGGTATCCCCATTGTACAGATGGGGGCACTGAGGCATAGAGAGACTAACAGCCTGATTTTCAAAGGTATTTAGACACCTAGTGGGATTTTCAAAAGTGCCTATAAGGTTAGATGCTTTGTATACCCCACTAGATGCTTAGCTGCATCTTTTGGTGCCTAAAAACTTTTGAAACTCTGTCCCTAAGGCACTGACCTGAAGTCCTACAGGAAGTCTGGGGGGTGGAGGGGAGTTAGTGGGGAAGAGTAGAACCTAGGTCTCTCAGGGCTAGCTTCCTATCCAGTGGACCAGCTTCTCTCCCTGCTGCATGTTGCAAAAGAGAGACCTCTGATGGATGAGAGCAAAACCAAGAAGGCCAGTTCTCTGAGACTCCAGCAACTGGTCTCAGATGACTGGGAATGATGTCATGGTTGACAGTATGAAAAGCAGCACAGTGGTCAGGGAGGATGAAGAAAGAAAGAGAATGAGAGTCAGATGAGCCGAGAACACTTAACTTCCAAGGGGTGGCAGGTTCTGCTCCAGGCTGGGTTGCAGAGCAATGCCTGTTGTGCAATTTTAGATTTTAACTGAAAATCATTTTGTTTTGTCATTTTTTGTTCTGAGTTTGAGAAGAGGAAGGAAAGAAAAAATGTCCTATGAGTATCAGATGAGTATCAGATCAAATGCTTAGGGTTTCAGCTGTATTCAGACCAATTCCAGAAAAAAGAATAGAAATTGCATCCACAGAGCCCATAAAGTTGACTGTTGTTGTCATGATTTGTATTATTCACTGGGCACAATCTGTGCACTCAGCACTGCTCAGCATATGCCAGAAAATGTAGACCCTGAGCCAATGCATATAAGATGTGTAACTCTGGATAAGATGGCTCAGATATTTAAGTATGAAGTGCATTGTTATTGACCACACATGTTACCGTATGTTCACTGTGATATTTATATCTATGAGTGGAGGCACTGATGGCAATAGACGTTTTACTTGATTAAGGACTAGAAGATTTGACCCTTCAACTTTCTTTCAAGAGGAAGAGCTGCCCAGAACTCCTGTGCCTGTTTATTTTCCTTTCCTGCCTGCAATGGGCTTGATATACCTCAGAAGTCTCAATTCTCCCCTCTCCCCCCCCCCCCCCCCCGCATGCCCCCAAACTTTAAAAAGGTGGAATTTTCTTGGTGTTTGATTTAAAATATTCTCCTGTGAAAACTGCAACTCAGTCACTGTAGTGTTGTGTTTAAGGGCCTTCTGAAAAGTAACTAGCCTTTAAACAGAACTGAAAGCAGGGTTGCCAACTCTCATGATTTTGTCATGAGTCTCATGATAATTGTTTTCCTTAAAGCCCCGGCTCCTGGAGTAAAGTGGATATGTGATGATTTCAGCCTTTATTCTTAAAGAAAATGAAGTTTCTAGCCCTTGTGGCTGAGGAGAAAGCTTCAAAAGTGATCCCAGTGCACCTTAAAGGCTCAAAAAACAGAATGTAAATAAAAAAACCCCACCAAATCTATTATTTTTACATAATATTTAAAGCCAATCTCATGATTTTTGGTGAGCCTGATTCTTGATTTTTGAACATTTGGGGTTGGCAATACTATGAAAGTGACTTGAAAGTGTCAGTTTCACTCCTGTTTAAAGTCATTTTCTAGTCTATTATTTGTAGTGGGGTAACACCCCTAGAGCCCTAGGCAGGTGCAGTATAAACTCACGGGGTCTTGCCCTAATAGTGTGTTTTCAAAAGTTTAAATGATCTATTCCAAGCTTGTTGAACTGCAAAAAAAAATGGTAGAAAATAATCTAGATTTTTCTACAATTATTTCAATTGTTCTATTCAAGAGTTAGAAACAAAGTATGAATACACATTATTTTTTTAAACCTAACCAGTGTCCCTTAAGTGAATTGACACAAGATGTCAGAACAAGTGTTAGAGCTGAGTGGATCTAATATTTATTTAATTTTCTTTCTTTATATAGGAATTAGAAATTATAATCTGACAGGAGCACTGTATCTAAACTGTTATATCAAAAGAGTTTTCAGGTGCCAGGTAGCCTTTGGAATCACAGTAAAAGTTTTTTGCTCCCCCCTCAAAAAAAAAATCTGAAATGGCACCCCCGGGAAGGCCTGTGGACTGGAACCCGGAGTAGACTAGGGGCCTGGGTTCCCCTACTGGGGACATGACACAGGCCAGTCAGCGGACTTCCTGGGACAGTTTGTCTAAGAAAGACTTTGTTACATCACCCCCGGAAAGGGAAAACCACATAATGACCCGGCTGGAGGGCTGAGTCACCAAGAGGAGGCTGTAGTTCCTAGAGCAAGAGGGGCGGCAGGGTGAGACAGGATGGGTGAAGAGAGCCCCAGAAGAGGGTGCAACATTGGAAAAGCTAATCCCCAAGAGGGCCAGGACAAGGTGCCACTAGCAGTGAGTGCACTCCGTCACACCAACCCTTTGCCATATTAATTGATTGTAAGAGCAACAAGTGCTACCTCCTCTTTTGACCAGGAAAGACGACAAAGGGATTCAATTATGAAAAGAGGATGCACTTTCAAAAAGCAAAGGCTGTTTCCTCACTTGGAAAATTGCTGTGCCTGCCATCAGGCTAGATTTCTATCAGAACAGTTTCCACCTGCCACGATCTATACCACATAAAGGCCAACAAAAGCTTAACATCTTCCTCAATAGACATGGGCCAGACCTCAACTTAAAGCTGTTGTATCTTGGTGTTACATTGGATCAGTACCTTGATTTTCAAGGAACACCTTATCAAGACCTCACTGAAAATAAAGACAAGAAAAACCTGATGAGCAAACTAGCTGGTTCTCCTTGGGGAGCCAATGCATAGAAACTCTGTGTTTGCCTTGGGCTATTCAGTAGTAGGGTATTACCCCCAGTGTGATCCAGTGCTTTTCACACAGGACTAGTAGACACTCAGCTGAATGAAGCTATGTGAATAATAACAGCTACCATAAGACTACCCAGTCTACTGGTTCTGTCCAACATCACCTCTCCTGACATCAGGTGACAAGTTGCTTTGCAGAATTTGCTCCTTAAGCTGTAAGACATGCCACATCTACCCCAGTTTAAAGATGTGTTTAATCCACCAAGCCACCATTTTAGCCCAAGGCAATCGGTAAGGACAGTTCTCCTAAAGAACCTTAGTATAATCTCCAGGTGGCACACTAGGTGGCAAGAACAAGCTTCAAACATAGTCAGTGACTATCTGGTGACAGATCCAAAAACAGACTCTCTGGTTTTGACCTTCTATACCTCTCTGAATAAAGCTTTAGCTTCAGATATGCTGGTAGAGACTACAACAGGAGCTTAGTGACTCCCACTTTGCTGTTGTGGCCACTGAAAAGATAGAGGCCATATACTTACAGGCTTCACCCATCAGCAAATGCTGCCTGGTTCCTTCGTGGACTTGCATAATGCTCTTTCTGACACTTTTGACTGACTG